>NC_135898.1:28872055-29472055 GCF_964194155.1 Cetorhinus maximus | reverse complement strand
ATAATGGGGCATAACAATGGTGTCAAACTTCTTGAGTGTTGTTGGAGCTACTTTCATCCAGATAACTGGCGACTCACACTCGTGACTTGTGCCTTGTAGATGGTGGACAGGCTTTGGGGAGTCAGGAGGTGAGGATTCCTAGTCTCTCATTTGATTGGCCACAAAAGAAATTTTTTAATTGGTTGGCTCCATTGATTGGCTGATGGCTTCATGTGATGCCTATTGATTTTCTGCTCTAGTTCTGGCATTGTCTCGGCCATTTAATGTGTTTCTCGGGGGGTTCTGATGATGTTCCACCAAACTTACATTGTAAAATTCAGGCAGCTGCTACAGAAATTCAGGGTTTAATTTTTTGTGTGTATCAGAAACACAAATGGCACGCCGGTAAACTTTCATCTTTAGCACCTTGGATTGCCCAACCATTATAGAACTAGCCTGAAAATCAGTGGAATGAAAACTGGGTGGCTCTAGAAACTGCTATGCCAGATTACTTTTTTTTTTGGAAAATATACTTTATTCATAATATACCTGAAAGAACATTACAAAACATTTCAAAATGGCCATCACAAAAAGTGCAATCCTATACAACTTTTCCACATTGATCATGAGGTGCTTCAATACAATCAATGAACATTACAGACATTTCAACATGGTCATTACAGACAGACAGTGCAATGGTATTCAAGTTCTCTACATAGATCATGTTGCACTCTGAGGTGTTTCAATATAATTATGAAACGTAGTTTTCACTGCATACATTCCTTCTGAGTCATACAGCCTGAGAGATCTATACAATTCCCAACCCCTCGGTGCACTATGGCAGAAAGGTTTTAGGCACCGACCTTTCCCCATTGCGCTTTTGTGCCGGCTGCCCTAAGCTTTAGTGCATCCCTCAGCACGTAGTCCTGGACCTTGGAATGTGCCAGCCTGCAGTGCTCAGTCGGGGACAACTCTTTGCACTGGAAGACCAACAAATTTCGGGCAGACCAAAGAGCGTATGTCACTGAGTTGATGATCTTCCAGCTGCAGTTGATGTTTGTCTCAGTGTCCCCCCCTGGGAACAGCCCTTAGAGCACAGGGTCCTTTGTCACAGAGCTGCTATGCCAGATTACTGCCCAGGTGGTGAAGACAAAATTCTACCCTGACCACATCACAACTAGTACTGCTCATTTCTGTAAGTCACTGAAAAGACATTTTAAAGTTTAAAGATCTCAAGTTGCATTGGTGCTGAAAACAACATTGCAACAAAGACCAAAATCCAAGGAAGGGCTGGAAAGTAGTGAGTCTGAAACAAGCCAAGGCAACATGATGACATCTCCTCACAAAACCTCAAAGGTCATAAGAACATGGAGAGAAATCCTATTGTAAAAGCAAAAAAACTGCGGATGCTGGAAATCCAAAACAAATATAAAAATACCTGCAAAAACTCAGCAGGTCTGACAGCATCTGTGGAGAAGAACACAGTTAACGTTTCGAGTCCGTATGACTCTTCAACAGAACTAAGGAGAAATAGAAAAGAGGTGAAATATAAGCTGGTTTAACGGGGTGTGGGACAGGTAGACCTGGATAGAGGGCCAGTGATAGGTGGAGATAGCCAAAAGATGTCATAGACAAAAGGACAAAGGGGTGTTGAAGGTGGTGATATTATCCAAGGAATGTGCTAATAGGTGACATTAAGGGTAGAAAGCAGGATGAGCAAGGTACAGATAGCCCTAGTGGGGGTGGGGTAGGGGGAAGGGATCGAAATAGGCTAAAAGGTAGAGATAACACAATGGATGGAAATACATTTAAAAATAATGGAAATAGGTGGGAAAAGAAAAATCTATATAAATTATTGGGGGAAAAAAAGTGGGGGGGGAATCGGAAAGGGGGTGGGGATGGAGGAGAGAGTTAATGATCTAAAATTGTTGAACTCAATATTCAGTCCGGAAGGCTGTAAAGTGCCTAGTCGGAAGATGAGGTGCTGTTCCTCCAGTTTGCGTTGAACTTCACTGGAACAATGCAGCAGGCCAAGGACGGACATGTGGGCATGAGAGCAGGGTGGAGTGTTGAAATGGCAAGCGACAGGGAGGTCTGGGTCATGCTTGCGGACAGGCGAAGGTGTTCCACAAAGCGGTCACCCAGTCTGCGTTTGATCTCTCCAATGTAGAGGAAACCGCATTGGGAGCAGCGAATGCAGTAGACTAAATTGAGGGAAGTGCAAGTGAGATGCTGCTTCACTTGAAAGGAATGTTTGGGCCCTTGGACGATGAGGAGAGGGGAAGTAAAGGGGCAGGTGTTGCACCTTCTGCAATTGCATGGGAAGGTTCCGTGGGAGGGGGTTGATGTGTAGGGGGTGATGGAGGAGTGAACCAGGGTGTCCCGGCGGGAACAATCCCTGTGGAATGTTGGTGAAGGGAAGATGTGTTTGGTAGTGGCATCTTGCTGGAGTTGGAGGAAATGGAAGAGGATGATCCTTTGAATGCGGAGGCTGGTGGGGTGATAATTGAGGACAAGGGGGACCCTATCATGGTTCTGGGAGGGAGAGGAAGGTGTGAGAGCAGATGCGCGGGAGATGGGCCGGACACAGTTGAGGGCCTTGTCAACCACCGTGGGTGGAAAACCTTGGTTAAGGAAGAAGGAAGGCATGTCAGAGGAACTGTTTTTGAAAGTGGCATCATCAGAACAGATGCGACAGAGGCGAAGGAACTGAGAGAATGGGATGGAGTCCTTAGAGGAGCTGTAGTCAAGGTAGCTGTGGGAGTAAGTAGGCTTGTAATGAATATTGGTGGACAGTCTATCACCAGAAATTGAGACAGAGAGGTCAAGGTAGGGAAGAGAAGTGTCAGAGATGGACCATGTGAAAATGATGGAGGGGTGGAAATTGGAAGCAAAATTAATAAATTTTTCCAGGTCCAGACAAGAGCATGAAGCAGCACCGAAGCAATCATCGATGTACCGGAGAAAGAGTTGTGGGAGGGGGCCGGAGTAGGACTGGAACAAGGAATGTTCCACATCACCCATAAAGAAAGAGGCATAACTGGGGCCGAGAAATCCTATACCAGCTTATTCACAGCCAGATGATGCTCCTCAATTTGGGGAAATTGCAAAATTGTTCAATTATTCAAAAATGGCCTCATGCATTTTATATGTAACACCAAAATAAACTGTGTCCAACAACAGAACTCCAACATGAAGTTGGATTCAAGCCTTGCAAGTTTGGCTGCTTTTCCGTGGGATGGGGGCTCCAATGCCATCTTGTGGCTGACTGCAGGAGCACAGTGCAGTAGCACAAATACAATAAGTACATGTAGTGGCGGGGTGGAGTGGAAAGATGAGACCCAAACCCCGGAAGTTTCCCAGATTGTTTTAGAAATACAGACAAAAGCTGTCCCAGGAGGAAACAATATGGGGCATGGGACAATCAGCAAAATTACGGGATGATCCCATTAAAAAATTGAATATTGATCACCATGGCGTCCATGCTGGCCAAACAGCGATCTTGCTGAATTCTGCCTTCTAGCTCCTGGGTCCATAGCCTTGACTGTTACAGTCAAGTGCATATCCAAGTATTTTCGAAATGTAATGAGGGTCTCTGCTTCTACCACTCTTTCAGGCAGTGAGTTACAAACCCCCACCACCTTCTGGATGAAAAACAGACTCCCAACTCTCCTCTAATCCTTCCATCAATTACTTTAAATTGATGCCTTCTGGTTATTCTCTGCTAAGGGCCTTCCTATCCACTCTATCTAGGTCCCTCAATTTTATAAACCTCAATTAAATCTCCCCTTAGCCTCCTCTGCTCCAAAGAAAACAACGCTAGCCAATCCAATCTTTGCTCATTGCTACAATTCTCGGGTCCTGGAAACATCCTTGTAAACCTCTTCTGTACTTTCTCTAGTGCGATCACATCCTACTTGTCATGTCGTCTTCTTTGTCCTTCAAGGCAAAGATGTCCATGTTCATCATCTGGGGTGTTTGGTAGGGTTCTGGTGGGTACATGGGTGACTGCTAAGGTCGATTTATGCAGCCAAAGGTGCTGCTGCAAATAGGACAGTTTACCTCAACAATTGAGTTTTGGACAAGTTGCTGGCTTGGGATTTCCTCTCTATGCATTTTCTCTCTGCCTCTGATATACACTTGCTTTTAAAGGAGGCTGCATCATTTTTTAGGTTGCGTCAGGTGCAGCGATCCTGGCTGAGCTTCTCCCAGGACTTGAAGTTGATATCAAAACTCCTCATGAAACCTCAGAGTGTCCTTGTAGTGCTTCCTCTGACCGCCTTGAGAGCCTTAAGCTCTCCAGAGAAGATTCACTTTGCTAAGCGAGTGCCAGGCATTCTGGCTACATGACCAGCCCAACACAGTCATGACTGTCTCAATATGGTGTGGATGCTTAGCAGTGTCTGGTGTTTGTCCTGTCATATGAACCTCAGAAGCTCCCATAGGCAGCTCAAGTGAAAGTGGTTGAGCTTCTTGGCAGGACACTGGTACACAGTCCAAGACTCGCATGCGTAGAGCAGGATGGGCAGGACTATTGCTCTTTAGACTCTCAGTTTGGTAGGCAGACTTACTCCTCTTCATTCCCAGACTGATGTTCAAAGTCTGCCAAAGACTACACTTGCTTTTGGCAATTCATGAATGTGTTTCAGCTTCAATATAGACAGCTCAAGACTGTGCTGCTGAGATAGAAACCAGGAGCAGGAGTAGGCCATTCAGCCCTTCGAGCCTGCTCTACCATTCATTATGATCATGGTTGATCATCCAACTCAATAGCCTGCTCCCGCTTTCTCCCCATACCCTTTGATCCCTTTCACCTCGAGCTATATCTAACTCCTTCTTGAAAGCATACAATGTTTTAGTCTCAACTACTTTCTGTGGTAACGAATTCCGCAGGCTCACCACTCTCTGGGTGAAGAAATTTCTCCTCGTCTCAGTCCTAAATATCCTCAGACTGTGACCCCTGGTTCTGGACTCCCCCACCATCAGGAATATCCTTCCCGCATCTACCCTGTCTAGTCCTGTTAGAATTTTATAGGTTTCTATGAGATCCCCCCTCATTCTTCTGAACTCCAGCGAATATAATCCTAATCGACTCAACCTCTCCTCATATGTCAGTCCCGTCATCCCAGGAATCAGTCGGGTAAACCTTCGCTGCACTCCCTCTATAGCAAGTACATCCTTCCTCAGATAAGGAGACTGCACACAATATTCCAGGTGTGGTCTCAACAAACCCTGTACAATTGCAGCAAGACATGCCTGTTCCTGTACTCGAATCCTTTGGCTATGAAGGCCAACATACCATTTGCCTTCTTTACTGCCTGCTGCACCTGCATGCTTACCTTCAGCGACTGGTGTACAAGGACACCCAAGTCTTGTTCCACATTCCCCTCTCTCAATTTATAGCCATTCAGATAATAATCTGTCTTCCTGTTTTTGCTACCAAAATGGATAACTTCACATTTATCCACATTATACTGCATCTGCCATGTATTTGCCCACTCACTCAGCTTGTCTAAATCACACTGAAGCATCTCTGCATCCTCCTCACTGCTCACCCTCCCACCCAGCTTTGTGTCATCTGCAAATTTGGAGATATTACATTTAGTTCCCTCATCTAAATCATTAATATATATTATGAATAACTAGGGTCCCAGCACCAATCCCTGCGGTACCCCACTAGTCACAGTCTGCCATTCAGAAAAAGACCTGTTTATTCCTACTCTTTGTTTCCTGTCTGCCAACCAGTTTTCTATCCATCTCAATACACTACCCCTAATCCCATGTGCTTTAATTTTACACGCCAATCTCTGATGTGGGACTTTGTCGAAAGCCTCCCGAAAGTCCAAATAAACCACATCCATTGGCTCCCCCTCATCAACTCTACTAGTTACATCCTCGAAAAATTCCAGTAGATTTGTCAAGCATGATTTCCCTTTCATAAATCCATGCTGACTCTGTCCGTGTACTCTGGGATGAACTTACCCACTGCTGACAGGTTCTGGTCATGGACTTAAACCTTGGGCTCAAGATAGGGCTTTCCTGGAGCAGGCTGGTACATTATCTCAGTTTTCTCCATGCTGATTATAATGTCAAGGTTGTCATATGCATTGGAGAACAAATCCATTGCATGTCCAGCCCTGAACCAACAGCTGGAGCACAGTTATTGGCAAACAGACTGTCAAGAAACTCATATTTTTTCCAAATATTATTGTGGGATATTTTAAAGCAGGCTTTGTGTGTGTATGGTTCTGTGTGTGTGGCTAAGTTAATTAAACTAGAGACTGTCGGACTGCAAGGTTTACAATATCAAACAAATGAGGTGTAAAACAGGCATTTGAAATGGAGCTGAGTAGAGCTAGGGTGAGGTCAGCAGATATGTGAATGAAATTTGCATTTTTAGATAAGTGGAGAAGTGTTTGATTTTCAAAGGGACATGGAAATGTTTACAACTAGCAAGATAAACAAAGCAAGATTATTACGCTGATTTTTTTGCAAAAGTGCTGGCCATAATGATAACATGAAAGATTGTTATATTCTGGGAAAAATAATTTCTAAAGCCAAGTGAAAACAATGGGATTTACAAATCAAAAGGGATAACATATATTTAAAGAAGGATGGAAGACTGTGTGGGGGGTGACTGTGTGAGATCTTGAAAGGTGACTGTGTGAAATAGACTTGGGGAAAAAGCCTCTAGCCACCCTGCAGAAGTTTGCTGTTCCAGAAACCAAAGTTATGTTTAAAACCTTTGGAATTCCATGTCCAGTGGGTGCTTGTGGTAATATTGCTGGATGACTTTACAAATTTGGAATCTATTTGGACTGTTGCCTCAAAGGGGGTGTGTAGTTGAGAGTTTGGTTAAGTAGAAATTTTGGGAACTGTTATAACTGTGTAGCTGTAATCCTGTGTGTGTGTTAAAACATTTATTTACAAAAAAAAAACTTAAATTTAATCTTTAAAATCTCTAAAGGTGGTAGTGGACTCATTACTTTTGACTTCAGTACACAAACCTCTCGTAATAAATACAAATTGCAAAATCATTGTGATAGCATGGCCAAGTTTACCTTGTGGATTTGGTTAGCCTGGCAAGTACCACCTGCCATATCAGAACACAATTGGGGGATCTTTAAGGATTTTTAGAATTCCTTGATTGGCTTGGAGTTGGTGAATCTTAAAGCCTATGAATATGAGAAGAACATTGAACTCAGGAGTTGGTGTTGAGGGATTTTAAAGTGGTTAGACTGCAAATATGGCTTTAACAATTGCTAAGACTCTTCTGGGAGTAGAAGATTAACACTGACTGCTTTACAAAAAGTAACTAAGGCACAGTTAACAGAATTGGTGGATAAATTGCAATTAGGATTAACTGCATAGGCAAAGAAAGTGGACATAATTGAAGTCATGGGCAGCATTTGAAATTGGAAGGGATACCTGGAACCAGTGAGTCAGTTGAATTGGCTAAGATTCAGTTACAAAGAGAAAAACTTGAATTGGAGGCAAAAGAAAGAGAAAGAGAAGCGGAATTGAAAAGGCTAAAGGGAAAGGCAAGAGAACGAGCATTTCGAAGGGAAGTGGAGAAGTTAGCCATGGAGGAAAGAGAAAAAGAAAGGGAAAGAGAATATCGGTTTAAAAGGCTGGAAGTTAAAAAGAGACTTCAGATGCTGAGGAAGGTTGTGATATGAAAGCAACCACTTTTAACCCAAAGCCCAGTGGGGAGATGTTTAAATTTATACAGGCTCTTCTGAAGTTTGAGGAAAGGGATGTAGAGGCATTCTTTATTTAATTTGAGAAGATAGCTAATCAAATGAAATGGCCACAAGAAATCTGGACATTGCTTTTACAGTCTAGGTTGGTAGGTAGAGCTCATGAGGTATATGCATCACTGTCAGAAGAAGTATCAGTGGATTATGAGGCAGTAAAAAAGGCTATTTTTGAGTGTATATGAGTTTGTTCCTGAGGCGTACAGGCAGAAATTTCAGAATGTAAGGAAACAGCCTGGTCAGACTTATATTGAGTTTGAGAGAGTAAAACAAAGTAATTTTGACCGGTGGATATAGGCATTAAAGGTAAACACAACATATGCAGCTCTTAGAGAAGTCATTTTTCTGGAAGAATTGAAAGGTTCCATTCCTTCAGTAGTTAGAACTCATGTGAAAGAACAGAGAGTTAAAACAGCTAGGCAAGCAGCAGTAATAAATCTGAGAAGGATAGAAAGTGGGAAGGTGAAAGGAAGACAGATAATCAGGGAAGAGAAGGAGCAGCTGGAAATTTTCAGGATGTTTCTCCTCAGACCAGAAAAAGAAGGTGCTGAGTGCAGAAATGACACTTGAAAACTTCAATATTTTCATTGTAATAAGGTTGAGCACACAAAGTCAATATGTTGGAGGTTACAGGGAAAACCTATTACAGTAGTTGTATTGCAGAAAAGTTCTGGAAATAAGAATATTGTGGGTTCTGAGATCCAGAGGCAAGAAAAACCAGCGGTTTGTGTACAGGTGAAGCAGGAAGAATCAATGTCAAATGTTCACAATTTACCCAAGGGAGTTCTGAAGGGCAGGTTACAGAAATGTTTAAGGATTTTGTGTGTGAAGGGAAAGTCTTTTCATGTGTATAGGGTGGAGCAGGCAATGGTGTTAAAATTTTAAGCAATACGGGGGCTAGTCAATCATTGATGTTATGGGATTGTACAATTTGTTGTCCAGAGGGAGTATTGCAGGAAAGGGTAGTGATAAGTGTGTAAGATAAATTTTAAAAGTAAGTTGAAAACAGGTGAGGTGATTGTTGGAGTGGTGGAAAAATTGCCCATTGCAGGGGTTCAATTTATCTTAGATAATGATATAGCTGGGTCACTGATGTTTGGTGATGCCTACTGTAGTTGAGCAGCCTGTGGAGATGCATTCAACAGATTTGTTGCAGAAAGAACATCCTGGATTGTTTCCAGATTGTGTAGTAATGAGATCACAAACTCACAGGTTGAAACAGGAGGAGGAGGAATCTAAAAGGCAGTGGAAGGGTGCTAACATCCAATTAGCTGGATCTATTTTTGAAAAAATTGTTTAGGAAGAGAAGGTTGAGGACAATGAGGCGGAAGTGTTTAGTTCAGTGAAATTGATGGAGCTACAGCAGAAGGATCCACGAATAAAGCAGTTATATCAGACAGCTCATTAGGAAACAGAGGCAGAATGTATTCCAAAATGTTATTACATTAAAGATAATGTGTTAATGAGGAAATGGAGACTAACTCATATTCCAGCAGATGAGGAGTGGGCGGTAGTACATCAAATAGTTATACCATCTGGATACAGAAATGAAATACTGAGAAAAGCTCATGAAATTACAAAAAGTGTACATTTAGGAATTAGAAAAACTCAGACGAAAATACAAAAATATTTTCATTGGCCTGGGCTGCATAATGATGTTGTCAGTTCTGTAGAACATGTGACACATGTCAGGTGACAGGGAAACCACAAGCAGTGAGATTAAACCTGCACCTCTAATTCAAATTCCAGCATTTGAGGAACCTTTTACCAGCGTCCTGATTAATTGTGTAGGGCCCGTTCTTAAGATCAAAAGTGGAAATCAGTACTTGCTGACAATCATGAATGTGTCTACTAGATTTCCAGAAGCGATACTTTTATGAAACATTACAGCAAAGAGACTTGTAAAGATTTTGGTCAACTCCTCTATAAGGTATGGGTTACCAGAAGAAATACAGTCAGATCAGGGTTTGAATTTCATGTTGCAGCTGTTTAAGGAAGTAATGAACTACCTGGGGATAAAACATTTTAAGTCATCAGCTTATCACCCTGAATCACAAGGTGCTTTAGAGAGATGGCATCAAACCTTAAAAACAATGATAAGGGCTTATAGTCAAGACTACCCACAGGATTGGGATTGGGGGATTCGATTCTTGTTATTTGCTATTAGGGATGCCCCTAATGAATCGAAAGGATTTAGTCCTTTTGAATTAGTCTATGGTTGTGAAGTAAGCGACCACTTAAGTTGTTTCAGGATAGGGGTCAGAGTTCAGAAACTACTCTCCTTGATTATGTGACAAAATTCAGAGAAAGATTGAACAGAGCATGTGAGTTAGCAAAGGAACATTTAAAGATATCACAGCGGGTGATGAAGGCAAATGCAGATAAGAGGGCAAAAGCTCATAGTTTTGTTAGGAGAAGAGCACAGTTGACGTTTCGAGTCCTCATGACCCTTCAACAGAACTAAGTAAAAATAGGAAAGGGGCGAAATATAAGCTGGTTTAAGGGGGGGGCGGGTTTTGTTGGGACAAGCAGCCAGTGATAGGTGGCTATCCTATCACTGGCTGCTTGTCCCAACAAACCACACCCCCCCCACTTAAACCAGCTTATATTTCACCCCTTTCCTATTTTTACTCAGTTCTGTTGAAGGGTCATGAGGACTCGAAACGTCAACTGTGCTCTTCTCCGCCGATGCTGCCGGACCTGCTGAGTTTTTCCAGGTATTTCTGTTTCTGTTTTTGTTTTGGATTTCCAGCATCCGCAGTTTTTTGTTTTTATCTCATAGTTTTGTTGCTTGGAAAAGATGTTAGTTTTGTTACCAGTGTCAGGTGAATCATTAAAGGCAAGGTTTAATGGGCCTTACAGGATTGAAAAGAGACTGAATGAAGTAAACTATTTAATAAATACTCCAGATAGATGAAAAAAGCAGAGAGTGTGTCATATAAATATGCTTAAAAAGTTCTTTGACAGGGAAGATAACCAAAAGGAGATATTAATAGTGGTAGATAAAGAGAAAGACGTAGAAGAAGGGTTCTGAAATTGATTTTCCTCCAATCAAATTGGATAATGAGGAGTACTTTAAAAAATTTCAATGCAATATTGAGTTGCCTTCCAGACAAGTGTCAAAGTGATTTGGAAAAGCTGTTGCAGTCACACAAAACTATTTAAGGAAATAAGCTTGGGAAAACAGATTTATCTATACTTGACTTGGATGTGGGAGATTCAGTTTCAATACGGCAACATCCTTATAGATTAAATCCAGTAAAATTAGCTCAAGTGCAAAAAGAAATCGAATTCATGCTTCAGAATGACACCATAGAGTCTAATTGCAGGAACTGGAGTTCAACTACTGTGATGGTGCCGAAACCAAATGGAACACAAAGACTGTGTGAATTATTGAAAAGTAAACGCATTGACAAAAGTAGATTCATATCCTATTGCACGGTTGGAAGATTGTATTGAGAAAGTGGGACAAGCAGAGCTTATCACAAAGACTGACTCGCCACAAGGATATTGGCAAGTACCCTTATCGGAGAAAGCGAAAGAGCTATCAGCTTTTGGAACACCAGATGGACTATATCAATTTAAAGTTATGCCATTTGGTATGAAGAATGCACCAGCAACATTTCAAAGACTGACAAGCAAAGTAATTGCAGGACTGAGCAATTGTGCTATTTATATTGACGACTTGATAGTTTTCAGTCAAATGTGGGAGCAGCATTTACAACATCTGAAGAGCTCTTTGATTGACTGCGAGAAGCTGATTTGGTTGTGAACTTGGCTAAAAGTAAATTTGCAAAAACACAAGTTCCATATCTAGGCCATACCATTGGACATGGTCGGGTGGCCCCAAGAGAAATGAAAGTAAAAGCGTGAATTTCCCAGTGCCTGCAACCAAACAGGAAGTTTTGAGATTTCTGGGCATGAGTGGATTTTACTGGAAGTTTGTGCCAAATTTTAGCAATGTGAACTACTGAAAAAGAACAAGAAATTTCAATGGACACAGGAGTATCAGAATGCATTTGACAGTTTAAAAACTGTGTGACTACTACACCAGTTTTGGCAGCACCTAATTATGCCAGTCGGGTTAAGGTGGCGATTGATGCAAGTGATTTGGCTTTCGGAGCTGTGTTGTTACAAGAAGATGAAACAGGAATTGAAAAGCCGGTAGGATATTTTTCACGGAAGCTGAATGTACATCAGAAAAAGATACTCAAGCATCAAAAAAGAGATTCTAGGTCTGGTGTTAGCATTGCAGCATTGAGGTTTATGTTGCAAGCAATTCTTCAGAAACAATTGTATATATAGACCACAATCTTATAAAATTTTTGGACAAATTTCAAGACCAAAGTGCTAGACTGTTCAGATGGAGTTTAATACGGCAACCGTTTAATTTACAGATTATACATGTGGCTGCACAAGAAAATTTTGTGTGTGTGTGTGTGTGTGTGTGTGTGCGCGCGCATAAGTTAATTATTGCAAAATCATTGTGATAGCGTGGCCAAGTTTCCCTTGTGGGTTTTCTTCATCATCAACTATATGGTCAATTTTCGTATTATCTGTAACCTCCTTAATCATGCGTTTTCACATTTAATTCTAAATCATTAATATACACCACAAACAGCAAGGGACCCAGCACAGAGTCCTGCGGGACTGCAGTGAAAACAGCCTTCTGGTCTCAAAAACATCCATTGACCATTACATTTTGCTTCCTGCCACTGAACCAATTTTGGATTGAACTTACCACTTTCCCCTGGATCCACTGATCTTCTAATTTACTGATCAGTCTGCCATGTTGGATCTTGTCAAACCTTGCACAAATCCATGTAGACTACATCAGTACATTGCCCTTATCAACCCTCCTTGTTACCTCCTCAAAAAATTCAATCAAGTTTGTCAGACACGACCTTCCCTTACAAATCCATGCTAACCGTTCTTGATTGATCTAATTTATACCATTATAATTTATCTAATTTATACCATCTCTCAGAACTTTTTCCAATAGTTTGTTCACCACCAAAGTTTGTCTGACCTGTAATTACTTGATCTATCCCTTCTTCCCCTTTTAAATAACGGTACAAGTTACCAGTCCAGTGGCATCACACCTGTCGCCGAAGAGGATTGGAGAATAATGGTCCGAACCTCCACTATTTCTTCTCTTGCTTTCCTTTGAAACCTGGGATATATTTCATCCATGACTGTTTGTTTTTTGTCCATTTGTGCTCATCACTTAAATATTTCCTCCCTCACTCAGTTGAATTTTCCATTCTGATGATTAAGTGCGGTGGCGGATGGGAAAGTTGGCGTAATTCCCACTGAGCGGAGGGGAGGCTGAGCATGCACAATATCCTGCTTTTCAGCTCATTAATTATGCATTAGCGAAGGGCTTGGTGAATCTTGCGGTGGGACAGGCAGGGATTCACCTGCCCTGCCATTACCTCATGGGTTCAAAAGTTCTGGGGTGATATTTAAGCATTATCCGAACAGACACTCACTCACTGCAGCCCAGATGTTCTGTTGAACAGGGAATCCATGGCACTGAGGACAACCAAAGTGTCAGCACCACATCACTCCCCATTGTCACTCTAGAGGACCAATACTCACTTTACTTACTCTTCCCATTTTTAAATACCTGTAGAAACTCTTGCTATCTGTTTTTACATTTCTAGCTAGCTTCTTCTCATACCCTAATTTCTTTGTCCTGATTAACCTTTTAGTCATTCTCTGCCGTTCTTTATATTCTGGCCAATCATCTGACCTGTCACTCATCTTTGCCCAGTTATGTTTTTTGCTTAAGTTTGATGCTTTCCTTAATGCCTTTAGTTAACTACAGTTTGTGGGTCCTCCCCTTAGAATTTTTCTTTATAGTAGGAATATACTTATTCTGAGTATTCTGAAATATCCTCTTAAATGTCTGCCACTGCTTCTCTATTGATCTATCCCCTAGCCTAATATCCCAGTTCACTTCAGCTAGCTCAACTTTGATGCCCATATAGTTGCCCTTATTTAAGTTTAAAGTACTAATCTCAGACCGACTCTTCTCCCTTTCAAACTGGATGTAAAATTCAATCATATTGTGGTCGCTGCTACCTAGGGCTGCCTTAACTCTGAGGTCATTAGTTAATTCTGACATTTTACACAATACCAAGTCTAATATAACTTGCTCTCTGATTGGTTCCAGAATGTGCTGCTCTAAAAAAACTCTCTCAAAAGCATTCTATGAACTTCTCATCCAGGTTACTATGCCAATCTGATTTTTCCAGTTTATATGTAGATTAAAGTCACAAGCACCCAATATTTCTTCTTGTATATTTTGTTTTATATTGTGGTTATTGTTAGTGGGCCTGTAGACCACTCCCACTAGTGACTTCTTTCCGCTACTATTCCTCATCTCCACCCAAACCGATTCTACATTCTGATCTCCTTAACCAAGGTCATCTCTAACTATTGCACCAATTCCATCCTTGATTAACAGTGCTACCCCTCCACCTTTACCTAGCTTCCTAATAGAGTCATAGAGTTATAATATTCAGAACCCGATCCTTGTCATCCTGCAGCCATATCCCCGTAATGGCTATCAGATCATATTTATTTGCTTCAATGTGCACTATCAATTCATTTACTTTGTTATGAGTGCCACACACATTCAGATACAGAGCCTTTAGTTTTGTCTTTTTGCTATCTTTGTAACATCTAGTCTAGACTATTGGTGTATTCTTAGGTTTAATCTCTCTGTCCCTTCCTGCTATTCTCAGACCCTCATTTCCCATATTACTATCACTGTCTCCTGCCTTGAATCTACCCCTTGATTTGCCACATCTCTCACCCACCCCCCCTTCTTTAGTTTAAAGCCCTCTCTACTGCCCTAGTTATGCGATTTGCAAGAACACCAGTTCCAGCACGGTTCAGGTGTAGACCATTCCAACGGTACAGCCCTCACTTTCCCCAGTACTGGTGCCAGTGCCCCACAAACTGGAACCCACTTCTCCCACACCAGTCTTTGAGGCACCCATTCATCTCTCTAATCTTATTTGCCCCATGCCAATTTGCATGTGGCTCAGGTAATAATCCAGGGATTATTACCTTTCAGGTCCTGCTTCTTAATACCTTTAGTACCTAGCTTCTCATAATGACTATGAGGAACCTCTTTCCTTGTCCTGCTTATGTTATTGTATCTACATGGATGAAGAAAACTGGATCCTCCCCCTCCCACTGCAAGTTCCTCTCCAGCCTGTGCACATGTCTTGAACCCTGGTATCGGGCAGGCAACACAGCCTTCTGGACTCTCGCTCTTTGCTGCAGAGAACAGTGTCAATCCCCCTCACTATACTGTCCCCTACTACCACTACATTCCTGTTTGCTCCTCACCGTTTGAATGGCTTCCTGTGCCATGGCCAACCTGCTCATCCACCTTGTAGTCGTTGCTTTTGTCCACACAGGGGAGGCAGTGGTATAGTGGTATTGTCACTGGACTAGTAATCCAGAGACCCAAGGTAATGCGCTGAGGACCTGTGTTTGAATACTGCCATGGCAGATGGTGAAATTTGAACTCAATAAAAAATCTGGAATTAAAAGTTTAATGATGACCATGGCCATTGTCGATTATCATAAAAGCCCATCTGGTTCTTTAGGGAAGGAAATCTGTTGTCCTTACCCGATCTGGTCTACATTTGACTCCAGACCCTACAACAATGTGGTTGACTCTTAAATGCCCTCTGCAAGCCTAGCAAGCCACTCAATTCTCAAGGGCAATTAGGGATGGTCAATAAATGCTGGCCTAGACAGTGATGCCCATATCCAATGAATTAAAAAAAAAACCTGTCTGACAATTGCAAAGTCTGAAGTTCCTCCAATAACTGCTCGGTCTCTTTACCTGCCTCACTCACAGGGCGGAATCGTCCTAGATTTCTAGTAGATCACCGCTGACCTCACTGTCAGCCCAGGAATGGTCCAGATCCTAGCTGGCCAGTTGGATGGCTCTGTTTTCAAAGTCCGTGAGGACCTTGATTTCAGGCATTTCTCCACCAGCCTGTAGAGGACGGGTAAAACGCTGGCCCTGATGGCAAGTTTTCACATGTATCGTCCTAAACCTGCCGCATCATTTATACATTCCCGAGAAACACGATGTTTCTATGGCGGGCAGGCTCTCATTCACCCGCCCGCCACCACCTCGCTACTTCTTCACGCCAGGTGCCATATTTAAAGTCCAGTTGTGCACACACATCTCAGTGCTTCCAGCTCACCACTGCAGCAGGGAACAAAAGGCAAAAAGACTGCAGCCCCAAGGTTCAGCGACACGCCACTGGAACGCCTTTTGGATGCCATGGAGTCCCGACAGGATGTCCTCTACCCCAACTCTGTCTGCAGGATGGGCAACCAGGCTTGGGAGGCGGAGGCAGCGGTGGTCAGCGCAAATGCCCTTCAAAATAGAACAGCCACCCAGTGCCGCAAGAGGATGAATGATGATCTCCTTTCTGCCAGGGTAAGTCATTCTTCTCATCACCCTCAACTTACTCACTCACAAACCCAGCACATACCCACAGGAATCCCTCTCACTGCCAGTTCAAGGGACATCACCATTCACTCTCTCACACTCACTGTCATTGTCCTCATTCCATCCATGGGACCACTCACAACCCACACATGCCAGGCATACTTATCATCTGCAACAAAAACAAAAACAGAAATACCTGGAAAAACTCAGCAGGTCTGGCAGCATCGGTGGAGAAGAAAAGAGTTGACGTTTCGAGTCCAATGACCCTTCAGCAGAACTGAGCAATTGTGCTGTTTGTATTGACGACTTGGTAGTTTTCAGTCAAATGTGGGAGGAGCATTTACAACATCTGGAAGGACAGTCTGATCGACTGCAAGAGGTGAATTTGGTGGTGAACTTGGCTAAGTGAATTTGCGAAAGCGCAAGATACATATTTAGGCCACACGTTTGGACATGGTCAGGTAACCCAAAGAGATGTGAAAGTAAAAGCGGGGGTGGGCGTGGAGCCGATTACTGCCCGCAATTGGCTTTACGCCGCCATTTTATGCAGGTGGGCCAATTAAGGCCCACCCAGCGTAATGAGTGGCTGGTAGAGCAGCGCTTCCTGTGCGGGCGGGGGGAGGAGGGAGAGTCGGGGCCTGCGCTCTTTCGCACATGTGCGCCAAATTGCGCAGCAACCCCTCTGAGGCACAGAGCTGCCTCAGGAGGATTAGAACAAAGAACAAAGAAAAGTACAGCATAGGACAGGTCCTTTGGCCCTCCAAGCCTGCGCCGATCATATTGCCTGTTAAACTAAAACATTTTGCACTTCCGGGGTTCGTATCCCTCTATTCCCATCCTATTCATGTGTTTGTCAAGCTGCCTCTTAAACACCACTATCATACCTGCTTCCACCACCTCCTCTGGCAGCGAATTCCAGACACTCACTACCCTCTGCATAAAAAAATTGCCCCGCACATCTCCTCTAAAGTTTTCTCGTCTCACCTTAAATCTATGTCCCCTAGTAATTGACTCTTCTACTCTGGGAAAAAGCTTCTGAGTGTCTACTCTGTCCATGCCACCCATAATTTTGTAAACTTCTATCAAGTCACCCCTCAATCTCCGTCGCTCTAGTGAGAACAATCCAAGTTTCTCCAACCTCTCCTCATAGCTAATAACCTCTAGACCAGGCAGCATCCTGGTAAACCTCCTCTGCACCCTCTCCAACACCTCCATATCCTTCTGGTAATATGGCGACCAGAATTGCACGCAATATTCCAAGTGTGGCCTAACCAAGGTTCTATACAGCTGCAGCATGACTTCCCAGCTTTTATACTCAATACCCCTGCAGATGAAGGCAAGCATGCCATGTGCCTTCCTGACTACCTTATCCACCTGCGTTGCCACTTTCAGTGACCTGTGGACCTGTACATCCAGATCCCTCTGCCTGTCGATGCACTTAAGGGTTCTGCCATTTACTGTATAATTCCTACCTGTATTAGACCTTCCAAAATGCATTACCTCGCATTTGTCCAGATTAAACTCCATCTGCCATTTCTCCGCCCAAGTCTCCAACCAATCTATATCCCATTGTATCCTTTGACAATCCTCTTCACTATCTGCAACTCCTCCAACCTTAGTGTCATCTGCAAACTTACTAATTAGCCCAGTTACATTATCCTCCAAATCATTTACGTATACTACAAACAGCAAAGGTCCCAGCACTGATCCCTGCGGAACTCCACTAGTCACAGCTCTCCATTCAGAAAAGCACCCTTCCACTGCTACCCTCTGTCTTCTATGACCAAGCCAATTCTGTATCCATCTTGACAGCTCACCTCTGATCCCGTGCGACTTTACCTTCTGTACCAGTCTGCCATGAGGGACCTTGTCAAAGGCCTTATTGAAATCCATGTAGATAACATCCACTGCCCTTCCATCGTCGATCATCTTTGTCACTTCCTCGAAAAACTCGATCAAGTTAGTGAGACACGACCTCCCTTTCACAAAACCATGCTGCCTCTCACTAATACGCCCATTTGCTTCCAAATGGTAGTAAATCCTGTCACGAAGAATCTTCTCCAATAATTTCCTTACCACTGACGTAAGGCTCACCGGCCTGTAATTTCCTGGATTATCCCTGCTACCCTTCTTAAACAATGGAACAACACTGGCCATTCTCCAGTCCTCTGGGACCTCACCCGTAGCCAGTGAGGATACAAAGATTTCTGTCAAGGCCCCAGCAATCTCCTCCCTTGCCTCCCTCAGTACTCTGGGGTAGATCCCATCTGGCCCTGGGGACTTATCCACCTTAATATTCTTCAAGACACCAAACACCTCCTCTTTTTTGATCTCAACATGATCCAGGCTATCCACACACTCTTCCCTAGACAAATCGACTGCTAAGTCCTTCTTTTTGGTGAATACTGATGAGAAGTACTCATTTAGTATCTCTCCCATTTCTTCTGGCTCCACACACAGATTCCCACCTCTGTCCCTGAGTGGGCCTAACCTTTCCATGGCTACCCTCTTGCATTTTACATATGTATAAAAGGCCTTGGGATTTTCCTTAATCCTGGTTGCCAATGACTTTTCATGACCCCTTTTAGCCCTCCTGACTCCTTGCTTAAGTTTCTTCCTACTTTCTTTATATTCTCCACGGGCTTCATCTGTTCCCAGCCTTCTAGCCCTTACAAATGCTTCCCTTTTCTTTTTGACTAATCTCACAATATCCTTCGTTATCCAAGGTTCCTGAAACTTACCATACTTATCCTTCATCCTAGCAGGAACATGCCGGTCCTGAATTCTTATCAACTAACGTTTGAAAGCTCCCCACATGTCAGTTGTTGATTTGCCCTCAAACATCTGCCTCCAGTCTAGATTCCTCAGTTCCTACCTAATATTGTTATAATTAGCCTTCCCCCAATTAAAAACCCTAACCCGAGGACTCCTGTTATCCTTATCCACCAGTACCTTGAAACTTACTGAATTATGGTCACTTTTCCCGAAATGCTCTCCTACTGAAACTTCGACCACCTGGCCGGGTTCATTCCCTAATACCAGGTCCAGTATTGCCCCTTCCCTAGTTGGACTATTTACATATTGTCTCAGGAAACCCTCCTGGATGCACCTTACAAATTCTGCACCATCCAAACTCCTAGCACTAAGTGTTTAAATGGAAAATAAAAGTTTTTTAAAAATAAAGTAAAAAATTATTTAAATATGTCCCCTCATGTGACAATGTCACATGAGCTGGGACATTTTTGTGAAGTTGACAAAATTTATTTATTGATTTTATAAAACCTTCAAGAAGCCTCATCCTGCCTTTGGATGAGTTTTCCTGGAAACCCCGAAGGCCACTTGGGCTCTTTGCCTGCCCGCCAACCTTAAGCATTGTTAATAGGGTAAATTGCTTTCTTAATGGCCTTAACAGGCCGTTGACGGTTCGGCGAGCGCACAGCTGCCTCCGGCGCGCGCCCATTGAACGCAATATCAAAATGACGCACGATGACGTCAGGAAGCAGGCCTAATGTCATCTCGCATCATTTTACGTGTCGTCGTGTTGAGCCCGCCCCCCGCACACCGACAGCAATATCTGCCCCATGTGCTTTAATTTTGCCCACTAGCCTCTTATGTGGGACCTTATCAAAAGCCTTCTTGAAATCCAACTACACCACATCCACTGGTTCTCCCTTATCTATTCTACTAGTTACATCTGCAAAAAACTCCAGTAGATTAGTTAAACATCATTTCCCTTTCATAAACCCACCCTGACTTTGTCTAATCCCGTTAATGCTTTCCAAAGTGTTCTGTTACCATGTATTTTAGAATAGACTCCAGCATTTTCCCCACTACTGATGTTAGGCTAACTGGTCTGTCATTCTCTGTTTTTTCTCTCCCTCCTTTTTTAAATAGTGGGGTTACATTTGCCACCCTTCAATCTGTAGCAACTGCTCCAGAGTCTATAGAATTTTGGAAGATGATCACCAATGTATTCAATATTTCCAGGGCCACTTCATTTAGTATTTTGGGATGTAGGTTATCAGGCCCTCGGGATATTTCAGCCTTTAACCCCATTAATTTCTCTAGTGCCATTTTTTTAACTAATACTGATTTTCTTCAATTCCTCCCTCTCACTAGACCCTTGGTTCCCTAACATTTCTGGGAAATTAGTTGTGTCCTCTTTTGTGAAGACAGAACCAAAATATGTGTTCAATTCTTCTGCCATTTCTTTGTTCCCCATTATAATTTCTCCTGTTTCTGACTGTAAGGGACCTACATTTGTCTTTGCTGATCTTTTTCTCTTCACATATTTATAGAAGCTTTTACAATCAGTTTTTATGTTTCCTGCACGTTTACTCTCATACTCCATTTTCCCTTTTCTTGATCAATCTTTTTGTCCACTTTTGCTGAATTCCAAACTGCTCCCAATCCTCAGACTTGCTGCTTTTACTGGCAATTTTATATGTCTCCTCTTTGGATCTAACACTATCCCTAATTTATTTTGTTAATCCATGGTTGAGCCACCTTTCCTGTTTTATTTTTGCTCCAGACAGGAATTAATATTAACCATTGCCTATCCACCCTCAACCCTTATTGTAAGGTTCCCTAATCCATCATTGCCAACTTGTGCCTCATACCTTCATAGTTCCCTTTATTTAGATTCAGGACCCTAGCTTTGGATTCAACTTCTTCACTCTCCATCTTAATGGACAATTCTATCATTTTATGGTCACTCTTCCCCAAGGGACCCCACACAACAAGATTGTTAATTAATCCTTTCTCATTGCATAATGCCCAGTCTAGGACAGCCTGCTCTCTAGTTGGCTCTTCAATGTATTGGTCTAAAAAACTACGATGTACGCACTCCAGGAAATCCTCCTCCACAGTATTATTGCTAGTTTAGTTTGTCCAATCTATATGTAGATTACAGTTGTACCCTTATTGCTTGCATCTCTAATTTCCTGTTTAATGCCTTGCCTTACACCTCCGTTACTGTTTGGGAGCCTATAGACAGCTCCCATCAACGTTTTCTGCCCCTTGGTGTTTCTTATCTCCACCCAAACAAATCTCACATCATGATTTTCCAAGCCAATATCCTTCCTCGCTATTGCATTGATTTCCTCCTTTATTAACAATGCTACCCCACTTTCTTTCCCTATTTGTCTGTCCTTCTTAAATATTGAATACCCCTCATTGTTCAGTTCCCATCCTTGGTCACCCTGCAGCCATGTCTCCGTAATTGCAACTATATTATAACCGTTTATATCTATTTGTGCTGTTAATTCATCTACCTTATTGCGAATGCTCTGCACGTTAATACACAATGCCTTTAGACCTGTCTTTTTAACCTTGTTAGTCATCTTAGCTTTATTTTGCACTATGACCCCATTTGTTTTTTGCCCTTGTCTTTTCTGCCTTCCACTTTTGCTTCTTACTTTTCTGTCTTTCATTAATATCCTTGTTTCCCCTTCCTCCGTCTCCCTGCTCAGGTTCCCATCCCCCTGCCATTCTAGTTTAAACCCTCCCCGGCAGCACTAGAAAACACCCCCTGCTGAGGATGTTAGTCCTGGTCCTGCCCAGATGCAACCATCCTGTTTGCACTGATCCCACCTTCCCCAGAGCCAGTCCCAATGTCCCAGGAATCTGAATCCCTCCCCTCTACACCATTTCTTCAGCCACATATTCATCCAAAATATCCTGTTATTTCTACTCTCGCTAGCATGTGGCACTGGTAGTAATCCTGATATTACTACCTTTGAGGTCCTACTTTTTAATTTACATCCTAACTCCCAATATTCAGCTTGTAGGAACTCATCCCTTTTTTATTTATGTCATTGGTGCCAATATGTACCACAACCACTGGCTGTTCGCCCTCCCCCTTCAGAATGCCCTGCAGCCTCTCCGAGACATCCTTGACCCTGACACCAAGGAGGCAACATAGCATTCTGGAGTCTCTTTTGCGGCCGCAGAAACGCCAGTCTGTTCCCCTTACTATTGAATCTCCTATCACTATAGCCCTGTCACTCTTCTTCCTCCCCTCTTGTGCAGCAGAGCCACCCGTGATGCCATGAACTTGGCTCCTGCTGCTTTCCCCTGATAAGTCATCTCCCCCAACAGTATCCAAAATGGTATATCTTTTAAAGAAGGAGACAGCCACAGGGGACTCCTGCACTACCTGCACTACCTACCTTCCTCTACTCTGCCTGGTGGTCACTGTCCCCTTTCTGCTTGTTCAGTCTTTACCTGCGGTATGACCACCTCACTGAACGTGCTGTCCACAACAATCTCAGCATCGCGGATGCTCCACAGAATCCACCCACAGCTCCAGCTCTGAAATACGGTTAGCCAGTAGCTGCAGCTGGTCACACTTCCTGCACACATGGTCGCTGGGGACACTGGGAGTGTCCATGACTTCCCACATAGTGCAGGAGGAGCATATCATGGATGTGAGCTCTGCTGCCATCACTTCCCTTTAGATTAAGCTTGTTAGTTACTCCCTTTAAAGAATACTAACTACGCTAGGGGCCTTATTCCACTCCAAACACTCCCACTATAGTCCAAAGCCCTCACATTATTTTGTTTAAGCTAAAGGACTGCAGCAATTTAATTAGTAGAAAAAGTAGAAGTAGAAGTACTCATCTGACCCTACTTACCAATCAGCTGCCTCCCCTGCACTGTGTCACTTTTTGAATCACGACATCACTTTGAACTCCACCGCCTGATGGTCCTGAGGGTACACTTCTCCTCCCTGGTCTCGGCCTCTGTTTTTCGCACCCTTTTATACTGCTCTCGCTGGTCTCTCCTCTCCGGTATAAAACTCACCATCTTCCAACCCTAACAGAAACTTTTAGTTAATTGCTAAATTAAAGAAAGACTAGACTTTAGATAGAATTTATACCTTAAATTAACCCTTAAACTCCCTCAGTCACCAATCTCCAACTGAAGCTCTCTACTGCAGCCAAACACAGCACTCCAGTGCAGACAAATTCAGCACTATAAGATAGTCTACTTTTATACTCTCTGAACCTAGCCTCTGAAAACCTGATTAAGCCAGTTATCTAATTAATTAGTTACAGTTGCAAGCAGAGCCTGTATGAGCCCTGTTTTAAGGCTGGATTAAAACTCACCTTCCAACCCTAACAACAACTTTTAGTTAATTGCTAAATTAAAGAAAGACTCGACTTTAGATAGAATTTAACCCTTAATTTAACCCTTAAACTTCCTCAGTCACCAATCTCCAAACACAGCACTCCAGTGTAGACCCATGCAGAACATGAAAGTTTTTTATATACTGGGAAAAGTAACTTCTAACGACAAATGGAAACAATGGGATTTACAAATCAAAAGTGATAAAATTTATTTAAAGAAGGATGGAAGGCTGTGTCAGTGGTGGCTATGTGAGACCTTGAAAGGTGACTGTGTGAAACAGACTTGGGGAATAAAACCTCTAGCCACCCTGCAGAAATTTGCTGTTCCAATAACCAAAGTTGTGGAAAAAGCTTTGGAATTCCATTGTCCACTGGGTGCTTGTGGTGATATTGCTGGATAACTTTATAAATTCAAAATCTATTTGGACAGTTGCCTTAAAGGGGCAAGGGGTGTAGTTGGGAGTCTGGTTAAGTAGAAATTTTGGGAACTGTTACAACTGTGTAACTGTAGCCCTGTGTGTGTGTTTAAGTTTTTTTTCTTCTTTTATTAATAAATGTTTTAATTTAATCTTTAAAATCTCCAAAGGTGTAGTGGACTCATTACTTCTGACTTCAGTGCACAAACCTTCTCGTACTAAATACAAATTACAAAATGGTTGTTATAGCATGGTCAAGTTTCCCTTGTGGATTTGATTAGCCTGGCAAATAGCACCTGCCGTATCATAACAGGGGAGAGAGAGAGTCTGAGGGTGGTGCAGGGAGACAGAGTGTTATCGGAAATCCATGATCAGAATCACAGCTTCATAGTTAAAAATAAACCCTGTCTTTGCAGAGCCTGATAACGACGTGGAATGATTGTGTGAAACCCTGCTCTGTCAGACATTTTTTTTAGCTGTCTAGGATCAAGGCCAGTTTTCTAGCAATAATGAAGAGACAATATGAGTCTGGCAGTCAAAAATGCAGAAAATGAAGGTGAGGTAAGAAGACGAAGCCAATCAAAAAGACAGTTTTTCATCTTATTTTAAAAAGCTTGAAGTATTGAATAGTGGACATTCATCAAAAAATATGGGTGAGGATAGATTGGAATTATCCAATCACTTGCCGAGTTGTGGAGATTCCACAACGACTGCAAAAGTTGAACAAGTGGACTCTGAAGTGACAATGGAACTACAAAATATTGGTAATTTTGTTGAAGTAAGGGAAGAAACCTACCCTGAAAGCATTGCATTATGGCCAAAATCTGTTTCATTGGATATGATAGAATATTTCTTACTAAATAAACCAAAAAAAATGGTAATATGGAAAATCTGAGGACGGAGTATGAGGTTGGAGGCTGAAAGCAATTTCGAGATCTTCATGATTCTCACTTTCTGCAGATGGAGGAAAATGGAACGACAGAAATGAAAACTTGGTTGACTTTTTCAGAAACCACTAAGGCAGCCGACTGTTACCTTTGCAAATTATTTCCTGACCATAGTAAAGGAAAAGAAACATTTGTTGATGGGTACTCTATTTGGAGAAATGTTGGAGGAGATATTGCTGATCATGAAACTTCCACAGCTCATATTAGTGCTATGTGTAAATTCATTCAAAGGTGTAAATTATCTGTGTTATCGGCTCAGTTTGAAAAGGAATGTACTGATTGGAGGAAAGTGCTGTGACCCGTCGTTGCTATGGTCAAACTACTGTCTTCTTTGGGACTACCTCTAAGAGGACATGAGTCATCATTGTCACATCGAAAAGGTAATTTTTGAGGCAGCCTAGAATATTTTAGTGAATTTGACGATTTTCTCAAAGAGCATTTGAAAAGCCATCAGTATTGTGGCTCAGGTAAGACCAGCTTTTTAATGCACCAAACCTACGATAAATTCATCACTACAATGGCAGAGTGGCTCAGAAACCACTGATGAAGTAAAGGATGCCAAGTACTATTCCATAATAGTCGATTCAACACCAGATGTGAATCATGCAGACCAATTAACATCAATGTGAAGATATGTGACCAGCGATGGTGAAGTGGTAAAGCGATTTCTGTTTTGTCCCGCTTAAATCCCACACTTTAGAATGGCTGGAGACAACTGTTTTGGAAATCATTACAAATTTAGGTTTGGGCATCAAAAATTGTCATGGGCAGAGCTTTGATAATGCTGCAAATGTGGCAGGAATATATTCAGGTCTACAGGCAAGACTGAACAATGCAAGCCCTTCTGCTTTATTCACACCATGTTCCAGCCATTCCTTAAATTTAACCTGCAGCTGAATCTTGTGAGGGAGCAACACATTTTTTTGACTTTGTTCAAAATGTGTATGCCTTTTTCTTCAATTTCAACACATCTTTGGAGTATGCTACAATCATACTTGGAGCTGGCAAATGAAAAACTTATGAACATACATTTGACAGAAAAACATTTGACAGTCAAAAGAATTCATGACACCAGGTGGCCTGCTCGTGCAGATGCTGTTTTGGCTTTGAAAATGAGCTATGTTGATATGAAGAAAACCTTATTAGACAGAGCCACATCAAATTCAGAAAAACCATGTGTGAAAACTGAAGCAAAATCCTTAGCAGAAAAGTTTGAAAAGTACGATATTGCTGTTCTTACTCTTTTATTGAACCATTTACTTCAAAGAATTAATGCCGTCAGCAAATCACTGCGAAAGGTTGATGCAAATTTATTGAATGCTGCACAATTATTAACCTCAGTTAACAGTTTTATTATGGAAGTTCAAAATGTCTATAGCTTGGTGGAAGCAGAGGCACTAACATTAACAGAATGTTAATCTAGTGAATGTTTTTTTTCTGTATTGAAACGAGTTAAAAATTATTTGAGAGATACGATGAGTCAGGAACATTTGACAAGTTTGGTAATACTGACAATTGAAAGTGCCTCTTTCCAAGATATTACTTACGATTATGTAATTGATTGTAGGTAAAACCTTTCCTACTGTTTTGTGGGTCACGTGGTTGTACTGACAAATCAGCCTTAAGTGCAGGTAATATTAGGGGTGAAGCTTTCTAGTCATGGACCTGGTTCAAGCATGTAGTTTCTACAAGAGCTTTGTAAATAAAGTTATCTGTTTCAAGTAAGAAACCTGTCCAGTACACCAAGTTTATTACAATTGACAATGAGGATAAATAGCTCCGACGCTGCACCTCTCCTCGTGAACGTGAGTACATCAATTCTTGAGGAAAGAAAGAAAAGTGTACCCACCAGTCATGCTACTCTTCGGCAGAATCGACCCATGTGACTCGTCAGGTTGGCAAGATGTAACGAGTGGTGTGCCACAGGGATCAATGCTGAGACCTCAACTGTTTGCAATTTATATAAATGACTTGGATGAAGGGATGGATGGGATGATTGCCAAATTTGCTGATGATGCAAAGATAGGTAGAAAAGTAAGTTGTGAAGAGGACATAAGGAGGCTACAAAAAGATATAGATAGGTTAAGTGAGTGGGAAAAGATCTGGCAAATGGAGTATAATTTGGGAAAAATGTGAAATTGTCCACTTTGGCTGGAAGAATAAAAGAGAAATGGTGAAAGATTGCAGAGCTTTGAGGTGAAGAGGGATCTGGGTGTCCTAGTGCATGAATCACAGAAGGCTAGTATGCAGGTACAGCAAGTAATTTGGAAAGCTAATAGAATGTTATAGTTTATTGTGAGGGAAATTGAATACAAAAGTAGGGAGGTTATGCTTCAGTTGTACAGTGCACTAATGAGACCACATTTGGACTACAGTGTAGGTATTGGTCTCCCTATTTAAGGAAGGATATAAATGCATTGGAAGCAGTTCAGAGAAGGTTTACCAGACTAATACCTGGAATGGGTGGGTTGTCTTATGCAGAAATGTTGGACAGACGCGGCTTGTATCTGCTGGAGTTTAGAACAGTAAGAGGTGACTTGATTGAAACATATAAAATCCTGAGGGGTCTTGACAGGGTGGATGTGGAGAGGATGTTTCCTCTTGTGGGAGAATTGGGAACTAGGGGTCAATGTTTAAAAATGAGGGGGTCGCTCATTTAAAATAGCGATGAGGCGAAATTTTTTCACTCAGAGGGTGGTGAGTCTTTGGAACTCTCTAGAGGTGGTGGAAGCAGAGTCTTTAAATATTTTTAAGGCAGAGGTGGATAAATTCTTGGTAAGCAAGGGGGTGATAGATTATTGGGGGTAGGTGAGATGTAGATTTGAGGTTACTCTCAGATCAGCCATGATCTTATTAAATGGTGGAGCAAGCTTAAGGGGCAGAATGGCCTACTCCTCCTTGTTCGTATGTTCGTATGTCCATGGAATGCTGGAGACAGTGCATAGAGCGCCTAGGTTTTTAATTTGTGGTGAATGAAATAGCAGCGGAGGAGAAGCAGAAAGCAATTCTTTTAAGTGTCTGCGGGAGCGAGACATATAACTTCATCCGTAGTCCGACAGCCCCAAATGTGCCCAATTCTAAATCTTTTAATGATCTGATAGATCCCGTGAAGACACATTTTCAGCTGAAGCCGTCGGTAATTATGCAGAGATTTAAGTTCAATTTATGCTGCGAAAATGAAGCAGTTGACTGAGCACTGCAACTTCGGAGATACACTCAATGACGTTGCGAGATTGTTTGATTTGTGGCGTACACAATATGCCATTCAGCACTGTTTACTTACAGAAGTTAATATTGGTCTAAAGTGCACCATGGAAATAGTGCTAACAATGGAGTGTGCTAAGAGGGACTGGCAGGCTTTGCAGAGTGCGCAACATGGTGCCATTCTTTAGTTTGGGTAGGAACCTACCGCTAGGCGTGGCACGAAAACCAGAAAGACAGCTGTGAAGCGGGAAACAGCCTCTACTGCTCAAAAAACGAAAAGGCACATGGAAGCATTTCACCGGCGATTCAGAAATTAGTTTGTTACGGATGTGGGGGTAACCATGTACTGGAAACCTGCAGATTTAATGAGACAGAATGCCATTACTGTCACCAAAAAGGGCATGTAATAAAGCAATGCAGGGCAAACTCGAGACAGCCATTAAGACAGCAGACCAAGATGATTAAAGTGTGCAATATAACTGAACCAGAAGCTGCTGATACTGATATCCATTCCCCATACAATGTCAAAGCAGTAAAAACTGAACCAATCGCTGTCACAATTCAAGTGAATGGGAAGCCTCTAGCCATGGAGGTAGACACAGGAGCCTCGACCACTGTGGTGAGAGAACATACATTTAATTACCTAAGTGAAGATGCCCAGCCACTGAATCTGGAGCAAACCACGGCTCAGCTGAAGACGTACACTGAATACAGGTGAAGGGCATCACCACAGCACCTGTGTCCTCTAGGCAACAGATAGCCCAGTTTCCAGTAATCATAGTGACAGATGGAGGACCTAGTCTTCTGGACCATGACTGGTTACAAAAAATTAAGCTCAACTGGTCAGAAATCTTTCAAGTGAGGACAGGAGAAATTCCTGAGATGTTAAGGAAGCACAACTGCGTGTTTTGTGATGAATTGTGAAAGATAAAAGGCCAACAAGCAAAAATATATTTAGATTTGGAGACATCACCCCGGTTCTTTAAAGCCAGACCTGTGCCTTATGCCCTAAAGTAGAGGGTGGATGCATAATTGTGCCACTAAGAGAAGTTAGGCATCATCCAGCCAGTCTAGTTTTTGGAATGGGCAGCGCCCATAGTCCCTGTGATGAAACCAGACCAAACTATTTGCAACTGCGGAGGCTATAAATTAACTGTGAACAAGGCTGCTAAACTAGATAAATATCCTATCCCGAGGATTGAAGATCTGGACGCTAAGCTTGCTGGAGGAAAGTCCTACACCAAACTGGACATGAGCCATGCATACCAACAGCAAGAGCTGGACAGCACATCCAGAAGGCATGTAACAATCAACATGCACAAGGACCTGTACTAATATATATGCCTATCCTTTGGTGTATCATCTGCAGAGGCAATCTTCCAAAGGACAATGGAAAGCCTATTGCAAGGACTGCCCCAAGTAATAGTGTACCTGGATGACATCCTGAATTCAGGGTCAACAGAAACCAAACATTTGGCTAATCTAAAAGAGGTTTTAAGAAGATTTTTGGAAGCTGGTGTATGATTGAAGAAAAAGAATGTACTTTCCAAGCGACTGAAGTCACTTACTTGGGTCACTGAGTGGATGCCCAGGGTTGCATCCAGTAGAGAAGAAAGTCAGGGCAATCAAGGAGGCGCCCTCTCCTACCAGCGTCACTGAACTCATGTCTTTTATGAGCATGATAATTTATTATAGTCGCTTCTTGCCAAATTTGTCAAGTGTTAGCTCCTCCACACTTATTATTGAAAAAGAACATCGTTGGTCATGGAAGGCGCAACAAGAAGAAACCCTCGTAAAAGTCAAGAAGCTATTGCACTCATCAAGTCTGCTAGTACATTATGACCCATCAAAATAATTAATATTAACCTGTGATGCATCTCCCCTCGGGGTGGGAGCTGTGTTGTCACACAGGGTGGAAGATGGTTCCGAAAGGCCAATCGGCTGTGTCTCCAGAACCCTCTCTGCAGCTGAGAAGGGTTAATCACAACTTGAAAAAGAAAGTTTATCCGTAATATTTAGAGTAAAGAAATTTCATCAGTATCTGCATTGACGACATTTCACCATAGTGTCGGATCATATGGACTTATTTAGTGAAGATAAAGCAATTGCGCTGATAGCCTCCGCCAGAACTCAAAGGTCCAAGACCAGGTATTGCAAGGATGGTTGAATTCACCAGTGTCTGAAGAGACAAGACCATTCCATGCCCATAAAACTGAGTTAAGTTGTCAAGATCTTGTTGTGGGGAGCAAGAGTCGTTGTCCCTTCACGAGGAAGAAAACCACTCTTGACAGGGCTTCACAGTGCTCATCCAGGCACTTTGATGATGAAGATGCTTGTGCGAAGCTATGTCTGGTGGCCAGGTATAGACAGTGATATAGAACCAATGGACCAGTCTCCCTGATGGTTCAATCTAACAGTGCAGCCTTGCAGTGTGGGTTAGGAGAATGCCTGCACCTGAGCTGAGAGCACAGCATGCAGTCCAATGGGAAAAGCTGCTGCTAATGGAGTAGGGTGGAGATGGGTGGGGTCTCAGGCAGCCATGCAGCGCACTAATCTCTGGCCATCCAAGTGGTAGCCAGCACTCTCCGGGATGCGTTAAGGGGCCTTCAGACTCAACCAGGACAAGTTCTTAGTACACCCATGCTAATCCGCGTGTCTCTCTTTTTCATCCTTCAGGACATCAGGAGCATGGAGTCTGGTGAACTAGCTGTATGCCTGATGGCGTACAGAGAGTGAAAATGACGGAGGAAAGAGCAACTGAGGCTCTTGGCTGTGCAGAGAGAGGAGAAGCACCCTCTGGAAGAAGGGGCGGCTGGGGCTCTTGCACATACCGCCAAAGATCCACAGCGAGCTGTTGCTGGTCAGTACCTAACGACACCCAGAGTCTATGGATGCTGCCTTTCATTCCTGCAGATGACCAAGAACCAATGTCACTGAAGACTGTGCATGTCTAGGGAACTGGTTAGTCACATCCGCCAGCTACTGCAGGATTTGGCGCCATGTGGACATGGAGGGTGGACATGGAGGGCATCCACTGCCAGTGGCTATGAAAGTGACCGCGGCACTCAATTTCTATGCCAGTAGCTCCTTTCAGTGCTCCACAGGTAACCTCTGTGGGATATCACAAGCCTCCACCCACAAATACATCTATGAGGTCATGAATGCCATCTTTGCAACGGCACACAACTTTGTGCATTTCGCCCAGGACCAGGACAGCCAGGATGCAAGAGTGATTGGATTTGCCCAGATCTCAGGTTTCCCACAGGTGCAGGGTGTGATCGACTGCATTCACGTGGTGCTCAGGTCTCTGTTGCAACACGCAGTCAACTACATCAATTGCAAAGGATTCCATTCGCTGAATGTGCAGCTAGTGAGCGACTACCACAAATGCATCCTGCAGGTGTGCGCACAGTTTCCAGGGAGTGTGCATGACTCCTACATCCTCAGCCGGTCTCAGATCCCTGACATTGTCCAGGGTCCACAGAGGCTGCAGGGATGGCTTCTTGGGGACAAGGGCTACCCACAGAGGACATGCCTTAGACTGCAGCAGAACGTTAGTATAACGAGGCTCATGCTGCAACTTGGTGGAGCAGACCATCGGGATGCTGAAAATGAGGTTCTGGTGCCTGGACCGGTCTGGTGGAGCCCTGCAATATAGTCCACAGAGGGTGTCACGCATCGTCGCCTGTTGCACCCTTTGCAACTTGGCACTGCAATGGGGAGAGGAGCTGGTTGAGGAGGAGATGCTGGAGCTGGAGGTCTCCTCCAATGAGGAGGACTCCGAGAGGATGAGGGTGAGAAGGTCCTTGAAGGCGGCAATGACAGAGCAAGCATGCTTGGGAGGCCCTCATAGCTGCTAGATTTGTGGAGGATGATGATGACATGCAGTGAGGAGACTCCAAAGTCCTCACATTGCATTTGTGAATGTTTGACTCCAGTCTGGCTTATGGCAGCAAGGGTATCCTCTGTGATAATGCTCCTGTCAAGGAGACACAGTGGGGGTGCTAATAGTTGCTCGATTGCAGGAGGATGATGACGACATGCAGTGAGGACACTCCATAGATCTTCACATAACCTCTGAGAATGCCTGACTCCTGTCTGGCTGAGGGCAGCTCACTTCCGCTCTGTGATCCGGGTCATATCATAGAGACGCAGCCAGGAAACTTTAGAAGCATCTAATCCTTTGTCTGCCTTTAACACCTGAGTCCTTCAGGAGCACAGCGTCACTGGTAACAGATGCTGAAGAGATGGGGGCCAGCCCCTCCATAAAGGTGCTGAGAGCACATCATGGAGAAAGAGAGAACTCTGTGATGCCTGTCCAAACATTCTGGCAGCATTGACAAGCACCATCGAGGTGCAGGCATCAGTAATGTGTCCAGTGAGTGTGAGGTCGGAACATCACTTTGGTCTGAAGGCTGCACAGAGCACAGGGAAGAGGCCCCGGATTGAGACACCTGCCTTTATCTTGTTTCATATCTGAGTGACATGAACACTGCTCATCAGAACAAGGAGCCATAGGCAGGGAGAGATTCTTGGGCGTTTATTGACAATAGTGAACAGTATGTACAAGCGGTTAACACCCGTGCCCAGGCTGTGCAACTAATTCTCCTTAACCTTCCTAACCCTGCTGCTATGTCTTGGTGCTCCCCGGACATCCGCAGTGGAGGTGGAGGGAGCCTGCTGACTGCTATGCCCTGTCTGTGATGACTTTGGAAGATGTCCTCTGGAGGTCTGTGACCTGGAGGGCCCCGGCCTGCTTTCGGAGTCCTGCAGTGTTGCAGTGGCACCATCCTCAGCCTGTGGAGCTGGAGATGCTGAGGTGAGAGGAAGAGGGGATTTGGATGGGCCGGACATGCCTGGAGTCACCTGGGTGGATGGCACAGGTGTGTGCTCCTGCTGATCCTCCTCTCTATGGGTGCCCAAGGGGACCCAGGCTGACTCTTTGAGGAGAAGGGGTAGCTGGAGTGAGATTGAGCTGCCAGCACCCCTCTCCCATACACACTGTTGGAGGCCAACTATGGCATCAGCGATGGAGTTAAGCCTGTGCAGCAGTGCCGGAGTGATGTCCTGGACTAAGGTCTCCATGGCAGCAGCCATCCTACCAGTGTTGACCTCGGTGCGTTGCAATGCCGGTGCTATCACCTCAGGGTGAAGGTAGATGGACTCCTCCATTGTGCCTTGCAATCTGAGGAGTGCAGCGGACATCTCTTCTGATGTTCCCGAGCTTGCCTTTGTGGCTCCAGCAACTGTGACATGACCGAGTCCAGAGGCTCATCATCTGACTTGGACTCAGCAAATTTATGGCCTCCAGCAGCCCTCCAAGTGCCAGAAACCAGAGAAGTCCCTGCTGCCTCCTGCTGTAGATCAGGCAGTGCGATGTGCTCACCAGATTGTGATCCTGAGGTTATTCTAAAGCTAGGTCACACCGAGGTGTATGTCTCTGCTCTGGTGGAGGGTGTGGATGAGTGCTGTGATGGGACTTCAAGGAGAGTGCCTCAAGTTTTCTCTTCAGAGGTTTTGTTGGGGCTTGCTTGGAGGCCCTGGATCATGGAATCTGTCTGCTATTTCCCAGATGTGCCTGCAGAAGCAAGGGGGGATAATTAGTGCATAGCAGTGGCCTGTGAAACATGACACATCACTCACAGCATGGTTGTCTGATGTTGCACAGGAACAGTCCAGATCCTTGCCGGCCAGCTGGATGGCTGTTTTCAAAGTCCGTGAGGACCTTGATTTCTGGCATTCCTCCACCGGGCTGCGACCTCTCCCTGTTGTTGTGTGCCAGCTTGTCCTGCATGAATAGAGATGGAGAAGTTGTAAGCAGGACGCCTGCCAGGCCAGATGATAAGTATGCCTGACCTGTGTGGGTTGTGAGTGGTTCCATGGACTGGATGAAGACAATGACGGTGAGTGTGAGAGAGTGAATGGTGGTGTCCCTTGCACTGGCAGTGAGTGAGATCCCTGTGAATGTGCGATGGGTTTGTGAGTGTGTGAGTTGAGAGTGATGAGAAGAGTGACTTACCCTGGCAGAACGGAGGAGATCATTAATCCTTTTGTGGCACTGGGTGGCTGTCCTTTTTTGAAAGGCGTTGGTGACGACCACTGCTGCCACTACCTCCCAAGCCTGGTTGGTCACGCCACTGCCCATTCTGCGGTCAGAGCAGGGGTAGAGGACATCGTGACGGGCCTCCACGGCGTCCAGAAGGCCAGTGGAGTGTCGCTAAACCCGACGGTGGCAGTCTTTTTGCCTTTCATGGACATCTTCCCTGGTGGGTGCTGGACTTTAAATATGGCACCTGGTGTGATGAAGCAATGAGATGATGGTGAGCAAATGAGAGCCCGCCCGCTATTGAAACGGCATGTTTCCCGGGATTGCATAAATAATGTGGTGGGTTGGGAAGATACTGCATGAAAACCCGCCATCGCAGCTGACGGGTAAAAAGTTGTTTTACCTGCCTGCTACCGCACTTAGTGCAAATCTGGGACCATTCCGAATGTTAATCGTGCTTGTTCATTTTCTTTTGTTAGTAAAAGTTCTTTCGTTTTAAAACAAGAAATCTTGTTATACAGTCTTTTCAGTTAATAACTGTTAATTTGAATTTCTTTTTAAAAGTAACCAGCCGCTACTGAGATTGTAACAATTCGAAACGTCCTATATTTGACGTATCTGTCATTATTGAAAGATTATCTATAAACTCCAGTATATTTTATATATATTTCATTATGTATCAATTCTGGTATATTTCATATAGATGCCATGGTCACTAAATTACATATAATCTCTTATATACTTCACATATATGTCATTATGGATCAATGATCTGTAAGCTCTCCAGTATTTCATATATACCTCATCATGTATAGAATATATATAAACTTTCCTATATTTCATACATACATCATTATGTATCGATTATATCTAAATGCAGTTGCTGCAGGAAATAAACTTGCAGGGTTACGGGTATCCAGCAGGGGAGTGGGACTTACTGGATTGCTCTGCGGAGAGCTGGCATGGACTCGATAAGCCAAATGACCTCCTTTTGTGCTGTAAATTAAACTATGACTCTCCTATATTTCATATATATGTCAATATGGATAGATTATATATAAATACCAGTATATTTCATAATTAATACATGACAGATTATAAACAAACTCTCAAGTATTTCTAATATGTCTAATGTCATATAAGCTCCATTTACTTCATACATATATAATTATGAATGGCTTATATGTAAACTAATATATTTCATATATAGTTCATTATGGATAGATTAACTCATACATTTCAGATATACGACATTATGAATAGATTACTATGGCATATATCCGTAAGTATAAATTATATATAATGTTTTTCATATTTCATATATACGTCATTATGGATGAACGGCATATTAAGCACTGTATATTTGATGAGGTATAGATTAGATAGGAATTCTCCTGACTTTCAGAAACGCAATATCCTCCTCCCGCACTGACGGGGGCGCCGTGGAGCCACTGACCAATCACTTAGCTCCATGTCCCGGATGGAGCGACTGGATCGAGTGAAAGAGCAGCAGTAACGGCTGTGAGTGAGGGAGAGGGGTATGGGAGAGGGAGAGGGGTATGGGAGGGGGAGAGGGGTATGGGAGGGGGAGAGGGGAATGGGAGGGGGAGAGGGGAATGGGAGGGGGTGAGGGAGAGGGGAATCGGTGGGGGGAGGGGGGGGAGAGAGAGAGAGAGACGGGGGGGGGGGGAGAGAGAGAGAGAGACGGGGGGGGGGGGGAGAGAGAGAGAGAGAGACGGGAGGGGGGGAGAGAGAGAGACGGGGGGGGGAGAGAGAGAGACGGGAGGGGGGGGGAGAGAGAGAGACGGGAGGGGGGGGAGAGAGACGGGAGGGGGGGGGGAGAGAGACGGGAGGGGGGGGGGAGAGAGACGGGAGGGGGGGGGGGAGAGAGACGGGAGGGGGGGGGGAGAGAGACGGGAGGGGGGGGGGGAGAGAGACGGGAGGGGGGGGGGGAGAGAGACGGGAGGGGGGGGGGGAGAGAGACGGGAGGGGGGGGGGGAGAGAGACGGGAGGGGGGGGGGAGAGAGACGGGAGGGGGGAGAGACGGGAGGGGGGAGAGAGAGAGAGAGAGACGGGAGGAGGGGGGGGGAGAGAGAGAGACGGGAGGGGGGGGGGAGAGAGAGAGAGAGACGGGAGGGTGGAGAGACGGGAGGGGGGGTGAGAGAGAGAGAGACGGGAGGGGGGAGAGACGGGAGGGGGGGTGAGAGAGAGGGGGGCGGAGAGAGACGGGAGGGGGACAGGAGGGGGGAGAGAGAGAGACGGGAAGAGGGGGTGAGAGAGAGAGACGGGTGGGGGGGAAGAGAGAGAGACGGGGGGGGAGAGAGAGACGGGGGGGGGAGAGAGAGACGGGAGGGGGGGAGAGAGAGAGTCGAGGGAGGGGGGGGGAGAGAGAGAGTCGAGGGAGGGGGGGGGAGAGAGAGAGTCGAGGGGGGGTGGGTGGAGAGAGAGAGACGGGGGGGAGAGAGAGAGGCGGGGGGGAGAGAGAGAGACGGGGGGGGAGAGAGAGAGGCGGGGGGGGAGAGAGAGGCGGGGGGGGAGAGAGAGAGACGGGGGTGGGGGGAGAGAGAGAGACGGGGGTGGGGGGGAGAGAGAGAGACGGGGGTGGGGGGGAGAGAGAGACGGGCGGGGGGGAGAGTGAGACGGGGGGTGGAGAGAGAGACGGGGGTGGGGGGGAGAGAGAGACGGGCCGGGGGGGAGAGAGAGAGAGATGGGGGGGGAGAGAGAGAGAGAGATGGGGGGGGAGAGAGAGAGAGACGGAGGGGGGGAGAGAGGCGGGGAGGGGGGGGGAGAGAGAGGGATAGAGACGGGAGGGGGGGACCGGTGGGGGGAGTGGGAGAGAGAGAGACGGAAAGGGGGGGGTGAGAGAGAGAGAGACGGGAGGGGGGGGGAGAGAGAGAGAGAGAGAGAGACGGGAGGGGGGGAAGCGAGAGAGAGAGAGAGACGGGAGGGGGGGAAGCGAGAGAGAGAGAGAGACGGGAGGGGGGGGAAGAGAGAGAGAGAGAGACGGGAGGGGGGGGAAGAGAGAGAGAGAGAGACGGGAGGGGGGGAAGAGAGAGAGAGAGAGACGGGAGGGGGGGGAAGAGAGAGAGACGGGAGAGGGGGGAAGAGAGAGAGAGAGAGAGACGGGGTGGAGAGAGAGAGAGAGAGAGACGTGGGGTGGTGGAGAGAGAGAGAGACGGGGGGTGGTGGAGAGAGAGAGAGACAGGAGGGGGGGAAGAGAGAGAGAGAGAGACGGGAGGGGGGGGGAGAGAGAGACGGGAGGGGGGGGGAGAGAGAGAGAGAGACGGGAGGGGGGGAAGAGAGAGAGAGAGACGGGAGGGGGGGGAAGAGAGAGAGAGAGAGAGACGGGGTGGGGGAAGAGAGAGAGAGAGACGGGGTGGGGGAAGAGAGAGAGAGAGACGGGAGGGGGGGGGAAGAGAGAGAGAGAGAGACGGGGGGGGGAAGAGAGAGAGAGAGACGGGAGGAGGGGAAGAGAGAGAGAGAGAGAGAGACGGGAGGGGGGGAAGAGAGAGAGAGAGAGAGAGACGGGAGAGGGGGGAAGAGAGAGAGAGAGAGAGAGAGACGGGGTGGAGAGAGAGAGAGAGACGGGGTGGGTGGAGAGAGAGAGACAGGAGGGGGGGGAAGAGAGAGAGAGAGAGACGGGAGGGGGGGGAAGAGAGAGAGACGGGAGGGGGGGAAGAGAGAGAGAGAGACGGGAGGGGGGGTGAGAGAGAGAGACGGGATGGAGGGGAGAGAGAGACGGGGGGGGAGAGAGAGAGACGGGGGTGGGGGGAAGAGAGAGATGGGAAGGGGGGGTGAGAGAGAGACGGGAAGGGGGGGTGAGAGAGAGAGACGGGAAGGGGGGGTGAGAGAGAGAGACGGGTGGGGGGGAAGAGAGGGAGACGGGGGGGGGAGAGAGAGAGAGACGGGAAGGGGGGGGAGAGAGAGAGACGGGAGGGGGGAGAGACGGGAGGGGGGGTGAGAGAGAGGGGGGCGGAGAGAGACGGGAGGGGGACAGGAGGGGGGAGAGAGAGAGAGACGGGAAGAGGGGGTGAGAGAGAGAGACGGGTGGGGGGGAAGAGAGAGAGACGGGAGGGGGAGGGAGAGAGAGAGACGGGAGGGGGGCGGAGAGATAGAGACGGGAGGGGGGGGGAGAGAGAGAGACGGGAGGGGGGGGGAGAGAGAGAGACGGGAGGGGGGGGAGAGAGAGGGAGACGGGAGGAGGGGGGGGGAGAGAGAGAGACGGGAGGAGGGGGGGGGAGAGAGAGAGACGGGAGGGGGGGGAGAGAGAGAGACGGGAGGGGGGGGAGAGAGAGAGACGGGAGGGGGGGGGAGAGAGAGAGACGGGAGGAGGGGGGGGGGAGAGAGAGAGACGGGAGGAGGGGGGGGAGAGAGAGAGACGGGAGGAGGGGGGGGGAGAGGGAGAGACGGGAGGAGGGGGGGGGAGAGAGAGAGACGGGAGGTGGGGGAGAGAGAGAGAGACGGGGGGGGGGGAGAGAGAGAGAGACGGGAGGGGGGAGAGACGGGAGGGGGGGAGAGAGAGAGAGAGAGACGGGAGGAGGGGGGGGGAGAGAGAGAGACGGGAGGGGGGGGGGAGAGAGAGAGAGAGACGGGAGGGTGGAGAGACGGGAGGGGGGGTGAGAGAGAGAGAGACGGGAGGGGGGAGAGACGGGAGGGGGGGTGAGAGAGAGGGGGGCGGAGAGAGACGGGAGGGGGACAGGAGGGGGGAGAGAGAGAGACGGGAAGAGGGGGTGAGAGAGAGAGACGGGTGGGGGGGAAGAGAGAGAGACGGGGGGGGAGAGAGAGACGGGGGGGGGAGAGAGAGACGGGAGGGGGGGAGAGAGAGAGTCGAGGGAGGGGGGGGGAGAGAGAGAGTCGAGGGAGGGGGGGGGAGAGAGAGAGTCGAGGGGGGGTGGGTGGAGAGAGAGAGACGGGGGGGAGAGAGAGAGGCGGGGGGGAGAGAGAGAGACGGGGGGGGAGAGAGAGAGGCGGGGGGGGAGAGAGAGGCGGGGGGGGAGAGAGAGAGACGGGGGTGGGGGGGAGAGAGAGAGACGGGGGTGGGGGGGAGAGAGAGACGGGCGGGGGGGAGAGTGAGACGGGGGGTGGAGAGAGAGACGGGGGTGGGGGGGAGAGAGAGACGGGCCGGGGGGGAGAGAGAGAGAGATGGGGGGGGAGAGAGAGAGAGAGATGGGGGGGGAGAGAGAGAGAGACGGAGGGGGGGAGAGAGGCGGGGAGGGGGGGGGAGAGAGAGGGATAGAGACGGGAGGGGGGGACCGGTGGGGGGAGTGGGAGAGAGAGAGACGGAAAGGGGGGGGTGAGAGAGAGAGAGACGGGAGGGGGGGGGAGAGAGAGAGAGAGAGAGAGACGGGAGGGGGGGAAGCGAGAGAGAGAGAGAGACGGGAGGGGGGGGAAGCGAGAGAGAGAGAGAGACGGGAGGGGGGGGAAGAGAGAGAGAGAGAGACGGGAGGGGGGGGAAGAGAGAGAGAGAGAGACGGGAGGGGGGGAAGAGAGAGAGAGAGAGACGGGAGGGGGGGGAAGAGAGAGAGACGGGAGAGGGGGGAAGAGAGAGAGAGAGAGAGACGGGGTGGAGAGAGAGAGAGAGAGAGACGTGGGGTGGTAGAGAGAGAGAGAGACGGGGGGTGGTGGAGAGAGAGAGAGACAGGAGGGGGGGAGAGAGAGAGAGAGAGACGGGAGGGGGGGGGAGAGAGAGACGGGAGGGGGGGGGAGAGAGAGAGAGAGACGGGAGGGGGGGAAGAGAGAGAGAGAGACGGGAGGGGGGGAAGAGAGAGAGAGAGAGAGACGGGGTGGGGGAAGAGAGAGAGAGAGACGGGGTGGGGGAAGAGAGAGAGAGAGACGGGAGGGGGGGGGAAGAGAGAGAGAGAGAGACGGGGGGGGGAAGAGAGAGAGAGAGACGGGAGGAGGGGAAGAGAGAGAGAGAGAGAGACGGGAGGGGGGGGAAGAGAGAGAGAGAGAGAGAGACGGGAGAGGGGGGAAGAGAGAGAGAGAGAGAGAGAGACGGGGTGGAGAGAGAGAGAGAGACGGGGTGGGTGGAGAGAGAGAGACAGGAGGGGGGGGAAGAGAGAGAGAGAGAGACGGGAGGGGGGGAAGAGAGAGAGACGGGAGGGGGGGAAGAGAGAGAGAGAGACGGGAGGGGGGGGTGAGAGAGAGAGACGGGATGGAGGGGAGAGAGAGACGGGGGGGGAGAGAGAGAGACGGGGGTGGGGGGAAGAGAGAGATGGGAAGGGGGGGTGAGAGAGAGACGGGAAGGGGGGGTGAGAGAGAGAGACGGGAAGGGGGGGTGAGAGAGAGACGGGTGGGGGGGGAAGAGAGGGAGACGGGGGGGGGAGAGAGAGAGAGACGGGAAGGGGGGGGAGAGAGAGAGACGGGAGGGGGGAGAGACGGGAGGGGGGGTGAGAGAGAGGGGGGCGGAGAGAGACGGGAGGGGGACAGGAGGGGGGAGAGAGAGAGAGACGGGAAGAGGGGGTGAGAGAGAGAGACGGGTGGGGGGGAAGAGAGAGAGACGGGAGGGGGAGGGAGAGAGAGAGACGGGAGGGGGGCGGAGAGATAGAGACGGGAGGGGGGGGGAGAGAGAGAGACGGGAGGGGGGGGAGAGAGAGAGACGGGGGGGGGGGGAGAGAGAGAGACGGGAGGGGGGGAGAGAGAGTCGAGGGGGGGTGGGTGGAGAGAGAGAGACGAGGGGGGGGGAGAGAGAGAGACGGGGGGTGGGGGGGGAGAGAGAGACGGGGGTGGGGGGGGAGAGAGAGACGGGCGGGGGGGGGAGAGTGAGACGGGGGGTGGAGAGAGAGACGGGGGTGGGGGGGAGAGAGAGACGGGCCGGGGGGGAGAGAGAGAGAGACGGGGGGGGGGGGGTGGAGGAGAGGGAGAGACGGGGGGGGAGACCGGGGTGGGGGGGGGGGCGCGGGGAGACGGGGGAGGGGGGGAGACAGGAGAGGGGGTGGGGGGGAGGGGGCGGGAGGGAGTGGGGGTGAGGGGGCGGGGGGGGGAGGGGGCGGAGGAGGGAGAGGGGGAAGTGTGAGGGGGGAGACGGGAGGGGGGGAGGGGGGGTGAGAGAGAGAGACGGGGGTGGGGGGAGAGAGAGACGGGGTGGGGGAGAGAGACGAGGGGGGTGGAGAGAGAGAGACGGGAGGGGGGGACAGGAGGCGGGAGAAAGAGAAAGACGGGAAGGGGGGGAGAGAGAGAGAGACGGGAAGGGGGGTGAGAGAGAGAGACGGGAAGGGGGGGGTGAGAGAGAGAGACGGGAAGGGGGAGTGAGAGAGAGAGAGAGACGGGGGGGGGAAGAGAGAGAGACAGGAGGGGGGGAAGAGAGGGAGACGGGGGTAGGGGGAGAGAGAGAGACGGGGGGGGAGAGAGAGAGACGGGAGGGGGGAGAGACGGGAGGGGGGGTGAGAGAGAGAGTGGGGGGGAGAGAGACGGGAGGGGGGGACAGGAGGGGGGAGAGAGAGAGACGGGTGGGGGGGGAAGAGAGAGAGACGGGAGGAGGGGGGAGAGAGAGAGACGGGGGGTGGGGAGAGAGACGGGGGTGGGGGGGAGAGAGAGACGGGCGGGGGGGGGAGAGAGAGAGAGACGGGGGGGGAGAGAGAGAGAGACGGGGGGGGGAGAGACGGGGGGGGGTGGAGGAGAGGGAGAGACGAGGGGGGGTGGAGGAGAGGGAGAGACGGGGGGGCGGGGGAGACGGGTGGGGGGGAGACAGGAGAGGGGGCGGGGGGGGAGGGGGCGGGAGGGGGGGAGACAGGAGAGGGGGCGGGGGGGAGGGGGCGGGAGGGGGGGAGACAGGAGAGGGGGAGGGGGTGAGGGGGTGGGGGGTGGGGGAGGAGGGGGCGGGGGGTGGGGGAGGAGGGGGCGGAGGAGGGAGAGGGGGAAGTGGGAAGGGGGAGACGGGAGGGGGGGATGAGGGGGAGGAGGGGAGAGAGAGAGGGGGGAGAGAGAGGGGTGGGAGAGAGGGGGGTGGGGGAGAGAGAGACAGTGGGGGGGCGAGACGAAGACATTGGGAGGGAAGGCTGTCTGGGGAGCGAGAGACGGTGTGGGGGAAATTGGGGGCGGGGACGAGAGGTGAAAGTGGGTAGGGAGAGAGAGAGACGGTAGGGGGGAGAGAGGGTAGGGGAAGGGGGAGGAGAGAGAGGAAAGCGGGAGGGGAAGCCGAGAGGGGGAAAGCGTGGGGAGGGGGGGGGAGAGAGAGACGGGCGGGGGGGGGAGAGAGAGAGAGACGGGGGGGGGGAGAGACGGGGGGGGGTGGAGGAGAGGGAGAGACGGGGGGGGGGTGGAGGAGAGGGAGAGACGGGGGGCGGGGGAGACGGGTGGGGGGGAGACAGGAGAGGGGGCGGGGGGAGGGGGCGGGAGGGGGTGAGGGGGCGGGGGGTGGGGGAGGAGGGGGCGGAGGAGGGAGAGGGGGAAGTGGGAAGGGGGAGACGGGAGGGGGGGATGAGGGGGAGGGGGGGAGAGAGAGAGGGGGGAGAGAGAGGGGTGGAAGAGAGGGGGGTGGGGGAGAGAGAGACAGTGGGGGGGCGAGACGAAGACATTGGGAGGGAAGGCTGTCTGGGGAGCGAGAGACGGTGTGGGGGAAATTGGGGGCGGGGACGAGAGGTGAAAGTGGGTAGGGAGAGAGAGAGACGGTAGGGGGGAGAGAGGGTAGGGGAAGGGGGAGGAGAGAGAGGAAAGCGGGAGGGGAAGCCGAGAGGGGGAAAGCGTGGGGAGGGGGGGCGAGAGAGAGGCGGAGAGACCGGCGTGGGGGGAGAGAGTGGGAGAAGGTGGTTGTGGGGGGGGGGTGATGAGGAAGAGAGAGGGAAGGGCGGGAGGGGGGGGTGAATTGAGGGGAGCGGGAGATGGGGAGAGACGGAGATGGAGAGAGAAAGAGCTGGGGTGAGGGACGCAGTTCTTTTCTAGAGGACTAGAATTCAAAAAAACAGAAGTTATGTTAATTTTATATTGTTTGGGCTACACCTGGAGTACTATGCACAGTTTTGGTTAATAGAATAGTGTTCAGTACCATTTTCCACTTCTCAGATACTGAAATAGGCTGTGCAGCACGTAGCAAGACCTCAAACTTTCAAGATTGGGCTGGTAAGTGGCAAATACCATATAGTGTCAGCTCTGGCTCAGTTGGTAGCATTCTTGTCTTGGAGTTGCAAGGTTCTGGGTTCAAGTCCGACTCCAGTATTTGAGCACAAGAATTAAAGCTGGCACTTCAGTGCAGTACTGAGGGAGTGTTGCACTGCCAGAGGTGCAATCCTTCAGAAAAATTGAGGCCTCATCAGTCTGCTTGGGTGGATGTAAATGGGATCATGGCAATATTTTGAAGAAAAGTAGGGAGTTATCCCTCGTGTTCTGGCCAAAATGTATCCCTCAATCAACATCACAAAAAACAGATTATCTGGTCATCATCATGTTGCTGTTTCTGGGAACTTGCTGTGTGCAAATTAGATGCAGCGTTTCCTATATTACAACAGTGACTACACGTCAAAAAGAATTCATTGGCTGTAATGTGCTTTGAGATGTCCAGTGGTTGTGTAAAGTACTTTATAAATGGAAATCTTTCTTTTTATATGTGCCACTCAAGTGCCAGGCAGTGATTATCTCCAATAAGAGAGAATCTAACAATCACCCTTTGACATTCAATGACATTACCATCGCTGAACCCCCAGTATCAACATTGTGGGGGCTACCATTGACCAGAAACTGAACTGGATCACCTGTATAAATATTGTGGCTACACAAGCAAGTCAGAGGCTGGGAATTCTGCAGTGTGTAACTCAGCTCCTGATTCCTGAAGCCTGCCCGCTAACTACAAGGCACAAGTCAGGAGTGTGATGGAATATTTTCCACTTGCTTGGATGAGTTCAACTTCAACAACACTCAAGAAGCTTGACACCATCCAAGACAAAACAGCCCACTTGATTGTCACCCCATCCACCACTTTAGACATTCATTCCCTCCACCACTGACACATAGTGGCAGCAGTGTGTACGATCTACAAGATGCACTGCAGCAACTGACCAAGGCTCCTTCGACAACACCTTCCAAACCCATGACCTCTACTACCTCGAAGGACAATGGCGGCAGATGCATGGAAACACCACCACCTGCAAGTTTCCCTCCAAATCACATCATACTGACGTGGAACTACATCACCGTTCCTTCACTGTCGCAGGGTCAAAATCCTAGAACACTCTCCCTAACAGCATTGGGTGTACCTACACCACATGGACTGCAGCGGTTCAAGAAGACAGCTCACCACAGTTCAAGAAACAGCTCACCTTCTCGAGGGCAATAGATGTTGCTCTTGCGAGTGATGCTCATATTCCCTGAATGAATAAAAATAATTACAAAAAAAGGATGTAGAGAGGCTAGAGAAGGGGCAAAGAAAACAGAAGAATTGAGAGGTGACACCTAGCAGCAAAGACTGAACAGGCTGGAACCCTTCTTCCCTTAGAAGAGAGAAGCGAAAGAGAACCTGATAGACGTTTTTAATATAAAGTGGTCTGATAGAGTATGTGTAAAGAAAATGTTTCCTCTTATGAAGGGGTCATAAATGTAAGATCGTCACAAATCCTATAAGGAATTCAGGAGAAACTCTAATCAGAGAGAGATGAGAATATGGAACTTGTGGTCCTAAGGAGTGACTAAGACAAATAGTATAGATGCATTTAAGGGGAAGCTAGACAAATGGGCGAGGGAGAGAGGAATAGAAGGATTTACTGATAGGATTAGATGAAATAAGTCAGAGGAAGCTCCTTTGAAGCAGAAACAATAGCATAGCATAAAGGAAAACAGCGTAGATCGTTTGGGCCGAAAATCACATTTCTGTGCTGTAAATTCAATGTGACATTCTAACAAATCACATCTCACTGTCCTATTCAAACCTCATACCCTTTAATATCCAATTTGTTTAATCCGTTCTCCCCTCTTCATGATCTTTAATATCACACCCACTCTTCTACTTACTCCCCATACCATTTGGTATCCCACCCACTCTAATTCTACTGTGCTGTTCATTCCTCATACACTTTAATATCCCACTCAATCAAATTCCACTCTCTTTCAATACTCTAATAGAGTAAACAATCCAATCCGGCTGTCCTCACTCAACATCATTTACGTACCAAGGTGCTCTAATCATACATTCTGGCTCGAACCTTTTAGTCTAATTCCACTCCTCATTCTCCATCCCTTTTCAAATCTACCTTGTCCAAACCTACTCTTCTCATCCCTCATGCTTTAGTATCTCACTCTAATTCTATTCTTCTGCTCTCTACCTGTATCCTTTATGAATGCACCCATCCAATTCCACTCTCCTTGTTCCCCATAACCTTTTATTATCTCACCTACTTGAATCCCACTCTCCTCACTTTCCACGCCCTTTACTATCCAACCCAGACTAATTCCACTTTCCTGCTCATTCACCACAACCCTTAATTATCCCACCTCATCTGATCCCACTCTCTTGTCCGTTTTAATATCCCACCAAACCTATGGAGATTGAAAGAGAAGGTTATATTTGAAAAGAAGTATAAAGCAATAACAGTGAGACTTTGTATGGTATCCAGTGCTCAATTAACTTTGGCTAATTTCTTTTGCAGTTTTGCATGAGGATCAACCATCTTTAAAAGCTCTAGTAGTCATGACAACAGAAGCATCCATTCCTGGCGGTGCCAAATCTGGTGTGGGTACCCCAACTCGCAGAGACTTCTTTTGGCTGCGATCTTTGGTGGCAGGAGGTAACCGTACTCTGAATAATTGATTCAGAATAATACGCCATTATAAAAAGGAATACTTGCATTTATATAGCACCTTTCACAATAGCCCCAAAGGTTTTACAGCTAATGAGTTACATTTTTTTGAAGTGTAGTCACTTGTAATGTAGACAACATGGTAACCAATTCATGCAAAGCATCTCCCACAAACAGCAATATTATAATGACCAAATAATCTGGTTTTGTGATGTTGATTTAAAGAATAAATGTTGGACTGGAGACCATGGGTGCCTGCCCTGCTTTTCTTTGAAATAGTGTCATGGGATTTTTTTATGTCCACCTGAGAGAGCAGATGGACCTCAGTTTAACATCTCATCTGAAAGCCAACACCTCTGACAGTGCAGCACTCCCTCATACTGCTGCAATGGAGTATCAGCCTGGATTTTTGTGCTCAAGTCTCTGGGATTTGAACCACAACCTTCTGACTCAGAGGCAAGAATCCTAATAACTGAACCACAGTTGATATAGGTAAATTATAAGTACAGGCATAGACCATTTAGCCCCTCAAGCTTGCTGCACGTTAACACCACTGTTGCTCTATATCCCTAATCAAACAACAATCTGTTGATCTGAATCTTGAAAGCTTCGATTGTCCCTCAGCATTCTGCCTTTTGGAGAGAGTTCCAGATTTCCATTTTCTTGTATTTGAATAAGTGCTTCTCAATTTCCCTCCAAATGGCCTAGCTCTAATTTTAATTTGCACTCTTCACCAAAGAAAATAGTTTTCTCTGTATTTAAAATGGCAAAGGGATTCAATAGAACAAATAGCTTGATTAGATCACCTATTCTAAGTTCAAAAGAATGCAGGCTAGGTTTATGCAACCTGTCCTCCTCATTAACCACCTGAGCTCTGGTATAATGCTGGGAAATATAGACTGCACCCCTTCCAAGGTCAGTATTTCCTTCCTGAGGTGTGGTACCGGAACTGAATGCAGTTCTCCAGATGGAATCTAATCAAAGCTTTATGCAACAGTGTCAAAACTTCGATGCCTTTCTATTTCAACCCCCTTGAGCTGAATGCCAACAATTCATTAGCCTTTTAAAGCTTTTGTACCTATCAACAAGCTTTCAGTCATTTGTTACATGGATGCCCAAATCCATTTGCTCTTATACAGCTCCGGGCCTCTCAGCATTAAGATGATATTCTGATTTATCTTTGTTTGATCCATTGTCTGGGGAGAGACAGTAGGGAGTAGTCTGGGTGAGTGCAGTGAAATGGGATTAGTGTGGGTAGAGGTAGTGGGAAGAAGGATTAGTGTGAGGAGAGACAGTGGGGAAAGGGATCCTGTGGGGAGAGGGAATGGGGAAATGGATTAGGGCGGGGAGAGGGAATGGATTAGGGTGGGGAGAAGAAATGGGGAAATGAGAGGATGGGGAGAGGGAACGGAGAAATGGGATTAGGGTAGGGAGAGGGAACGGGGGATACAGGATCGGGGTGGTGGGGGGATATGGGATCGGGGTGGGGAGAGGGAGTGGGGGGGATACAGGATTAATTTGGTGGAAAATATGTGATAAAGACTTGCATTTATAGAGTAGCTTTCAGAACACCCTAAAGTGCTTTACAACCAATGAAATCTTTTGGAGTATCGACATTGTTCTAAAACAGGAAAAACAGCAGCCAATATGTGCACAGCAAGTTCAATGTGATAATGAGCAGATATTGTGTTTTTTAGCCCCAATCCATGGGCCCTAATTTTGTGCAGTGACCTCTTGTGTGGTTTGATGCTTTCCAAATGCATTATATCAAGTGGTTCCCCTTTATCTACTCTCCTAGTTACTTGAAATAATGCCATTGGGTGTTTTATGTTCAACTGAGAAAACAGACGGGGCCTCGATTTAACTTCTCAACTGAAAGATGGCATCTCTGATGGTGCAGCACCCCTTTAGTACTGCACTGGAGAGTCAACCTGGATTTTTGTGCTCAAGTCTCTGGAGTGGAGCTTGAACTCATTCTAACTCAGGTGAATGTGTTACCATCTGAGCCATGGCTGATATGCTGAGCGAGTGGAGTTGTTTGGAATTGTGTAAAATCAGTCTTGGAAAGGGCCAACTGTCCTCCTGTTATAGGCACGTAAAACTTTTAGCATTTTCTAAAACCATTGTAAAAGAAAAACATTCCAATAAGTTGGTTACAGTGATTCCAAATCAGCAATCTGCTGTTAAATGATGATTGGATGTCAGCACAGAATGCCTTATTCTGTAATGCTTTATACCCATGGCAGGAAGACACAGTGTTCCTGCTGAGAATCTTGGCAAATTACACGTCTGCTAGTCTTTGTATCCTTAGAAGTCATTTGTGTTTTGTACTGCATTTGCCTTGGTTCCATTCTTATCTATCCAGTCATAGCCAGAAGCTCCTGCACCATTATCTCTGGTGACTCTGAAGGTCTCCTCCTTGGGCCTCCTATTTCTAACATTCAGGCTGTCCCTTTGCGGCATCTTCTGAAAGCATAGCATAGGTTTTCACATGTACACTGACAACGAAGTTCTTAGCCAACGTCCAGTACTGGATGAACACATTTTTACTTCAGTCAATGATTAATTGGAGCAATTGTTTTCAATCCCTGCTCCATCCACCGACTCCATCCTGCTCCCAGGCAACTGTCTGAGGCAGAATTGGTCTCTTTGCAATCTCTGTGTCATATCTGAACAAGAGGTGAGCTCCTGACCACATATTTGTGCCATCATGGCGATCACCTATTTCCACCTCTGTAATGTCACCTGACTTTCCCACTGCCTCAGCTCATCTGCTGCAGAAACCCTTATCTATCTCTCTCTTGTCTCTAGACTTGACTGCAGGTCTCCCACATTCTACCCGCCGGAACCTTTAGATCATCTAAAGCTTTGCTGCCTGTGTCCTTATTTGCTTCAAGTCTCTTTCACCTATCACCACAATGTTTGCTGATCTGCATTGACTCCTGGTTAAACAAAATCTCAATTTTAAAATTCTCATTCTTGTTTTCAAATCCCTCCATTCCCTTGCTCCTCCCTATTTGTAATATTCTCCGGCCTACAACCCTCTGAGATATTTTCACTCCTCCAATTCTGATCTCTTGAGCATCTCCAATTTTGAATGCTCCGTCATTGGTGGCCGTACCTTCAGTTGCATAGACCCCAAGCTCTGGAATTCTCTCCCTAAACATCTCTGCTGCTTTGCCTCTCTTTTCTCCTTGAAGATGCTCTGTGAAACCTTCCTCTTTGACCAATCTTTTGATACTTGCCCTAATATCTCTTTGTTGACTTGGTGTCAAGTTTTGTTTTATAATGCCCCTGTGTGCATATAAAGTTGCTCCTTTGGGAAATATCTCCAGGGCACACATTCAGCAGGAACTCTGGCAATCAGGTTCTATGTCTGGATTTTCCACCTCCTTCCCCACTGGACACTGGCAGCTGGGAAACATACACTGCTGTTTACGATAAGTGGGGGAAAGTGCAAGAGTAAAGACAAATATGTATGATGCCTTTAGAATATTTCCCTTGGGGAAAAAAGACATACATAGAGGATTGTAGAAGCTATGTACGATATGCAGAAGAGAAAAGACAATCGAAAATCTAATTTTAAACAGATTAAGTTGCTATTGTTGGAATACATGTTACCTGGGCAAGTGGATATTTCAGTGAGCAGCTGTTTCTGTCTTCGTCGGTGGGGGCTGTACACTGGCACTTGAAAACTTGCTGCTGATTATAGTTTCATGGTTTAATGTCATGGACATAAAACAGCATGTGTGCCAAATTGAGTAATGGAATGTCCACTTCAGGTTTCCGTGCGCACAAAGCACTGCTGGCCACATTTTTACATTAGAACAACACGCGCAAGTAAGTCTGCTCCGTGCACCCAAAGACCTTGAATGGACGCTACTCTAACCTCAGTCAGTCAAACCCTAACCCTAATGGAGTGATCCAACTTCAGGATCCCAAATTTGGAAATTGCAGAAGCACTAGCCAAAACCTTCCAATCCTCCTTAGATAGAGGGTAGTTGCAAGAGGACTGAAGAACTGCAAATGTTACACCCTTGTTCAAAAAAGGATAAACCCAGCAATTACCAGACAATCAGTTTAACCTTAACGTGGGGGAACCTTTTTAGAATTAATAATCCAAGGGATGCCTACTCAAACATTTATAGCATCAACTGGTTTAACCATTCACCAACAAATCTGGCAGGACCACATCAAGCACGATTGGGCCCTGCATGCCTCTGCCTAAACTGCTCACTGTTCTAGAGTCATCCTGGAATGCAAAGGTGTAACTCCCAGCTTCTCTTCTCTACTACAAACTGTATTCTTAAACATTCTCCCTGCTTCTTGCCACTTCAATTCCAAAAACAAGTGTGAGGAACTCATGGAATTCTTTGTCACTAAGATTAAGACCATCTGTTCAACTATCAACTTAGGACATAATTGCTCTGGAGAGAGTGCAAGAATGTTGCCAGGGCTTGAAAATTGCAGCTATGAGGATAGATTGGGTAGGCTAAGGTTGTTTTCCTTAGAACAGAGGAGGCTAGGGGGTGACCTGATTGAGGTGTACAAAATTATGAGGGGCCTGGATAGGGTAGACAGGAAAAACTAGTTTCACCTAGCTGAGAGGTCACTTAGCAGGGGCATAGATTTAAGGTGATTGGTAGAAGGATTAGAGGGGGCATGAGGAAAAACTTTTTCACCCAGGTGGGTGTCTGGAATTCATTGCCTTAAATTGGTGGTTGAGGTTGAAACACTCAACTCATTTAAAAGGTACCTGGATCTGCAACTGAAGTTCTGTAATTTGCAAGGCTATGGATCAGGTGCTGGAAAGTGGGATTAAAGTGAGCGGCTAGTTTCTTTTTTCTCTTTTTGGCCAGTGTAGATATGATGGGTTGAATGACCTCTTTCTGAACTGTAACCTTTCTATGGTTCTATCTTATCCCTCCCTCCTCTCAGACCAGCAGGCATAGGTTCTCCTCAACCTAGCCCTGAACTTGCATCTATCTGTAGTTTCTTCCCTCACACCCTTTCTGAGCTTATCTTGACCTTGCAACCCACTTCCTGCTCTTTTGACTCTTATATAACCAAACTGCTGACCACCCAAATTCCCCTCCTGCCCCTCATGTTAACTGACTTTGTAAATGGCCCCCTTCTCCTCTGGTATTGACTTCCTCCCTTTCAAATCTGCTGTCATCAACCCACTTCCTCCCAAAACTGACATTTGATCACTCTATCCTTACAAACTACTGCACCACCCTTATCCTCCCTTTTTTTCCAAATCTGTGCCCACCTTTCCTGCAATTCTAAGTTTGAAGCTCCTCAGTCAAGTTTCAGCCCCTGTCATGGTGCTGAAATGGCTCTACTGAATGTCACAAATGACCTCCTCTGTGACTGTGGTACACTATACTTTCTCTACTGCTTTGACATGGTTGGCCACACCATCCTCCTCAACACCACCTCTGTTACTGCTGCCAGCTGGTTCCAATCCTAACTATCCAGTCGCAGCCAGAAAATTAACACATAGTGACTTTAATGTAATGAAACACCCCAAGGCGCTTCGCAGGAGGATTATAAAACAAAGTATGACACTGAACCACAAGGAAGTATTAGGTCCGATGACCAAAAGCTTGATCAAAAAGGTAGATTTTAAGGAGTATCATAAGAGAGGAAAGCTAGATAGAAACACAAAGAGGCTTAGGAAGGGAATTCCAGAGCTTAGGTTTGTGGCAATTGAATTAGAGGAGCACAGATTTCTTGGAGGGTTTTAGGGCTGGAGGAGATTGAAGAGCTAGGGAGGGGCAAGGCCATGGAGGGATTTCCAGAAAGCACTCGATAAGGTGCCACACCTTTAGTAAGGTTTAAATAAAGTTAGGGCTTGTGGGATTGGGAGTAATGTATTAACATGAATTGAGGATTAGTTAACAGAAGAGAACACAGCAGGAATAGACAGGCAATTTTCAGGTTGGTAGGCTGTAACCAGTGGGGAATTGTCATCAGTACTTGACTTGACTATTTACAATCTATACCAATGAATCAGAAGATCAAGTGTCCTGTATCCAAGTTTTCTGACAATATAAAGTTAGGTAGGAAAGTAAGTTGTGAGAAGGACACAGGTTGTAAATGAATAGAGTTAGGTTAAATGAGGGGGCAAGAACATGACAGAATATAACGTGGAATGTGTTAAGTTATCCACTTTGAAAGGAAAATAGAAAAGCGAATACTTTTTGAATGGTGAGGAACAGGGAAATGTTAGTATTCAGAGAGACATGGATGTCATTGTATACAAATCACAAAGTTAACGTGTAGGTGCAGCAAGTAATTGGGAAAGCAAATTGTATGTTTGCCTTTATTACAAAGGCAATGGAGTACAAGAGGGAAGAAGCCTTCCTACAATTGTATAGAGCTGGACTACTGCATACAGTTTTGGTCTCCTTACTAAGGAGGATATACTTGCCTTGGAGGGAGTGCAATGAATGTTCACTAGACTGATTCCTCTGAGGACAGATGAGTAGTCATGGCTTATATTCCAGAGAATTTAAAAGAATGAGCAAGATCTGATTGAAACATATAGAAAAGTTACAGCACAGAACGAGGCCATTCAGCCCATCTTGCCCATGCCAGCCCGAGGACACCCACGTGCCCTTTCTAATCCCACCTTCCTGCACCCTGCTGTAAGCACTTTAGGTGCAGATCCAGGTACTTTTTAAAAGTGTTTAGAGTTTCTGCCTCTACCACCAACTTAGGCAGCGAATTCCAGACACCCACTACCCTCTGCGTAAAAAAGTTCTTCATGATGTCCCCCCTACACCTTCTGCCACTTATCTTGAATCTATGTCCCCTGGTTCTAGAATTCTCCATCAAGGGAAACAATTTTTGGCAAAATTTTTAATCTTCACGAAGAAGGGTGGGCAAACTGCCGATACAATTTTAACACAATTTGCTTTTTGCCTTCCAGATTCCAATCCTCTGGCATTAAGACTTCTTTAATCACCTTAGCAGAAAAGTTAGGTTTCATTATATAGTATTCTTAAGGGGCTTGAGAGGGTAGATGCTGGGGGGGGAATGTTTCTCCTGGGGAGTCTAGAACACTGGGTCTGAGGAGAAATGTATTCGCTCAAAGGATTGTGGATCTTTAGAATTCTCCACCCAGAAAGCTGTGGATGCTCAGTCTTTGCATATATTCAAGACAGAGATGGATAGATCTTTGGCTACTAAGGGGATTGAGGGATATGGGGGTAATACAGGAATACTGGAGTTGAGGTGGGAGATCAGCCACAATCTTGTGAAAGGTAGAGCAGGCTCGGAGGACTGAATTGAAGGGGAGCTGGTGGAAGTGGTATTGCCACTGGACTAGTAATCAAGAGACCCAGGCTAATGCTCTGGGGACCTGGGTTTGAATCCCACCACGGCAGATAGTGGAATTTGAATCCAATGAAAACCTGGAATTAAAAGTCTAAAGATGACCAAGAAACCATTGTCGATTGTCATAAAAACCCACCTAGTTCGCTAGTGTCCTTTAGGGCCATTTCAACACACCATCCTGCTCTCATGCCCACATGTCCGTCCTTGGCCTGCTGCAATGTTGCAGTGAAGCCCAACGCAAACTGGAGGAACAGCACCTCATTTTCTGATTAGGCACTTTCCAGCCTTCTGGACTTAGCATTGAGTTCAATAACTTCAGGCCATGAACTCTCTCCTCTATCATCACCACTTTTAAAAAATTTATTTTTATATTTTATTTACTTATTTTTATTTTTATTTACTCATTCATTGTTTTATCCCTTTTTAAATTTTTTTTATCCCTTTTTCTACCACTACCATTAACATTCCCTTTGTCTTGTGTTCATGACATACTTTGTCAATATCTCCTTAGTCCCCACCTGTACTCTAACCTTCCACCCAGCTTCAACTGCTCCACCCCCCTTAAACAGTATAAATTTCATCACATTTCTACTTCCCTTTAGCTCTGAAGAAGGGTCAAATGGACCTCAATGTTGACTCTGTTTCTCTCTCCATAGATGGTGTCAGACCTGCTGAGTTTTGCCAACATTTTCTGTTTTTATTTCAGATTTCCAGCATCCACAGTATTTTACTTTTAACCTGCTGTCTTTACCTGGTCTGGCCTACATGTGACTCCAGACCCAGAGCAATAGACTCTTAAATGCCCTCTGAAATCACCTGCTCAAGGGCAATTAGGGATGGGCAATAAATGTTGGCCTATCCAGCAACGCCCACATCCCATATATGAATAAAACAAAAATATCAGTTCCTATTTTTATGTTCTGACTTGGGCAATTGTGTTCTACTGAATCACAGCTGACATCAAATTTACATATATGGTGCAGATTATTAGATGTAAATGTTTTTGGAAATTAATATTTTGTTACTGCTGAAGGTTAATATAAGATTATGTTTCGTACAGGTGTTGCAGGATGTTGTGCGAAGTCGACAATTGCGCCCTTGGACAGAGTGAAAATTTTACTGCAGGCTCACAATCGGCATTATAAACACCTTGGTAATTATTAACAGAAATCTGTCAGTTGGTTGTAACTTTTTTAACTTGAATATAGGAGCACACTGGTGTTCTAACAGACTGGGGAAAATGTCAGTCTGGCACCAACTGATGCAAAATGTCGTATTTGAGGTGCAAGATAGAGTTTAAATGAGTGCTTTCTGCAGCAATCTTTTACTTGTTGATCCAAAGGGGTAACACACGACCTCCGTCTAGAATGGGGAAATACTAGACAGCTGGGTGTTTTTCCATCAGGAAAGGACCGACCAGAGGAGGAGCTGTTCCTAACCGCTCCTTGAACTGTCCACACATTTCCATGTTGATACGGTGCTTTGGTACACAGACATAATCAGTGGCAAACATGGTCACGTACTTAAAGCAGCAGGTCAGATATAAATGTACGACTTGCCATGGCAGGTACAATGTAAATTGACTGAACCAGCCATGCCAATTCATGCTGACATTTTTTGGTGAATTTATGTTGTTTCAATTTCTGAAAAAATGGTCCCTTCTAAACAATTTTCTGATCCTCTGCTCAGGAGCCAGTTTGCTCCTGTTGATGTGAACTAATTTGGTGATAGACTTCTGGTAAAGTGGAGTTAGAGGACGAGAATAATTGGAACAATGGCAAAGGAGGATTATCACGCTGGAATCAAAAAGGCGCTAGAAGGAAACAGTAGAAGAGTTGAGCAGAGACTGTTGGACTGCTTTCTTGTATTTTCTTTCGTTACTTAAAAATGGACGTCAGTTGTAGTAACTGCAGAATCTGATCTTTGGCTTTAACAAGATCATGCAACACAATTAACATGAATACTCAGTCAAATCATATAATGTGATTCCATTTATATTATTATTGATTATTGAGTCCACGACTCAATATAAGAACTCTGGCACAAAGCTCGGTTCAAGCCTGGCTACCGCAAGCAGTGACTTGCTCAAAATACTTATACTAATTCTATCTTTTATCTGTACATTCTATGCATACTAACATTAAACATTAAACCACAACATATTAAAAGAAACGCAAGGCAGACTTCAAATAACATGGAACCAAGAAGATACACTGATGTTCATCAATTGATCCCAATGATTCATTACTGTTGATACAGATCCACCCAAACACTTTATGACCTAATGACCCAAATCCTGAAGACTTGGATGAATAACTTTTCCACTTTATCGACATCTCATCTTTTTACAAAGCATCAGCAGAACTGAAATCTCTTAACCATCATGTGCTGATCCCACAAACAGCGAGGTATACTGAAATATATGGGTAGTTGAAACCACATTCTCACAGTTATCCTGGGGTGCAAGCTGATGAAGGTTAGACGTTGATGCTGCTGAAAGTGGGAAGATAGAGCAAGGTTAAGAGGAAGAATTCTTTTGCGCAGCGAGTTATGATCTGGAATGCGATACCTCAGTGTTTGAAGCAAATCAATAGCAACACTGAAAAGGGAAATGGAGATTTCAAAGTTTGCAGTTGAGACAAAACTCAGAAATGTGATAATGAGGAAGTTAGTAACAGACTTGAGGAGGACATAGAAAGATTGAGGAAATGGGCAGATCCATGACAGAAGAGTCAATAACCAGATAACACATTTATAAGTGGCAAAAAAGCCAGACGAAGATGAATTTTTTTTTCATTAGTCTGTTAGTGGCATGTTATGGTCTGTAATGCACTGCCTGAAAGTTTGGTGGAAGCAGATTCAATAGCGACGTTCAAAAGGGAATGACAGAATTGTTACAGTGCAGGAGGTGGCCATTCGACCCATCATGTCTGCATTGGCTTTCAAATGAACAATTGACTTGGTGCCATTTTCCCAACTTCTCCCTGTAACCCTGCACATTCTTCCTTTTCAGAGAACAGTCTAATTCCCTCTTGAATGCTTCAATTGAACCTGCCTGCACCACACTCAGGCGGACCTTAACCAGTCATTGCATGAAGAAGTTTTTCCTCATGTCGCTTTTGCTTCTTTTACCAATTACTTTAAATCTGTGATTGGGAATTGGACAAATACTTAAAATGGAAAATTGGCAGTGCAGTAGAAGCATCACAAGGATGTGGGACTAATTGGTGGCTCTTTCGAAGAGCTGGAACAGGCACTGTGTACCAAACAATTTCACTATAGTGTGTGATTCCATGAAGAGCAGACAAAACTAGGAGGGGCAGAGTAGAGCAGGAAAACCTAGAGTAAATTTCCTTCTCGCTCTAACCTTAAATGAAAGTGAGGGAGGCAGGCTAGAGCAGGAACATCCCGATTAAGTTACCCTCTTTATCATCAGTGAAGGTGAGGGGTGAGCAGTACCTAATGCAGTCTAGACCAAGTGTTGACAGTTAGAGGGGTGGTTCAGGTTGAGATGCTGTGTGACTTTGGATTACATTTACAGGAGTAGGCAGTTCTGCCATTCAACAAGATCATGGAAATGTGTGCCCCAATTCCATCTATACACGCTTGCTCTAGTAATCTCTCCTGATAATTTAGCCCTTGAAGGTTGGGGACATTCACTCCAAGGTCAATATATCCTCTCTAAGATACGGTACCCAGAACTGTACTCCAGATATAGTCTAACCAGGGCTTTGTATAGCTGTAGCAAAACTTGCTCCCTTAATATTCCAGTCCATTAGTTATTAAGACGAACATTCTAGGAGACTTTTTGTATTTGATCAGTTAAATTTTAGTGATCTGTGCACATGGACCTCTAAATTTCTTTGGATCTCAACTTGCCCTAGTTTTTCACCATTAAAATAATACTCAGATCTATATTTTTTGGTTAAAAATTGATGACTTCATATTTGTCCTTGTTAAAATCTATTTGTCTGCTCATTTAATCTACTAGTGTTTCTTTATACTTTTATGCAGCTGTCTGTGCTATTGCTACTCCACCAATCTATGTGTCATCAGCAAACTTGAATATATGGCTCTCTATTATGTTACTTAAGTCATTCATAAGTATAGTGAATAACCTCCACCCATTCGTCACTTCCTGTTGAGTATGTACTATTTATCCCTTACTCTCTAACCAAGTGTCTAACCAATCTAGTGAGATCAACAATTTGTCTTCTATTCCATGAGTTGGAGGAGAACTTGGAGGTGATAGTGCTCCTACACAATTCCTGCCCTTGTCCTTCTAGTTGGTGGTGAGAGTGTGGATAGTCCACAGTGCACTGGGGATGAAGGGAGTGGATGTTTAAGGTGGTGGATGGGCTATTAATCAAGCGAACAGCTTTGTGTACCTGAATGGTGCCAAGCTTCTTGAGTGTTGTTGCAGCTGTACTCTTCCAGGAAAATGGAAGGTGTTCCATCCAACTCCTGACTTGTGCCATAATTGGTGGGAGAGTGGATTTGAGTGTCATGAGGGGACTCTCAGACTCTGACCTGCTTTGTAACTTTATTCATGTGGCTAGTCTGGTTCAGCTTCTGGTCAATGGTGACCCCCCCCACCCCAGGATGGTGGTAGTAGGCAACTAGATGATGGTAATGGCATTGAATGTCAAAGGGAGGTTATTAAAATCTCTCTTGTTGGAGATGGTCATTGCCTGGCATTTGTGCTTTATTGCAGCTTATGAGCCCAAGCCTGAATGTTGTCCAGGTTTTGCTGCATGTGGGTACAGACAGCTTCAGCACCTAAACAGGACTAAACACTAGCAATCATCACTAAGCAGCTCATCATCTGACTTTATGATGCAGGGAAGGTCATTGATGAAGCAGCTGAAGATGGTTGAGTCGAAGACACTGTGCTGGGGAACTCCTGGGGCTGAGATGATTGATCTTGACAGACATTTTTCTTTGTGCTAGATATACTTCTAGGCAGTGGATACGGGGCAGAGGGTGGGTGGAGGAGTGGGAGAACGAGAGGGAGCATTATAGCTGACTCATTGATGCCTAAGGCCCACCTGATAGAATTTTCAGGAGGCCCTGTAAATGAACAAGCTACATGTCTGCATGGTTCTGGTGGAAGGCTTTTCAAAATGCAAATCAGGGTCCTGTGCTGGTTGTATGACCCTGACTGCAATATTTAGGTACCTATTTCACTTCTTTCTATGTAGCATTAAGCTGTCTAAAGAGGGACCATCAAAAGCCACTCAAAAAATAGCCAAATACATTTTGAACTTCAATTTTTTGGGGCTACGAAGAACTGATTTCCCACCCTGTCACAAGCAGTGGGATGTTGTGGGGACAATTCAATGATGGCTTTGGCCTTTGGCTGCCGGCTTTGGCCATTGGCTGCCAGCTTTGGGAGCTGCTCTATTAAGCAGGTCCCTTTAGGTTGGGTATTGGAAGATCATTTCTGCTGTGTGAAAGGAGGATAGAGATTTGAAAGTACTGAAAGAACCTGGGCTATAAACTGGGCAGGAGTGGAAAATATGTTGTTCACAATATTTTTTGGAGGTGTTGAATGGTTTAGAAGAAAGGAAGGTAAGTGATACTGATAAAGGAGAGAGTGTCTGCTGGAGGGTGGAATGATTGCACTGTAAAGACCAGTGTGTACAAATTATTGAAACACGCTTTGGACATAGACACACACATTTGCTGCCAGGCTGAGTTGTGGTGGGAATGTGAAGGTTGGGGTGTGGGGTGGGTGTGAGAAAGGAATATCAGTCACTGAATGGACCCCAGTATAAGTGTAGAGCACATAGGAAAGATGAAGAATGTCTGTTACTAAATGTAGCCCTGTGTATAGGTATGTCAGTCACTGAATTTTTAAAAATCTATTTGCTCGTGGGATATGGGCATCACTGGCTAGGCCAGCATTTGTTGCCCATCTAATTGCCCGTGAGAAGGTGGCTTTGAGCTGCCACCTTGAACCGCTGCAGTCCATGTAGTGTAGGTGCTGTTAGGGAGGGAGTTGCAGGATTTTGACCCAATGACAGTGAAGTAATGGTGATATAGTTCCAAGTCAGGATGGTGAGTGGCTTGGAGGGGGAACTTCTAGATGAGTGACTATCCCCCTTCTGCCCTTATGGAAGGAAGGTCATTGATGAAGCAGCTGAAGATGGCTGGGCTTAGAACACTACCCTGAAGAACTCCAGCAGTGATGTCCTGGGACTGAGATGATTGACCTCCAACAACCACAACCATCTTCCTTTGTGCTAGGCATGACTCCAACCAGTGGAGAGTTTTCTCCCTGATCCTACTGACTTCAGTTTTGCTAGGGTTCCTTGGTGCTGCACTCAGTCAAAGGTTGCCTTGATGTCACCTCACCTCTGGAATTTAGCTCTTTTGTCCATGTTTGGACCAGGGCTGTAATGAGGTCAGGAGCTGAGTGGCCAAGGCAGAACCCAAACTGAATGTCAGTGAGCAGGTTATTGCTGAGTAAGTGCTGCTTGATGGCACTGTTGACGACACCTTCCATCACTTTGCTGATGATCAAGAGTAGTCTGATGGGGTGGTAATTGGCCGGGTTGAATTTGTCCTGCTTTTTGAATGATCTCCAATGTAGGGAATATAGGGGATGTCTATTACGGAATGGAATCCAGTGTAGATATAGAGAATATAGGGAATGTCAATCACTAAGTGTAACCCTATTTAAATATGGGAAATGTCAATCTCTGAATGGACACCAGTGTAGATTTTGGGAACATAGGGAATACAAACATATGAATTAGGAGCAGGAGTAGGCCACTCAGCCCCTTGAGCCCGCTCCATCGTTGAATAAAATCATGATCTGATTGTAAGCTCAACTCCACATTCCTGCCTACCCTCAATTACCTTTCATCCCTTTGTTTATCAAGAATCTATCTAGCTCTGCCTTAAAAATATTCAAAGACTCTGCTTCCACTGTCTTTTGAAGAAGAATTCCAAAGACTCTCAACCCTCAGAGAAATTTTTTTTCTCATCTTTGTCTTAAATGAGCAACCCCTTAAGTTTAAAAACTGACCCCTAGTTCTAGATTCTCTTACAAGAGGAGACATCCTCTCCACATCCATCCTGTCAAGACCTCTCAGGATCTTAAAGGTTTCAATCAAGTCGTCTCCCTTACTCTTCTAAACTCCAGTGGATACAAGCCTAGCCTGACCAACCTTTCCTCATAAGGCAACCCGCCCATTCCTGATAGTCTAGCAAACCCTCTCGGAACTGCTTCTAATGCATTTACATCTTTCCTTAATATCAGTTAATGAGTGGAATGCAGCATAGATGTAGGGAATGTCAATAACTGAATGGACTCCTCGGCCCAACCATCTTCAGCTGCTTCAAGAGTGACCTTCCTTTCATCATAAGGTCAGAAGTGGGGATGTTTGCTGATGATTGCACAATGTTCAGCACCATTTGCAACTGCTCAGGTACTGAAGCAGTCCATGTCCTAATGCAGCAAGACCTGGACAATATCCAGGCTTGGCTGACAAATGGCAAGTAACATTCACGCCACACAAGTGCCAGGGAATGATCATCTCCAACAAGACCATCTCCTTCAAGGTGAGGGGCAGGAGGTTTAGGGGGGATGTGAGGGAAAACTTTTTTACCCAGAGGGTGGTGACGGTCTGGAATGCACTGCCTGGGAGGGTGGTGGAGGCGGGTTGCCTCTCATCCTTTAAAAAGTACCTGGATGAGCACTTGGCACATCATAACATTCAAGGCTATGGGCCAAGTGCTGGTAAATGGGATTAGGTAGGTAGGTCAGGTGTTTCTCACGTGTCGGTGCAGACTCGATGGGCCTCTTCTGCACTGTGATTCTATGATTCTGTGTGAAGAGAGAATCAAACCATCGCACCTTGACGTTCAATGACATTGCCATCAATGAATCTCCAACTATCAACATTCTGGGGGCTACCATTGACCAGAAACTGAACTGGACTAGCCATATAAATACTGTGGCTACAAGAGCAGGTCAGAGGCTAGGAATCCTGTGATGAGTAACTCGCCTCTTCTCCAAAGCCTGTCCACCATCTATAAGGCACAAGTCAGGTGTGTGCTGGAATACTTCCTACTTGACTGGATGAGTGCAGCTCCAAAAACATTCAAGAAACTTGACACTATCCAGGGCAAAGCAGCCTGCTTGATTGGCACCACACCCACAAACTCCATCCACCACTGACACACAGTGGCAGCAGTGTGTATCATCTACAAAATGCACTGCAGGAATTCACCAAGGCTCCTTAGACTGCACCTTCGAAACTAACCAGCACTACCATCTAGAAGGACTAGGATAGCAGATAGATGAGAATATCACCGCCCGGAATTTCCCCTCCTAGTTGCTCACGATCCTGACTTGGAAATATATCACTGTTGCTTCACTGTCACTGGGTCAAAATCCTGGAACTCCCTCTTAACAGCACTGTGGGTGTACCTACACCACATGGACTGCAGCAGTTCAAAACGGCTGCTCACCAGCGCCTTCTCAAGGGCAATTAGGGATGGACAATAAACGCTGGCCCAGCCAGCTCAGCCCACATCCTGTGAATGAATTAAAAAAAAGACCTACCAGCAACAACTTACCTTGAAATACTTCAGTGTCATAAAACGTCCCAGGGTGACTCGCAAGAATGTTATAAAGTAAAATTAAACACCAAGCCACATTAGACAATATTCGCCCAGATTTCCAAAAGCCTGGTCAAAGAGGTAAGGGGCATCTTAAAAGAAGAGAGAAGGGAAGAGTTTTGGAGAGGCTTAGGGAGGGAAATTCAGAGCTTAGGGGCTTGAGCAACTGAAGGTACAGCCACCAGTTAAAATTGGGGATGCTCAAGAGGTCAAAATTAGATGAGTGCAGATATCTCGGAGGCTGTGGGGCTGGAGGAGATTTAGGAGATAGGGAGAGGTGAGGCCACGGAGGAATTTGAAAACAAGATGAGAATTTTCAAATTGAGATGTTGCTTGGCCAGGATCCAGTGGAGATCAGCGAACATGAGTGATAGGGGAACGGGACTTGGTGTAAGCATATAAGCAGTGGAGCTTTGGATGATTTCAAGTTTATACAGGGTAGAATGTAGGAGGTCAGCCAGGAGAGCATTAAATAGTCAAGTCTAGCAGTAACAAAGGCATGAATGAGGATTTCAGCTGAGACTGAGCGAAGTTGGGCGATGTTATGGAGGTGGAAATAAATGATCTTGGTGGTGGAGAAGAACTGTGGTTAGAAGCTCATTTCAGCCAAGAGTGATGCCAAAGTTACAAACATTCTGATTTAGCCTCAGACTGTAATTGGGGAGGAGAATGGAGTGGGTAGCTGTGGAATTGAGTTTGGAGCAAGGATTGAAGGCAATGGTAGAGTTGGGTGTATTGGTGTATATGGCTGGGTAAAAGCCCTGGAACTCCCTCCCTAACAGCACTGTGGGTGTACCTACACCACATGGACTGCAGTGGTTCAAGAAGGCAGCTCACCACCACCTTCTTGAGGGCAATTAGGGATGGTTAATAAATGCTGGCCTAACTTGAGATGTCCACATCCCATGGGTGAGTAAAAAAAATGTGAAAACTAATGCGGTGCTTTTGGCTGACGTTGAGAGGTAGTATGTCAATGAGATATAGGAGGGAGCCAAGCAAGGATCCTTGGGGACACCAGAGATAGTGGTGCAGGAACGAGAAGAAAATTGCAAGTGATACTCTAGCTCTGATTAGATAGTTGAGAATGGAAATAGGCAGGTGCAGTCCTATCGAACTAGACAATAGTGGAGAGGTGTTGGAGGATGGTGGTGTGGTCAACCATGTCAAAAGCTGTATGCAAGTCAGGAAAGATGAGGGGGGTAATTTAGCATGGCCACAATGCCGGTCTGTATAGATATAGAGAATTAGCCCCTTTTGTGATAAAAGATTAAAGATTGCAGAGAATCTTAGTTCACCCCGGTGTATGGGGAACATCCAGTGCATAAAACAAAGATATTAATTGACAAATGGACTGAACGATAGTAATTGACCTAACAACTAAACAAGCTTGACCTATCAACTGTATGCATACAGAAGGTAATGAGATATTGGATTCATTAGTTAACCTTATTAGTACAGGCTACACTCTTGTATTTCAGGAATTGTGTATAATGTGACCCAGGAATACTGTTTGGGGGTGGGAGGATAGATGCAACTCTGACCCTATTGAGTTCTCCAAGCATAGTTGGTGTTGATCTCATGGACTCCTGTGCACAATGGGTTCTAGTGGTGTTTATATTAATGCAAGTTGTTAATCTGAAGTTTCAATATTTCTTGGTCCTTGAAGTTTGAAAGAGGAAGGGTAGTGAGGATTCTAAAAACCTAACAATATACACAAAGGAGGTTCAGACGGTCTGTATGATTAGAGATAAAGTATAAAGATGGATTGCTCCATTAGTTAAACATCTATGGAAGGTTTTGATTGAAAAAAGCGATGGATTTATTTGAGGAGACGACAGACAAGGTAGATGGGGAGATGTAGTGGATGTGGTATACCAGGACTTTCTGATAAGGTACCACCCAGGAGATTATTGGAGCAGATTAACTGATGTGGAATTAGAGAGAGATAGCAGGAGCTAAGGACTCTTTCTGTAAGTGGTTTGTAATGGGTAGTGGTTCCTTATGGTTCTGTGGGCCACTTTTATGCTGTAATATTGCATTTATTACCCTCTCAAGTTATGCCTCCTTAATAAGGTGTAACTAGGTTTTTAACGGTGTACTAAGCAATAACTATCTCCGAACAACCTCGCTGGCCCTGGAAAACTAAGTTTATATTTGTGTAATGTTGATTTTTTTCCATTATGATAAATTCCATAGGTTTTTAATATAATTTAAAAAAGCTTGTTTATACTGGGGGGTTTAATCCTGCAAGGTGGGATGGGGGGTTTTTAAAACAAAGGAATGCTGGCTTGTTGGAAACACAGCATTGGTGTGTGTTTGGAGGCACATGGAAAGCCTCATGGGGTAGGCAAGTTGGTGATTATAAAATACATTTTGAATGAAGGTTTAACCCTGTGTTCTGGTTTTAACCACCAGCACACGGGTTTCCCAAGCAATCTGAAAGTTTCTAAGGTCAACAAGGCGAGTTTAACACTGTAACATTGACAGGTTGGAAAGCCATTAAGTGCTGAGCTATTTATTACTCATGAAATGAAGCAGCTGTCAAAGATTTGGGTTACAGGACATGTTCTGAGTGCATGCTTTCACTGCTTTAGTGAGTCAACACTTTGTAACTCATTTCTGCTACCTGGACTTTTTTGACCTGCACTTCCCAGCTGCCAACCTTCACTGCAGCTTGGGAGCAGCTTTATCTTGGATTCCTGGTAAGGAGCAAGAGCAGCAGCTGTCTTTTCTTCAGCCACCCGGATTTACGTAGGACAATTGGAGTGAACACAGAGCTCCAGCTTGAAGGAGGTGGTATCCCTAACACAGTTTCTCAGCAAAGGATCAGCTTTCTGGACATGACTGAGCAGCAGTGCTTCAGGAGGCTCAGAATTTCTCAGGTTGCTGACACCTGTAGCCTCCTGGAACAAGACCAGGTGGACATGCCAGTGGCTGTCAAGGTCATTCCTGAATTTCTTTGTCTCCAGCTCTCTCCAGGGCTTGTGACACATCTGCAGGATTTCAAAATGGGAGATGCACTTGTGTGAAGGTCAAGTGCCCGATGCCTTGCATGCCAGGGTCCACTGATAAGAGGGTCATTGGATTTTCTGCAGATTTCCACAAATTATGGTGTGGGAAAGTGTAAGGTTGTGCACTTTAGCGGGAAGAATAGAGGAGCTGAATATCATTTAAATGGAGAAAGACTGCAGAAAGTTGCAGCACAAAGGGATTTTAGAGTCCTCGTGCTTGAATCCTGGAGGGCTAGTATACTGGTTCAGCAGGTAATGGGGAGGGCAAATGGAATGTTGGCCTCTATTTCAGGGGGAGTGGAGTGTAAAAATGGGGAAGTCTTGCTAAAACTGTGCAGGGCACTGGTTAGACTACACCTGGAATACTGTGAACAGTTTTGGTCCCCTTACCTAGAGAAAGATATACTGGCATTGGAGGCAGTTCAGAGAAGGTTCACTGGGTTGATCCCGGATATGGAGGGATTTTCTTATGAGGAGAGATTGGGTCAGTACTCATTGGAGTTTGGAGGAATGAGAGGTAACCTTATTAGGATGACAAAACATATAGGATTCTTAAGGGGCTTGACAGGGTAGACGCTGAGAGGTTGTTTCCCCTTGTGCGAGAGTCTGGGACCAGAGGGCATAGTCTTAGAGTAAGGGGTTGCCCACTTAAGACAGAGATTAGGAGGAATTTCTTCTCTGAGGGTCATGAATCTGTGGCATTCTTTACCGCAGAGCTCTGTGGAGGCTGGGTCATTAAGTATATTCAAGGCTGAGATATTTTTAATCAGTAAGGGAATCAAGGCTTATAGGGAAAAGGCAGGAAAGTGGAATTGAGGATTATCAAAGCAACCATGATCTCATTGAATGGCGGAGCAGACTTGATAGGCTGAATGGCCTACTTCTGCCCCTGTGTCTTATGGTCTTATAGATACAGGGAGTCATACAGTACACAGTGGCAAATTAAGGCACCCTCCAATCAACCAGCAGTCTTTATCGTTCGGAAAGAAATCCACTCCATCAGTGTTCAGCTGGTATGTGACCACCAGCATGCATGTCTGTGCAAGATATCCTAGAAGCTGCCATGGTGCCTTCATTCTTTGCCAGTCATGTCTTCCACAGGTTTTTGAACCTCCAAGCAGAGTCAGCGAGTGGCTCTTTGGAGACAAAGGCCACCCTACAAAGACCTGGTTGATGACACCTGTGAGGAGCCCTAACTCAGATGAATAGGAAAGGTACAACTGGAACTCAGTTAACGTTTCGAGTCCGTATTACCCTTCTTCAGAGCCTTCTCTTTCCACAGATGCTGCCAGACCTGCTGAGTTTTTCCAGCATTTTCTGTTTTTGTTTCAGATTTCCAGCATTCACAGTATTTTGTTTTTATTCAACTGGAACTCACAGCCTATGAGGGTGTTAGAAACGGAAATGATCAATGGTTTCGAAAGGAAATTGGATAGGCACTTGGGGAAAATAAACATGCGCTATGGGGATAAAGCAGGGGGAATGGAACTGACTGGATTGCTCTACAGAGCTGAATGGCCCCCTTCTGAACTGTAATGACTGTATGACAAGAGAGGTCATTGAGCAAGCTATTGGGTTGCTGAAGATGTGATTTGTGTGCCCGGGCTGATCTAAGGGTATCATTCAGTATGCACCGGCAAGGGCACCCCAAATGGTAGTGGTCCACTTTGCCTTACACAATACTGTATAGTGCGGCAGAGAGGACTGGAGCTGCAGGAGGAGGAAGGTGATGATTGTTTTGCATCTTCAGAGGAAGAGGGTGTGTCCAGTGTCCCTGAGGCTGCTCACCTAGCTACTAGAAACACCTGCAGTGGACTCATACAAGCATGATTGAGCTAACTGATGTTGTTAAACCATGTGGCACACCAGTGCAGAAACGACTGGGCACTATCCACACCCAGTACAAAGCATTCCCACATCCAATAATCCTTTCATCTCATTGACACCCATTGCTTGTCGTCATCTCTGGCGGGACAATTTTTCTCAAGACTCACGGCCTGTCGACAGGTGAGAGGCGACAGTGGAGACTTGGAATAAAGTTTATGGTTTTTGAACATTGACAATAAAATTGACACAGTGACATTACTTGAAAACACCTAAGTCTTGTGGAACTACAAAGTCTTTCCCTTCCTTTTCGCCTTCCACAAATATTACCCCTGCGGATTTAGCACAATTTGGGCTGACAAGTGGCAAGTTACATTCATGCCACACGAGTGCCAGGCAATGACCATCTCCAACAAGAGACAGTCTAACCATCGCCCCTTGACGTTCAGTGGCATTACCATCACTGAATCCCCACTATTGACATCCTGGGGGTTACCATTGACCAAAAACTGAACTGGTCTAGCCATTTTAATACTGTGGCTACAAGAGCAGGTCTGAGGCTAGAAATCCTGTGGCGAGTAACTCGCCTGACTCTCTAAAGCCTGTCCACCATTTACAAGGCACAAGTCAGGAGTGTGATGGAATACTCCCCACATGCCTGGATGACTGCAGCTCCAACGACACTCAAGAAGCTTGACACCGTCCAGGGCAAAGCAGCCCGCTTGATTGGCTCCCCTTCAACAAACATTCACTCCCTCCACCACCACCGATGAACAGTAGCAGCATTATGTACCTTCTACAAGATGCACTGCTGAAACTCACCAAGGCTCCTTAGAAAGCACTTCCAAACCCAAAACCGCAACCATCTAGAAGGATAAGGACAGAAGATAGATGGGAACACCACATGAAAGTTCCCCTCCAAGTCACTCACCATCCTTACTTGGAAATATATCGCTGCTCTTTACTGCTGGGTCAAAATCCTGGAACTCCCTCCCTAACAGCACTGTGGGTGTACCTACACCACAGGGTCTGCAGCGGTTCAAGAAGGCAGCTCACCACCACCACCTTGAGGAATTAGGGACGGGCAATAAATGCTGGCCTAGCCAGTGATGCACTGATCCTTGCAGCACTCCATAATTCTTGCCTCTTGAAAACGCCCTGTTTATGACCACTCTCTGCTTCCTGTCCGTTAACCAATCCTCTATCCATGCTTCTACATTGCCCCCAACTTCATGAGTCCTTATCTTGCTTATTAATCTTTTGTGTGGAACCTTATTGAATGCCTTTTGGAAATTCAGCTGTACTACAGCTACTGGTTCCCCTTTATCTACCCTAATAGTTCCATCCTCAAAAAACTCTAATAAATTTGTCAAACAGGATTTCCCTTTCATAACACCACGCTGAGTTCTAATTATACTATGCTTTTATAGGTGCATTGTTGAGACTTTCTTAATAATAGATTCCAGCATTTTCTCAGCAACTGATGTTAGGCTAACAGACCGATAGTTCATGGTTTTCTTTCTCCCTCCTTTCTTGAAAAGCAGAGTAATATTTGCTAACTTCCAACCTGATAGGACCATTCCCAAATTGAAGGAATTTTGGAAAATCATAGCTAATGCATCCAATATTTCTGCAGTTATCTCTTTTAGAGCCTCAGGGTGTAGGCCATCGTGTCCCAGGCATTTGTCAGAATTTAGTACCTTAAGTTTTTTCAATGCTTTTTCTCTGCTGATAATTTCTTTAATTTCCTCACTCCTTTTAGCCCCTAGGTTACCATCTATTTCCAGTATGAAACTTGAGTTTTATGCCGAAGACAGACACAAAATATTTGTTCAATGTCTCTGCTATTTCTTCATTCCCCATAAATTCTCTCTCTGCTTCTAAGGGACCAAAGTTTACTTTAATTACTTTCTTCTTTTTATACACTTATAGAAACTCTTACAATCTGTTTTTATATTTTTAACTACTTTGCTCACATTCTATTTTTTCCCTTTTTATCAAATTTTTGGTGGCCCTTTGCTGGTTTCTAAAACACTCCCAATCCTCAAACTTGCTGCTGTTTTTTGCAACAATATAAGCCTAATCTTTTAATCTAACACCAGCCTTAGTGAGTGAGTCACAGATGGGTCTTCCTTGTTGAGCTTTTGGCCAGAATTTTTCGTTGGCGAGTTGGGGGCAGGGCCCGCTTGCCGACGTGAAAATGACGTAGGATGATGTCGGGCGGAACCCCCGACGTCATCCCGCCCCATTTAAATATTCAGGAAGGCGGGCGGACAGCGAAATCAGCTGTCCGCCCGCCAACCTGTCAATGGCCAATTGAGGCCATTGACAGGATAATTAAGTCAATTAAAGGCCCTGCCCATCCAACCTTAAGGCTGGTGGGTAGGCCAGGAGCCCCAGCGGGCTTCTGAAAAAACATGAAACCTCAATCACTGGTGGGATGAAGTTTCATGTCTGTTTTAGAAAACTTTAATAAAATTTATGTGATATTTATTAACATGTCCCATCTCGTGTGACATTGCCACATGAGGGGGACATGTTAATAATTTTTTTATTTTTCTATTTTTTAAGTTTATAAAACTTTCAGCGCTCTCCCAAAGACAGCACTTAGTCTCAGGGAGCTGTGCGCTCTTTCGCGCGCATGCACGAAAGAGCACACTTTGACAGTTGGGGAATTCCTCACCCACCCACACAGGAAGTACATAGCACTTCCCGTTGGGTGGCCCACTGGGCGGGCCTTAATTGGCCTGCCCACTCAAAATGGCGGTGGGGCCCGTTTCGCCAGCGGCGATTGGCTGCCCGCCTGCCACTGAGCCGGCGGGGCCCACCCACCCATTAAGGGCAAAATTCTGCCCTTTATTGTTTTTCAGTGGAATGTAGTTTTGGTGAACATTTCGAATTGTTTCTTTAAATGTTTCTCACCATTCATTTACTACCATACCTTTTAGTCTATTTAGCCAGCTCTCCCTGCGTACCTATGTATTTGGCTTTATTTAAGTTTAAGACTCTTGTATGTGGTTGGAGTATGTCACTTTCAAATGTAACGTGGAATTCAATAGTGTTATGATCACTATTTCCCAATGGATATTTTACTATGACATTACTCATTCACCCTGTTTCTTTACACAATAATAGATCTAAGATAGCTTTATTCCTAGCTGGTTCCACAGTGTATTGCTCCAAGAAACTGTCATGGAAACATACTACAAATCTATCTTCGAGACCAATCTTGCCAATTTGATTGTCCCAATCTATATGAAGATTAAAGTCCCACTATTATTACATTGTCTTTGTTACAAGTTCCAATATTATCTTGCTTAATGCTCTATCCAACAGCACAACTACTGTTATATAAACTTCTCCCGCTGACTCTTGCTGTCTCTAATTTCTACCCATACTGATTCCACTTCATGATCTTCTGAGGCCAGATCCATTCTTACTAATGTCATCCTTTACTATCAGGGCTACCCCAGCTCCTTTGTCATTCTGTCTGTCTGACCAAAATATTGCGTACCCTCGAATATTTATTTCCCAACCTTGATCATCTTGTAACCATGTTTCTGTAATGGCGATTAGATCTAAATCATTTACCTCTCTTTGTGTCACTAATTCATCTATCTTATTGCAGATGATTCATGCATTCATATAAAGAACCTTTAATTTCATTTTTTTCTTTTGTTCCCTGCAATGACCTTTTTTGCTGATGTACAGATTTTGTTAAACTCTATCTCTTCCTGTCGCATTCTGCTTGTCTTTAATTTAAAAAAAATTATCATTGTGTGAGTCCTGTGCTTTTGTATCTAGTAGCTTTTCCTCCTCATTTTTACAGTACAGGAAAAAAAATACGATTAGCTGAGACAGATTTCAATCTGAAACCTGGCTTGCTCAGCACTAACATTATCAGTGGTCATAACAATTGGGATGGATTCAACTTAAGTGAGGCTGTGACCAGCGTCCTGGCCAGTCATATAACTAGGGCTACGGACAGGTCTTTAAACTAATGGAGTGGGGGAGAAGGGAGATTTAAAATCCAAAGAGAAAGGTTGAGGCATCGGAGAATTAAACTGTTTATTAAAAGAAAGAAAAGATGAAACTCAAATGCACAAGAAAAAAGGTACACATAAAGAAATCTTACAAAACAACCCCCAAAATGCTTTATCAAAGGTGCCCAAAATAACTCTTCGACAACAGCCCTTCTAGATTCTTAACCATAAAATCCAGGAAATATTATCCAAACTGAGAAATTACTTTCACTGTAAACAGAAATACAATCCATGACTCCCCAGAACAAATCTACACTGATGTGGTTTTTCCAAAGGGTGATTAAAAAATAACTGTTTCTCAGAACAAATATTCTCCTGACCCAAAACTGAGTTGTTTTCTTTAATTAAAAAACTTTCACAGCTTTTCAGCACACTCCAAAACACCAGAATTGGCCTTCAGTGGAGCTTTCCCCTACAGCAACTCACTACAGCTGAAAACCCATTTTCATAAATACCTTTTCACCCTTTTATCTTAGTTCTCCATTGTCTTTAAATATCTCTTTGAAAACTCAGGTTCCCAAGTATCAAAACCTTTCATGTTCCCATTTTACCTCTATTTCAGGCTAATAAAATTTAAAATGCCTATCCCCATTTACTCACAAATCTCTTGTAAAATGTTCTTCTGTATCTGAGACTCCTTTGAAATGCAACAGCTACAAATCAATTTCAAAACTCATCCCCAAGTGCAAATTTCATATCTACTGTTTCCCTGTAAATTAACACCCACCAAAAGGTCTCATTATTAATTGCAGGAAGATAACACCTTTAATCTTTTATCCCTTAGATTCTGCACACAACTCCTGTCCCACACCAAACTCCCCTCCAGCCATGAGAAGATGTCCTTAACTCTGCCACTGGGCATGCAACACAACCTTTGGAGCTCCCAGTCGCGGCTGCAGAGAACAGTATAATCCCCTGACTATACTGTCCCCTGTCATTACCTCATTCCTCTTCGCTCCCCCCACTTGAATGGTGTCCTTCACCATGGTGCCATGGACAGCCTGCTCATCTACCTTGCAGTCCTTCTCATCTACACAGGTCACAAGCACTTTGTGCCTGTTGGACAAAGTTAGGACCTGAGGCTCTGCTGTCACTACATGTTGATTCCCCATACCTCCCTCGCTCGCAGTCACACCCTTCTGTTAAACTATTGACCAACTCTTAAAGATCTGCTTAGCCTAAGGGGTGTGATTGCCTCCAGATGTCTGCAGCTCGGCCCCTTGCTTGAGGACTCTGAGCCGAAATTCCTCAAGCCGTAGGCACTTTCTGCAGACGCGTTTTCCTGGATCACACTGATGTCCAGGAACACCCACATTTTTCAGCTGCCACGCAAGACCTGCTCTGGCATTTTTACTATATGTTAATTAATTTATTACTTTTTACTTAATTTATAATTAATAAACCCTACTACTCCCAATAAGCTTTACGACTGCTAGTAAACCTTATGAATAAAACCTTACAATTACCAATTAAACGAGAAAAATGGGAACAAATACCCACCAACACTTATCTGTTTTCCTGTGATGTCATACTTTGATTTTTCTCCAAACACAGTTGGTCCACAGCTTGTATTCCCTCCCATGCTCCCCATTCCACCCCCCCAACCCGAGCTGTTTTTAAGCTCTCGGCAAGTCAGAGCTCATCACGGCTTGCTCATTTCCCTGCTGACAGCTGAGATATGTGAGATGTATGACCTCTGGATTTTGGGACCATGAGGGTCCCAGTAAGTTGTCCCACCTGCACCTATGCAGGGTCAGACTGGGCCTTTGGACTTTGACTTGGGTGGGAAGGGGAAAGCAGGGAAGAACGGGAGTGTCTTGAGCAGAGTTCCAACTTCCATGTTTCCATCTTCCTTATCATGGCCCGTCTGTACTTCCCTGCTGGCCAAAATCTGGAGAGCACTCTGCTACACTTCAGCACTAAATGGTCAAGGGGAGGTTTTCTTCATCCTGAGTGTATAGGCCATTGGTGAGGCTCAGCATACACTCGGTTACCTGCCGCATCTGCTTCTCCACGCAGGTGGCCTCACTTTCCATAGAGATGGACATTTGTGCAAAGTCCCGAAACATCGTAGCACTCATGTTAGATACAGACTCCTCCAATCTCTCTCCAAGAGTGCACAGTGCCTCTTGATAGGTTGACTACCTCACACATTTTCTGTTACTTTTCTAGAATAGCCTTCTTCGTGGATGACCACTGAGGCTTAATATCTGTGCCTAGCTAAGCAGAGCTTGGAATGCCCTGCGTCCTATGACACACTGTTGTCCATGTTTTCAATACCTGCTCCTGCTCACTTATGATATGCACTTTACCATGTGACAACGTAGCTATCTTACTTGGGATCCCCACTGAGATGTGTGTACATGAGTTGGTGTTTCCTCAAAGTGCATCATGTTTTATGGACCTGAGAGATGAAAGACATGAATTAGAACTGGAAAGGGTTTTTAAAAAATATCAGCATTGTGATCATACAGTGAGTGTGTGTGCCATGTGTCTGTGTAATTGCTAATTCTGTCACTAGCCATCTGAGAGATCTCCATCTCTAATGACTGTGCAGCCCACCATCCTGCACATCTCCATGGCCACCGCCTCCACAGCAGTCGTGGTGGCGATGATCGGAGGGCCACCCCCCAGCTTTCTGTCTCTCCCTGGTGTCATGTGCTATCTTCTGCAAGAGAAATGAGAGATCTGTGAGTGTGTGAAACAGAACATTTTGAGAGGCTGGAAGGACAATATTTGTGGAGGGTGACTGAGAGATGGATGTGGGATGGCACAAAGGTGAATGTCAGTGGATCCTGTTCAGATAGGGATGTGCAAATGTCTCGAGGAACAGGAATGAATGGAGTTATCAGATGTGTTGGTCTGAGTAGTGCTGCACAGGAGAACGCTGAAATCAAAGCGAGGGTGTTGGCACTTGAATGAGGGAGCCGTCACTCACTTTCCTGCCGTAAATGAGGCCTTTGAATCTCTTTTGGTACCGTATCCATTTGCAAGGTACCACGCTTCTGCTGCTGACTGCCTGAGCCATTTCTAGCCGTGCCTGCTTGGTTTCAGAGGCTTTTCTCTTTCCCCGGTCTGCTGGGAAGAGTGTTTCTGTATGGGCCCTTACAGCCCACAGCATGGTATCCAGGGCTGCCTCTGGGAACCAAGGGGTAGCCTTCCCACGTTGAATCTCCATAATTGTACAGGCTCTGTCTGTGCAACCATTTCAATAATGGATCCACTATAACCTCTACTGGTGCCTCTTTAAATAGAGAGCCTTTAACTGTCAGGAGCAGGTTACCATAACACCCTGCTTTGACTGTTCTGAAAACCTTGAAATGGGATGCTAATGCTGTTGCTGAGTTAAAAAGCCACAGCAAAGCCCACTGCAGCGGCTTTCACATGCCCAGTGTGCTTCCCCAACTGTGAGTCTGTATAAGTGTTAAAATTCGATCATATATTTCAGCTTCTAATGTACATGTTCACTTTCTGTAAAACTTATAAAATGTGAAAGATAACAAGTGCTTTTTATCTCCTGGCTTGCCGTCTGTCAGAACAATGTGATTGTTATTTACTTTGCTTGATGACATCACTGTTGCTAGATGCCTGTAGATCCTTTTGACTTGAAGCTGAATCCAAATTAACATTGGGAAGTTGAAATCCATTCCACAGAGATCACTAGATAGTCCACAACACACCCAGAGGTGAGAAAAAACCCCAGTGGTGGAGAGCTTTGGGAACCATCGGCCCAAAGTCACATGTTCCTCCCAAGTGCTCTACACTCATCATATCTCACATTACTCACATACTGTATCCCAAAGTGCTCTTTTCTGAAAGAAATTTATCATTTGAATGAACACTGTAACTCCTGCTGCTGACCAGAAAGGCATCAGGAATGGTTGTGCATGTGTACTAGGCCCAAATTGTGGCTGCTGGTGTGCATGCGACTGTTCCTGATGCCTTTCTGGCTGGTGACAGGAGTTTGGAATGTGCACGATCAGCATCAATTTCACTGTAGCAAATAACAGATATGAAAGAAAAAACATAATTTGGCGAGAACGATTAAAACATCTCTTTGTAGCTTAATTATTCATTCCAATTCCCTTTCTGTGATGGAATCTCAATCAGATTTTATATGAGTGCTGTCTCCTTAAAAGGAGTCACTTGGAGCTAAACCTAGTGTGTTAAGGCTTTGTGCAGGAAATTCTTACACAGCTTAAGTAGCTTAGTTGGTAGATAATGGGACATTCAATCCTAGGGTCATGGTTTCAAGTCTCACATTGGGTAATGAAATTTTTCCAAAATATTTTATTCAAAATAGTTTTTTTTTAAACCAAAATGTATCCTTAAACTAAATATTACAATCAAATTTCTGCAGTCTCTTTGAGTTCATTGGAAGTTAAGAATCTCATTTACTGAGATTTCTTGATTATATATCTTCGTTATTTACTGAATTGTGTTACATAGGGAACAGTTGAGAAGTGATAGGTGGACTAGATAGAAGAACTTGAAGTTGGTTAAGGACTGCAAGACCCAAAAGTGGGTAACTTGGATTTTATTGTTAGTCTGTGTCAAACCAACTCATTTGCTTTAATACAGACAGCTGACACTTCAACTGTGCATGTGCAAGAAGTACGCTCCCAAGTGTTGTGGTACAAATATTTAACCCTGAAAAATGTGAGGTGATACACTTTGGAAGAAGTAATTTGATAAGGAAGTATTCAATGAATGGCATGACACTAGGAACTTCTGAGGAATAAAGGGACCTTGGCATGTGTGTCCATTGATCTCTGAAGGCGGAGGGGCATGTTAGTGGGGTGGTGAAAAAGGCATATGGGACACTTGCCTTTATCAATCGAGGCATAGATTACAAAAGTAGGGAGGTCATGTTGGAGTTGTATAGAACCTTGGTGAGGTCACAGCTGGAGTACTGTTGCAGTTCTGGTCGCCACATTATAGGAAGGATGTGATTGCACTGGAGGGCGTGCAGAGGAGATTCACCAGGATGTTGCCTGGGATGAAACATTTATGAAGAGAGGTTGGATAGACTTGGGTTGTTTTTGTTGGAGCAGGGAAGACTGAGGGGCGACCTGATCGAGGTGTACAAGATTATGAGGGGCATGGACAGGGTGGATAGGGAGCAGCTGTTCCCCTTAGTTGAAGGGTCAGTCACGAGGGTACACAAGTTCAAGGTGAGGGACAGGAGGTTTAGGGGGGATGTGAGGAAAAACCTTTTTACCCAGAGGGTGGTGACGGACTGGAATGCGCTGCCTGGAAGGGTGGTGGAGGAGGGTTGCCTCACATCCTTTAAAAAGTACTTGGATGAGCACTTGGCACGTCATAACATTCAAGGCTATGAGCCAAGTGCTAGTAAATGGGATTAGGTAGGTAGGTCAGGTGTTTCTCACATGTAGGTGCAGACTCGATGGGCCTCTTCTGCACTGTGGGAAGCATTCTGTGATTCTGAAATAAACACAGCTGTTCTTAAGTATGTTGAAACCCTCCTGTACCTTATCCTGTTCAGCTTCATGGCCTGCCACCTTGATTAGTTTTGTATCATCTGCAAATTTAGATGTTATGCTTGAGACACCAAACTCTCAAATATTTATTAAGGTATTAAATAAGAGAGAACCTCATGTCATAAGTCATTTTGGTGCAGAAGGAGACCATTTGGCCCATCGGGTCCATGACTTTATTAGCAATATTCACCCAGACTGCTGAGAATTCCCAAACCATGATACTGGTTCTATCAATCAGCCAATTATATATTCATTATAAAATATTTCCATTGACTCCTGTTGAGTTAATTTAATTCCTTCAATCTTTTACTCTCCTTTCTGAGACTCTGATGCAACCTTAGTAACTGCGAACAAATCTTGGCCTGCAACTTTTGTTCTACCCTTCTTTAAAGATCACATTGTGGTGAGTACGCAGCCAAGTATTCACCCAGATCCCCCATATTTCCTGAATCTGCTTTGTAATGGAGATAGTCAGTCCCCAGTTAGACACTCAAAGCACTCAAACGCTCAATTAGATATGTTCCTGCCATAGTCGCCAATAGTGTTGAGTTAATGTAGGACATTGTCATATATCCCTATTGCCCTCATTTGGGGACATTGTAGGATATTATCATATATTCCTGTTGTCCTTATGTGGAGGTATATTGAATATTGTCATATATTCTTAATGCCCGTATGTGGAGGTATTATATCATCATATGCAGCAACTTGCATTTATAGCACGTCTTAATGAGCCAGAGAGGTTTAAGGAAGGAATTCCAGAGCCCAGGAAACTGAATGCACAGCTGACAAAAGTGGAGCAGTGTAAATTAGGGATGCTGCAAGAGTCCAGAATTGGAAGAGTGCAGCCACCTCGGAGGTTTGTAGAACTGGGGGAAATTCCAGGGATAGGAAGGAGTGAGGCTATGGAGGGATTTAAAGATAAGGATAAAAATTTTAAAATCGAGGCATCGCCAGGCTGGAAGTCAATGTGAGTCAGTGAACATGGGTGACGGGTGAATGGGACTTGCTGCGATTTAGGAAATGGGCAGCATGGTTTAGATGAACTGACGTTTACAAGGATACAAGATGGGAAATTGGCTCAAAGAGTACCAGAGTTATGGACAATCTGTTTTGCATCTGATTGTGGCCAAGAAGAGAGATGTAGTTGATAGCTAGGAGTGGAGTTCTTGGTGGGGCAGAAGACAATGGCTTTGGACTTCGCTCTGTTTAATTATAGAAAATTTATGCTTATCCGATACTAGATGTCAGACTAGCAGTGTAATTTTCAGGGGGAGTAAAGGGGGTCAGAGAGGTGGTGGTGAGGTAGAGCTGGGTGTATATCCTTATTCAACTAAGGCAAACATAAAAATAAAAGTGAAAATAGCCTAAACATAAAGAAAAAGAATGAGAGCGAAGTCCAGATCATAAATAGCATTGAAGGTAATAAATATTTCAGGTTCAGAAAAGAAATATAGGAAATAACAATATTTCTGTTAAAAATAGAACATGATTGATGAAAGCAAGTTAAAATGTATCAGAAAAACATAATAAGATCATAAGGTATGGAGCAGAAATAGGCCCTTGAGCCTGCTCTGCCATTCAGTGAGATCATGGCTGATCTGATTGTGGCCTTAATTCCACTTCCGTGCCTTTCCCCTGCCCCCAATAATTCTTGACTCCCTTGTGGATCAAAATTCTGTCTGATGCAGTCTGAGTGTATTCAATGACCCAGCCTCCACTGCTGTTTGGGGAAGAGAATTTTTAAAGATATAACAGCCCTCAGAGAAGAAATTCCTCCTAATTTCCGTCTTAAAAGTGTGACCCCTTATTCTTAAACTGTGCCCCTAGTTCTAGATTCCCCCATGAGAGGAAACATCCTCTCGGTATCTACCCTGTCAAGCCCCCTTAGAATCTCATATGTTTCAATAAGATCACCTCTCATTCTTCTAAATTCTAATGAGTATAGGATCAACCTTCCCTCATAAGAGAACCCTTTCACCCCAAGAAGCACCCTAGTGATTCTTCTGTGATTTTCAAATGCAAATATATCCTTCCTTAAGCAAAGTGAACAAAACTATACACACTAGTTGCAATCTCACCAATGCCCTGCACAGTTGTAGCAAGACTTCCCTACTTTATATTCCATCCCCCTTGCATTAAATGTTAATACCATTTGCCTTCCTAATTACTTGTGTACTTGCATGCTACCTTTGTACTGCAGCATTCTGCAGCCTTTGTCTGTTTAAATATCCCTTTTTTTATTCTTCCCACTGAAAGGCATGAAAGTGGACAACCTCACATTTTCCCATATTATACTCCAGGACAGGGATAGGGTCTGTTGCCTAAGTAAGTGTTCTCTACACCAAATGTGTGTAGTATAAGAAATAAAGCAAGTGAATTCGAAACACAAATTCAGCTTAAACAGCATGATGTAGGGGCCATCACTGAGACCTGGCTACAAGTTGGGTGTGACTGGGGACTAAATATTGCAGGTTATAAGGTCTTTAGATAGAATAGGGAAACTGGAAAAGGAGGAATAACAATATTGATAAAGGACATTGGTGCAGCTTTGGAGAGAATACCAGTAAGGATGAGGAGGCGGTAGAGACACTGGGTTTTTAAAGAATAGAAAAAGATAAAAGATTTGGGGTAGGATAGCAGTGATGAAGTAGTATTCACAAAGATCAGAGAAGCTTGTTGCAAAGACAGAGTGATAATAATGCGAGACTTTAATCTCCCTGAGATGTCCTGCTTCTCTCAATTAAAGTCCAAAGGGCTGATTTCTTGGGGTATTTAGAACAGTTTTCTGGGAGAATATGTCCTTGAACCAAAAAGAGAACAGACTATCTTAGATTTAATAATGTGTCTAAGTTGTTAATCTAACAGGGAGAAAATACCTAGTTAACAGTGACCATAATATGTGAGAATTCGATATTAGGTTGGAGAGGGAAAATGTTGAGTCATGAATCAGGGCTTTAAAGGCTGACTTTGGAGAGATGTGGCAAGAATTGACCATAACAGACTGGGCAGAACTACTAACTGATAAATGTATAGATGAGCAGTGGGTGGTGTTCAAAAAAGTTTTTGTTAGACCACAAGACCTTGGGCAAGAGCTTTACTAGTGTACCATCTACAAAATGCACTGCAGGAATTCACCAAGGCTCCTTTGACAGCACCTTCCAAACCCAGGACCACTCCCATCTAGAAGGACAAGGGTAGCAGATAGATGGGAACTTGGTGTTCCCCTCCAAGTCACTCACCATCCTGACTTGGAAATATACTGCCGTTCCTTCACTGTCGCTGGGTCAAAATCCTGGAACTCCCTTCCTAACAGCACTGTGGAAGTACCTACACCATATCGATTGCAGCAGTTCAAGAAGGCAGCTCACCGCCACCTTCTCGAGGGCAACTAGGGATGGGCAATAAATGCTGGCCCAGCCAGCGAAGCCCACATCCCGTGAATGAATTAAAAAAAAGCAATATTACACAATAGTCTCACCAGTATTTCTACTTCAAAATCCAGGCCATTTTATCTTGTATACCAAGGACTTCTCCAGGATCGCAAGCACGTCGTATTGAATGCTTTCTAGACTTAGCAAAACTATGATCAAAAGTTCCCAAGGAGCTCCAGTTTCTGTATCTTTTCTATGTTTAATTACATCCCCCTACCATGATGTCATTACATCAACATTATGTAACTATACCTGTTTAATCTTCAATGTGTGTGGAATAATATATCACAGTATCTTTACAGTGCAGAAGGAGGCCATTCGGCCCATCAAGTCTGCACTGGCTCTCTGAAAGAGTGTTCCACCTAGTCCCAATCCCTGACTTATACTGTAACCTTGCACATTCTCTCTCTTCAGGTAGCAATCCAATTCCTTTTGAATACCTCGATCAACCCTGCTTCCAACACCCTTTCAAGTAGTTTGTTCCAGACTCCAACCACTCTCTGGGTGAAAAGAAATTCCCTCACATCACATTTACTCCTGCCAACAGTTTCAAAATTAAAGACAGGATTTAATTGTGAGCACTGTGGAGTCTGAGAGCACTTTTGCTTCTTGCTCCAGAGGCATCTATTTGTGATTGAATTAAATATCCCCCAACATTAGTTTGATGCAGAGGCTGCTGTTCCTCAAGAAGTGTTGGAATGTATTCTGAGCCTAACACTGCATTGGGTCCTTAAACCTGTTTGTCATTATGCCCATGCTTGTGATACAGGTGCAGCTCAGGCATGGGACCTTGCCCACGAAATTGGCCCTTTCTTTCTCCTCATCATCATTTTCTGCCTGAAAATCAGCTGTTATGAGAACCAATTTTAACTTAGTTATAAATCTGAGCAGTGGGAAGACGCTATTTAAGTAGTAGTGTGGGGGAAAGAAAAGTGATTCGCAAGTCATGTTGTCAGGAAGTTCATATAGACATGTGATTTTCAATAATGTCCTGGTAGATATACTATTGCACAAAGGGAATCAAGACCAGGTACAGTTTTCAGGTGAAGCAGGGCTAAAGAATGGAAGATAATTGGACCAGGAAACACAAACTGTCCCTTGGTGAGACAGAACTTCAAAATGTCTGAAAAAACAAACATGTTGCTGAAGCTTTTCGTCTTGCACTCATCAGGGCAGTGCAAGAATACCAAATTTCAAATTATCACAACAATTTATACTACAGGAGAAAAGGGTTGCTGATTAGTTGACAAGCTAATTGACTGAGGTGTTGCTATGGAGAATGCACGGCGAACCCTAGGCTCCCCAGGCTCCTGGGTAATTCTAAGAGGAGGCACAAGGCTGAACATATTCCTTTTTGCAGAGAACAAGTCCCTGCGTATGAATGTATGTCACTTTTAGCAGGCTTAACTGAGTCATATTACGAGCTCAACTGATTATCTTAAGTTGGTTGTTAGTGTAGCTATTGGTGCATTCAGGATTGTTCAGCAAGTGTTGTCCAATCACAGGATCATATCTAACAGTAAACATTGAAATTCATGCACAAAGCTGTTCAATAGTAGGCAGAACGTCTTTTTAGACTGACAGCAGCATTCTGTTGGTGGAAAATACCACTCGTGTAGCCACTGCGTAGTAGCAGCATGTAACGGCTTGCTTAACCTGTTGTTCAAATTATTGAAAAACTTTGCCTTTCCAGGATAATTTGAGGTAGAATGGGCACTTTTCAGTTTCGAAAGGGGTGGTCTTTGACCCATTTGTGAGTTTGCACGATACACAGCAAACAATGACCTGATCAGGATAGTCATGGTCCCTCAGGGTAGCTTTGATGCGCTGTATTTCTGCGTCAAGCTTGCAAAGTGAACAAATGGCTGGGGCCCTATTGACAAGATTGCTGATCAGGCCAATCTTAGAGCACATGGAGCTTTCTGAATCCCAATATGTATATTGACTGGTGAAGGTAGGCTTGTGGTAGACAGTAGTAAAGAACCCATTAGTGGATTTCTCAATTAGTACATTAGGAAAAGGAGTGAGTTAAACTGCTCCACTTCAAAGTGAATTTGAGTGTGGGATGAAATGTATTTAGGTAATAACATAATTCAGTTTTCACCTTAAAGACATTCTGATCGTATTTGTGTATTTAGTTTCAAAATTTCTACATTTACATTTGTAATGTAAACTGTCTGTGTAAATTTCTCACATTTTTGATACACTCCAACCAGTGAAGGTGCTGCACGTGTGCTAGTATCATAGAGTAATAAGTGATATCTGGTTTAAGCAATGCGGGTCATCAAAATCAGCTTTGTAATTAAAAGTTTGTTTGGAACTTGATTTGTGACTGCAATCTTTCTTACAGGAGTGTTTTCTACTCTGCGTGCTGTACCAAAGAAAGAAGGCTTCCTTGGATTGTATAAAGGTAACGGAGCTATGATGGTCAGGATCTTTCCTTATGGTGCTATTCAGTTCACTGCATTCGACCGATACAGAAAGGTAAAGTTAGTTGAAGAAACAGAGTTCATGATAATAGTATTATTAAAGTATGAAATCATTATACAAATAAAATTTGTGGCATTCATTTTTGTTCTGTAACTTGCTGACCTAAATGAGTGGGCAATAGTGTGTTGTAGCAGTGGAGTAAATAGGTCCTATATCAGTGCATCAGAACAGTCATCTATAACTGAACATGAGATATGGATGTAACACAGATATTCCCCTTACATGTCTTGCCCAAAACCTTAATTCTGTGTCTCCCATTCCTAATTAATTAATTCTTATTCCTAACTAATGGGAACAGTTTTTCCTTACCTACCTTATCCAGACCTGTCATAATCTTGTACACCTCTATCAAATCTCCTCTGAATTTTGTTTGCTCCAAGGAGAACAACCACAGCTTCTCCAACCTAACCTTGGAGCTAAAACCCGCCCATCCTTGGGACCATTCTGATTAATGTCGTCTGCATCCTCTCATGGACCTTCATATCCTTCCTCAGTGTGGTGACCAGAACTGAATGCAATACTCTAGTTTGTAGCCTTATTTGAACTTTATAAAAGTTCACCATAACTTCTCTAGTTTTGTACTCAATGCCTCTATAAAGCCCAAGATCCCATACGCCTTGCTCACCACTCTCTCAATATGTCCTGTCACCTTCAAAGATCGATGTACATGCACCCCAGGTCTCTCTGCCTCTGCACACTCTTTGAAACTGTGCCGTTAAGTCTATAAGTGCCTCCCTATCCGTTCTGCCGAAATGCATCACTTCACACTCAGTCATGCCCTCTGCCTCTTTTTTGGTTCCCTAATCGGCCCAACCCTTCCTTTGACTCTCACAATTTATATGTTTATAAAAGGTTCCATTGGGTCTCCAGAAGAGATTTGGATAAGTGTTTTGAGGGGAAAGTGAATTGCAGAGCTATGTGGAAAGAGAAGGGAAGTGGAACTAGTTAGATAGTTGTACCAAAGAGCCAACATACATCTGATGGATGAGTAGCCTCCTTTTATGATGTATCATTCTACGTATGATGCTGTGTGTCTTGGGGGAGGGGGAAAGTACCATATGTTGTGGGGCAGTACTGAGTGTCTCAAGGGGGTGGGGAGTACCAAGCCTCTCAGTGGGGGAGGGGCGTTGCCCAGAGTCTTGGGGTCTCACCTGTATACTGTGTGTGTATTGTGGCAAGGATTAGGAAGGATTTTGAATAGTTAGAATTGTGAATAAAAGAATCTTCATTATGTTTCATTCAGCTTTTGATCAGCAAACTTGGCATATCTGGGCACATTCACCGATTAATGGCTGGATCCATGGCAGGTAATTTGTTTTTCTTCTGAAATCTAGATAACCTTCCAGTGTAGCTGGTGTAAAGAAGACTTCTGAAATTGCTAAAAAAATTAAAGAAGTGTTTTTATGAAGTCATAGAGTCATTATGACACAGAAGGAGCCCATTGAGTCCATGCTGGCTCTCTGTAGAGCAATCCAATCAGCCCCATTCCCCCTCTCTATCCCCATAGCACTGTAGGATTATTTTGCTCAAATGTCCAATCAATTTCCTTTCGAAATCATTCATTGTTACTGCTTCCACCATCCTTGTACTCAGTGAGTTCCAGGTCTTTACCACTCGCTTTGTAAAAAGAGTTCTCCCTCACATCCCCCCTGCATCTCTTGCCTTAAATCTTAAATCTGTATCCCCTAATTCTTGTACCATCAGCTAATGGAGATAGCTTTGTCTACCTTTTCTAAACCTGTCAAAATTGTGTACACCTCTATCAAATCTCCCCGCAATCTCCTTTGCTCCAAGAAGAACAACCCCAGCTTCTCCAACCTAACCTTGTACTAAAATCCACCAACCCTGGAACTATTCTAGTAAACTTATTCTGCACCCGCTCAAGGACCTTCATATCCTTCAAAAGTGTGGTGAACAGAACTGGATACAATACTCTAATTGTGGCATAATTGGAATTTTATAAAGGTTCAGAATAGCTTCCCTGCTTTTGTACTTGATGCCCCCATTTATGAAGTCCAAGATCCTGTTTGCTTTGCTCAATGCTGTCTCAATATGACCTGCCATCCTCAAAGATCGATGCACAAACACCCCAGGTCCCTCCGTTCCTCACACTCTTTAAAATTGTGCCATTGAGTCTTTATTTCTTCTTCCAAAATGTATTGCCTCAGACTTGTCCATATTAAATTCCATCTGCCACTTGTCTGCCCATTCTGCTAGTGTATCTATGTCCTGTTGCAGTCGATAAGAATCATCCCCACTGTTTGCCACACCTCCAGGTTTAGTATCATCATCAGATTTTGAAATATTACTCTCTATTCCAATATCCAGGTTGTTTATTTGTAGCAAAAAAATAGCAGCGGTCCTAGCACTGACCCTTGGGTAACACCACTGTCTACCAGCCTCCAGTCCGAAAAACTACCATTTACAACGATTCGCTGTTTTCTGTACTCAACAATTTTTTATCCAATTGGACACTGATCCTCCTATTTTAGGAGCCTCAATTTTGGTAAATAGCATTTGTGCTACTTCGTCAAACGCTTTCTTAAAACTCATGTGCACAACATCCATCGCTTTCCCTTCATCAGCGTTCTCTGTTACTTAATCAAAAAATTCAATCAGATTAGTCAAACATGATCTGCCTTTTACAAATCTGTGCTGGCTCTCCTTATTTAACTTAAACGTCTTAATTTCTCCCTGATCATTGTTTCTAAAATCTTACCCACCATTGTTGTTAAACTGACTGGCCTGTAGTTGCTAGGACTTTCCTTACACCCTTTCTTGAATAAGGGTGTATCTGCCACTTTCCTCTGGCATTTACCCTGTATCTAGGGAAGATTGGAACATTATGACAAGCCCTTCTGCATTCTCTAGACCTACTTCCCTTAGCAATCTGGGATGCAAACCATCCGGACCAGGTGACTTATCCACTCTAAGCATACCAGCCTTTCCGGTACATCCTAACTTTTTCATTCATCCATTACCTCTACCATTTCCACTTCTAGCGATATTTTGTTAGTATCCTCTACTTTGGTAAACACCAATACAAAATACTTATTAAGTATTCTTGCCTCGTTCTGCACCTCTAAGCATACATCACTTCTTTGACCTTATTTCTGCTCCTGCTGGCATGTGGTACTGGGAATAATCCAGGGATTACTACCTCCAGGGTCCTACATTTTAAACATTATCTCCTTAAAGTCTGACTGTAGGACCTCAGTACCTGTTGTTGGTACAAACATTTACCACAACTTCTGTCCCACTTCCTACCCACTTCGGAATATTCTGCACCATCTCCATGCTATCCTTTCCTCAGCACCAAGGAAGCAACACACCATGCGGAACTCTCAATGAGGACTACAGAAACGTTATTCTGTCCCCTATCTATAGAATCTCCTATAACGACTGCATTTCTATTCTTGGCTTTTCCATTCTGTACAGCCCTTTGCCCGTTGGTGCCATGGTCTGTACTGCACTCATTCAAGATGCCATCACCCCCAGCAGTCTCCAATGCTGAGTACCTGTTTGAGAGTGGCACACACCTTGAAGATTCCTGCACTTCCTGATGGCCACCTATCTACTATCCTGACCTCTCACTGCTTGTGGGGTGACTGCCTGCTCAAATGTACGATGCAGAGAACTCTCATCCTCCCTGGTGCTCTGCAGTGATTAAAGCTGCCCCATCAAGGTCGGAAATCCAGAGCTTGAGCAGCTGGTGACACTTCCCACATACATGGTCACCCGAGACACATGAAGCTTCCTGAAGTTCTCTCATGGCACAGGAATGGTAAGCAACAGGTCTCTGCTGCCTGTCCATGCTACATACGAATACATAAATTAGGAGCAGGAATAGGCCTCTCGAGCCTGCTCTGCCATTCAATAAACCATGACTGACCTGATTGTAAGCTCCACTGCACATTCCCGCCTACTCCCGATAACCTTTCACCCTCTTGCTTATCAAGAATTTATCTACTTCTGTCTTAAAAATATCCAAAGACTCTGCTTCCACTGCTTTTTGAGGAAGCGAGTTCCAAAGACTCTCGAAATGCTGAGCAAAATAATTTCTCCTCATCTGTGTCTTAAATGGGCTACCCCTTATTTTTAAACCGTGACCCCTAGTTCTCGATTCTACCACAAGAGGAAACATCCTTTCCACGTCACGCTGTCAAGACCCCTCAGGATTTTATATGTTTCAATCAAGTCACCCTTATTCTTCTAAATTCCAGCAGATACAAGTCTAGTCTGTCCAACCTTCCCTCGTAAGACAATCCACCTATTTCAGGTATTAGTCTAGTAAACCTTCTCTGAACTGCTTCTAACGCATTTACATCCTTCCTTAAATAAGGAAACCAACAGTGCAAACAGTACCCAGAAATAGTCTCCCAATGCCCTGTATAACTGAAGCATAACCTCCCTACTTTTGTTTTCAATTCCCCTCGCAATGAAGGATAACATTCTGTTAGCTTTCCTAATTACCTGCATACTAACCTTTTGCGATTCATGAACTTGGGCACCCAGGTCCCTCTGCAACTCAGAGCTCTGCAATCTCTCACCATTTAGATAAAATGCTGCTTTTTTATTCTTCCTGCCAAAATGGACAATTTCACATTTTCCCACATTATACTGCATTTACCAGATCTTTACCCACTCACTTAACAACCTATCAGTATCCATTTGTACCCTCCTTATGACCCCATCACAATTTAATTTCCTACCTATCTTTGTGTCATCAGTAAATGTGGCAACCATACCTTCGGTCCCTTCATCCAAGTCATTTATATAAATTGTAAAAAGTTGAGGCCCAGCAACTGATCCCTGTGGCACGCCACTTGTTACGTCTTGCCAATGGGAAAAAGACCCATTTATGCCCACTCTCTGTTTCCTGTTAGCTAGCCAATCTTCTATCCATGCCAATACGTTATCCCCTACACCATGAGCTTTTTTCTGCATGTGGCACTTTATCAAATGCTTTCTGAAAATCTAAGCACACTACATCCACTGGTTCCCCTTTATCCACAGCACGTGTTACTACAAATAACCCCAATAAATTGGTTAAACATAATTTCCCTTTCATAAAACCATGTTGACTTAGCCCGATTACCTTGAAATTTTCTAAGTGCCCTGCTGAAATGTCTTTAATAATAGCTTCTAACATTTTCCCTATGACAGATGTTAAGTTAACTGGCCTGTAGTTTCTTGCTTTCTCTCTCCCTCCCTTTTTGAATAATTCACTATTTCCAATCCAATGGAGCCTTCCCCGAATCCAGGGAATTTTGGAAAATTGAAACCAACGCATCTATCTCACTAGCCACTTCTTTTAAGTCCCTAGGATGTAGTCCATCAGGACCCGGAGATGTGTCATCCTGCATCTCCAACAGTTTGCTCAGTACCACTTCCCTGGTGATTGTAATTTTCTTGTGTTCCTCCCTCCCTTCCATTTCCTGATTTACAGCTATTTCTGGGATGTTACTTGTATCTTCTATAGTGGAGGCGATGGCGTACTGGCATTGTTGCTGAACTAGTAATCCAGAGACCCAGGGTAATGCTCTGGGGACCCCGGTTCGAAACCCGCCACGGCAGATTCAATTGAATTGAATTCAATTTAAAAAACCTGGAATTAAAAGTTTAACGATAACCATGAAACCATTGTCGATTGTTGTAAATGCCCAGCTGGTTCACTAATGTCCTTTAGGGAAGGAAATCTGCTGCTCTTACCTGGTCTGGCCTACATGTGACTCCAGACCCACAGTTGTACCAAACCACTACAAAGTCTCAAAAAAGGAATGACACCTAGGCACTGGAAATGACAAAGTCCTCCTTAGTAACGTCTGGGGGCTAGTGCCAAAATTGGGAAAGCTGCTCTCAGACTATGTCAAGCAACAGCCTGACATATTCATACTCTCAGAATCATACCTTACATACAATGTCCCAGACACCACCATTGACAGGACAGACCCAGCAGAGGTGGCAGCACAGTGGTATACAGTCAGGAGTTGCCCTGGGAGTCCTCAACCTCGACTCTGGACCCCAAGAAGTCTCATGACATCAGGTCAAACATGGGCAAGGAAACCTCCTGCTGATTACCACATACCCCCCTTCCTCAGCTGATGAATCAGTGCTCCACTTGGAGGAAGCACTGAGGGTGGCAAGAGTGCAGAATATACTCTGGGTGGGGGACTTCAATGTCCATCACCAAGACTGGCTCGGTAGCACCACTACTGATTCGGCTGGCTGAGTCCTAAAGGACATAGCTGCTAGACTGGGCCTGCGGCAGGTGATAAGGGAACCAATAAAGAAACATAGTTGACCTCACCCTCTCCAACTTGCCTGCCGCAGATTGCAGTATTGGTAGGAGTGACCACCTCACAGTTGTTGTGGAACCGAAGTCCCACCTTCACATTGAGGATACCTTCCATTGTGTTGTGTGGCACTACCACCGTGTTAAATGGAATGGGCGTCCATGAGGTGCTGTGGGCCATCAGCAGCATCAGAATTGCACTCGCACACAATCTGTAACTTCATGACCCAGCATATTCCCACTCTACAATTGCCATAAAGCCAGGGGATCAACCTGGTTCAATGAAGAGTGCAAGAGGGCATGCCAGGAGCAGCACCAGGCATACCTAAAAATGAGGTGTCAACCTGGTAAAACTATAACACAGGACTGCATAAGCAGCAAGTGATAGTCAAGAGCTAAGCTATCCCACAACCAATGGATCAAATCTAAGCTCTGCAGTCCTGCCAAATCTAGTTATGAATGGTGGTGGACAATTAACTCACTGGAGGAGGTGGCTCCACAAATATCCCCATCCTCAATGATGTGAGAGCCTACCACATCAGTGCAAAAGATAAGGCTGAAACATTTGCTACAATCTTCAGCCAGAAGTGCTGAGTGGATGATCCATCTGGGCCTCCTCCTGAGGTCCCCAGCATCACAGATGCCAGTCTTCAGCCAATTCACTTAACTCCACGTGATATCAAGAAATGGCTGAAGGCACTGGATACTACAAAGGCTATGGGCCGTGACAATAGTACTTAAGACTTGTGCTCCAGAACTTGCTGCACCCCTAGCCAAACTATTCCAGTACAGCTGCAACACTGGCATCTACCCGGCTATGTGGAAAATTGCCCAGGTATGTTCTGTACGCAAAAAGCAAAACAAATTCAACCCGGCCAATTACTGCCCCATCGGTCTATTCTCGATCATCAGTAAGGTAATGGAAGGGGTCATCAACAGTTCTAGCATACGTCACTTGCTTAGCAATAACCTGCTCATTGACGCCCAGTTTGGGTTCCACCAGGGCCACTCAGATCCTGACCTTATTACAGCCTTGGTTCAAACATGGACAAAAGGGCTGAACTCTCGAGGTGAGGTGAGAGTGACTGCCCATGATACCAAGGCCGCATTTGACCGAGTTTGGCATCAAGGAACCATAGCAAAACAGTCAATGGGAATTGGGGGAAATCTCTCTACTGGTGGGAGTCATACCGAGCACAAAGGAAGATGGTTGCAGTTGTTGGAGGTCAGTCATCTCAGCTCCAGGACATCACTGCAGGAGTTCCTCAGGGTAGTGTCCGAGGCCCAACCATGTTCAGCTGCTTAATCAATGACCTTCATTCCATCATAAGGTCAGAAGTGGGGATGTTTGTTGATGATTGCACAATGTTTAGCACCATTCGTGACTGCTTGGTTACTGAAGCAGTCCATGTCCAAATGCAGCAAGACCTGGAAAATATCCAGACTTGGGCTGACAAGTGTCAAATAACATTCATTCCTCACAAGTGCCAGTCAATGACCACCTCCGACAAGGTAAAATCTTACCTTCGTTCCTTGACATTGTGGCATTACCATCACTGAATCCCCCACTATTAACATCCTAGCAGTTACCATTGACCAGAAACTGAACTAGACTAGCCATATAAACACTGTGGCTACAAGTCAGCGGCTAGGAATCCTGCAGCGAGTAACTTACCTCCTGACTCCCGAAAGCCTGTCCATCATCTATAAGGCACAAGTCAGGAATGTGATGGAATGCTCCCCACTTGCCTGGATGAGTGCAGCTCCCACAACACTCAAGAAGCTTGACACCATCCAGGACAATAGGGTTGTTGTGGTGGGTGATTTTAACTTTCCCTATATTGACTGGGAATCACTTAGTGCTAGGGGTTTGGATGGTGCAGAATTTGTAAGGTGCATCCAGGAGGACTTCCTGAGACAATATGTAGATAGTCCAACTAGGGAAGGGGCAATACTGGACCTGGTATTGGGGAATGAACCCAGCCAGGTGGTCGAAGTTTCAGTAGGGGAGCATTTTGGGAAAAGTGACCATAATTCAGTAAGTTTCAAGATACTGGTAGATAAGGATAACAGGAGCCCTCGGGTTAAGGTTTTTAATTGGGGGAAGGCTAATTATAACAATATAAGGAGGAACTGAGGAATCTAGACTGGAGGTGGATGTTTGAGGGCAAATCAACAACTGACATGGGGGGCTTTCAAACGTTAGTTGATAAGAATTCAGGACCGGCATGTTCCTGCTAGGATGAAGGATAAGTATGGCAAGTTTCAGGAACCTTGGATAACGAAGGATATTGTGAGATTAGTCAAAAAGAAAAGGGAAGCATTCGTAAGGGCTAGGAGGCTGGGAACAGATGAAGCCCGTGGAGAATATAAAGAAAGTAGGAAGAAACTTAAGCAAGGAATCAGGAGGGCTAAAAGGGGTCATGAAAAGTCATTGGCAACCAGGATTAAGGAAAATCCCAAGGCCTTTTATACATATGTAAAAAGCAAGAGGGTAGCCAGGGAAAGGGTAGACCCACTCAGGGACAGAGGTGGGAATCTGTGTGTGGAGCCAGAAGAAATGGGAGAGATACTAAATGAGTACTTCTCATCAGTATTCACCAAAGAGAAGGACTTAGCAGTCGAGTTGTCCAGGGGAAGAGTGTGTGGATAGCCTGGATCATGTTGAGATCAAAAAAGAGGAGGTGTTAGGCGTCTTGAAGAATATTAAGGTGGATAAATCCCCAGGGCCAGATGGGATCTACCCCAGAGTACTGAAGGAGGCAAGGGAGGAGATTGCTGGGGCCTTGACAGAAATCTTTCTATCCTTACTGGCTACGGGTGAGGTCCCAGAGGACTGGAGAATGGCCATAGTTGTTCCATTGTTTAAGAAAGGTAGCAGGGATAATCCAGGAAATTACAGGCCGGTGAGCCTTACATCAGTGGTAAGGAAATTATTGGAGAAGATTCTTAGTGACAGGATTTACTACCATTTGGAAGCAAATGGGCGTATTAGTGAGAGGCAGCATGGTTTTGTGAAGGGGAGGTCGTGTCTCACTAACTAGATCGAGTTTTTTGAGGAAGTGACAAAGATGATTGACGATGGAAGGGCAGTGGATGTTATCTACATGGATTTCAGTAAGGCCTTTGACAAGGTCCCTCATGGCAGACTGGTACAGAAGGTAAAGTCGCACGGGATCAGAGGTGAGCTGTCAAGATGGATACAGAATTGGCTTGGTCATAGAAGACAGAGGGTAGCAGTGGAAGGGTGCTTTTCTGAATGGAGACCTGTGACTAGTGGAGTTCCGCAGGGATCAGTGCTGGGACCTTTGCTGTTTGTAGTATACGTAAATGATTTGGAGGTTAATGTAACTGGGCTAATTAGTAAGTTTGCAGATGACACTAAGGTTGGAGGAGTTGCAGATAGTGAAGAGGATTGTCAAAGGATACAATGGGATATAGATCAGGTGGAGACTTGGGCGGAGAAATGGCAGATGGAGTTTAATCTGGACAAATGCGAGGTAATGCATTTTGGAAGGTCTAATACAGGTAGGAATTATACAGTAAATGGCAGAACCCTTAAGTGCATCGACCGGCAGAGGGATCTGGGTGTACAGGTCCACGGGTCACTGAAAGTGGCACGCAGGTGGATAAGGTAGTCAGGAAGGTATATGGCATGCTTGCCTTCATTTGCAGGGGTATTGAGTATAAAAGCTGGGAAGTCATGCTGCAGCTGTATAGAACCTTGGTTAGGCCACACTTGGAATATTGCGTGCAATTCTGGTCGCCACATTACCAGAAGGATATGGAGGTGTTGGAGAGGGTGCAGAGGAGGTTTACCAGGATGCTGCCTGGTTTGGAGGTTATTAGCTACGAGGAGAGGTTGGAGAAACTCGGATTGTTCTCAGTAGAGCGACGGAGATTAAGGGTCGACTTGATAGAAGTTTACAAAATTATGAGTGGCATGGACAGAGTAGACAGAAGCTTTTTCCCAGGGTGGAAGAGTCAATTACTAGGGGACATAGATTTAAGGTGAGAGGAGAAAAGTACAAAGGAGATGTGCGGGGCAAGTTTTTTATGCAGAGGGTAGTGAGTGTCTGGATTTCGCTGCCAGAGGAGGTGGTGGAAGCAGGTACGATAGTGGTGTTTAAGAGGCAGCTTGACAAACACATGAATAGGATGGGAATAGAGGGATACGGACCCCGGAAGTGCAAAATGTTTTAGTTTGGCAGGCAATATGATCGGCGCAGGCTTGGAGGGCTGAAGGACCTGTTCCTGTGCTGTACTTTTCTTTGTTTGTTCGACAAAGCAGCCTGCTTGATTAGCACCACATCCACAGACATTCACTCCCTCCACCACGACGCAGAATAGCAGCATTGTATATCATCTACAAGATGCACTGCAGGAATTCACCAAGGCTCCTTAGACAGAACTTTCCATACCCACGACTATTACTGTCTAGAAGGACAAGCGCATCAGATAGATAGATTGGAAGTTCCCCTCCAAGTCACTCACCATCCTGACTTGGAAATATATCACCGTTCCTTCACTGTCGCTGGGTCAAAATCCTGGAACTCCGTCTCTAACTGCACTGTGGGTGTTCTTACACTACGTGGACTATAGCAGTTCAAGAAGGCAGCTCACCACCACCTTCTCAAGGGCAACTGGGGATGGGCAATAAATGCTAGCCTATCTAGCGAAACCACATCCCATGAATGAATTAAAAAAAACCCATTGAATTTATCTGCCATTGCCTTATTTTCTGTCATTAATCCCCAGACTCACTTTCTATAAGACCAATGCTCACTTTGTTAATTCTTTTTTTTAAATATCTACAGAAACTCTTTGTCTTTACATTTCTGGCTAGCTTTCTCTTGTACTCGAATTTTTCCCTCCTTATTAATCTTTTAGTCAGTTTTTGCTGTTTTTTATATCCTGTACAATCTTCTGACTTGCCACCCATCTTTGCGCAATTATATGCTTTATCTTTAAGTTTGATACTATCTTTAACATTTTTAGGTAATCACAGATGGTAGGTCCTCTGCTTGGAATTTTTCTTTCATGCTGGAATGTATCTATTCTGTATGTTCTGAAATATGCCCTTAAATGTCTGCCACTGCATCTCTATTGACCTATCCCTTAACCTAATTTGCCAGGTCACTTTAGCTAGCTCTGTTTTCATGCCCTCATAATTGCCCTTATTTAAGTTTAAAATACTAATCTTGGACCCACTCTTCTCTCCCTCAAACTGAATGTAAAATTCAATCATATTATGTTCCCTGCTACCAAGGGTCACCTTCACTATGGGGTCATTAGTTAATCCTAAATCATTGCACAATACCAGGTCTAGTATCGCCTGCTCTTTGGTTGGCTCCAGAATGTGCTGTTCTAAGAAACCATTCTGAAAACATTCTATGAACTCCTCATTTGGGCTAACTTTGCCCATCTGATTTTTCTAATCTAAATATAGATTAAAATCCCCATGATTATCGCCGTACCTTTCTGACAAGCTCCCATTATCCCTTCCTTTATACTCCGTCCTACCATGTGGTTACTCCCACAAGTGACTTCTTGCCTTTATCATTTCTCATCTCTACCCAAACCACTCCTACGTCCTGATTTCTGAACTTAAGCCACCCCCCTCTACTGTGCTAATACCATCATTAATTAACAGAGCTACCCATCCACCTTTTTCTAGCTTCCTGTCCTTCCTACATGTCATGTACCCTTTAATATTCAGGTTCCAATCTATGTCATCCTGCAACCGTGCCTCTGTAATGGCTATCAGATCGCACTTATTTATTTCTATATGCGTTATCAGTTCATTTGTTTTGTTTCGAATGCTATGTGCATTCAGTTACAGAGCCTTTAGTTTTGTCTTTTTATTATTTTTGTAACCTTTAGCCTTATCTGCTGATTTACCTTTAGATTTGTACTCTTTGTCCCTTCCTGTCACAGTCTGTTTATCCTTTCCCATATTAGTACCTTTCTCTCTTGCCTTGTCTCTACTCTTTGATTTACCACATCTTCCCAAATTTGATCCCTTGCCACCACTATTTAGTTTAAAATCCTCTCTACTTCCCTAGTTACGCAGCTCGCTAGAACATTGGTCCAAGCATGGTTCAGGTGCACATTGTCCCAATGGTACAGTCCCCTTTCCCAGTACTGATGCTGGTGCCCCACGAACCGGAACCCACTTCTCCCAACCCAGTCTTTGAGCCACGCATTCGTCACTTTTAATTTAGTGGCTATGTCCTCATACTCTCTGTGCAGACTCTTTCCTAGTCATTCCAATGTCGTTGGTACCTATGTGGACCACAACCATTGGATCCTCCCCCTCCCACTGCAAGTTCCTCTCCAGTCTCCATCAAATATTCCGAATCCTGGCACCATTCAGGCAACACAGCCTTCTGGATTCTCGCTCTTGACTGCAGAGAACAGTGTCAAACCCCTTGACTATACTGTCTCCTGTCATTACCGCATTCCTCTTCGCTCCTCCCACTTGAATGGCATCCTTCACTATGGTGCCATGGGCACTTTGCTCAACCATCTTGCATTCCTTCTCCTCATCCACACAGGTAGCAAGCACCTCATGCCTGTTGGACAAAGTCAGGGGCTGAAGCTCTTCCATCACTACATGGTGGTTCCCCATACCTGCCTGACTCTCAATCATACTTTTCTGTCCCTGACCATTGACCAACTCTAAAGTTCTACCTAACATAAGGGGAATGACTGCCTCCTGGAACAAAGTGTCCAGGTAACTTTTCCCCCTCCCTGATGCCCCGCAATGTCTGCAAGTTGGAGCCAAAGTTGCCTAAGCTGCAGACGCTTGCTGCAGATATGGTTGTCTGGGATTGCAGTACATTTCATAGATTCCCACATGCTGCAGTCATGGCACACTACCAGCCCTGCCTTTTCTGTCTAACCTTATTTATTTAATTAGTCAAATAGTTAATAATTTACACAGATAAAGTAATAGAAAGCTGCACTCACCTAGCTTGGAGACAAGGAAGGAAACTCACCAACTACTGGAGACTGGAAAAAATGCAGGAAAAGGAGCAACTCTCTGCCCCAAATTCCCACCTGAACCAAATTCCCAACTCCTCGCCCGATCTATGTCTCACTCAGGTGTTGTCTCGTATGCTGCGTGCCTCTTTCTATGATGTTAAAGGAAAATCTCTCCTCACTCTTTTAGAATTTATTTAGTATCTTTTTTAAACTATTAATTTTAATTAATGCTTCCAGATCTTCGCTCTCAGGTCTCACTGTCTCCTGTCTTCTGTCCCCTCTCTTAGACTACTCTTCGCAAATTCCCCAGTACTGGACCCCATGCTGCAAATGTTGTGCATAGAAGTATTTCCTAATTTCACTTCTGAAGAGTCTGGCTCTAATGTATAGACTATGCCTCTTAGTCCTAGACGGCCCAATCAGTGGAAATAGTTTTTCTGTTTTTATGCTGTTTCTCCTTATACCTTTAAAACTTAATCAAATCACCCATTAAGCTTCTAACTTCTAGGGAATAAAACCCTACTTTGTTTAATGTAATTTAACCCTTTGAGTCCAGGTATCATTCTGGGTAAGTCTGCATTCCAAAGGTGTAGTGCCCAGAACTACTCTCATTACTCTAGGTGTGGCCTAACCAGGGCTTGTGTATTTGAAGTGTGACTTCTTGTATCCTAGGCCTCTAGATATAAAGGCCAGCATTTCATTAGCCTTTTTGATTATTTTCTGTATCTGCCCATGATTTATGTACCTAGTGTATCTGTACTCCTAAGCCTCTGTGGTGAAAAGCTAGAAACAATGGAGGTCCATTTAAAAGGTATCCTGTTCTATCCTTTTTAGCAGTGACGAGGTCACATTTGTTTACATTCAAATCCATTTGCCTCAGATTTGCTCATTTCCTTAATCTATGAATATCTCTTTGTAGTTTTAAACCATAGAACCATAGAAAAGTTACAGCACAGAAGGAGGCCATTCTTGTCCATGCCAGCCCGAGGACACCCAGGTGCCCTTTCTAATCCCACCTTCCTGCACCCGGCCCATAGCCCTGCAGCTTACAGCACTTAAGGTGCAGATCCAGGTACTTTTTAAAAGAGTTTAGAGTTTCTGCCTCTACCACCAACTTGGGCAGCGAATTCCAGACACCCACTACCCTCTATGTAAAAAAATTCTTCCTCACGTCCCCCCTACACCTTCTGCCACTTATCTTGAATCTATGTCCCCTGGTTCTAGAATTTTCCACCAAGGGAAACAATTTTATCCTGTCCACTCTATCTATTACCCTCATAATTTTGAACACCTCAATCAAGTCATCTCTCAGCCTTCTTTGTTCTAAGGAAAATAACCTCAACCTATCCAATCTCTCCTTGTAGCTACACTTTTCTAACCCTGGCAACATTCTTGTAAACCTCGTCTGCACTCTCTCCAGAGCTATTATGTCTTTCCTGTAATATGGTGACCAGAACTGCACACAATACTCAAGTTGTGGCCTCACCAGTGTTTTATACAATTCCAACATTATACTTCCAATTATACTGCTGCCAATCTTTGTCATTGGCAAATTCTGATATTTAGCTTTCAGTCCCTTCATCTAAGTCATTAATGAATACAAAGAATAGTTGCGCCCCCAAAACATCCTTGCAAAACATTACTAGTCACATCCTGTCCCATTGTCCCCAATCTCTGTGTCCTCCTGCTTAGCTAATTTCTGACAATTCACCTTCAATTCTATGAGCTTCAACTTTAGCTAACAGTCCCTTATAAGGGACTTTACCAAATGCCTTCTGGAAGCCCATATAAATAGCATCTATTGACATTCCCCTGTGCACTACTTTAGTCAGCTCTTCTGGTTTATCAGGCATACTGTACCCTTCACAAATTCACGCTTTTTCTCTTTCTCTCTGACTAGCTGAAAATTTTCAAGATGCTCAGTCACCCTATCCTTAATTATAAACTAATGATTTCCTGATAACAGATGTTATGTTAACTGACCTGCAATTCCCTGTAGTAGGTATTTTCTTGTTTTGTGCATGTGTGTTTTTTTTTTAAATTGCAAATACTCTGTTTTTCCATTTCATTTAAATTTAAATCTTAATTAGCTGGGTGACATGCACAATTTTCCAATCTAAAAGAATAGTTCCAGAATCGAGAACTTTTGAAAATTATATTTAGGGCATCCACAATGTTCTCACCTACTTCCTTTAAACCTTAGGATGGAAACATCTGGTGCTGGGGATTTGTCACCCTTTACTGTCATTATTTTCTTCTTTACCATGTTAACCTTGTTGAGTCCCTGATTCAGTATTACTTTCCTTGGGATTTCTGGCATGCTAACATCTTCCTCATCCTGGCACAAAGTAAATGTTCAACTTGGTTGCCATTTCCTTATTTTCCTGGACAACATCACAGTTATCAGTTTTCAAGCGGCCCACATTACTCTTGAACACCCTCATTTTCCAAATAAAATTGTCACAATATTTTGTGTTGCTTTTGCTATTCCTCACACATTTCATATCCATTTTTGTAGCTCTTGCAATCAGTCACCCTTTGATTTTCTTTGTATCTTTTCCATTTGCTAGGATCTCCATTATTGTTTGCATTTTATGTGCATTTTTTAATATTTATATTGTCTCTTACCTCTTTAATTGCCCATTGCTGTTTTTTTTGGCAAGGAGAACTTTCGTCCCTTGGAGGTACAGACTTATTCTGTATCAGGTTAAATTATTTTTGAGCACCTTCTATTAACAGGCTTGCCCAGTTTAATGTGGACAGTCACTGTCTCCTTGCAAAAAATCAGCCAGACCTCAGTCTAGAATCTTAGCTGCTTTTCCTCTATTGTTCTTTTCAAAAACTATATTATGATCACTATTAGATGACGGCCAGTTGGTAGTACAGAACTGGAATATTGCTGAAAAGAAAGACATGTTCCCCAAGGTTTTCATCTTGCACTCATCAGGACAAATGCGAGAAAGCCAAATTTCAAACGATCACAATTTATACCATAGGAGAAAAGGGTACTGATTGTACGTCAAGTTGACTCTGATTGGCCATGGCTAATTATATAATGGTTCACTTGTGCCTTGTAGTTGGGAAAGGCTTTGCGGAGTCAGGAGGTGAGTTACTTGCTCCAGAATAACCGACCTCTGACCTGCTCTTGTTGCCACAGTATGTGGCTGGTCCAGTTCAGTTTCTAGTCAATGGGGGATTTGACAATGGTAATGCCGTTGAATGTCAATGGGAAATGGCTAGATTCTCTCTTGTTGGAGACCTTGACAACATTGATGACCCTTTCCATGACCAAAATCTAATCAATCAAATGCCAGCATTTGGAACAAATGAGCATTAAGCTTTCTTTGGCAGCTGGAAAGCTGTGTTCTTGATGATCAGACTATGCTCAGTGCATTTTTTTCAGAGTAGAAAGCAGTTGCAGTGGTAATTTTCAACACCAGATTTGCCTTTGACGGTCTGACTCATATGAGTGTTAAAGTTGCCCAGTGGCCTAGATGTTCATTGAGCTTGATTTTTGATTTTTGTCTGGGCTGCTTATGGTTGACACATTGGTGCTGATGATGGCAGGATGACATTTCCCAAGGAGTGGTAATCTTAATGTCATCAGGGAAAGTTATCAAGTTTCAATGCAAAGTCCCTATTGATCTTGCCTTTAATCCGATCATAGGCCAAATGATAATACAGGAAGTACGTTTGGCCACTGGAGGTGTACAAAATTGTGGCAAATGTATCTATTCTACATGAGATTGTTAATGTATGCATGGGTTTTGCTGTGGCTCAAACTGTTACTACACTAACATTGCAGAAACATGCTAGGGCCTCCTTAGTTTGGGTTTTGATTCACTTCTTGCTCTTTCAGAGAACAGTGGACAATAAGTAGTTTTATTTTACAGGGATGACTGCAGTGATATGTACCTATCCACTTGACATGATTCGAGCGCGTCTAGCATTCCAGGTGAAGGGCGAGCACAGGTATGCTGGAATCATTGATGCTTTCAGGGTCATTTATACACAGGTGCGTATTGCATCTTTCTGTTGCACTTTATGAGAAACTAACCTGATGAGCTATATTGGAACTGGTTAAATGTTGAGATTTCCTGATGTTATATTAGTAAGCATTGCTGTTCAGTATTTCAATGACCAAAGCATAGATCATATTTTGTAGATTTCGGTGTGTGAACTTCAAATACGTGGCTATAAAAGGATCTGGGTTTCACCCTCATTTCACATTGCTTTTTCCTTAGCCCAATCTCCCCTTAAAATGCTGGAATCTATCTGTCTCTGTGCTGTGGTTTGTGTAAATTAAAATGAGGTAACTAGGGTCAAATGCCTATTAAATAAATATAAACATTTTATAATTTGGTTGACTTTTAAGTACTCAGCAAGACAAAGTGACAGTATGGAATGGGAAAAGACCATGTTTTAAATTTGTTCTTGGGACCTGCTATTCGCTCCTCCTCATTCCCAGAAGACACTGTTCAGGTACCTTCCTTTAACCACAGGAGTGCTTGCAGTGAAGGTGCTTCCAGTGTGTTAGACAGGGATTTCCAGGATTCTCATCTGGTGGTGAAGAAGGAATGACAATCTGGCAGGATTCTGTTCCTGTTAGTTAGTAGTTAATGTGACTCCATCGTTAAGCCACTGTGCTTTCCTTCCAGGAATTTCCTGCATTTGCAGGGCAGGTTCAGAGCAGCAACACTGCTCCTGAAGGATTTACCATTACTGGGAAGGTAGAAATTCAAAACCGCAGAGTTTAAAACAATGCGACCATTTAAAAGGATGCAGATGCTTTAACAGAGCAGCGAATAGCAGTGGCAATAATAGCAGGTAGCCCCACCCCTATCTGGATGATCAGGCCCAAGGTACCCCTGACACTGGGACTCTGGCCTCATTGCCATGAGCCAGAGTAACGGGCAGCTCTCCCATTAGAATCACAGCACAGAGTCCTGTTCCCTAGCTCTGAAGAAAAGTCATAAGGACTCGAAACATTGACTTTGTTTCTCTCTCCACAGATGCTGCCAGACCTGCTGAGTTCTTCCAGCATTTTATGTTTTGATTTCCAATTTCCAGCATCCACAGTATTTTGCTTTCATCCTGGTCCCCAATGCTGGTCTTTGCTCAGGCACTGTCCCCCTCCTTAACAAATCTCCCATTCTCAGAAAACCACCCTTATCCCTCTGCCCTTGCAACTATTACCTCATCTCCAAAATCCTTGAGTGTGTTGTAGCCTCCAAATTGGGTCAACTTCCCACAAGTCCATGTTTTAATCAATCCTATCAGGTGTCCACTTCTGCTGCAGTACTGAACCTGCCCTTATCAAAGTCAGAATGGCATCTATTGTGATTGTGACCATCACAAATTATCTCTCCTCATCCTTATTGACCTATCTGCAGCCTTGACACAGTTGACCACATCACCCTCCTCAAGCACTTTTCCTGCTTTGCCTAGCTGGGTGGGACTATCCCTGACTGATCCCTTTCTTATCTATTCAGTTGTAGCTAAAGAATCACCTGTAATGACTTCTCTGCCCACTCCCACACCATTACCTCTGGCGTTCCTCCTATTTCTCATCTCCATGCTTCAACTTTATCCAAAAACACATCTGTTGCATATGTACTCAACAGCACACTGCTCTACCTCATCACCAGCTCTTTTGACTCCTCCACTCTTTCTGATTTGTCAGACTACTCGTCTGACATCTAGTACTGGATGAGCAAAAATTTCTCCCAATTAAATATCTGGATGACCGAAACCATTGTTTCTGGACCTCATCACAAACTCCCTTCCCTCGCCGTAGACTCTACCCCTTTCCTTGGAAAATGTCTGAGGATGAACTAGATCATTCTTAACCTTGGTCTCATAAAGACGACCTACTTTCACGTTGATAACATTGCCGGAATATATTCATGCCTCAGCTCATCTGTAGACATCCCCGTCTCCATGCCTTTGTTACCATTATACTCATTCATTCCAATGCTGTCCTGGCCGGGCTTCCATTCTCCATAAAACGTGAGCTCATCCAAAATTCTACTTCCTGTGTCCTTTAATTCACCAATTCCTGTTCACCCATCACCTGTACTCTCTGGCCTACATTGGCTCCCAGTCTGACAATACCTCAATTTTAAAATTCTCATCCTTGTTTACAAATCCCTCATGGCCTTGCCCTCCCTATCGCTATAACCACCTCCAGCCTCACAAGCCTCTGAGACCTCTTGTGCTCCTCCAATTCTGACCTCTTGTGCATCCCCAATTTTAATCATTGCACCCTTGGTAGCTGTGCCTATGTAACAAGGTGTTAAATTTTGTTTGATAACACTGCTGTGAAGTGCCTTGGGATGTTTTACTACATTATAGGTGCTACGTAAATGCAAGTTCTTGTTGCTGTTGTCACTGCTCAGAGTCCTCCTCGCTGGGGTCCTTGGGGTCACTTTGCAGCAAAGGCTGCAATATCTGATCCTGCCTCCCTGTGGCAGGTTGTGAAAGACTCAAGCCCATTGCTTAGAGAGGTGCTGTTGCTGCATTAATGGAGGCCATTCTACTTTGTTTTTGTACAGTTGTAGCTAAATATTGATTGAATGAAGAAGTTTATTTGTGTCCCGAATTTTTTTTTTCTGTTTATAAGGAAGGAGGATTTCGAGGGTTTTACAGAGGTCTGACTCCTACTATCATTGGCATGGCTCCTTATGCAGGTATTTAGAGGGCTTAAAGAACATCTTTTTTTCATTAATGCTTTCAATAAACATCTCTAAGAACTGAGGGCTATGGTACATTTAAAACCTGCCCGCTTATCCCTCCGCTTTCACTTCTAATATCAAATGTGAAGATGATGAACTGCTTCATCTCTAAAATTATTTTTATTCTCTCACAGCATGTGTCACTAATAAAGTCAGCATTTATTATCCATCCTAATTGCCCTTCTGAAGGTGGTAGGGAGACAACTCAGAGGCTTGATAGGCCATTACAGAGAGCAGTTAAGAATCAGCCACATTGCTGTGGGTTGAGAGTCACATGTAGGCCAGACCGGGTAAGAACAGCAGATTTCTTTTCCTAAAGGGCATGAGTGGGGTTTCACGACAATCCAGTCACCATTACTAGCTTTTTATTCCAGATTTAATTAATCAATTAAATCTAAATTCCCAGCCACTGTGGTGGGATTTGAACTCAAGTTTCCAGATCATCGCCTCTGGATTACTAGTCCAGTAACATTACCACTATGCTATTATACTCCAGTACAGAACTATAATAAAAGTCTATACATCTAACCAATGTGCCACCTCCCTTACTACAGCTTTCTCCTGCACACTCCATGCTCACCTATTTTATGACCCTAATCCTGTCCTTTCTGTAACCCCCTTATGTTCATATCTCGCATTAATCAAAAGCAACAATTCCAGATGTTTACTTTGTAATAAATATTAATTTCAGGAATTTCATTCTTCACCTTTGGCACTTTGAAGAGTATTGGCCTCAATCAGGCTCCTGGCATTCTTGGAAGACCTTCTTCTGACAATCCTAATGTTTTGGTTTTAAAAACCCACGTGAACTTGCTATGTGGTGGAATAGCAGGAGCGTTTGCTCAAACAGTATCGTAAGTGTTCATCTGCACAATGGGGAGGAGAGGGAGGGAAGCATTGGCCATGCCAATTCTGCTTGCTCCAAAAGTTGTTTTCATAGTAGACAATCGGTTTAAAAAAAAAGAAATCCGACGTATTTTAGATTTTACTATTACTATTACTTCCATCTAAATTCCAAATAGCTGAAACAGGTCATCTGTTTGTAACCGGAACCCGAGATCCGATTGTAACTGGTCCCCGTGATCCGATTGTAACTGGTCCCCATGATCCGATTGTAACAAGATGCAGTGATAGGTCACAGTGGAACGTAGGAACACGAATTGGTCATTCAGCCCCTCAAATTTGTTCCACACTGAATTAGATCATGGCTGATCTGTATATACTCTCCTTGTTCCCGTAACTTAATATACTTGTCTAAAAAATAATCCTTCAATCTCAGTTTTTAAATTTTCAGCAGCTTTTTGTGAGAGTTTTCAACTATCCTTTGTATGAAGAAGTGCTTCCTGCCATCACTGCTGAATGGCCTGGCTCTAGGTTGTACCCTCTTGTTCGGACTCTCTCACCAGAGGAATTTTAAAAAAATCTACACTATGGAACGTTTTAACCATCTTAAACTTCTCAGTTAGACCACCCCTTAATCTCCTATATTCAGTGGAATACTAGATTAGTCTGTACAATTTAAACAAAGCTCTGTGCAGCTGTGACATAATTTCCACCCCTTTGCATTCCAACGCGCTTGAGACAGTAACCTTTTTATTTAATTTTCATATCTGCCTCCTAGATTTTACTGAATTCTGAACTTCGATCGCTAAATCGCTCTGCCAATCCTTGCTTCCTGCCATTTAGAAATATTTCTCTTCCATCTTCCTTAGGTCAAAGTGGTGACCTCACACTTTCCCACATTGAACTCCCTCTGCTGCAGTTTTATTCATTTAATGTCAACTTTCCTATGCAACTTTCAGCTCCCATCTACATTACTTGCTGTGCCACCTAACTTGTTGTTATCAGCAAATATAGATATATGACTCTCTAGTCTTCCATCTGAGTCATATATATAGTAATGTTCCCAGTACAGATGCCTGGGTTAGTCATACCATGCCAATTTGAGTAAAGACCTATTATCCCAACCTCCTAACCAATTTTCTATTCAAACCAGTAGTTTGTATGTAATTTCATGTGCTCCCATTTTTAAGTTTCTGATGTGGAATCTAGTTCAATGTCTTCTGCAGGTCCATATAAATACACACACCCTTATCTACCAATGTTTGTTACTTCATCAAAAAAATTCAACTAGGTTCGTTAGACATGATTTGCCCTTTACAAATCCATGCTGGCTCTGTCTGATCAGCTAATATTTGTTCAAGTTGCAGTCACTCTGTCTCTAATAACTTTCTTACAACTGGCATTGGGCTAATGGGCATACAATTTCCAAGTTTATCTTTCTTACTCTTAATTAATGGAGTATCATTGGCAATTTTCCATTCAAGGGCATAATTCCTGAATCAGGAGAGACTGGTGGGCGGCAGGTGGGCCCAGGCAACAATTTATAAAAACTTAGGATTTGTACACTAGCAGTTTTCCAATCATTGGCAATTTTTTCATTATTAGCAGAAATACTTCTAACATCTTTTCAGGGATTGTGTTGAATTTTTGTTTATGTTGTAGATACCCTCTAGATGTGGCTCGGAGGCGAATGCAGTTAGGCTCCATTCTGACTGAAGCTGATAAATGTGTGTAAGTATAATCTGTAGATGTACAAAAATGTTTCTGGTAACGATAGGGGAATGTTATATGACAAGAGACTGTCAGTCCTCCTCTTTTCCACACATTAAGAAAATTTTCAGTGGCATTGCCATCACTGAATCTCTCATTATCAACATCCTGGGGTTACCATTGATCAGAAACTGAACTGGACTATCCATATAAATACTGTGGCTACAAGAGCAGGTCAGAGGCTGGGAATTCTGCGGAGAGTAACTCGCCTCCTGATTCCCCAAAGCCTGTCCAGGAGTGTGATAGAATACTCTCCACTTGCTTGGATGAGTGCAGCTCCCACAACCCTCAAGAAGCTTAACACCATCCAGGACAAAGCAGCCCACTTGATTGGCACCTCATCCACAAAACATTCATTCCCCCCATCACTGATGCACAGTAGCAGCAGCGTGTACCATCTACAAGATACACTGCAGCAGCTTACCAAGGCTCCTTCAACAGCACCTTCCAAACACACGACTTGTACCAGCTAGAAGAACAAGAACAGCAGATGCATGGGAACACCTGCAAGTTCCCCTCCAAGCCATACATCACTCTGACTTGGAATTGTAATCACTGTGGCTGGGTCAAAATCTTGGAACTCCCTTCCTAACAGCACTGTGGGTTTACCTACACCACATGGACTGCAGCAGTTCAAGCAGGCAGCTCACCACCACCTTCTCAAGGGCAATTGGGGATGGGCAATAAACGCTGGCCTAGCCAGTGACGCTCGCATCCCATGTAAGAACATTAAAAAACCTCTTCACATGGTGCAGTCACACTCAAATCGATGGCTGAAATACTTTTTAACTGAGCAGAGCAAGCTAACAGCTGAGTACTACATAATGGAGTGAGCAATTTTAATAATAATAAAAACAGAAAATGCTGGTAAAACTCAGCAAGCGTGGCAGCATCTGTGGAGAGAGAAACTGTTCATGTTTTGAGTCCAATACGACTGTTCTTTGGGATATTGCTGGACTTGAAACGTTAACTCAGCTGCCAGACCTGCTGAGTTTTTCTGGCATTTTCTGTTTATGTTACAGATTTCAAGTATCCGTAGTGTTTTGCTTTTATTTTAGTGCAATTTTAATGTTGAATACAAGGGACGGATATGAAAAAAATCTATAAAATACTAGGAACTATCACAAAAAGCAAAAAGGAATGTTCGGTCTAACTCTGATAATGCAGCCTTACAGGCAGGGCCAGGTTCTCAATACTCAGTGATTTGGGCTCATAGTGTCAGTAAATTTATAGAGGCCAGCACAAGAATATTGGGGTGAGAGCTATTGAAATACATTCATCTATTTAGATCACCTGGAGGCTTTGCCTACTTTCTTCTATTCAATAAACTGAGATTATCAAAATTGGGTGAGATTCAGACTTAGACCCTGTTACCCAAATGCCGTCCAACTCATTGACCACTGCCCTTGACTATTGACCACTGTCTGGTGGTCACTCTTTCTCCCTTATCGTGAAAGGATGCTGTGACCTAGGGATTAGACTATCTCCCTGTTTGGTCAGCATACACTGACCCTGGGGTCTAAATCTCTCCCTGTGGGTTTTTTTTTGGTTAGATTAAAATTGTTAACTAACATTAATCAGTACAAAGGTTCCTCAATGGTCCTAATCATCTGGTTAATTCAGTAGGAAACTTAAATTGTTTGTAACGCTGGTGTGTTTACATGGAATAATTTCCTGTTTAACCTCTTTTTCTCCTTTAGCTCGATGTGTAAAACATTGAAGTATGTCTACAAGGTGCATGGGATACAGAAGGGCCTGTACCGGGGGCTCACTCTCAATTACATCCGCTGTATCCCATCTCAGGCTGTGGCATTTACCACCTATGAGCTCATGAGACAAGCTCTTCATCTGAACTAAGGACATTTCAGAATGTTAATCTGGACTATCGAATTCATTGTTACAGCTCTGGGACTCTTAATCATGAGAACATTTCCACAGTGGGCACAGCTCTGGTCAGATGTGGACACAACCATTATTTATTTAATTCAGTAATTGATTGTGATGAACATTGAAAGTCAGCATCCGTGTGCTTTGTGTTTTTAGGTATACACACCTTATGGCTGTCTCCTGCCACACCTCTCTTATTTCACTAGGCTAGAGAATTAATTTCAGTTCCTGCACACAAGCTCTGAGGAGAGGAAGATGAGTTTAATATGGGCAGAACAATTGGACCTATGTTTGCCAGCAACATTTTCTGTTACTTTATGTATGAATATTTTATTATCAATCCGTTCATCATGTGTACAGATATAACTTTTTGTTGTGAGGTTTATTTTGCATCCTTGATCGAATATTTGGTGTATGTTAATTTTTAAATATTGTAATAATTGTAATCTCTGGCAATTGATGCTGCAGTAAACATTTGTGAATATTTGTAGATATAGCCTTGAGATTGGTTTTGTCCTGGGGATAATTGTTCTGGCCAATTTTTTCTCCTCTGGATGGTAACAGTAAACTTCCAGGTATTTGGATTTGATGCAGATTTCTTCAGAGCACCATTGCATTTTATAATTCTGGTGTGTTAGTACCAAATCTTCTGTGTGTTGTGCAGGAATCATGAGCTCCAGTGGCTACTATCCCTCTACCCAAATGGGTCCTTCATTTACCAAAGAGATCTGCCATTGAATGTAGGGCTGCAGATGCTGTTACATCCAGATCTTCATTTTGCTTTTCTATTGGTCTCTTTGTGTGGAAGATTAATATTGACAAGGACTGGTCAAGAAATCGACCATCTGCTGAATTGGTCTATGTCAGTGTTTATGCTCCACCTCAGCATCCCTTTTCATCTCACCTGATCATACCTTTCTGTTCCTCTGTCCTTTGTATTTATCTAGCTTCTCCTTAAATCCATCTGTGTTAGTTGCCTCATTTAGCTCATGCTGGGGTTGCAAACTGGAGTCTCCAGGAATTAAAGGATTAAAATTAAAGGATAGTGCAGACCTGGGAGAAAAACCATGGGACATTAAAAAAGATGTTCTATTTTCATTTTTTCTTGAATACTTTTATTTATTAGTTACAAAAATGTTGGAGATGTGAGAAAAGGTTGTTTGACAGACAGTGGCAAATCAGCTAATTTGGTAAGGAAGACTCTTGTTGCTTTCTAATCAGTATGGAAGGGCCATAACAAAAACAGAACTACCTGGAAAAACTCAGCAAGTCTGGCAGCATCGGCGGAGAAGAAATCAGTTAACGTTTCGAGCCTTCATGGCCCTTCGGCAGAACATGTCGTGTGACCAATGGTGGGAGTGGACTAGAGTGGAACCTAGGGGATGGTTGGAGGCAGGAGATCTCGCGATGAAACCTTCAGGAAGATGTCAAACCAGAACTGCAGGCAAAGAAAGTCAGGGCTATGTAGTGATCTTATCAGCCACTGGCAATGCAGAGCCACCTCATTGACTGGGAAGGAGATCTTTTTCCAGGAGGCTGCAACAATGACTGGCCATGAAAGACTGAATCTCCTGAGACACTTGCTCTGTCATGTTGAGGAAGCTGATCATCTGCCTATAGGCCCTGTGCTTGATTCACCTCTTTCAAATTGGAGCTCTGTGTTCATCCCCTCAGTCCTGTGGAGCAGCATGTGGCTGGGGAGAAGGCAGCTGCTGCTAGTGCCGACGTTGGTGTTGCTGCTTCTCTTGTTGCTCATCAGGGGTTCATGTTATAACTGCATAAACTGTTCCTATGCTGCAGTGAGGGGCTGACAGCAGGGAAGATTAGATCAATGTGCATAAAGTTCAAAGTAGGTGAAATTACTTCAAAAAGTTAGAAATTCCCCATAAAGCAGTGAAAGAACACTCTCAGAATAAGTGCTGTGAATGAGACTTTTACATACATGTGAACATATGAATTAGGAGTAGGCCTTGAGCTTACTCCTCCATTCAAAAAGATTGTGGCCTCAACTCCGCTTTCCTTCCTTTTCTCTCCCTGGGGTTTTGTTGAATGAGAGGTGAACTTAATGAAACATATGAGATATTGAGACAAAAAAAAATGCTGGAAACACTCAGTCTGGCAACATCTGTGGAGAGTGAAACAGAGCTAATGTTTCAAGTTGATGACCTTTCATCAGAACATGGATACTGAGATGATGTTTCCTCTGAGTGGAGTCTAGAACTAGGGGCATAGTCTCACGATAAGGGGTCAGCCATTAGGACTGAGATGAGGAGAATGGGATGTGAATATTTGAAATTTCACACCCCAGAAGGTTGTGGATGCTCAGTCTTGAATATACTCAATGACTAGAATCCAAAAATTTATTGATCTCAAAGAAACCAGAGGCTAGAGATCAGGTGGGAAAGTGGCATTGAGGGCAAGGATCAGCCATGGTCTTGAGGCCTCCTCTTGCTGCTATTTTTAAAATCTTATAATAAAGGCTGTAACAAAGTGTGCTGGAGTACTGACCAATGATAGGCAAGGCTAATCTACAATGTGTAGTTTGAGAATATTAACCAATGACAGTAAAAGCAGTAACCTACAGTGTGATGGAGTTTTAACCAGCTATAACCTTCAGTATGCTATTGGAGAGTTTCCTACACAACTCCTTCAGCCATGTTTATTCCCGTTAATGTTTAACCCTGTGCCAATGTGCACATGGTTTGGGTACTAACGGTTATAACCGTTAAAGCTCCGTTTGTTAACTTGGTTTCTAGTTCCTGGTACACTTCAAACAAGACCTCTTGTTCACTCTTCCTGATGATGTTGGTCCCAATATGGGTCATATTGAACTCCCCCTTCCACCAGCCTTTTGAGCCGGTTCAAGATGTTTCTCATCATGACATCGGTAGGTAACACATCACATGGGATCCTTGATCCTGATTAAGGATGGTGTCTGTCCCCCCTAATTATCACAGAATTGTTACACCACAGGGAGATGTCATTCGGCCCATTGTGACTATGCCAGCTCTCCGAATGAACAATGCACCTAGTGCTATTCTCCCTTCTGCCTCCTCCCCCCTCCCCATAACCCTGCACATTCTTCCTTTTTAAATAATCAATTCCTTCTTGAATGCCTCGATGGAATCTGCCTCCACAACACTCTAAGGCAGCGCATTCCAGATCTTAACCACTCGCTTTGACAGTTTTCCATGTCTCCTTGCTTCTTTTGCCAATTACCTTAAATCTGTGTCCTCTGCTCAGCGCTCCAGTAAGGGGCACATGAGACAGGCGACTAAACTGGAGTGAGACAGAGACTGAGTAGCAAATTAGGTTCACATAGTAAGTTCTGGTAAGTCCTTTTCTAATAGTTCAATAGAAGAACTGCCTAGAATGGCAGTTATCTGTCAATTATCTGAAAGCAGTTCAAGTGGTGTTAATTACTGTAGCAGGAAGCTAACCCAACTAATGACTCATCAGAGGGTCTATAAAAGAGATAGGCTTTTCAAACTTCATGATCAGTAAGGGGTGCACAAGGAGACAGGTGACTACGCCAGAATGAGATGGAGACCGAGTGAGTAGTGAATTAGGTTCACGTAGGAATTCAATGCATGGGGGAAAAGAGGTGTGGAATACATAGGAATTATTCTACATTAATTAAGTAAACTAAATAACATAAGTAACAATGGCAGGACAGATGTTTATGTTGCAGCTGTGGAATGTGGGTGCTTTTGGACACCGGGGTGATCCATGACAAACACGTCTGCAGAAAGCTTAAGCAGCTTGAGGAATTCTGGATCAGGATTATTGATCTGGAAGCCGAAGTGCAGACATTGTGCAACATAAGGGGCAGGGAGAAATACCTGGACACTTTGTTCCAGAAGACAGTCATGCTTCTGAGAGTAGAGTCGTCTGTTTTGGTCAGCAGTGAGGGACAGCAGGATGTGACCGTGAGTGAGGCAGGTAAAGGGACCGAGCAGACAGAAGTGGAGAAGCCTCAGACTGTGCAATTGTCAAACAGCTTTGAAGTGCTCACAACTTGTGTGGACGAAAACGAGATCTGCAAGGTGGATGAGCTGGCTGGCCATGGCGCAGGAAGCTGTTCAAGTGGGGGGAGCAAACAGAAATGTAATGGTAGTAAGGGACAGTATAGTGAGGGGGATTGACACTGTTCTCTGCAGCAAAGAGCATCAGTCCAAAAGGCTGTGTTGCTTGCCCGATGCTAGGGTTCAGTACACATGCTCAATGCCGGAGAGGAACTTGCAGTGGGATGGGGTGGGTCCTGTTGTTGTGGTCCATGTAGGAGTCAACAACATAGGACAAGGAAGGAGGTTCTGCATAGTCAGTATGGGAAGCTAAATACCAAATTAAGCAGAGACTCAAAGATGATAATGTCTGGATTATTTGAGTGTGGCTCAAAGACTGGTGTGGGAAGAAGTGGGTTCTGGTTTTTGGGGCACTGGCACTACCGTTGGGATAGTCTACACCTGAACCATACTGGGACAAGTGTTCATGCGAATTGTATAACTAGGGAAATAGGGGCTTTATTCTGTAATGGGAAATGCGGGATCAAGCTTGGGTAGATGTGGCAAATCAAGGAGTAGATTCAAGGCAGGAGACCATAATAGTAATATGGGAAATGAGAGTAATAGAATAGAAGGAAGAGGCAGAGATAAAACCTAAGAATACACCAATAGTCAAGACTAGATGTTACAAAGGTTACAAAAAGACAAAACTAAAGGCTCTGTATCTGAATGTGCAATGCACACATTGAAGTAAATAAATATGATCTGATAGGTATTATGGAGATATGGCTGCAGGATGACAAGGGTTGGGTCCTGAATATTGAGGGGTATGTGACATTCAAGAAGATTAGGAAGCTAGGTAAAGGTGGAGGGGATGAAATTAATCAAGGATGGCATTTGTGCAATAGAGATGATTGGTTCAGGAGATCAGGATGTAGAATCGGTTTGGGTGGAGATGAGGAATAGGAGGGGAAAGAAGTCATAAGTGGGAGTGGCCTACTAATACCAACTAAATTTTTCTTTTAGTCTCAGCTGGTTAGTTACATAGCCAAATATGCTTAAAATTTAAATCCAGAGTTCATTCACTGACCACTGGATTAAAAGCAATAAAGTATTTGCATCTCTGCGCACTTCAAAAGCATTTCCACTAGTCTGAAGCACAATGACTTGGCAGTTTTAATAAGCTTCCTGTGGAATGAGCATAGTGTTTCTTGGCTCTGCCTATTCCCAAAACACAACTGGGACTGCCAAAAACTCTTAATTAAAGACAATATTTCCTTAATACTGAAAAGGCTCAAGCTTTCAGGGAAAAAACGCAAATTGAAGTGAGAATGCTTTCAGGAATTCTCTATTTTAATTTTAATTTCAATATAAATGACTAATCACTTTAATACATTGTACACAGAATTTGTTTTCACCATTACCTTATTTTAATTATATTTTAATGGAGGTTCCCCCAATCACATTTTACTTATGGTAGTTCTAAATCAGCAGGGTTCAATGGTGGGGTATAACTTTCCCGAACAGGAACCACAATTTAGGACAAAGTATATAAGAAGAAATATTGGGTGCTTGTCATAAAGGGGCAGCAATAATCATAGGTGATTTTAATCTGCATATAAAATGGAAAAATCAGTTTGGCAGTAGTATCCTGGATGAGTACATAGAATGCTTTTATGATCGTTCCTTAGAGCAGCACGTTCTGGAACCAACCAAAGAGCAGGTTATATTAGACTTGGTATTGTGTAATGTGACAGGATTAATTAATGACCTCAGAGTGAAAGCACCAATATGATTGAATTTTATATCCAGTTTGAAAGGAAGAGGAGTGGGTCTAAGGTTAGTATGTTAAACTTAAATAAGGGCAACTATGTGGGCATGAAAGCTGAGCTAGCTGAAGTGAACTGGGATACTAGGTTAGGGGATAGATCAATAAAGAAGCAGTGGCAGACATTTAAGGGGGTATTTCAGAGTATTCAGAATAAGTATATTCCTGCTATAAAGAAAAATTCTAAAGGGAGGACCCACCATCAGTGGTTAACTAAAGAAATTAGGGAAAGCATCAAACTTAAGGATAAAGCATATAACTGCACAAAAATGAGTAGCAGGTCAGATGAACGGTCAGAATATAAAGAATGGTGGAGGATGACTGAAAGGTTAATCAAGAGAAAGAAATTAGTATGAGAGGAAGCTAGCTAGAAATGTAAAAACAGATGGAGTTTCTACAGATATTTAAAAAAGAGAAGAGTAAAGTGAGTGTTACATAAGAACTAGGAGTAGGCAATTCAGCCCCTCGAGGCTGCCCCACCATTCAATACGATCATGGCTGATCTCATTTCGGCCTCAACTCCAATTTCCCATCCTCCCCCTAACCTTTCAACCTGTTACTAATTAAAAATCTGTCTATCTCCTCCTAAAATTTATTCAGCGTCCCAGCATCCACTGCACACTGAAGTAGTGAATTCCACAGTTTCACAACCCTTTGAGAAAAGTAATTCCTCCTCATCTCTGATTTAAATCTACCACCCCTTAGCCTAAAACTATGGCCTCTCATTCTAGAATGGCCCACAAGGGGAAACATCCGCTCCACATCTACTTTGTCTATTCCCTTTAGCATCTTATATACCTCAATTAGATCTCCTCTCATCCTTCTAAACTCTAGCCAATATAGGCCTAAACTGCTCAATCTCTCCTCATAAGACAAGCCCCGCATCTCTGGAATCAAATCTAGTGAACCTCCTCTGAACCGCCTCCAATGCAACTACATCCTTCCTCAAGGGGACCAAAGCTGCACAGTACTCCAGGTACGGTCTCACCAATGCCTTGTACAGTTGCAACAACACTTCCTTATTTTTATACTCTTTTCCTTTAGCAATAAATGCCAAAATTCCATTTGCACTGAAGTATTCTGAAGTTTCTCTCCATTTAAATAATAAGTCGCCTTTTTATTCTTCCGACCAAAATGGATAACCTCACACTTATCTACGTTAAACTCCATCTGTCAAATTTTGGCCCATTCACCTGACCTGTCCATATCCATTTGTAAATTTCTTATTTCTTTATTGCAACTTACTTTCCCACCTATTTTGGTGTCATCTGCAAATTTAGCTGTAGTACCTTCTATCCCTGAATCCAAGTCATTAATATAGATTGTAAATAGTTGGGGCCCAAGGACCGAATCCTGTGGTACCCCACTAGTCACGGCTTGCCATCCAGAAAAAGACCCATTTATCCCAACTCTCTGTTTTCTGTTGGTTAGCCAATCCCCTATCCAAGCTAATATATTACCCTTAACTCCATGTGATCTTATCTTGTGTATTAATCTTTTGTGCGGCACCTTATCAAAGGCCTTCTGGAAGTCCAGATATACATCTACAGGATCCCCATTATCCGCTTTGTTTGTCACATCTTCAAAGAACCCTAGTAAATTGGTCAAACACGATTTACTCTTCATAAAGCCATGCTGACTCTGATGGATTGCATTTTGACTTTCCAAATGCCCCATTATTACTTCCTTAATAATGGATTCCAACAATTTCCCAACGACAGACGTTAAACTAATTGGTCTATAGTTTCCTATTTTCTGCCTCCCCCCCCACCCCTTTTTGAATAAGGGCGTTTTATATTAGAATTTTTCCAATCCACTGGAACCTTTCCAGAATCCAGGGAATTTTGGAATATTATAGCCAATGCATCCACTATCTCCACTGTTGGTCCTCTGAAGAGTGACACTGGGGCGTTAATAGTAGATAATAAGGAAATAGCAGATGAAATGAACAAATATTTTGCTTCTGTCTTCACTATAGAGGATACAAAAATCATTCCAGTAATAGCTATAAACTGGGAGGTGGAAGGGAGAGGGGAACTTGGTGAAATTACAATCACTAGGGAAGCGCTACTGAGCAAACTGATGGAGCTGCGGGCTGACAAGTCTCCGGGTCCTGATTGACTTCATCCTAGGGTCTTAAAAGAGATGGCAAATGTGTCGGTGTTAATTTTCCAAAATTCCCTAGATTCTGGAAAGGTTCCATCAGACTTAGCAAATATAACCCTTTCTATTCAAGGAGGAAGGGGGACAGGAAACTATAGGCCAGTTAGCTTGACATCTGTCGTGGAGAAGTGTTAGAATCGATCATTTTGGAGGTTATAGCTGGGCACAGAGAAATTCAAGGTAATCAGGAAGAGTCAACATCGGTTTGTGAAAGGGAAATCATGTTTAACCAATTATTGGAATTTTTTGAAGGAATTACATGCGTTGTTGATAAAGGAGCCTGTGGACATACTGTACTTGGATTTCCAAGAGGTATTTGATAAGGTGCCACATCAGAGGTTATTGCAGAAAATAATAGCTCCTGGTGTACGGGATAGAAGATGGATGGCTGGCAGGAAACAGAGGATGCATAAATGGGTCTTTTTCTAATTGGCAGGATGTGATGAGTGGAGTCACACAGTGGAGTCTGTGCTGGGCCCTCAACTTTTGTACAATTTATATCAATGACTTAGATGAGGGCATGACAGCTAAATTTGCAGATGACACAGATAGGTAGGAAAATATGTTGTGAAGAGGACATAAGGAGGTTGCAGATAGATATAGATAGGTTCAGTGAGTGGGCAAAAATATGACAGATAATGTGGAAAAATGTGAAGTTGTTCACTTTGGCAGGAAGAATTAAAAAAAGCAGAGTAATACTTAAACGGAGAACGGCTGCAGAATTCCGAGCTGCAGAGGGATCTAGGTGTTCTAGTGTATGAGTCAAAAAGTCCGTATGCAGGTACGGCAAGTAATTAAAAAGGTTAATGGAATGCTATCCTTTATTATGAGAGGAATTGAACATGAAAGGAAGGATGTTATGCTTCAGTTATACAGAGAATCGGTGAGCCCAAATTTCAAATAGTGTGTGCAGTTTTAGTCTCCTAATTTAAGGAAGGATAAAAATGCGTTGGGTGGTTCAGAGATAATTTACTAGATTGATCCTGGAATGGGCGGGTTGTCTTATGAGGAAAGGTTGGATACACTTGGCTTGTTTCCACTGGAGTTTAGAAGAGTGAGGGATGACTCGATTAAAGTATAAAGGATCTTGAATTGTATTGTAATCGTGGAAAAGATGTTTCCTCTTGTGGGTGAGTCCAGAACCAAGGGGTACTGCTTTAAAATTGGGGGTCACCCTTTTAGGACAGAGGTGAAGAGAATTTTTTTTCTCTAAGGGTTGTGCAACTTTGGAACTCTGCCTCAGACGGCGGTGTCGTTGAATATTTTCAAGGCGGAGGCAGATAGATTCTCGTTAGGCAAAGGAATCAAAGGTTATTGGGGGTAGATGGTAATGTGGAATTCGAAACACAAACAAATCAGCTATGATCTTATTGAATGGTAGAGCAGGCTTGAGGGGCCAAATTGCTTAATTCTGCTCCTATTTCGTATGTTTGTCTTGATCCTTCCACAGTGGGAACAGTTTCTCCCTAGCTACTCTCTCCAGGCCAATGATTTTGGATACTTCTATCAAATCTAGTCTGAACCTTCTCTTCTCCAAAGAAAATAGACCCACCTTCTCCAATCTATGTAACTGAAGTTGCTCATCCTCGGGACCATTCCCATGAATCCTTTGCCTTCACAGCTTTCCTAAAGTGTGGCGTCCAGAACTGGATGCAATACTCTAGCTGAGGTTGAACCAGTGTTTTATACAAGTTTAACATAAGCTCCTTCCTCTTGTACTCTGTGCCCCTATTAATAACGCCCACAATACCTTGTTTTATTAACCGCGCTCTCAATATTTCCTAACTTCAATTACTTATGCACATATAGGTCACTGCTTCTGCACCCCTTTTATAATCATACCCTTTATTTTATATTGTCTGTCCATGTTATTCTAGCCAAAATGAATCACTTCATACTTCCCTCCATTCAATTTCATTTGCCATTTATCCACCCATTCCACCGACCTGCCTATATCCTTTTGAAGTTCTACACTATCCTCCTCACAGTTCACAATGCTCCCAAGTTTCATATCATTTTGAAATTGTGCCCTCTACACCAAGGTCTCTGACGTTAATATATATCAGGAAAAGCAAGGGTCTCAACATTAACCCCTGGGGAACTTCACTACAAATCTTCCTCCAGTCTGAAAAGCATTCATTAACCACTACTGTTTTCTGTCACTCAGCCAATTTTGTATTCAGGTTGCTACTGTCCCTTTTATTCCATGAGCCATAACCTTGCTCACAAGTTTGTTGTGTGGCACTTTGGAAGTCCATGTAAACCACACCAACAGCATTACCCTCATCAACTCTCTCTGTTACTTCTTCAAAAAACTCTAGAAAGTTAATTGTGATTTTTCCTTAAACCCATACTGGCTTTCTTTAATTAACCTGCATTTGCCCAAGTGACTCTTAATTTTGTCTCAAATTATTGTTTCTAAAAGCTTCCCACTGAAGTTAAACTGACTGGTCTGTAGTTGCAGGGCTTACATTTACATTTGAGCTTTGGAAGTGCTATAATGGTAGGGATTCCCTAGTTAGAGGAGCAGGCAGATGTTTCTGTGGCCATAGACATGACTCCAGGATGCTATGTTGCCTCCCTGGTGCCAGGGTCAAGGATGTCACAGACCGTCCACAGGACATTCTTTTGGGGGGGAGGGTGAACAGCTAGAGGTCATGGTCCACACTAGGACCAATGACATAGGCAGGAAAAGGGACGAGGTCCTGAAAGCAGATTTTAGTGAGTTAGGAAGGAAATTGAAAAGCTGGATCTCAAGAGCAGTAATCTCAGGATTACTCCCAGTGCCACGTGTTAGTGAGCATAAGAATTGGAAGATTGAATAATTCAACATGTGGCTGGAGAAATAGAGTAAGAGGGTGGCCTTTAGATTTTTGAGGCATCAGGACTGGTTCTGGGGCAGGTGGTACCTGTACAAGAAGGACAGATAACACCTTAACAGGACTGGGGCTAATGTCCTCGTGGGAAGGTTTGCTAGTGCTGTTGGGGAGAGTTTAAACGAGATTGACAGGGGAATGGGAACCTGAGGGGAAATTCAAAGAGGAGAGGAGAAAAGTTGGCAGTGGGAAGCATTGAAGTATTAACTGATAAAGGAGGATACATCAGAGAGTAGTATCAAGTTAAATAGAACACCTGGCGAGTTTGATAGAACTAGAGTAAGCTATAGTAAGTCATTAGATGGGGTCAGAGCAAGGGAGAAAGTTATAAAGCCTAAATCAGGATTAATATGCATGTATGTGAATGCACAGAGTGTGGTTAATAAGACTGGTGTACTACAAACACAGGTTGACAAATGGATCTATGATATTATTGCTATAACAGAGACCTAGCTCACATTAGGGCGGTACTGGGTGTTAAATATTCCTGGGTACAAGGTATTTAGGAGACAGGAAAGGAAGTCAGTGGAGGAGGGGTGGGGGATGGGGGTGAGGTAGCAGTATTGATTTAAAGGTGGTATTACAGTGCTGGAGAGAGAGGATGTTCCAGAGGGGCAAAGACAGAATCTCTCTGGCTAGAGGTAAGGAATGGGAAAGGTGCAATAACATTGATCAGTGTAGTATATAGACCACCAGCTAGTGGAAGGGATATAGAGAAAGAGAAACAAATCTGCAAATAAATTACAGAGAACAACAAGATTAATGGAATAATTATAATGGGAGACTTCAATTATCCAAATATAGGCTGGGATAGGAATAGTGCAAAGGGACTTGCATTTTGGAAGGTCAAACCAAGGTAGGACATACACAGTAAATGGTAGGGCACGGATCTGGGAGTTCAGATACATAATTCCCTGAAAGTGGTGTCACAGGTAGACAGGGTTGTAAAGAAAGCTTTTGGCATACTGACCTTCATAAATCAAAGTATTGAGTATAGGAGTTGGGATGTTATGGTGAGGTTGTATAATACATTGGTGAGGCCAACTTTGGAGTATTGTGTGCAGTTCTGGTCGCCTAACTACAGGAAGGATATCAGTAAGATTGAGAGAGTGCAGAGAAGATTTACTAGGATGTTGCCGGGTCTTAAGGTGTTGAGTTACGGAAAGATTAAACAGGTTAGGACTTTATTCCTTGGAGCGTAGAAGGATGAGGGGAGATTGATAGAAGTTTACAAAATTATGAGGGGTATAGACAGAGTAAATGCGAGTAGGCTCTTTCCACTTAGATTGGGAGAGATAAACACGAGAGGACATGGCTTTAGGGTGAAAGGGGAAAGGTTTAGGGGGAACATTAGTGGGAACTTCTTCACTCAGAGTGGTGAGAGTGTGGAACGAGCTACCATCTGACGTGGTAAATGTGGGCTCACTCTTAAGTTTTAAGAATAAATTGGATAGATACATGGATGGGAGAGGCCTGGAGGGTTATGGACTAGGTGCAGGTCAATGGGACTAGTGGAATAATATTTCTGCACAGACTAGAAGGACCAAATGGCCTGTTTTCTGTGCTGTAGTGGTCTATGGACGAGAGGGGCGTGAGTTCCTGGACCGTGTTCAAGATAATTTTCTGCAGCAGTATGCTTCCAGTCCAACGGGAGGCCAGGCACTGTTGGACTTAGTTCTGGGGAATGAGTTGGCTCATGTGACAGAGGGAGGGCATTTAGGGGACAGCTTAGGTTGCCCATGGAGAAGGACAAGGAGCAATCCAGAGCAGTGATAATTAATTGGGGGAAGGTAACTTCGATGGGATGAGAGTGCATCTGAGTTGAGTGAGTTTGAATCAAATGTTGGTGGAAAAGACGGTGTCTGAACAATGGGCTACCTTCAAAGAGATAGTATTGCAGGCAATGTCAAGGTATAGTCCCTTGAAGGGGAAAGGTCAGACAAATAAATCCAGAACATCCTGGATGACAAGAGAAATAGAGGCTAAGATGAAAAGGAAGTAGTACACAAATGACAGATGTCAGGTAGAAAATACAATGGAGAATCAGGCTGAATATATAAGCACCAGAAGGGAAGTGAATATACTAATCAGAAAAGCAAGGAGAGAGCATGAAAGAGACTGGAAGCTAACATAAAAGGGAATCCCAAGGTCTTCTATAAGCATATAAATAATAAAAGGGTGGTAAAAGAAAGGGTAGGGCTGATTAGGGACAAAAGAGGAGACTTGCATGTGGAGGTAGGAGAAAGAGAGGAGGTATTAAACGGGTACTTTGCATCTGTCTTTACAAAGGAAGAGGATGCTACCCAGGCCGAGATGAGAGAGGAGGTAACTGGCACACTCGAAGAATTTACAATTGAGAAGGAGGAGGTATTAGAAAGGCTAACTTTACTTAAAATTGATAAGGTACCAGGACTGGATGAGGTGCATTCGAGGATACTGAGGGAGGGGAGAGTGGAAATTTCAGAGGCACTAATGACAAGCTTCCAGTCTTCCTTAGACACAGGAGTGGTGCCGGAGGACTGGAGAACTGCGAATGTTACACCGTTGTTCAAAAGGGTGCAAGGATAAAGCTGGCAAGTACTGATCAGTCGGTTTGACTTCAGTGGTAGGAAAATTTCTGGAAACTATAGTTTGGGACGAAATCAATAGTCACTTCGACAGGTGCAGGATAATTAAGGAAAGCCAGCATGTACTCATTAAGGGAAAATCATGTTCAACTAGCTTGGAGTTTTTTTTTTGAGGGGGGTAACAGAGAAGGTTGATAAGGGCAATGGTGTTGATGTGGTGTATATGGATTTTCAAAAGGCATTTGATAGATTTTTAAAATTCATTCACAGGATGTGGGCTTCGCTGGCTGGGCCAGCATTCATTGCCCATCCCTAGTTGCCCTTGAGAAGGTGGTGGTGACCACTACAGTCCATGTTGCAATAGACCTGTGAGCAAAATTAAAGATCATGGAATAAAGGGGAAAGTAGACACTTGGATAAGAAATTGGCTGAGTGACAGGAGCAGAGAGTAGTGATATATGGTTGTTTTTCAGATTGGAGAAAGGTTTGTAGTGGAGTTCCCTAGGGGTCAGCGTTGGGACCCTTGCTCTTCCTGATATATATTAATGACCTAGACTGTGGTGTGCAGGGCATGATTTTTGCAGATACAAAGATAGGAAGCATTGTCAACTGTGATGAGGATAGTCTTGAACTTCAAAAGGACAAAGGCATATTGGTGGATTGGGCAGACAAGTGGCAGATGAAGTTCAATGCAGAAAAAGAGAGGTGATTCATTTTGGCACAAAGAATGTGGTGAGACAGTATAAAATAAAGAGAGAAACTCTAAAGGAGGTGCAGGAACAGAGGGACCTCGGTGTATATGTACATAAGTTGTTGAAGGTGGCAGGGCATGTTGAGAGCAGTTAAAGCATATAGTGTCTTAGGCTATATTATTAGGGGCATTTAGTACAAGAGGAAGGAAGTCATGTTAAACTTGCAATAAGACATTAGCTAGGCCTCATCTGGAGCACTGCATTGAGTTCTGGGCGCCATACTTGAGGGAGGATGTGAAGGCATTGGAGAGAGTACAGAGGAGATTCACAAGAACGATTCGTGGGATAAAGAACTGTATGAGGATAGATTGGAGAGGTTGGGACTGTTTTCCTTGGAGAAAAGAAGACTGAGAGGAGACTTGATAGAGGTATTCAATATCCTGAGGGGTATGGACAGGGTAAATAGTGAGAAACTGTTCTCACTCAAGAGAATATCAAGAACTAGAGGGCAGAGATTCAAAATAATGGGCAAAAAGGGGTAGGAGTGACATGCGGAATTTTTTTTTTTTAACCCAGAGGATGGTTGGAGTCTGGAACGAACTTCCTGACAGGGTGGTGGAAACAAGTTCGATCGAGGTATTCAAAGGGGAATTGCATTGCTACCTGAAAAGAGAGAATGTGCAAGGTTATGGGGATAAGGTAACGAAGTGGGAACAGCCTAATTCTGCACTGCAAAAATGCTGTGATAAGCAGGGGGTGGAGGGCTGCCAGATTTGCGGCTGGCCTAGGTTACAGCCTTTACCATCACTAGTCAACACAATTATCATTGGTTACAACTGATGCCATGTGAGTGCAACAATTACACAATGTATAAACTCAAATATTCATCTGTGTCCAGGATGTGAAGGCATCCTCCTACTTCTGACACTGGTGTCACAAATGACTCAGAGCTCTACCTCATTTGGGTGCACAATTAACCACCCTGCTTTGTGACCCTATACATTATTATTGTTCAGTTCCATGCCTTAGGAAGATAGATCAATTTGCACAGCAGAGGCTTTGTTTATGACTAAATAGTGCTGGCTCAGCAGTCTGACACTACCAACTCACCAGCTTACACTAGGAAAGAGAGATGTCTAATCAGCTTAAGTCTGTTTTATTTTGTAATGAGCCAATCCTGTGGTTGTAAGGATTCCGTGCACTAGTGGAACAATACACAGTATCAGAGTGTTCCAGATAAGAACTGATGGATTGGCACTGGGAGTCCTCAATGTTGACTCCAGAACCCATGAAGTTTCATTGAATCAAGTGACACATGGGCAAGGAAATCTCCTGATCACCCTCCCTCAGCTGATGAATCAGTACTTCTCCATGTTGAACACCACTTGGAGGGAGCACTGAAGGTGGCAAGGGTGCAGAATGTGCTCTGGGTGGGGGACTTCAATGTCCATTGCCAAGAGTGGCTCAGTAGCACCACTACTGACTGAGCTGGCCAAGTCCTGAAGGACATATCAGCCAGAATGGACCTGTGACAGGTGGAGCGGAAACCAACAAGAGGGCAAAACCTACTTGACCCCATCCTCACCAGTCTACCTGTTGCAGATGCATCTGTCCATGGTAGTTTTGGTAAGAGTGACCATCACAGTCCTTGTGGAGACAAAATTCAGTCTTCACACTGAGGGCACCCTCCATTGTGTTGTGTGGCACTATCACGGTGCTCAATGGGATAGATTTAGAACTGATAACAGTTCAAAACTTGGCATCCATGAGGCATTGTTGGCCATCAGCAGCAGCAAATCGGTAATCGAGCACAATCGGTAATCGAGCACAATCGGTAATCGAGCACAATCGGTAATCGAGCACAATCTGTAATCGAGCACAATCGGTAATCTCATGGCCTGACATATCCCCCACTCTACCATTACCATCAAGCTGGGAGAAGGATCCTGGTTCGATAAGGAGTACAGAAGAGCATGCCAGGCATATCTAAAAATGCAATCACAGAATCTTTACAGAGGAGGCCATTCGGCCCATCTAGTCTGCACTGGCTCTCTGAAAGAGCATTCCACCTAGTGTCACTCCTCTGCCTTATCCCCGTAACCTTGTACATCCTCTCTTCTCAGGTAGCAATCCAATTCCCTTTTGAATACCTCGATCGAACCTGCCTCCACCACCCTTTCAGGAAGTTCGTTCCAGACTCCAGCCACCCTGTGGGTGAAAAAATTTTCCTTGCATCACATTTACTCCTTTTGCCAAATATTTTTAATCTGTGCCCTCTAGTCCTTGATGCTCTCTTGAGTGGGAACTGTTTCTCACTATTTACCCTGTCCGTACCCCTCAGGATCTTGAATACCTTCATCAAGGTAATGCATTTTGGAAGGTCTAATACAGGTAGGAATTATACAGGAAATGGCAGAACCCTTAAGTGCATCGACAGGCAGAGGGATCTGGGTGTACAGGTCCACAGGTCACTGAAAGTGGCAACGCAGGCGGATAAGGTAGTCAGGAAGGCATATGGCATGCTTGCCTTCATCAGCAGGGGTATTGAGTATAAAAGCTGGGAAGTCATGCTGCAGCTGTATAGAACCTTGGTTAGGCCACACTTGGAATATTGCGTGCAATTCTGGTCACTACATTACCAGAAGGATATGGAGGCGTTGGAGAGGGTGCAGGGGAGGTTTACCAGGATGCTGCCTGGTCTGGAGGTTATTAGCTATGAGGAGAGGGTGGAGAAACTCGGATTGCTCTCACTAGAGCGATGGAGATTGAGGGGCGACTTGACAGAAGTTTACAAAATTATGAGTGGCATGGACAGAGTAGATAGTCAGAAGCTTTTTCCCAGGGTGGAAGAGTCAATTACTAGGGGACAGAGATTTAAGGTGAGAGGAGAAAACTTTAGAGGATATGTGCGGGGCAAGTTTTTTTACGCAGAGGGTAGTGAGTGTCAGGAATTTGCTGCCAGAGGAGGTGGTGGAAGCAGGTACGATAGTGGTGTTTAAGAGGCAGCTTGACAAATACATGAATAGGATGGGAATAGAGGGATACGGATCCCGGAAGTGCAAAATGTTTTAGTTTGACAGGCAATATGATCGGCGCAGGCTTGGAGGGCCGAAGGGCCTGTTCCAGTGCTGTACTTTTCTTTGTTCTTCTCCTCTCAGCCTTCTTTTCTTCAAGGAAAAGAGTCCCAACCTCTCCAATCTATCCACATAGCTACAGTTGTTTATACCTGGAATCATTCTTGTGAATCTCCTCTCTATTCTCTTCAATGCCCTCACATCCTTCCTCAAGTAATGCCAACCTGGTTAAGCAACACAAGACTACATGCAAGCTAAACAGCATCAGCACCATGCTATAGACAGAACTAAGCAATCTCACAACAAACAAAGCAGATCAAAGCTCTGCAGTTATACCACATCCAATCATGAATAGTGGTTGACAATTAAACAACTAACCGGAGGAGGCGGCAGCTCCACAAATATCCCTATCCTCAATAATGTGGAAGCCCAGCACATTAGTGCAAAAAACAAGGCTGAAGCATTTGCAAGCATCTTTAGCCAGAAGTGCCCAAGAGATGATCCATCTTGGACTCAGGAGTGTGATGGAATACTCTACTTGCCTGGATGAGTGCAGCTCCAACACTCAAGTAGTTCAACACCATCCAGGACAAAGCAGCCCACTTGACTGACACCCCATCCGCCACCTTCAACATTCACTCCCTCCACCACAGATGCAGTCGCAGCAGTGTGTACCATCTACAAGATGCACTGCAGCAACTCAGCAAGCCTCATTCAACAGCACCTTCCAAACCCCACTATCTCTACCAGAAGAACAATGGCAGCAGACACATGGGAACACCACCACCTGCAAGTTCCCCTCCAAGTCCTTCACGCATCCTAATGTGGAACTGCATCGCCATTCCTTCACTGTCACTGGGTCACAATCCTGGAACTCCTTCCCCAACAGCACTGTGGATGTACCTGTACCACCACCTTAAGGGTAATAAATGCTGACTTCACCAGTGATGCTCACATTCCCATTAAAGAATAAAAAGGTGTGGTTCTCTGGAAGTCTAAGCCACAATAAGATGAACAATGCATCAGCAGTGAAGCAAGAGAAATTTTATTGAATTGACTCACTTCCTTCATATCTGAAGTAGAAGCTACACTGATCATAGACATTTACTGGTACACTCAAATTCATCCCTTATCTTCATACCAATTGTGATTCTACAACTGATCACGGTTTGGATTGGGCTACTATGGACAATGTCAGATTCTTCGTGGCTATTTAATTCTTCTTGCCATACCACCACTTGTCCACTGCAGAGAGAGAGAGAGAGAGATTATATTACAAAATAGCTTGATTCAGGACATTCCACTTTAATACAACTGCATTTCAGCATTATTGGGTTTAGTTCAGAGTCACAGCAACATAGGAGGAGCCTATTTGGCTATCATGTCCATGCTGGCTCTCTGTAGAACTATCCACTCAGTCCCATTCTCCCACTCTATCCATGCAGAATGAAGTTTATTTCATTCAAGTGCCTATCCAATTTCATCTTGAAATCATTGATCATCTCCATTTCCACCATTCTCATAAGCAACAAGTTCCAGGTCATTACCACTCGCTGCATAAAAAAGTTCCTCTTCACATTCCCCCTGCATCTCTTTCCAAAAACCAAATCTGTGTCCCCCACCCAGTCCTTGTACCAACAGTTAATGGTAAGAGTTTTTCTTTGTCTACCTTATCTACCTTGTCAAAATCATGTACACCTGTGTCAATTCTGCACTCAGCCTCCTTTGCTGCAAGGAGAACAGCCCCAGCTTCTCCAATCTAACCTCGTGGCTAAAATTCCCCATCCCTGGAACCAAAAATCTCCTCTCAAAGATCCTCACATCCTTCCTAAAGTGTGGTGACCAGAACTGGATGAAGGCCACTCCTCATGTCAATAAGATTATGGCTGATCTCTGGCCTCAACTCTCTAACCCGATCCCCAATTCCCTTGGAGCCCAAAAACTGATCCACCTCAAACTTGAATATATACAGATGGATAATCCACAACTCTCTGGGGTAGAGAATTCCAAGGGTTCATAAGTGTCCAAGTGAAGAAATTTCTCATCTCAGTGCTAAATGGTCGACCTCTTATCCTGAGACTATGCCCTTAGTTCTAGACTTTCCAGTCAGGGGGAACAACATCTTAGTTTTATTCTTGTCAAATCCTCACAGAATATATATTTCAAGAAAATCAGCTCTCATTCTTCTTAACTCTTGGGTATATAGGCCATTCTATTCAATCTCTCCTCATAGGCCACCATTCATCACAGGAATCAAACTAGTGAATCTTTGTTGCACTCCCTCTAAAGCAAGTACATCTTCCTTAGGTTCAGTGACCAGGACTCCAGGTGTGATCTCACCAAAGTCCTGGTCCATTTGTAGCAAAGCTTCTTCACTCTTGCGCTCCAATCCCTTTGCAATCAACATTTAAAAGTTTCTTGCCTTTGAAAAAAGATTCTGCTTTTCTGTTCTTACTACCAAAGTGAGTAACCTTACACTTCCCCACTTCTCCACCTGTCACTTTCTTGCCTACTCACTTAACCTGCTATCTATATCCTCTTCCAGACAGGATGCATGACACTCGGTTCCTTTGCCTTAGTCATTATACAGATTGCAAATAGCTGAGGCACGAGTGATCCTTGGTTCCACCCCACTAACAGCCTGAATCTGAAAATGATCCAGTTATTCCTACTCTCCCCTCCTTTCTGTCCGTTAATCGATCCTCTATCCATGCTAATATTACCCCAGCCCCATAAGCTTTTACCTCATGCAACAAATTTTCTGTGGCACCTGTGGCCTTCTGAAAATCCAAATTTCCACTATTACATCCACTTGTTCACCTTTATCTACCCTGTTACTTACATCGTCAAAAGAACTCCAAAAGACTCAAATACAATTTCTCTTCATAAAACTATGCTGAATTTGCCTAATCCCTAATCATTTTATAAATGTCATTACCACTTCCTTAATAATGAGTTCCTATATTTTCCCATTCGAATGATGTCAGGCTAACTGGTCTGTCTTTCTCTGATCTCTCTGCCCTGTTTTAAATAGCTGCCTTACATTTGCCAACTTATTTCCAAAAGGCATTCAATAAGGTGCCATATAAAAGGTTACTGCACAAGATAGGAGCTCACGGTATTGGGGGTAATGTATTAGCATGGATTGAGGATGGGTTAACACAGAAGACAGAGAGTCGGGAATAATGGGTCTTTTTCAGGTTGGAAAGACATAACCAGTGGAGTGCCACAAGGATCAGTCCTAGGGCCTCAATTATTTACTATCTATATTAATGACTTGGAGGGGTGGGTGCAGAGTGTAATGTATCCAAATTTGCTGATGATACAAAAATAGTTGAGAGGGCATGTTGTGATGAGGACATAAGGAATCTGCAAGGGGATATAGACAGGTTGAGTGAGTGGGCAAAAACTTGGCAGATGGAATTTAATGTAGGAAAGTGTGAAGTCATGCACTTTGGTAGGAAAATCAAAACGCAGCCTATTATTTAAATGGAGAGACACTCCAAAAAAGTGCAGCACAGAGGGATCTGGGTGTTCTTGTACATGAAACACAAAGTTAGCATGCAGGTGCAGCAAGTAATTCAGAAGGCAAATGGAACTTTGACCTGTATTGCTCAGGGTTGGAGTTTAAAAATAGGGAAGTCCTGTTGCAACTGTACAGGGTGTTGGTGAGACCGCATCTGGAGTATTGTGTACAGTTTTGGTCCCTATATTTAAGAAAGGATATACTGGCATTGGAAGCAGTTCAAAAAAGATTCACTAGGCTGATACCTGGGATGAAGAGGTTGACTTATCAAGAACGGCTAAACAGGTTAGGCCTTTTTATTCATTAGAATTTAGAAGAATGAGGGGTGATCTTATTGAAATGTACAAGGTTCTGAGGGGACTTGACAGGGTAGATGTTGAGAAGATGTTTCCACTGGTGGAGGAGTCTCGAATAAGGGGACACCCATTTAAAACTGAGATGCGGAAGGAATTTCTTCCCTCAGAGGGTAGTGAATGCCTGGAATTCTCTACCCCACAGAGTTGTGGAGGCTAGATCACTGAAAGTATTTAAAGAGGAGGTAAAAGGATTTTTGAAATATTGGGTAGCTGAGGGTTATGAGGAGCTGGGACGAAAGAGGAGTTGAGGCCTGGGGCAGATCAGCCATGATCTTATTGAATGGCAGGCTTGAGAGGCTGAATGGCCTACCCTTGCTCCTACTTCTTATGTTATGTTCTTTAACTTCCAATCAACTGCCACCACACCAGAATATGGAGAATTTTATAAGATCACAGCCAGTGCAGAGTCAGAGCAAGCAAGCAGTACAGAGTGACTGAGACAGATAGAGTGAGCAAACGAATGAGCATTGAGATTGTGAGAGAAGAAGAAAGTGAGTGGCAGAAAGAATGACACACAGATTAAAATTTGTGAAACTGTGATTGAAGGAGCAGCGAACACAGGAGGGTAGATTCGATGATCAGTGATCTCAAGCATTGGAGCACTTGCTCTGTCCAAAAATAAGCAGCGCATGGTGTAAAGGATTGAATTTGAGTAGCCGGACAAGGTCCAAGAGTCAGGGAGAGAATGAGTATTAAAATAAGTAATAAAAAGTACCTGGATGAGCACTTGGCATGTCATAACATTCAAGGCTCTGGGCCAAGTGGTGGTAAATAGGATTAGGTTGGTAGGTCAGGTGTTTCTCACGTGTTGGTGCAGACTCGATGGGCCGAATGGCCTCTTCTGCACTGTGTGATTCTGAGAGTTCTAGACAGTGAGTCATCAGTCAAGGGTTAGAGGAGGGAGAGAGACTCAGGGAAAATTTGATTATTCGGTTGGCATGTGAGGAGAAGAGTGAGGCTGAGCCAAAGGTAAGTGATGGAGCCTGCGGAGTACCTGGCTGTCAGGCCTAGATGATAGGGAGACTTGGGAGTGTTTTCCATTGAGCATCGCTCAATGGCCTATGACTCAACCAGGAGTCTAACAGCTCAGAAAGGCCAAAGCAATTAGAGTCACAAATTCAGTGGGTGTGGCTCATCAGAGCCAAATGAACACAGCCTGGGTCAAGTTGACCAAGGGATTTAGCCACAATGAGCTTTTATGCTTTTATGGATTGACGGATTTATAATGCCGATTGGGCATTCTCCATATGTGATCAACAGTACAGTGAACATGCATGCATACATACATGAACATTTCAATAAATGCCTTTAGCATTGACTCAGCTACATATGCCAGCCTGGAAACCATAGGCTAATTGAAGCTGTCTAGGTTAATGGATGAGAAACCAGGTGAGAATTTCATTTCACTGTTTGATGAGACAAACAGACTTTTATGATCCAAGACCAGGCTTTTTAGTAGTGTGCAGTTTCATTGTTCCTTTTCCATCTCACCTGCTCTCCTGTGGGAACTCCTTTTTTCTGACATAAGGGCCAACAGTTCAAGTGTGGGGTGTGTAAGGAGAGACAGAAGGGCGGGGTGGGGCGGATGAGGGAGGGTGGAAATTATGGGAAGGGGTAGAATGGGATTTGAGGAGAGGGACAATGGGGGGAGTGCAAGGAGAGAAGCGATGTGAATCCGGATGTGAGAGATTAGAAGTATAATGTGACTTGTGGAGGAGAGGTGAATTGGAACCATTGGGAAGTGGAAGGGGAGTGGGACCCGTGAGAAGGAGAATAGGACCAGCAGGAGGAAAGCTTGGGTGGAGGGAGAATTTGAAATCCAAAGAGAGGGGTTGAGGTATTAGAACAGTATAGCAATGTGGGTAAAGACAAGCAGAGTGGGACAGGAAGGGACCAAGTGTTTAACAAAACTTATACATCAGCGAATAAGGTAATTGCAGGGAATAGAAATTTTAAAAAATGAAATTTGAATCTGAACGCACAAAGCATCTGCAATAAGATGGATGAACAAGTGGCACAAACAGAGGTGTTAGATCTAGTTATCATTACAGGGACATGGTCACAAGATGATCAAGGTTGGGAAATAAATATTCTAGGGTACACAATATTTCGGAAAGACAGACAGAATGGCAAAGGAGGAGGCGTAGCCCTGATAGTAAAGGATGACATTAGGACATTAGTGAGAAAGGATCTGGCCTCAGAAGATCATGAAGTAGAATCAGTATGGGTGGAAATTAGAAACACCAAGAGTCAGAAAACACTGGTGGGAGTAGATTGTAGGTCACCTAACCGTAGTTATACCACTGGGCAGAACATTAAAAAATAAATCATTGGAGCTTGTAACAAAGCAAATGTAATAATTCAGAGGGATTTTAATCTTCATTTGGACTGGGACAATCAAACTGGCAAGAGTTGCCTAGAAGATAAGTTTGTAGAATGTTTCCGTGATAGCTTCTTGGAGCAATACATTGTGGAACAAACTAGGGATAAAGCTACCTTATATCTAGTATTGTGTAATGAAGCAGGGTAAATGAGTAATGTCATAGTAAAAGATTCACTGGGAAATAGTGATCATAACACCATTCAATTCCATGTTATGTTTGAAAGTGACATATTCCAATCACAAACAGGAATCTTAAACTTAAACACAACCAATTACTTAGATATGAGGGGAGAACTGGCAAAGGTTCATTGGGTAAATAGGCTGAAAGGTATGGAGGTAAATGAACAGTGGGGGACATTTAAAGAAACAATTCAAATTGTTCAACAAAAATACATTCTGTCAAAGCTTTTCAGTGCTCATCAGGACAATTCGCAAGAATACCAAATTGTAAAGGGAACAACTTATACTGCATGAGAAGTATGCAGATTGGTTGGCAAGTAGACTGATTGCCAGGGGTGTTACCATGGAGAATGCACCAGTTAACCGATAACTGACATTTAACTGCCAAACTTTGCTTAAATTCAAACCAGGCAGGTTTGCTGTGATTGGACAAAGCATTGGCCTGGGGAATTAACTGGCCCATTTGACAAGAATACTAAATTTCAAAGCGAACAACAATTTGTACTGCATGAGAACAGGGTGCTGATTGGTTGGCAAGTGAGATTGATAGAGACGTTGCCATGGAGAATGAAACAGGGAACAGTTAATTGCCAAGCTCTTGTTTAAATGCAAACCAGGCAAGTCTACTCTGATTGATCAAGTCATTGCCATGGGGAATGAACCAGGGGAATGGCTGTCCCCAAGCTTTTTTAGTTGAAAGTGGTGCAGTGCGTGGACATGTTTTCCTGTTTGCAAAGGACAGGGCCCTGTGTGTGAATGTACTTGGCTTCTAGTATGCCTAAGTGAGCCACATTGCAAGCCCGACTGATATCTTAAATTGTTAGTGTTAGCATGAATAGAGGATTGGTTAACAGATAAGAGAGCGGAAAGCATAAATGGGGTTTTTTCAAATTGACAGGCAGTGAACAGTGGAGTACTGCAAGGATCAGTGCTGGGGCCTCAGCTATTTACAATTCATATTAATGACATAGATGAAGAGACAGAGAGGAATGTATCTAAGTTTGCTGATAATATCAAGTTAGGTGGAAAGGTAAGCTGTGGGGAGGACACAGATGCTGCAAAGAGATATAGGCAGGTTAGGTGAGTGGGCAACAAGGTGACAGATGGATTATAATGTAGGGAAGTGTGACCTCATTCACTTTGGTCACAAGAATAGAACAGTAGAATTTTTTTTTTTAAGGTGTGAAACATTTAAGTTGATGTTGAAAGAGACTTGGGTGTGCCCGTACAAGGAATGCAGAAAGTTAGCATGCAGGTGCAGCAAGCAATTAAGAAGGCAAATGGCATGATGGCCTTTATTCAAGGGGATTGGAGTACAAGAATAAAGAAGCCTTGCTACAATTATGCAGGGCTTTAGTGAGGCCACATCTGGAATAGTGTGTGCAATTTTGGTCTCCACATTTAAGAAAGGCAATACAGCAAAGGTTCACTAGATTGGTTCCTGGGATGAGGGGGTTGTCCTATGATGAGGTGCTGAGTAAACTGGGCTTATATTCTCTGGAGTTTAGAAGAATGAGAAGTAATCTCATTGAAACCTCCAAAATTCTGAAGTGGCTTGATAGGGTGGACTCTAAGAGATTGCTTCCATTGGTCAGGGAATCGACCAATCATTTAGGGCTGAGATGAGGAGAAGTTACTCACAAAAGGGTTGTGAACCTTTGGAATTCTCTACCCCAGAGGGTTGTGGATGCTCCATCGTTGAATACATTTAAGGCTGGAATAGACAGATCTTTGCTCTCTCAGGGAATTAGGCAGGCGGGAAAATGAGTTAAAGCCCAGGATCAGCCATGACCGTATTGAATGGCAGAGCAGGATTGATGGGCCATACGGTCTACACCTGCTCCCATTTCTTGTGTTGTCTCTAAGATACAGGTGACTGCCATGCAGCAATTTGAAATGTACTCCGCACTGAAATAAACAGGCTGCTCACACCTCAGTGGTAGTTCAGTGACATCATGGACAAAAAGTGTTGTTCAGAGCAATTTGTAACCCAGTACCAATAAAGTTTACAGCGAACATTGGTGACAAGTAACATTTGCACCATACAAGTACCAGGCAACGAGCATCTCCAACAAGGGGTTAACCACTTCCCCATGACATTCAATGGCATAACTATTGTTGAATTTTCACCCCCTCCCATTATCAACATCTTGGGGGGGACGGGGGGGGCGACACTATTGATCTGAAACAATAAATACTGAGGCTACAAGAAACTGAAGCAGCCTAAAAGGGGATAGATAGCCAGTCCTAAGCTAAATAAAAGACCCCAAAATCCAGGGCAATGGAACAGGAGAAAGTCCCAAGAAGATCTTCTAGTCAAAGGACGGACAGGAGGTCAGATGTTGGGTAATATGCAGCAAAGGCACTGCAAAGCCTTTGCACAGCCTACATCTAGTTGACCAGCAGAATTTGCTATACATAAAAGGTGTTTGCACAGACATGGCATAGGGGCATGAATTATACATTTAATCCTGTCTTAGTACAAGAGCTAAAGAAACAGTGGTGAACAGTGAAATGTAGAAGGAAGGATGAGTGACGATCAGCTTACACCAAATTCCATTATAATAGAATTTGCTAAGCACTGTGAGATAACATGGCTAGGAGTCAACTGTACCCCACAGAGGTATATGTTAGGAAAACTCTTACCATCCGCTGGTGCTGAATCACCTGCTCCGTACGCTGGCACCTGAAAAAACAGAGTTTAGAAATGTTTAAGCTGAAACAGGTGGAGTCCTATAACAAAATGGAATGATATAGCAAAGGAGGTGGCCATTTGGTACATTGTGCTTGTTCCAGCTCTTTGAAAGATATATCCAATTAGTCCCACTAACCTGCCCTTTCCCCAGAGCCCTTTAAATTTTTTCTTTTCAAGCATTTGAGGGAAGTTGGAAATTGCAGAAGCACTGATCATAATCCTCCAATCCTCCGTGTTAGGAAATAGAGATAGTTTAAGTTATATTGGTATTTGTACGTGTTAGGAATGAGTTTTGGCTTTAAAATTTAAGTTTGATTTGTATTTCTGCATGTGTGTTAAGTTAAAGAAACAACAGGGGGCTGCAGAGGTAGATCCCTCCCACAGGCACACACACAAGAAGGGAAGCTGTTGGAGTTCAGTTGGTTTGAAGACAGCTATGAACCAGAAGCAGCCTAAAAGGGGATAGATAGCCAGTCCTAAGCTAAATAAAAGACCCCAAAATCCAGGGCAATGGAACAGGAGAAAGTCCCAAGAAGATCTTCTAGTCAAAGGACGGACAGGAACCTGGAAAAGATCCTGTTAAGTGAAGTTAAGAGTGAGGGACGGGCAGAGAAAGGCTCCAAGCTTCAGATTTAAAGAGACAAAAGCTGTAAAAAGTAGATTTAAAGCGAGAACAGCTTGCAAAACACAATAAGGTCCAAAGAGACAGATGAAGGTCTGTAATTCTTTGCTAAAGGCATGTGAAGTAGTAATGCACTGTTGGTGGTTGAGTCGGTGAGAGAGAGCATGGAAGACAGCTTGAATGCATGGAGGAACATCAGAAGGAGAGTTTGAAACCCTGGAGGGGTACCCTTGCATAAGGTGTCTGAGAGAAGGTGTCGGTTTGGGAGAAGATTCCAAGGCTCCAAGATTCCTTGGAGAGTGGAGCTGGGAAACCCTCGTGTGAAAGATGGCGTGCAGTGAGACTGGTTGGCTCACGGTGTGACAAGAATCTGGGGAGGGGGGGTGGTGGGGAGAGTTGAAGAAAGAACCACAGCATCTGGTTGAGGTGGCATCTGTCACTTGGTTTTAGAATATGGTGTATCTGACCACAGGGTGCCATGGATTTACATGGACTGGGTATTTAGTGTGGACATTAGCGTATAAGATAGCTTTTGTAACTTGTGTTATCCTTACAAATCTGTATATATCTGTAAAGGTATAGTTGTGGGTGAAGGAGTATTGTAATAAAGTTAATCTTTTCTTTTGAATAGATGTTTTATGCTTTTGTTAAAAGTTCATTAGCTGACTCCTGTGACTCTGTTCAGTAGCCTCTCTCCACGTATCTAAACAAACAAATAAAAGTTAGGATCTACCGAGCTGGGTTCCACCCTGGGATCAAGCTTGTCCAGTGGTAATCTCAGATGGGATTGTAACATTAGATATATGGGTGCTGTCAGGAGGCTAGAGAATTGCAAATGTTGCACCATTGTTTAAAAAAGGGTGTAAGGATAAGCCCAGCAACTAAGGCCAGTCAGTTTAACCTCGGCAGTGGAAAAACTTTTAGGAACGATAATTCGGGACAAAATTAACAGTCGCTTGGGCAAATCCTAATAAGTTAAGGAAAGCCAGCATGAATCTGTTGAGGGCACGTCGTGTTCAGCTAACTTGCTAGAGTTTTTTGTTGAGGTAGCAGACAGGGTGAATGGGGTTGATGTTGATGTGCTGTACATGGATTTCCAGAAAGCATTCGATAAAGTGCCACATAACAAGCTTGTGAGCAAAGTTAGAGCCCATGGAATAAAAAGGACAACATGGATACAAAATTGGCCAAGTTACAAGAAACACAGTAGCAGTGAATAATTGTTTTTTGAACTGGAGGACATTAAATTGTGGTTCCCAGGTGTCAGTGTTAGGTCCCTTGTTCTTCATAATATATATTAACAACCTAGATCTTGGTGTACAGGGCACAATTTCAAAATTTGCAGATGGCAAAACTTAGAAGCGTTGTGAACTGCAGGGGTAGTGTAGAACAGGCTTGTCAAATATCCAGCTCGCTGGCCACATCTGTGTGGTCCCTGGAGGTGGTTTTCAAAATGCTGGTAAATGCAGTGAAAGATTCTTAAAGAAACTGCTCCTCCACTCACTGGCTGTTCCTCTCCCATGTTTGCTGCTAATTGCTTCTCATATGAACCTGTGATTGGAAGAATAGCAACACTGGCAGCAGAAAGTAGGGTCCAGAAATGGAGGTATTGGGGAGAAAGCAAGACAGGCTCACTGCTGGGTCGGGGTGTAGCACATGGGCCAGGGGTGGGGGGGAGAAGCGGGAGGGAGCGCGGGGGAAAGTGTGTGTTTGAGGGGAGTGTGTCTGGCTCACTCAGTCTCAGGATTTCCACTCAGCCTCACACCCACACATCAATGCACAATGACACACACTCACATGGTCATTGAGGGTTAGTGAGCATCAAGAGATTGGAGTGAGCCAGACAGAGTCCGAACCTCTCACACTCTAATGTTGATCTTTATTAATTACTCTTTACTTTATCAATTGCTTTATTTTTGCTTAGCAAGTTGCTTTTCTTCAACTTTATTTTGAAATTAATGTTGTGCCAAAACTTATCCTTCTGAAATTAGCTCATCAGCTCCTTGAGTGAGAAGAAAATGTAAATGTGGCCGCTGATGGAAGAACACAGACAATATAAAATAAAGGGCACAATTTTAAAGAGAGTGCAGGGCAGAGGGTCCTGGGGACCACATGCACAATCATTGAAGGTGGCAGGACAGGTTGAGAGGACAGTTAATAAAACATGCAAGATTCTGGACTTTATTAATAGGGGCAGAGTGTGCAAAAGCAAGGAAGCTAGGATAAACCTGTATAAAACACTGATTCAGCTTCAGCTGGAGCAGTGTGTCCAGTTCTGGGCACCACACTTTAGGAAGGATGTGAAGGTATTTAGAGGGTGCAGAGAAGATTCATGAGAATGGTTCTAGGGATGAGGAACTTCAAATATGAAGATAGATTAGAGAAGCTGGAGCTCTTCTCCTTGAAGAGAAGGTTAAGAGTAGATTTGATAGAGGTGCTCAAAATCAGGAGGGGTCTGGACAGAGTAGATAAGGAGAGACTGTTCCTATTGGTGGAAGGATTGAGAACCAGAGGGCACAGATTTAAGGTGATCGGCAAAAGATCCAGAGACAACATGAGAAAAACTTTTTCACATAGTGGGTGGTTAGGATCTGGAATACACTGCGTGAGAGCATGGTGGAAACGGATTCAACTGAAGCTTTCAAAAGAAAATTAGATCATCATCCGAAGAGAAACAATTTGCAAGGCTATGAGGAAAAGAGGAGTGGGAATCAGTGAGCAGCTCTGGCAGAGAGCTGGAACAGACACGTCAGGTCAAATGGTCTCCTGTACTGTAACCATTCTCTGGTTGTATGATTCTATTTATCCTTGTAAAAGTTATTGCTAAATCTGCTTCTACCATCCACTCTTCTAGCATTCCAGATCATAGCTTGCTGCATAAAAATGCTTCTCATCCAATTACCAACTATCTTAATTGTGTCCTCAGTTACTGACCTTCCTACTGAAAGTTGTTTCTCCTTATTTACTCTATCTTGCTTTTATCATGTTCATGATTTTACTTTCATTGAATCTCCCTTTTAACCTACTCTGATCTAAGGAGAACAGCCCGTTTCACTCGTCTCTCCCACTTAACTGAAGTCCTTCCCCTGGTACCATTCTACTAAATCCCCTTTGCACTCTTTCTAACGCCTGGACATTCTCCTAAAGTACAGTACCCTGAGCTGGACCCAATACTCCAACTGAAGTCAAATGAGTGAGTTATAAAGGTTTAGCATAACTTCCTGCCTTTGGTATTCTATGTCCTGTCAACTTCCAAGATTTGCATATATACACCCCAGATCTCTGTTCCTAAATTCATTTTAAGACTGTACCATTTAGTTTATACTACCTTTCCTCATTCTTCCTATCAAAATGCAGGGTGGTGTAAAGGCAGGGCAATGGGGTTAGTTTTACATTGTTCTAAACAGCAGTACAAACAAATTCTCAACTAGCAATCTACAGGTTGTAAACTTAAATCCCACAAATTCAAATCCCACAACAGCAAAATTAAATTCAATAAATCAGGTAGTTTGTAATTTGTAACAAACCCAACTAGTTCATGAATATCTTTCACGGTGGAGAGTCTGCTGTCCTTATCTAGGCTGCAATGACTCCAGACCCCAATGCAGCTCACTCAACGTTGCCGGGGAAACTAGAGATATTCTTGTCACAAAAACATAAATAATGGGAAAATTTTGTACTAAAATGAGTAAAACACTGACAGTGTGACAATTTCTACTGGACAGCTCGATGGTAAAGTAACAATAAACCAATGAAACTGCAGCTGAAATGCATTCGTGATCAGTGAAATCACCCAGTATCCAGACTTCTCACTCTTAAGGGAGCATTCCATTGCTAACATGTGACTGCACAATAAATCCAGGATTGACCAGCCAACTTCATCGCAGCCAGGCAACAAGGAGATGCCCTTGATTGCAGTAACCATCAACATTTGCTCCAGTTTGGTTTTCCTTTACCTGCTCTTCTAGTCTACAAAAATACTCAAGGAAGAAATAGCATTCATACAGAATCTTTCATGTCCTCACGATATCCCAAAGCCCCTCACAACCAACGAATTATTTTTGGAGGCCTATCACAATCGCTATGTAGGGAGATGTGGCAGCCAATGCCTATGCTTTGAAGTGGTACAAACAGAAATAGGATAAATGAGAGAGGGATTTAGATGTGTTCAGGTCTCTCGATTGCAGGTTGAACACATTACCTTCTGACTCCGAGGTGAGTGAGACAACTGTCTCCTGCTCTGCTCGCAGGACATTGTAAGTTGATAATCAGGCTAAAAAATACAAACTTGAAAGAGCACACGAGTGGATGATTTTGTGAAGGAACCAAGGTGTGCTTTGGCCTCATGTACCGGAGACAGAATAGCAGCTTATATACTTCAATAGCCTCTCGCAATATTAGACAAATGATTAGCATACTTACTGCATCCACAAAAGCTTTAGCGTCAGTTTCAGAACACAGGAATGGACTTTCAGACACCGTTGTGTTTATGCTGAGGAGAGAAGCAAATTCAGTAAAACTAATGTTTGAAACAAATGATGGTCAGGACAATAATGTGGATTACTGTGTGTTTAGAAATGCACGTATCTGTTACATAGAAAAATCTTGCATCTAGCTCCTATTCTCCCAGACGCATCTGTTCTGATGATCACAGAATCGCAGAACTGTTGCGGCGCAAGAGGTCACCATTCAGCCCATCGTGTCTGCACTGGCTCTCCAAATGAACAATTCACTTAGTGCCATTCTCCTGCATTCTCTCTTTTCAGATAAGAGTCTAATTCCCTCTTGAATGCCTTGATTGAACCTGCCTCCACCACACTAAGTGCATTCCAGACCCGAACCACTCACTCTGTGAAAAAATTATTTTCTCATATTGCTTTTGCTTCTTTTGCCAATTACTGTAAATTTCTTGTTCCCAATCCTTTCCTGAGTGGGAATAGTTTCTCCCTATATACTCTGTCCAGATCACTCATGATTTTGAATACCTCTATCAAATCTCCTCTCAGCCTTCTTTTCTCCAAGGAAAACAGTCCCAGCTTCTCCTGAAGTTCCTCGTCCCTGGAACCATTCTCATGAATCTTTTCTGCACTCTCTCCAATGCCCTCACATCCTTCCTGAAGTGTGGTGCTCAGAACTGGATGCAATACTCCAGCTAACACTGAACTAGTGTCTTACATAAGTTCAATATAACCTCCTTGCTTTTGTACTCTATGTCACTATTAATAAAGCCCAGGATACTGCATGCTTTATTAACTGCTCTCTCAACTTGTCTTGCCATCTTCAATGCCGTATGCACATATACCCCCAGGATCCTCTGCTCTTGCACCCCCTTTGGAGTTGTACCCTTTATATTGTCTCTCCAAGTTCTTCCTACCAAAATTAATCACTTCACATTTCTCTGCATTGAATTCCATCTGCCACCTGTATGCCCACTCCACCAACTTGTCTATGTCCTTTTGAAGTTCTACATTATCCTCCTCACAGTCCACAGTGCTTCCAAGCTTTGTATTATCCACAGATTTTGAAATTGCACCCTGTACACCAAGGTCTAGGTCATTAATATAAATCAGAAAAAGGGTCCCAACACTGAACCCAGGGGAACTTCACTACAAACCTTCCCCCAGCCAAAGCAGTGTCTCTGTTGATGCAACTTTCTATGCCAGTGTGAAATGTCTTCCTTTTTCCTTAACCGAGGATTACTCTTCACCATGTTCAAACAATTTCTCACACCCCTTTCCCAGAACAATGACAGGGTTCCCCTTGTCCTCACCTTCTACTCCACCAGCCTCCACATTCACTGGTTATTCCTCTGCCATTTTTACTACCTCCCCAGCACATCTTTCCCTCTTAGCATTCCAATGGGACTGTGCTTGCAAAACTCAGAACATAATTTCTAATGTTAGATGTGACTCACTTACACTAGAATATATTCATATGCAGGGACCTGTCCTCTGCAGGACAAAGGAACATGCCCACGCACTGTGCCTTTTCTGAATTAAGCAAAACCACGGGGGACAATAGTTTTCTGGTGCATTGTCCATGGCACTGTCTCAACCAAAGTTGACTTACCGCCAATCAGCATCATTTACTCATGCAGTATTAACACTGCTCCCTTTGAAATTTGGTATTCTTGCCTCCATCCTGATGAGTGCAAGGCAAAACATTTCACAGCATGTTCCTTTATACTTAATTAAAGCATTTCACATCTCTAATTTTCTCCCAGTTTTATAAATGTTAACTCTGTTTCCCTCCAGATGCTGCCAGACCCGCTGAGGAATTCCGATCTGTTTATTTCAGATTTCTGTTTTTTTAAAATTCATTCATTGGGTGTGTCTCTCGCTGGCTAGCCCAGCATTTATTGCCCATCCCTAATTGCACTTGAGAAGGTGGTGGTGAGCTGCCTTCTTGAGCTGCTGCAGTCCATGTGGTGTAGGTACACCCACAGTGCTGTTAGGGAGTTCCAGGATTTTGACCCAGTGACAGTGAAGGGATGGCGATATATTTCCAAGTCAGGATGGTGAGTGACTTGGAGGGGAACTTCCAGGTGGTGGTGTACCCATGTGTTTGCTGCCCTTGTCCTTCTAGATGTTAGTGGTAGTGGGCTTGGAAGGTGCTGTCTAGAGCCTTGGTGAATTTCTGCACTGCATCTTTTAGATGGTACACACTGCTGCTACTGTGCGTCAGTGGTAGAAGGGGGGAATGTTTGTGGATGTGGTGCCACTCAACTGGGCTGCTTTGTCCTGGACAGAGTCAAGCTTCTTGAGCGTTGTTGGAGCTGCACTTATCCAGGCAAGTGAACAGTATTCCATCACACTGCTGACTTGTGCCTTGTAGATGGTGGACAGGCTTTGGGGAGTCAGGAGGTGAGTTACTTGCTGCAGGATTCCTAGCCTCTGACTTGCTCTTGTAGCCCCAGTATTTATATGGCTAGTCCAGTTCGGTTTCTGGTGAATGGTAACCCCCCAGGATGTTGATAGCTTCTGCAGTATTTTGCTTTGTGGAAGAATTGGGATGGCTCCATGTCTTCGCCAAGGGACAGAATGTAGAGGTGGTCCGGGAGGGGCCAAGGACAGGTTGTTGAAGGTATGGAGTAGGAAGAGAAGTCAGTTGTAGAAATGCTCTGGTTATGCTTGGATGCATAAATATGGATTGTGAGGGTAATCCCACTGAGCTAGACAATGGTTTGTCAAAGGTTGCAGAGAGGTCAAGCACAGATAGCAAACCATAGTCACAGCATACAGGTACTCCTATATTTCCTGCAACCCCGCCCCCCCACCCCGGTAACTCATATTGCCATGCCCCACCCCCATCTCCCCAGGTACTCTTCCACTCCTACCCCCACTCTACAGTTACTCACTCCTCCAATTCCCGTACCACATCCACTGTGATCATCTCAAGATATCTGTTAATTGAGATTCTTGTTTCATTCAATGGCCATGTCCAAGATGCTTTAGGGTAATCAAGACAAGAAAATGCCAGCGTTTCTTCATTTTTTGTCAAGCTTCAGGTTATCTTCTTCTCAAACTGACCATCATGCCGGCCTCACAAACTGACCGTTCTGCCAGTCTCACACTTACCAGTTAATTCCTCCCACCGAGGATTTCTTCATTATCAGATCCTTCCAGAAGTTGTGCGTGCTTTTGATCGCCTGAATGGCAAAGTCCTGCAAGCAATGAATCTCTTGTTATTGGTATAGAAACCTGAAAAGTCAGTCAAATGCTAAAGATCATCTAGGAGAATGGAGAACAGAAAACTGGCAAGAAACACAGCCCATTGAATTAACATTGGAACACAGGAGAACTGCACCAGTCTTCAAAGGGCAGCGCATCAAAAAATTAAAGACAGGAAAGCAATGCATTAATCTTCAGCAGCACAAATTAGCCAACAAGTACAAGATTATCAAGCTTTATACAAGACTAACAGCTAACCTTTTTTTTATAGCATTGAGTAGTAAATGAAGATGGACAATTTGGAGCATAATCCTCCCAATTATCCTCAAGAATAAGGATAAAAGAGCGTATGTAGTGCAGCAGAGACACAGGATAAAAGAGCGCAAGGAGAGCGGCAGAGACACAGGATAAAAGAGTGCGAGGAGAGCGAACACACAGGATAAAAGAGCACAAAGACATACCTTGTTGTTAAGAAATATATAACCTTAGCTGTCAGTGCTACTAGCATTCAATAAACACAGTAAATTGTAGCATACATAGGAAGTAATTAAAGTAAATTACATAAGTAACAATGGCAGGGCAGGTATTATGTTGCAGCTGTGAAACGTGGGAGCTTTTGGATGCCAAGGTGAACTTACAAACATGTCTGCAGGCAGTGTAAGCAGCTTGAGGAATTCCGGATCAGGATTATTGATCTGGAAGTCGAAATGCAGACACTGTGCAACATAAGGGAGGGGGAGAAATAACTGGATACTTTGTTCCAGAAGACAGTCACACCTCTTAGAACAGGGTCATCTGTTTTGGTCAGCAGTGAGGGACAGGAGGAGGTGACTGTCAGTGAGGCAGGTAATGAGACCGAGCAAACAATAGTGGGGGAGGCTCACACTTTGCAATTGTCAAACAGGCTTGAGGTGCTCACAACCTGTGTGGATGAAAGCAAAGTTTGCAAGGTGGATGAACTGGCTGGCCATGGCACCCTGGTACAGGAAGCCATTCAAGCAGGGTGAGGGGTGCGGGGGGAGGAGCAAAAAGGAATGTAGTAATAGGGGACAGTATAGTGAGGGGGATTGACACTGGTCTCTGCAGCAAAGAGTGAGAGTCCAGACGGCTATGTTGCCTGCCCGGTGTCAGGGTTCTGGACATCTGCTCAGGGCTAGAGAGGAACTTGTAGTTGGAGGGGGAAGATCCAGTTGTCGTGGTCCATATAGGTGCCAATGCAATAGGCAGAACTAGGAAAGAGGTTCTGCAAAGTCAGTATGAGGAGCTAGGTACTAAATTAAGAAGCAGAACCTCAAAAGTAATAATCTCTGGATTATTATCTGAACCACATGCAAATTGGCATAGGGCAAATAGGATTAGAGAGATGATTGCATGGCTCAAAGACTGGTGTGGGAGATGTGCGTTCCGGTTTGTGGGGCACAGGCATCAGTTCTGGGGAAAGCGGGGGCTGTACCGTTGGGACGGTTTACACCTGAACCGCGCTGGGACGAGTGTCCTCGCAAATCGCATAACTAGGGAGGTAGAGAGGGCTTTAAACTAAACAAGAGGGGTGAGAGATCAATTTTGGGCAGAGGAAGCAATTCAAGGTGTAGAGTTAAGGCAGGAGAGCAAAATTATAATATGCAAAACAAGGGCCAGAGAATGGCAGGAAGGGACAGAGAGAAAAAAACCTAAGAATACATCAACAATCAAGACTAAATGTTACAAGGGTAACAAAAAGACAAAACTGAAGACTCTATCTGAATGTAAGTAGCATTCATAACAAAGTAAATAAATTTAAAAACAAAAAGCTAAAAGCTACTGCGGATGCTGGAAATCCAAAACAAAAACAGAATTACCTGGAAAAACTCAGCAAGTCTGGCAGCATTGGCGGAGAAGAAATCAGTTAACGTTTAGAGCCTTCATGGCCCTTCGGCAGAACTGGAGCATAGATTAGAAGAAGGGAGAAATATAAATTGGTTTAAGGTGGGTGGGTGGGGTGGGGGGGGGAAGAGACACATTGAGGGTGTGGTGTGATGATTGTGGAGATGAGCAGATAATCAAAAGATGTCACAGACAAAAGGGTCAAAGAGGTGTTGAAGGTGGTGGTCTTTGTCTGAGAAAAGTGCTAATTAAGAATAGAAGTCAGGATATTCAAAGTACAACTCTAGTGGGGGTGGGGTGGAAAGACTAAAGGTTTTAGTTTTAAATTTAAAAATAATGGAAATAGGTGGGGAAAGAAGAATCTATATAAATTATTGAAAAAAAAAAGCTGGGGGGGGGGGAAGAAATGGGATGGAGATGGGGGGAGGGGGAGTTTAAGATCTAAAGTTGTTGAATTCAATATTCAGCCCAGAGGGCTGTAAGGTGCCTAGTCGGAAGATGAGGTGCTGTTCCTCCAAAGGAACAGCACCTCATCTTCCGACTAGGCACTTTACAGCCCTCTGGGCTGAATATTGAATTCAACAACTTTAGATCTTAAACTCCCCCTCCCCCCATCTCCACCCCGTTTCTTTCCTCCCCCCACCCCCCCCGCTTTTTTTTTCAATAATTTATATAGATTCTTCTTTCCCCACCTATTTCCATTATTTTTAAATTTAAAACTAAAACCTTTAGTCTTTCCACCCCACCCCCACTAGAGTTGTACTTTGAATATCCTGACTTCTATTCTTAATTAGCACTTTTCTCAGACAAAGACCACCACCTTCAACACCTCTTTGACCCTTTTGTCTGTGACATCTTTTGATTATTTGCTCATCTCCACAATCATCACACCACACCCTCAATGTGTCTCTTCCCCCCCTCCCACCCCCCCCCACCCACCCACCTTAAACCAATTTATATTTCTCCCTTCTTCTAATCTATGCTCCAGTTCTGCCGAAGGGCCATGAAGGCTCTAAACGTTAACTGATTTCTTCTCCGCCGATGCTGCCAGACTTGCTGAGTTTTTCCAGGTAATTCTGTTTTTGTTTTGGATTTCCAGCATCCGCAGTAGCTTTTAGCTTTTTGTTTTTAAATTTATTTACTTTGTTACCTTAAACCAATTTATATTTCTCCCTTCTTCTAATCTATGCTCCAGTTCTGCCGAAGGGCCATGAAGGCTCGAAACGTTAACTGATTTCTTCTCCGTCGATGCTGCCAGACTTGCTGAGTTTTTCCAGGTAATTCTGTTTTTGTAAAGTAAATAAATTGTTGGCCCACATTGAAATAAATAAATATGATCTGATAGCAATTACGGAGCCGTGGCTACAATATTGAAGGGTACATGTCATTCAAGAAGAATAGGAAGCTAGGTAAAGGTGGAGGGGTAGCACTGTTAATCAAAGAGGGCATTGGTGCAATAGTTAGAGATGACTTTGGTTCAGGAGATCAGGATGTAGAATTGGTTTGGATGGAGATGAGGAACAGTAGGGGGAAAAAGTCATTAGTGGGAGTGGTCTACAGGCCCCCGAACAATAGCCACAGTGTAGGACAAAGTATTCAAGAGAAAATATTGTGTGCTTGTGATAAAGGGGCGGCAATAATCATGGGTTATTTAATCTACACATAAACTGGAAAAATCAGATTGGCAGTAGTAGCCTGGATGAGGAGTTCTTAGAATGCTTTCAAGAGAGTTTCTTCGAGTGCCATATTCTGGAACCAAACAGAGAGCAGGTTATATTAGACTTGGTATTGTGTAACGTGACAGGTTTAATTAACGGTCTCAGAGTAAAGGCAGCCCTAGGTAGCAGCGACCACAATATGATTGAATTTTACATCCAGTTTGAAAGGGAGTAGAGCGGTTCTAAGACTGGTATCTTAAACTTAAATAAGGGCAACTATGTGGGGATGAAAGCTGGGCTAGCTGAAGTGATCTGGGAAACTAAGCTTGAAGATAGATCAATAGAGGAGTGGCAGACATTTAAGGAGATATTTCAGAATACTCGGAATAAGTATATTTCCACTATAAAGAAAAATTCTAAGGGGAGGACCCGCCATCCGTGGTTAACTAAAGATGTCAAGGAAAGTGTCAAACTTAAGGAAGAAACATACAACTCCGCAAAGATGAGTGGCAGGACAGATGATTGGACAGAATATAAAGAATGGCAGAGAATGAAAAAGGTTAGTCAGGAGAAAGAAATTAAGCGTGTGAGAGGAAGCTAGCTAGAAATGTAAAAACGGATAGCAAGAGTTTCTACAGGTATTTAAAAAGGAAAAGAATAAGTAAAGTTGGACCTCTAGAGAGTGACAGTGGGGAGTTAATTGTAGATATTAAGTAAATGGCAGAAGAAATGAATAAATTATTTGCTTCTGTGTTCACTATAGAGGATACAAAAAACATTCCAGTAACAGCTGCAAATCAGGATATGAATGGGAGAAATGAACTTGATGAAACTGGAATCACTAGGAAAACGGTACTGAGCAAATTGATGGAGCTGCAGGCTGGCAAGTCTCCGGGTCCCAATGGACTACATCCTAGGGTCTCAAAATAGGTGGCTAATGAGGTAGCCGATGCGCCGGTGTTAATTTTCCAAAATTAGATTCTGGAAAGATTCCATCAGATTGGAAAGTAGCAAATATAACCCCTCTATCCAAGAAGGGAGGGAGGCAGAAAACAGGAAATTATAGGCCAGTTAGCTTGACATCTGTCGTGGGGAAGTTATTAGAATCGATCACTGAGGTGATTATAGCTGGGCGCTTTAGAAGAGCTCAAGGCAATAGGGAAGAGTCAGCATGGTTTTGTGAAAGGAAAATCATGTTTAACCAATTTATTGGAGTTTTTTTTTAAGGAGTAACATGCGCAGAAGATAAAGGGGAGCCTGTACTTTGATTTCCAGAAGGCGTTTGATAAGGTGCCACGGCAAAGATTATTACAGAAAATAAAAGCGCACTGTGTAGTGGGTAACATATTAGCATGGATAGAAGATTGGTTGGCTGACAGAAAACAGAGAGTATGCATAAATGGGTCTTTTTCTGATTGGCAGGATGTGACGAGTGGAGTCCCACTGGGGTCTGTACTGGGCCTCAACTTTTTACATCAGTGACTTAGAGGGGAGTGAAGAAATGGTAGCAAAATTTGCAGATGACACAAAGATAGGTAGGAAAGTATGCTGTGAAGAGGACATAAGGAGGTTGCAGGTGGATATAGATAGGTTGAGTGAGTAGGCAAAGATCTGGCAAGTAGAGTTTAATGTGGGAAAATGTGAAGTTGTTTACTTTGGCAGGACGGACAAAAAAAGCAGACTATTACTTAAACGAAGAACGGCTGCATAATTCTGAGGTGCAGAGGGATCTAGGTGTTCTAGTACATGAGTCACAAAAAGTTAGTATGCAGGTTCAACAAGTAATTAAGGCGGCTAATGGAATGCTATCCTTTATTATGAGAAGGATTGAACATAAAAGTAAATATGTTATGCTTCAATTATACAGGGCATTGGTGAGACTGTACCTCGAATACTGTGTGCAGTTTTGGTCTCCCGATGCAAATGCATTGGAGGCAGTTCAAAGGAGGTTTACTAGATTGATACCTGGAATGAGTGGGTTGTCTTATGAGGAAAGGTTGGACAGACTGGGCCACTGGAGCTCAGAAGAGTGAGGGGTGATTTGATTGAAGTATACAAGATCCTGAACAGCCTTGACAAGGTGGACATCAAAAGGGTGTTTCCATTTCGTGGGCTAGTCCAGAATTAGGGGGCACTGTTTTAAAATTGGGGTTTGCCCTTTTAGGGCAGAAACGAGGAGAAATTTTTTCTCTCAGAGGGTTGTGCGACTTTGGAATTCTCTGCCTCAGAAGGTGGTGGAGGTGGGGTCATTGAATATTTTTAAGGCAGTGGTAGATTGATTACCTTGCCAAACAAGAATCTAAGGTTATCGGGGGTAGATGGGAATGTGGAATTCGAATCACAAGAAGATCAGCCATGATCTTATTGAATGGCAGAGCAGGCACGAGGGGCCGAATGGTCTACTCCTATGGTCTACTGTTCCTATTTCTTACGTTCTTATGAATCAGCTTTAATGAACTGCTGTCACCAGCAGGCAATGCAGAGACCAGCTTTTTCTTATTCTCCATGCATACAAGGGTAGGGTAGTGGGTGCAGGACGGTACCGAGGTGCCCGGGGGTGCGGTGCTGAGGGCCAGCGGAGAGGGGGGCGGGATGGAGAAGGATGACCAAAAGCTTGGCTGAAAAGGTGGGTTTTAAGAATTTTCTTAAAGGAGGTGAAAAGTGAGGTGCTGATGTTTAGGGAGGTTGTTCCAGATGAGGTGCTAACGATGGAAGGGTGCCAGATCATAAAAACAGAGTTCTGGCATGAACCGATTGTGTCCTGAGGCTGGAAGTCCTCGCAGAGGTTAGATCACATGGGATTCAGGTCATGGTGCTGGGCAAGTATAACCTGATAGGGACAGCAAACTTTTGTACGAGCTGAAATTTGTGGAGCATAAAAGATGTTAAGCTGGCCAGAACACTGGAATTGTCAAGAATGAAGGACTTATACTTGTTGGTTAATTTGTGCTGCTGAAGACATTAATGAGGGCAGATTCAGCAGCAAACAAGCCAAAGCAGGGGTGCAAGAGGTGACGTTGAAGTGGAACTAGTGGGTATTTGCAATATAGGATTAAAATCTCTGTTCGGCTTCAAATAGGACACAAAGGTTCAAATAGTGCGGGTCCCCCTGAGACAAGTTACCAGGAAGTAGGATGGAGTCAATGGCTCTACAGTTTGTGGTGGGGAACAATGTTCCCTCTTAAGCTTCATGGCTGTGCAACAAAAGTTTCTGCATAGGCCACTCACATATCGGCCCCTTTAAATACCTTGTGTGTGGCTGCGCAAAAACATTTCAAGATTTAGTCATTTAAACAAATTACTGGCATACTCCAAAACAAAATTACAACCACGTTGGTCGGGACCAAAACCTAATGGCTTCAATCTTCCCAGTGTTTAAATGAAGGAATGTGCAGCTATCCAGGGCTGGGTGTCAAACAGCCAAGTAGATGAAGAGGAGAGCACTAAAGATAAATCTTCGGAGACTCAAGTTACACTGTACAGGTATATGGGGTGTATCTTTTTGAGTGGATATGTGAGACTGGGATTAGGCAAGGGCAGTCCCACCTTGTTAAAGGAGGATGGTGTGGCAAACCATGGTAGGTCAATACTGTGGTGGGGCGAAAGTAGATTGGCAAGGTTCAAGCCTGGGTTGTGGGAAGATGGACAGCAATTTGGGAGGTGATAACATGTCTAGATTTAGATAAGGCTGACTTCAATAGGATGAAACAGGGGCTGCCCACAGTAAATTGGGAAAATCTGTTAATGGGTAAAATGATAGAATGACAGTGGGATGTGTTTAAAAAAGAATTTACTGTGATTCAGAAAATGTTTATATCCCTAAAGGGATTACCGAAGAAACAGCCATGGATAACTAAAGAGGTAGGAGACAACATAAAACTAAAATTAAAGTGTACAAAAGAGCAAAGAAAAGCATAGATCCTGGCAACATGGAATCATGCAAAAAACAACAAAGAGTGACAAAACAGATATTAAGAGCTTTAAAAAGGAAGCATGAAAATAAACTTGCAAAGGATACCAAAATCACTACAAAACACTTTTTAAAAAAATGTATGAGAAAGGGCACCACACCTGAAGGAGGATTTACTGGCCTTGGAGAGAAGTCAGTGTAGATTTACCTAAATGGCACCTGGACTCCAAGGGTTAACTTGTGAGGAAAGATTATAGAAACCCTGGAATTCAGAATGTTAAGGTGTGATTTGGTGGAACAGGGCTTGATGGGCTAAATGGCCTACTCCTGTTCCTATATTCATAGATGGGCCAGTAGTTTGCAAGGGCAGTGTGGTGGTTTATTTGATGAGGGGGCTATGAAAGCAGTTTTGAAAATGGGAGGAACAGCATCTGAAGACAGCAAACCATTTACAAAGTTAGTTAGCCTGAGGACCAGGAAGGGTAGTTGGGTGGTCAGCAGTTTGGTGAAGGTGTGTCCAGGGTGTACAAGGTGGGTCTGATGGATGATGAGCTCAAAGAATATGAAGAGAGAATAGTGAGACAGGGCTAAGGCACAGGAGAAGCTGCAAGAAGCTTTGGCTGCTAAGATTTGAGATTCAGTAGTCATTCACAGGACAGAATGGTTAAGATAAAAGCAAAATACTGTGGAAGCTGGAAATCTGAAACAAAAACAAAAATACCTGTGTAAGGTATTTGATGCTGTCAGACCTGCTGAGTTTTTCCAGGTATTTTTGTTTTTGTTACAGAATGGTTAAGGGTGCGTTCTTTTGAGGACAGGCAGACATTTTTCTCACCTTCTGCTAAACACCCTCCCCCGCCGAATCCCCTTCCCTCATTCCCCTCCCCCCTTTCTCCTAATTCCTCTTCTCCTCCACTTTGATCTTAAATCCTCCCCCCTCTAATGCTGGATCTGTGCCTTCCGTCTGCGAGTAGACTGAGGTTTTTGTTGAAGGCACTGCACTGTAAGTTGTCATCATTAACTATTTGCCAAGTCAGTGTTGGACCTCTTTAGGAAACAGTGCACTAATTGAGGGCTCGATGAAAAGGAGCTTTTAAAGGCTTCGTGGTATCGACCAAAATACCTTGTCCTTGAATTCGCTGTTGAATGCAAATTGGTTTTCAGGTTTTCCATCGGGCACCTTGTATCGTCTGAACCAATCTACTGTGGCTTCCAGATATCCTGGTTTCAACCGTCTCACGTCATCAATATCTAATTAAGAAAAACAAAAGCATTGCTAAGCTGGGTGGATTTTTTGGCCTTAGTATGCTCATCAGAATACATCAAGTGTCCAACGTTCAAATAAATGGCTTAAACATCTCCTTAACTAATCCCACAAAACAGACTGTTGCCCTCAATGTTTGTTAATGATCTAGATTTAGGTGTTCAGCGAATACTCTGCAAATTTGTGTGTGCGTCTCATGTGTGTTAAAGTCAGGATTGTGAGAATGTTTGAGTACTACAGACAGATCTCATCACACTAGGATTTGGCTCATGACCAAAAAATGGTGATTAACTTAGGAAAGTGTAGTATTATGCATGATGAACATAAATACAACCTTCAGGGATAAAAAACTATAGCCAGTGGAGAAAGATATCCATACGTTAATCCATCAATTTCTAAAAGTTCATGAACAATGTTGTAAAGAGACAGCAAAGCCAACAGATTGACAAGTCAAAGTATACCTTGTTGTCCTACTACAAAACCTTGGTTCGGCCTCACTTGGAATACTATGTCCATTTTTTGGGTCTCCTCATTGGGAGTGAGGCTTTGGAAATTTGAGATCACGAAACTCCAGTTCTTTGCCACTTCATGTATTGAACCATGATTTGCTGAAATCTTTCAAGGGAGAGCTGGACCTGTTCCTGACTGGGATAGGAACTGTCTTGTACAAGCTTAACTGCTGTATGATGTTAATCAGCATTTGATCACCCAGAATGATCACCCAGATTAGTTTCAAACACCTCAGGGGTTAGGAGAGAAATTTTCCAGGTTCTAGCTCACATTAGCCTAGGTTTTTAAACTGGTTTTTCAGATGAGGTGAGAGCTTGTAGATTGTGAGGGACAGGCTGGATTGGTCAGAGGATCTTCTCCTGTTTATACATGCTCATATCAAAACTTTCAGATATCAAACTAGGGGCATAGTTATACCTCATTGAGTTCTCCATAGTTCTCCTCACTGAGGGAGAATGCAATATAATACAAGACACTAGATAACTTGTGGACTGGCCAGTTAATCGGCAAAAGAACTTTAACATGGATAAATGTGAGGTGATGCACTTTGGTAGGAAAAATAGAAAGATCACCCACAGTATTAAAAATAAAATATTGAATGGAGTAGGACCTCAGGATATAGATGAACAAATCATCACAGCATTGCAGGTCAGCGAAGCAATTAAAAATATTAACAAAATACTGGGATCTAATTTTATAGGGGTGTATAATTCACTAATTTTGAATTTATGTTAAACTTGTATAAAATCTTGGTCAGGTTGAGTACAGCAAAGTAGAGGATTCCATGCTATAAGGACAAAAGCACTGGAGAAAATGCAATTAAGATTTACAAGAATGATATGATAGCTACTGGGAAAGATTGAACAGGCGGGGATTTTTATCTTTAGAAAAGAAAAAATTCAAGGTGAACTAATAAAGGTCTTTCAAATTATGAATGTGTTGGACAAGGTAGATGTAGAGAGAATGTTTCCACTTGTGGAAGAATCCCAAACTGGGACAATAAATGCAGTACAGTGACTAACAAATTCATTAGAAATAATAAGATATTTCTTTATTCAGAGCAGTTAGAATGTGGAACTCACTACCACAGTGAGTGGTTGAGGTAAGTAGCTTTCAAAAGTAAGTTAGATGAGTACATGAGAGAAAAGATTTGCTGAAAGGCTGAGATGGGGCAGATGGGAGGAGATTCGTGTGGTGTACAAACACCAGCACAGACTAGCTGGACTGAATGGTCTGTTTCTATGTTAAGTAAAATCATTCGAATGCAGGAAGCATAATATCGCATGCAAAAATTTCTAGGTGAAAAAGAAGGAACTTATACTTCAAGAGACAATCACACTCTTGGCATGTCCCAGAGCACTTAACAGCTACTGGATTTCCTGGTCATAAATGATTGCACCAATCAATCTGTGCAAAATATCTCACAAACAGCAGTAAATGCAATGATCTACACAAATAAATGGCCATCAAAAACAGATGCAATCTTTTCAAATTTGCTGACAATATTAAAACAGGCAGGTCAAGGTCTACAGAAATTAGTTCTGGAATTAGCCACAAAGTTTATTTAAATAAGGACTAATGCCTAAATATACAAACTGGAAATACACCAGGGCCTGCAATCCATCTCCCTCTCGCACCAGAGCTCCCTACGAAATGCACTGAAAAGTGATGGGAGTTAAAAGAAGCAAAGGAAATCTAAAAATGCAACTACTTCTGCGTTGGTGTCCAGTGGTGTGGTGGGGAGTGGTGGTGGCAGAATCAGCCGGTGTGTCATCCCCTCTAGCCTGGACAGCCCATGGGTAAGGGCTTCTAGTCAAGTCAGCTACACTTCCCATGCCATAAAGCATGTTGTGATGTGTTAGATCATAATTTTAACAGACACTGTAAACTTACTTTTAAAACTATTTGCCTCAGGATCCTTGATGTTTATTGCAATAACTTTCCAGTCAGTTTCGCCCTCGTCTATCAATGCCAAAGTCCCCAGAACTTTGACCTGGATAACTTCTCCTCTGGAACATACCTAAAATAAAACAGCAACTCTGATTTAAAACTGATTTTTTATTACCTCCGATCAGGAGCTATGCTGGAGGCAACAAAAAGAAGAAACAATATCAAGTGCTCTGAAAAACTTCAAAGCTTTTGTTCCAAACAGCTTGCTGAGAAAAAGAATGAAATGGACAGTGGTGGTGGTGGTTGATGGATTTGGGCATGATGATACCAAACTTGGAGTAGCGAACAGAAGAACGATAGCGATCGACCACACCAGGACAGAGTTGAGCAGAATGGGCAGACAAGTGACAGATGGAATTTAATAGAGGAGTATGAGGTGATGCATTCTGACTGAAGGGATAATGAGAGGCAATATAGGCTTAATGGTAAAGAACTAAAGATTGTGCAGGGATAGAGGGAGCTTGGAGTGTGTGTGCATCAATTTTTGAAGGAGGCAGGACATAGAGAGAATGGTTACTAAAGCATAAGGGATCTTGGGTTTCATAAAAAGAGGCACTGAGTACAAAAGCAGGGAGGTTATGCTGAACTTTTATAAAGCTCTGGTTTTAATTAATAGCTCTGTATTTCAATGCTAGGAGCATTCGTAACAAGATGCAATTTTTAAAAATTTAATTCATGGGATGTGGGCATCGTTGGCTAGGCCAGCATTTATTACCTATCCCTAATTGCCCTCGAGAAGGTGGTTGTGAGCGGGCTTCTTGCACTGCTGCAGAACAAAAACAGAAATATCTGGAAAGACTCAGCAGGTCTGGCAGCATCGGCGGAGAAGAGCAAGGTTGACGTTTCGAGTCCTCATGACCCTTCAACAGAACTAAGTAGAAATAGGAAAGGGGTGAATTATAAGCTGGTTTAAAGGGGTGGGGGGGGGCAGGTGTTGTTGGGACAAGCAAGCAGTGATAGGAAGAGATAACCAAAAGATGTCTCAGACAAAAGAACAAAGAGGTGTTGAAGGTGGTGATATTATCTAAAAGAATGTGCTAATTAAGAGTCGAGAGCAGAACAAGCAAGGTAGCTCTAGTGGGGGTGGAGTGAGATAAATGATGGGTGAAATACATTTAAAAATAATGGAAATAGGTGGGAAAAGAAAAATCTATATAAATTATTGGAAAAAACAAAAGGGAGGGGGAAGAAACGGAAAGGGGGTGGGGATGGAGGAGGGAGTTCAACATCTAAAGTTGTTGAACTCAATATTCAGTCTGGAAGGCTGTAAAGTGCCTAGTCGGAAGATGAGGTGCTGTTCCTCCAGTTTGCGTTGAGCTTCACTGGAACAATGCAGCAAGCCAAGGACAGACATGTGGGCAAGACTGCAGGGTGGAGTGTTAAAATGGCAAGCAACAGGGAGGTCTGGGTAATGCTTGCGGACAGACCGAAGGTGTTCTGCAAAGCGGTCACCCAGTCTGCGTTTGGTCTCTCCAATGTAGAGGAAACCGCATTGGGAGCAACGAATGCAGTAGGCTTAATTGGGGGAAATGCAAGTGAAATGCTGTTTCACTTGAAAGGAATGTTTGGGCCCTTGGACGGTGAGGAGAGAGGAAATGAAGGGGCAGGTGTTGCATATTTTGCGTTTGCATGGGGAGGTGCTGTAGGTGGGGATTGAGGAGTAGGGGGTGATGGAGGAGTGGACCAGGGTGTCACGGAGGGAACGATCCCTACGGAATGCCGCCGGTCGGGGGGTGAAGGGAAGATGTGTTTGGTGGTGGCATCATGCTGGAGTTGGCGGAAATGGCGGAGGATGATCCTTTGAATGCGGAGGCTGGTGGGGTGATAAGTGAGGACAAGGGGGACCCTATCCTGTTTCTGGGAGGGAGGAGAAGGCGTGAGGGCGGATGCGCGGGAGATGGGCTGGACACGGTTGAGGGCCCTGTCAACGACCATGGGAGGAAAACCTCGGTTAAGGAAGAAGGAGGACATGTCAGAGGAACTGTTTTTGAAGGTAGCATCATCAGAACAGATGCGACGGAGGCGAAGGAACTGAGAGAATGGGATGGAGTCCTTACAGGAAGCGGGGTGTGAGGAGCTGTAGTCGAGGTAGCTGTGGGAGTCGGTAGGCTTGTAATGGATATTGGTGGACAGTCTATCACCAGAAATTGAGACAGAGAGGTCAAGGAAGGGAAGGGAAGTGTCAGAGATGGACCATGTGAAAATGATGGAGGTGTGGAAATTGGAAGCAAAATTAATAAATTTTTCCATATAAATGTAATAAAACATGTCCCCTCATGTGTCTCTGTCACATGAGCAGGGACATGTTATTAAATCAATTTTCAAACTTTTATTTTATCTTTATTTGCTTTTGGAAACCTCATCCCACCTCTGGATGAGGTTTCCAAAAAAATGCAAAGGCCGCTTGGCCTTTTCGCCTGCCCGCCAACTATTAAATTTTCACTGCCCGCTCAACCCAAGTTAATTGATTACTTAATGGCCTTAACAGGCCTTTTAATTGTCGGCGGGTGCACTGCTAGCTCCGCCACGCGCCTGCTGACTGAACTATCGTGCAAATGCGCGTTGACATTGGCACGCTCGGCCGATGTCAATGCGAGTCATTTCACACTCGAGCAGGTCGGGTGCACGCCCGCCTGCTAAGCCAAAATTTCTGCCCTTGGTTACAAGCTGACCAACGTTGGGACCTGAGTATTCAAGGGTATTCGACATTTTGGAAAGGCAGTAAGAAAGGAAAAGGTGAATGGCTCTGTTAATAAAGGATGAGATCAGTGCAGTCAGTACAGTCATTGGAAATTATCTTGGTTTGAAGGATCAAGATGTAGAATCAGTTTGGGTGGAGATAAGAAAAAGCAAAGGAAAATCACTGGTGGGAGTAGCTTATAGGTCCCCAAACAGTAGTTACACTGTAGGACTGAGTTTAAAATCAAGAAATAGCTCTAAGAATAGAGCACAGACTGTGTTACCGTGTGTTGCACAGCTGTAAAGGACAGAACACTAAAGACATCAAGAGCGATGGATTGTGGATTGGACAAGACCCATTGCTTCTGCTTAAGTGTTGCCAGAGACCACCAGATCATTTAAAAGGGTCGGAGAAAAGAGGCTCTGTGCGGAGATGGTCGCCCAGTAGTAATGTTACTGGACTAGTAACCCAGAGGCACAGGTTAATGTTCTGGGAGCAAGAGTTCAAATCCCACCACAGCAGCTGGTGGAAGTTAAATTTAATTAATAATCTGGAATTGGAAAAAAAACCTAGTCTCAGTAATGGTGACCATGACAACTATCATCAATTGTTGCAAAAACCCATCTGGTTCTCTAATGTCCTTTAGGGAAGGAAATCTGTTGCCCTTACCTGGTCTGGCCTACATGTGACTCCAGGCCCACAGCAATGCTGTTGGCTCTTAACTGCCCTGTGAAATGGCGTGACAAACCACTCAGTTCAAGGGCAATTAGGGATGGGCAATAAATGCTGGCCTTGCCAGTGATGCCACACACCGTGAAAGAATAAAAATTCTATGTGATCAGGACTGTCATGACCCGAGTGAGAGAGGGTTCATAGACGTGCACCTCGTCAGTGGTAACCCTGTCCAGGGGCTTTGGATGGAATACGACTGCTGGTGAACGTGACTCAAGGGCTGAAACAATTGGATGGGAATTGAGAGATACTACAAAACAAAGGCAGAGTTGGAAAGACTAAGATCACATGTGATGCACGTTTGTGCACGAAATAACGTGAGCGCTTGTAACTATGTGGGGAGTATCTCTGTCGTGTCAAATAAATTGAAATTTTATCTTTTATTTGAAATATCCCTCGCCTGTTAATTAATGTTTGAATTATGTTGGTTTTAATTAGTTTGTTACAATAAAAGTTTTAAAAAGTGAAATCTTGTATATTGGTTTCCTTTACGTGGGCTTTGTGGGGATTATCGATCTCTATGGAGATTATAATGCTCTACAGTTTCAATTGTTGCCATTCTGGGCTGGAGAGGATGAGTGACATTTCAGGAACTGTTGGCTGGCAGTAGTTTCCCTGTTTCCACGTCGATCCTATGCTTCTACCATATGCCAGCGCTGCCATCAGTAGTTAAACTGGTGCAATGGGCCAACTGACACCATCAATCCTGACTTGAAGATGCATGAGGGCCTGATCAGCTCTTTGTGGGTGACCCAACGCTACCAAAAAGCCTGTGGTTAAAATGGCAGTGGGAGTGAGGTGGACAGTGCCTATAATCACACTCCACACAGACTAAGGATTAGGGAGGGGATTGCGCCTCGCTGCTCACACCCCTTAGGAAATGGTAATTCAACACACTGCCCATCAACTAGTTAACACTACAGACAAAGAGTTCCACTGTCTGTGCTGAGACAGCCCAAATCTGCCAGAGCAACTGGTATAGTTAGCCTCAGCACTCATGGACTAATAAACCAGCCCAAACTGCTATCCAATTATCTCCAGCCTAAAGTGTGGGCATGAACTAAGGACAGGATTGAGCTCCACTATCATGCTACCCATAGTCAAACAGCCTAATGCATGCCAAATGGGAGGATCTTTAAGAATGCCATGGAGACATGAACACTTTCGGAACTCAATCCGCACCCTGCAAGTCAGCATTGACAAGGACAAAATTAGACAGGACTTCCTCCACATCAAAACATGGCAGCATTATAACCAAAACATGGCAGCAATATTATAATCAATGATGTTTCTAAATGCACTCGTGGAACATTCACAAAGGCAATACCTTGGTTCCAATTTCGCATACGTCGATAGGATCATTGTCTCCACGACATCCAGTTGATTCATCTGTGTGACTTGGGTTTTCCCAAGTCTGTAAAAACAAAAGCACAATGGGAGTTACAGGCAGAGGACCATTGACCCATCGAGCCCCCCAATCCACAGTGCTCCCTCAGCCTATCGAGCCCCCCCAATCCACAGTGCTCCCTCAGCTCGAGACCCCCACTCTACAGTGCTCCCTCAGCCCATTGAGCCCCCATATCCACAGTGCTCCGTCAGCCCATTGAGGTCCCAATCCACAGGGTTCCCTCAGCCCATCGAGCCCCCCAATCCGCAGTGTTCCCTCAGCCCGAGACTCCCAATCCACTGTTCCCTCGGTCCATCGTGCTCCCCACTCCAGTGTTCCCTCAGACCATCAAGTACCCCCAATCCACAGGGTTCTGTCAATCCATCGAGCCCCCCAGTCCACAGTGCTCCCTCGGCTCCCTCAGACCCCCAATCCGCAGTGCTCCCTCCGCCCATCGTGCCCCCCAATCCACAGTGCTCCCTCAGCCCACTGTGCTCCCAATTCACAGTGCTCCCTCAGCCCACACAAGCTCCCACATTGAGTTCCACTTGACCCACTGAGCCTGTTCAAATCCAGTGTTTCTTTTGACCCATCTAAACCCCACTATCCACAGTATCCCTTTGATGTTTTTCAAATATCCCCGAATTCCATTGGTTGATATGAACCAATTCAGTTGTTCTTGAAACCCAGTAGGGTTTATTGTTTCACCCCATATAGGGCTGGTAAACTCTGCCACACACTCGCCACCTGATAACTATTGGTCAGGGACACAGTATTCCCTCACCATCGGGGTCAGGGACAGAGTAAGTATCTAAATGCGATTATCAAGCTTAGCTAAAACCCAATTTGAAACGACATGAATAGAAACAGAAGCCTGTAGCGAGTCTAAAGTTGATGTCTTGAGCTGAGATTAAGATTCTCTTCAGGCTGTCATTCAGTTTTATAGTTGGTAGGTCAAAAATTACAGTCAAGCTAAACTGAATCATGGTGATCCAGCAGAATTGCTCAAAGAGCAGTCCCTGGCAAGACAATGAAATCAATAAACATTGTTTATTACAGTTACTTTTAAATATGAAGCAAATCTCTGTGCTGATTGCTCCCTGAAGCGAAGGGGAATTTGTTAGCCTTGTTGATCAGCTTCAGTCGAGATCAATGTTCTGCCAGTTCAGAATTTTAGCACAGGTCCAAAGTAAACATATACTGCAAACTCTCCACGTCACACAGCTTGACAGAGTAAAAGTAAACTGCTTGCGATAACGGGGCAAGGTCCATTTACAAGCCTTGTTGTGAATTACAATTTTCACTCAGTGTCTTTAACATTGAATCAAGCAACCCACAGTACTTGAAGCACTTGAGGAAAATGGGTGTTGAGCCAAAGGAAAGATTAAATTGGCTAACCAAAAGTCAATCAAAGAAGTGGATTGGAAGGAGGGTCAAAGGAACAGTGGAAATTGGAGGGTTTGAGAGAGAGAATACTAGAGTGCAAATTCTCACTGGCTGATAGAAATGTAGGCAATATTGAACAAAGGGGAATGCACAAGAGTTCAGGGTGTAAGGGGCAGAGTTAGGGACAAGCGATAGGTGGCATGATTGGGGAGGATATTATAGAGATAGGGAAGGGGAGGCAATGGATAGATTTGAACACGCGAATGCTGGCAGCGTAATGTCACTGGACTAGCAATCCAGAGACCGAGTCTAATGCTCCAGAGATGCGGGTTCAAATCCCACCATGGCAGCTGTTGGCATTTAAATTCTATAAAAATCTGGAAAATAAAGCTAGTCTCAGTAATGGTAAATAATGAAACTATCATCCATTATCATCAAAACCCATCTGGTTCACTAATGTCTTTTAGGGAAGGAAATCTGCCATTCTTGCCTGGCCTACAGGTGACTCCGGACCCACAGCAATTTGGCTGACTCTTAACTGCCCTCTGAAATGGCCTAGCAAGCCACTCAGTTCAAGGGCAATTAAGGATGGGCAACAAATGCTGGCCTTGCCAGTGACACCCACATCCCAAAGAATAAAAAAATTGGTGTTGCTGGACCAGGAACCAATGTAGATCAGTATGCACAGGGGAGATGGGTGAACAGAGCTTGATATAAGTCAGGGTACAGGCAGCAAATTTTTGGATGCGCTCATTTTATGGAGGGTGCAAGTTGGGAGGTTGCCCAGGAGGATACTGAAATAATTAAATGTGGATGGAAAAAGTCATGGGATGAGGGGTTCAGCAACAGATGAACTGAGATAGGGGTGGAGATAGGCAATGTCCCGATGTAGAAATGGGGCGTCAGTTGTTAATTGTATATTCATTGTATTTAATAGCATGCAGGTGATGGGCATTAACTGGGGATTCATTTGTGCTCCTAAAAAAGTTATAAATAGATACAAACTGAAAATGTAGTTGCTGTGTCAGGAGGTGAATGTTTAACATGTGTATCTTTGTAAATAAATGCTTATAAAAGTGTGTAAAGATTGGCTCCAGTTCTATCCTTCAGCTAGCTTTTCAGAGTAATACAATAGTGATTGTGGGAACTTGTGTTCAGAAGCCGCTGCTTCACCGTCATTGGGACAAAATCCTGGAATTCCCTCCCTAGTAGCACTGTGGGCATACTTACACCACATGGACTGCAGTAGTTCCAGAAGGCAGCTCACTGCCACCTTCAAGAGCAGTTAGGAATGAGCAACAAATGCTGGCCTAGCCAGCGATGCCCACATCCCATGAAAGAATAAACAAAATAAAAAAGCTCATCTTGGGGTAGATACCATAGCAAGGTTGCTCATAATCTGCTTCAACCTCAGGACAGTGGCCAGGAAGAGGGATGGTGTTGATGGCTGGGATCAGAGTTTGTGACAGTAACTGAAGACAATGACTTTGGCTCTTCCCAACATTTAGTTTGAGATAATTGCCGCTCATCTAGAACTAGATGTTGAACAAGCAGTGTGACAACAGTTGGTTTAAGAGGTGCAGATTTGGGTTTAGTCAGACTTTATGTGGAAGATGGCACCATGTCTTAGATGGTGTTGCCAATGGGCATCATAGATGAATCGAGGTCACAGGTGGGGTTGGCAAGTACAGATCTTTGAGGCTCTCTGCAGGTGAAAGAAAACTGTTCTCTAAAAATCAAAAATTCTTCGTGACAAAGCCATTTTGGATCTACATTGCTAAATTTATTTAATCAGCTATAGTGAAACAATTGCCTATAAACTTGCCACGAACATGGGCTGTGCTCACAACAGTAGAGAAAGGATTTTTTGAGAGAACAATATTCCTATTTCCAAAAACCTCATAGCTTTTTGAAATGGCCATTAAAGAGCAGTGAGCTGCCTGTATTGCTCTCATGGTCCATGAGTGTTTTTCTTCTAGGACTGCCCCAAAACTAGAATCCCAATTGCTCCGGGACAATGTAGGCACTCATAGTGGCCACTTATAGGGTCATCTCTGAAATTGTGGCCTCCCAGAATTGAAAAGAAGCCACTGTAATCAGCAAAGGGTTTCTGCGATTGCAAATACCTTTGCCACTCACCTGTGGAAGGGCCCCATAATTCCAAATATAGCCCTTATGAGGGAAAACATTTGCCACAAATCGCATATTCCCTTTCTTAGCATCTTGCTTGATTGGGTTCAACGGCTCTTTTGTTGCAATCTGAAAATGTAGAAATACAATATTCAGTTAATGTTTCCTGTTGAAAGTATGCAACCATCTCAGTGCATCCTCTGCTCTTCCTTCTCCTGGCCTTTCATAATGCTGCACAGACAACAACTGCACCAACACATTGCATGGGATTCCTGCCTCTTTGCAACCTGAGATGTGATGATTCCACCCTTATACCCTGTCCAAAGCCTGCTCAGCTCCACACAGGGTACAGCAGGGTGAATGGCCAAGGGCAATCAGGCATGTACAATAAGGTTAGAAGCCTGGCAGGGGGAGAGGCAGCCAATAGAAATGAGTAGTAGTAGTGCCAGAAGAAACCTGCAAGTCCAGAGGAAGCTGGAGGATTACTGGGAGAGGAGGCGGAGAAGAATTGGGCAGCAGCGGCCATGGGATCCACTCTAACTAGACAAGCCTGTGGATATTTGATTGAGGGAGGTGCTTTCTTTTGGGGGCGGGGGGGGGAACTTGCCATGCAGCTGGGCAAAGGGGGCAGACCGGAGGAGAGAGGTATGAGGACCTGTGTCAAAGACTGGGACAGCAGCTGCTAAAAGGGAAACACGCTGATACTCCAATATGATTTCCCAATGTATCAGTGTTCGATGCTCTGGATACTGTCAAAGGTCTGGATACTGTCATTGTGTGCCAGTGCAAGAAAGTACGACTATCATTTCCACTTTGGAAGCAAACCCATTCTTGTTTAACTTTATTTTATATCTATTTTTGCTTCTTTACAATCCCAGTTTTATTACGTTTGCCATATATTTATTTTTGTTACCACAACAATGTGCCTGGGCTGAGAGCTGTCCCATTCTTCTCAACACCACCATTCATTTAACCGTGGCTTGTTCACTGACCACTCACTGCCAAAAGCGAGGGACAGAGAGCCAGAGGGCGCCAGCCAGAACAAGCAGGAGATAAACAGAGACACCACCAGGGTAACAAGATAGCAGAAGAACGGAGATAGTTGATAGTGTGTTGGCCTTCGGCCATATGTGTAGGGAGAATAACTCCATCATAAACATAAGCATGAAACTTATTTGAAATGAAAAAGGTCGATGTAAAAGTTTGATCAAATGTCACCATCACCATCCCTGGGTATGTCCTGTCCTACCAGCAGGACATGCCCAGCAGAAGTGCTGGCACAGTGATTGGAATACAGTCGTGAGGGAGTTGCCCTGGGAGCCCTCAACAGCAACTCCGGGCCTGTGAAGTCTCATGGCACCAGGTCAAACATGGGCAAGGAAACCTCCTGCTGATTAGCCCCTCAGCTGATGAATCCGTGCTCCTCCATGTTGAACACCACTTGGAGGAAGCACTGAGGGTGGCAAGAGAGCAGAATGTAGTCTGGGTGGGGGACTTCAAAGTCCATCACCATGAGTGGCTCAGTAGCACCACCACTGACCGAGCTGGCTTGAGTCCTAAAGGACATAGCTGCTAGACTGGGTCTGCAGCAGGTGGTGAGGGAGCCAACAAGAGGGAAAAACATACTTGAATTCAACCTCACCAACCTGCCTGCTTCAGATGCATCTGTCCATGACAGTATTGGTAGGAGTGACCACCGCGCATTGTGGAGACGGAGTCAGTCTTCACATTGAGGATACCCTCCATCGTGTTACATGGCATAGATTTCTAATAGATCTAGCAACTCAAGACTGGGCATATGAGGCGCTGTGGGCCATCAGCAGCAGCAGCAGAATTGTACTCGAACACAATCTGTAACCTCATGGCCCAGCATATCTCCCACTCAAGCATTACCACCAAGCCAGGGGACCAATCCTGGTTCAATGAAGTGTTCGGGCGGGCATGCCAGGAGCAGCACCAGTCATACCTAAAAATGAGGTGTCAACCTGGTGGAGCTGCAACACAGGACTAATTGCGTGCCAAACAGCATAAGCAGCAAGTGATAGAGTTAAGATATTCCACAACCAACAAGTCACACCTAAGTTCTGCAATCCTGCCACATCCAGTTGTGAATAACGGTGGACAATTAAACAACTCACTGGAGGAGGAGGCTCCACAAATATCCCCATCCTCAATGATAGGGGGGGTCCAGCACATCAGTGCAAAAGGTAAGGCTGAAGTATTTGTAACAATCTTCAGCCAGAAGTGCTGAGTGGATGATCCATCTCTGCCTCCTCCGGAGGTCCCCAGCATCACAGATGTGTCTTCAGCCGATTTGATTCACTCCACGTGATACGGCTGAAGGCACTAAATACTGCAAAGGCTATGGGCCCTGACAATATTCCTGCAATAGAAGGCTTGTGCTCCAGAACTTGCCCCCAGTCAAGCTGTTCCAGTACAGCTACTACACCAGCATCCACCTGGCAATGTGGAAAATTGCCCAGGTATGTCCTGTACACAAAAAGCAGGACAAATCCAACCTGGACAATTACCACCCCATCAGTCCATTCTCAATTATCAGTAAATTGAGGGAAGGGGTCAACAGCACTATCAAGTGGCACTTGCTTAGCAATAACTTGCTCACTGACGCTCAGTTTGGGTTCTGCTAGGGTCACTCAGCTCCTGACCTCATTACAGCCTTGATGGACAGAAGGGCTGAACTCAAGAGGTGAGGTGAGAATGATTGCCTTTGACATCAAGGCAGCATTTGACAGAGTGTGGCATCAAGTAGCCCTAGCAAAACTGGAGTCAATGGGAATCAGAGGGAAAACTTTCTGCTGTTTGAAGTCATACCTAGCACAAAGGAAGATGGCTGTGGTTGCTTGAGGTCAATCATCTCAGTTCCAGGACATCACTGCAGGAATTCCTCAGGGTAGTATCCTAGGCCCAACCATCTTCAGCTGCTTCAACGACCTTCCTTCCATCATAAGGTCAGATGTGGGGAAGTACGCTAATGATTGCACAATGTTCAGCACCATTTGCGATTCCTCAGATACTGAAGCAGTCTGTTCCCACATGCAGCAAGACCTCTTGACATTCAATGGCATAACCATCGCTGAATCCCCCATTATCAACATCCTGGCGGCGGGGGGGGTTACCATTGACCAGAAACTGAACTGGACTAGCCATATAAATACTGTGGCTACAAGCGCAGGTCAGAGGTTAGGAGTCCTGTGGTGAGTAACTCACCTCTTGACTCCCCATCTACAAGCGACCAGTCAGGAGTGTGATGGAATACTCCCTAATTGCCTGGATGACTGCAGCTCCAACAAGAAGCTTGACACCATCCAGGGCAAAGCAGCCCGCTTGATTGGTGCCCCATCCACAAACATTCACTCCTTCCACCACCGACGCACAATGGCAGCAGTGTGTACCATCTACAAGATGCATTGCAGAAACTCACCAAGGCTCCTTCGACAGCACCTTCCAAACCCATGACCACTACCATCTAGAAGGACAAAGGCAGAAGATACATGGGAACACCACCACCTGGAAGTTCCCCTCCAAGTCACTCACCATTCTGACTTGAAAATATATCACCATTCCTTCACTGTTGCTGGGTCAAAATCCTGGAATTCACTTCCTAACGGCACTGTGGGTGTACCTACACCACATGGGCTGCAGAGATTCAAGAAGGCAGCTCACCACCACCTTCTCAAGGACAATTAGGGATGGGCAATAAATGCTGGCCTAGCCAGCAATGCACATTTCCCATGAATGAAAAAAATTATTTTAGGATTGCAAATAATTCACTAGGTTTTGGAAAAAAAGGTCACATATTAATACACAAGGCTGTCTGGGCAAAAAATAAAAATTACCTCCATTTTCGCATTGGTCCAACGAGGAATCTCCACAACCATGTTAAACGCATCCTGCAAGAAAATTCACAATATAGCATGAGTGAGCACTGTTGCTGCAGTTCATCGACTCAATATATCCCCCATATCCACCCCAGGTCAGTACCTCACCTCAGTATATCCTCTATATCCATTCCAGGAGAGCGCATCATCTCAGTGTATATTAAAGAAAATACTAGTCAAGTAGCCAGTTTACATTGCTTTGGCAAAGAGCTCATAGGCTTGATGGACCTAATGGTGTCCTCCTGTGCTTTAATACAAGGTTCTAGACAAATTTGCTCATCTTTAATATAGTGCCTTTCACAAGCACAGAACATCCCAATGCACTTTATAACTAATTAAATACTTTTAAAAAGTGTGGTCACTGTTGTCAGAAGCATGGCAACCAATTTGCATACAGCAAGCTCTCAAAAACAGCAGTTTGATAATTACCAGATGATCTGTTTTTGTGACGTTGATTGAGGGACAAATATTGACCAGAACACTGGAGATAACTCCATGCTCTTCTCTGAAATGGTGCCATGGGATCTTTTACATCCACTTGAGAGGATAGATATGGTCTCGATTTAACATCACACCTAAAAGATGGCATCTCAGAAAACCCAGCATTTCCTCTGTACTGGAGTGTCAGTCTACATTATGTGCTCAAATGTCTGGAGTGTCTGGGACTTGAGCAACAATAACTTTCATTTATGTAGCAGTTTTAACTTACATGAACATCTCAAGGTGCTTCACAGGAGCTCACGAGTGCTTTGAGGCAAAAATCAGACACTGAACCACATTGGATGATATAAGGGCAATGGCCAAAAGCATGGTCAGATAGGTAGGTCTGAAAGGAGCGTCTTAAAGGAAGAGAGAGCGAGGGGAAGAGAACTGGAGAGGTTTAGGGAGGAAAATTCAGAGTTTAGGGGTTGGGCAGCTGAAGGCACAGCCACCAATGGTGGGACAATTAAAATTGGGTGTGCTCAGGGATCAGAAGGTTGAGAGACTGGAGTAGATTACAGGGATAGAGAGGGTTGAGGCCATGAAAGATTTGAAAATCAGCATGAGAATTTTAAAATCAAATTGTTGCTTGACCAGAATCCAATGTAGGCCAGCAAGCATATGATGTATGTCTCACCTTAATGCTGCAGGAGTTTTGGATGACCTTAAATTTACAGAGGGTAGAATTTGGGAGATCAGCCAGGAGTGTGTTGAAAATAGACCAGTCTAGAGGTAACAAAGACATGATGAGGGTTTCAGCAGCAGATAAGCCAAGGCACGGGCAAAGTCAGGTGATGTTACAGAGGTGGGAATAAGTCGTCTTAGTGATGGCACGACTATGTGCTCAAAAGCTCATGTTGGGGTCAAATATGACAGCAAAACTGTGAACAGTCTGGCTTAAATTGTTACCAGGGAGAGGGATAAAGTCAGTAGTCAAGGAACAGAGTTGGAGCAGGGACTGAAAACAATGGCTTCAGTCTTCCCAATATTTAATTGGAGGAAATTTCTGCTCATCCAGTGCTGGATGTCAGATAAGCAGTCTGATCATTTAGCAAAAGTGGAGGAGTCGAGAGAGGTGGTGCTGAGGTAGAGCTGGGTGTCTTCAGTATACATGTGAAAACTAACACTGTACTTTCAGTGTCAAGGGACATCATGTGGATGAGGAACAGGAGGGGACCAAGGATAGATTCTTGGGGGATACCAGAGGTGAGGGAGACGGCCCAGAGCAGCAGGGAGGTTGTCGGTGAAGGAGGCTATCAGAAGTGACTCTTCCATTAAAGTCCAGCATGAGGAGAAAACACAACCAAGTATGCCCAGAAATGAAAAACTTTTCCTCTCACCCTTTGAGTCAGTGGCATATTCAAAGACACAGATAAAGTATTTCTTTATACAGCATTGAAAGATTACAGAACCATGTGTATTTATGCTTAATTACTCTATACATCCTTAAACAAGTTTGTCTAGATTTCTCCAGAGTGCAACTGGAGGTGGAGCTATCTAAGAATAGCTCAAGATGCACTATGCAGTTGTTGCCGTGTACATGGCTGCTCTTATCTCAGTGCTCTTACTGCAGCCAGTATTGTCACACTTCCTCCTTGTAACACCTCTAAAGGAATTTAATATGCAAAATATCCAGCTTCATGTTACAATATTACAAACACTGATATATAAAGGCACCAGAAGCAGTACAAGTCAGCCAGTAGCTGTGGATGAAATAGAACAGCTCTTTCAAGGGTTCCTATCCAGATTGGAAACCTGCGTCCGGTCCAGTGGCGACTGATTTGTGTGTTTGCACATTTCCAGTTTTATTTTCATTTTTTGAGCATTTTGATTTTTGTCGGCAGTGACTAACAGAGCAAAGAACCTTCCAAGCCAGGAGCTTAATAAACATCAAAAATAAGGGCGGAGAGGCAAGGAGGATCAGAGTAGTTCAATCCAAATCTAAATAGGTGAAAATTATAATGAAAGTGAGAATGGACAGGGTAGAGTAGGAACAACCAGGATACATTAAACTGTCAGTGAAAGCCAGGCTGAGTGTCAGTAGAGGACTGGAGATTATTTTGTGTAGTCTGGACTGAGCATCAACAGAAGAGTAAACATTATTGTTAGAAATCAGCACATTGCTTAGAATATATGTTAAATCAGGGCAGTGCTGTAAGTTATGTTTTCTAGAAACCAAGCTAGTGAAATGATTATTCTTAGGTGGTGATGGCTGTAACTCTTGTAGGGTTAAAACAATTAACTAAGTTAACAATAACAAGGGAAAAATCAAGCACAGCCCCTAAGTCAGGTCAGCTGTAAAATCAAGGAAAAACTTTAAAGGAACCTTACAAACATCAAACCAAGATGTGATTAAAAGGGTCATTAAAACACCCCAGTCCCCGCGGTGCCCACCGGGCACGGAAGGCATCGATGGTGCCGGCAGACACCGCGTGCTCCCTCTCCAGGGACACCCGGCTGCGAACGTAGCCGCGGAAGAGGGACAAACAATCGGGCGGGACTCCCCCCTCGATCGCCCGCTGCCTGGACTTATTAATGGCCAACCTGGCCAAGCCCAGGAGCAGGTTCATGAGGAGGTCCTCCTCCTTCCCGACCCCCTTCCGCACCGGGTGTCCGTAGATCAGGAGCGTGGGACTGAAGTGCAGACAAAACAGCAACAGAAAGTTTTTTAAATAACTGAAAAGGGAGTGCAGCCTATGACACCCTATATAAACGTGGTCCACAGACTCCACAAGACCACAAAAAAGGCAGGTGTCTTGGGAGTCCGTGAACCTACACATTTTACGATTGTAGGGGACTGCTGCATGCAACACCCTCCAACCCAGGTCCCCGATAGAAAACGGGAGGACACCTCCGTAGAGGGCCTCCCATCGGGGGCCTCCACCGCCGGACGGCAACAAGGCACGCCAGGGCGTGTCCGGGCGGCAGACGAGGGCGAGAAAATGGAAGGTGTGCAGCAGCAGTCCGTACAGAAAACTCCTCCGCGCCGTGCCAAATGGCACGGAGGGCATGTCCCTGAGGCGGCTCATATTATTGCGGGGCACCGGCACCCGAGGGAGGGTTCGGGGCTTGGGGCCAATGTGGAATTCCGTCCGAACAGGGGAGCGTTCAGCCGGAAGACCACCGCGCACCTGGGCCACCTCCAGACCTAAAATGACATCGGGTCCGAGCACGACCGTCCTTAGGTCTTGGATGGCATCGGCTGCGACCTGGACACTCACTGACGCGCGACGCGCCAACTCCTGCGGGAGCATCCAGCCCAGTCCTCCGCCACCCAGCACGTCCCCGATCCTGGTCACCCCGGCAGCCACAGCCCTCCTCTCCGCCAGCCACTGAAAGGGATGGAGGGGCGGATTCCTGAGCAGCGGCTCTCTGACGATAGCCGCTACTCCTGACGGGGGAGAGCTGCGTCGCGAGGCAACCACGTTCCAGACTTTGATCAGGTCCTGGTAAAAGACGGGCAACGCCTGTAAGGAGCCACCGAGGCCCCTCTGCTCTATAAACAGGAGCTGCACGTCATAATTCAGGCCGTGCACCTGGCGGAAGAAATACGTCGCCAGGGCACACCATCTCGGAGGAGGCTCGACGTAAAGGTATCGCTGCAGGGTCTGAAGACGGAAAGTCGCCACCTGTGTGTGTAGGCACACTAGCGCCTGACCGCCCTCCCTAAGCGGGAGACTCAGAACCTCAGCAGCGACCCAGTGCAATCTTTTGTCCCAGAAGAAGTCGACTAACATTCTCTGGATTTTTGCGACAAAGTCCGGGGGAGGGGTCAAAGTGACCAGCCAATACCACAACATGGCGGCGATCAGCTGGTTTATGACCAGAACTCGACCCCGGTAAGACAGTACTCGGAGCAGTCCTGTCCAGCGCCGCAGGTGAGCGGTGACTTTCGTCTCCAGTTCCTGCCAGTTCGCCGGCCAGGATTCCTCGGCAGGGCAGAGATGGACCCCCAGGTAGAGGATACTGGTCCTGCTCCAGGTGAAAGGCCTGAGCTCCTCGGGTAGGGGATTCATCTGCCACGGGCCGACCAGGAGTCCAGAACATTTATCCCAGTTGATCCTAGCAGAATAAACCGCAGAGTAGACCTCCTGGCACTCGCACATCCTCCGCAGGTCAGCCGGGTCACTAAACATAAGGAGCACGTCATCGGCGTATGCCGAAAGGACCACCCCGATGCCCGGCCCACGCAGAACCAATCCCGACAACCTCCTCCGCAAGAGGCGCAGGAAAGGCTCCACGCAAATAGAATACAACTGGCCAGACAAAGTGAAGGGGTGCCATCAGGGACCCGTTAACCTTAACTAGACACTCCGCGGCGGTGTACAGAAGTCGGATCCGGGCGACAAAATGCGTCCCGAACCCGAATGCTCGCTGAGTTCCGAGTAAATATTCGTGATCCACCCTGTCGAACGCCTTCTCCTGATCAAGGGACAGGAAACTCTTTCGAGTTACCAACAGTCACAGATTGCAACTTCTTTCGGGTACAATCACAGTTCTTGGTTTTCCAGGAGTGGGACATGAACCCACAACCTTCTGATTCAAAGGCGAGGGTGCTATGAACTGAGCCACAGCTGACACCTCTCAAGGGACAGGAAACTCTTTCGAGTTATCAACAGTCACAGATTGCAACTCTTTTCGAGTACAATCACAGTTCTTGGTTTCCGAGAGTGGGACATGAACCCACAACCCTCTGATTCAAAGGCGAGGGTGCTATGAACTGAGCCACAGCTCGACAGACCAGCCCTCTGGGAGTAATGAATAATGTCCTGGACCAGATGGTGATGGCTGTAGCTAGCCTGAAAGAGGCCATGGTCAAATGAGGCCTCTGCAGCAATGGGAGAGTGATTGGATGGATACTTAAAACAAATAACTATTTTACAAAACTGGGTTTGGATTTTCAGTTAACCATGCCTAATTTAAGATCTTTGCTGAACTGTGTAAGTTAATTAATGTGTGGAAATAGAATAAAAACTACTTTAGTGAATGACCCTATGATTTAATAGTCAGGAATTAGATCAGTTAGACTGGATAGTCATTATGAACAGCTGAGCGTAAACTGCTGATGACAGGCAAATAGAAACAATGAGGCTGCTGAAAGTAGGCTAGAAGGCCAGGGATGGTATACATTGGAGTGATGAAAGTGATCATGTCAAACAGTACTGAAAGATACAAGGAAAGCAGTCCCAAGGATGATACAAGGACATGGGCAATTGAGACTGATGGAAAGTGGAAGATGACACAAGAGCGGTCTTTTACCCCATGGCTTAAACAAAGTGTTTGACACACCTTTGGACACATTACAGGACAATTAAGCCCTGTCCACATAACACCTTGGTCCAGCCCTGAAAAAAGGTATAAAATGGATAGGTTTTTGAAGGAAGCCACTGCAGTAAGAGGTAAAGAAGTGGGCTCAAGAGTGGATCCACATTGGCTTTGGTCTAGAACTGTTGGGTAGTTCAGAAGACTTTGAAGAGGAGCAAGGCATAGAGAAGAGAAGTTCAAAAACACACCAGCTGTCCTGTCTAACCTGGATTGGTATTTGCTACTTATATGGTTTGGCAATAGCTATCTGATCAAACTCAACATACCCACCACATTGGTTGCAGCCTATCCTGATTAGATTAATTGATAACAATGTTTAAATTAAATTGACAAGTTTAAGATCTTTATACTATCTTGTACTGGGGAACATGGGCAAATGGTGAAGGTGAGGGTGTAAGGATGTGGCTGAGCTGCAAAATGCCATGGTGAATGGAGAGTCAAAGATTAAACAGTTGAGATTTTGAAAGTGTCATTGAAGGCAAGTTTCTTTGTCAAGGCAGACACAGAAGGAAGCAGAGCTGGGAGAGGGAAGGAGAATATGGGTGGAGAATGGTTCAAGGAAGTGATCGAAGATGGCCTTATTTGTTTTTGACAAGATGGGTGTAGTGAAGTCAGGTGAGATGGCAAGGTCAAGGGTTGGACATGAATATGGTTTGGAGAGTTCATACGGAACTAGAGATTAAAGGAGAACAGGAGCACAGTGATCTCAGAGGACAGAGAACATGATAAATTGAGGTGGAGGTCAAAAAGACACTCTGCAGGGATTGAGGGTGGAAAGCAGTGAAGATATCTGAGGGAAAATATCACTGTCACAGACACAGAGGGTGTCACCTGTGACTTTGACGAGAGCTGTTTTCATACTGTGGCAGGTTTTAAACACAGATCTGGGAAAGATGAGAAGGGATTTGGTAGAAATCAAGTGGGAATTTGTGGGGATAGTTGATAAATATTTTGCATCATTGAGAATGTGGATATTTGTACAGCCTCCCCCTCCAATTAGCTGCTAAATTTTCCACCATCATACATGACTGGATGTGGCTTGACTGCAGAGCTTGGATCTGACCTATTGGGTGGGGGAAATTGCTTAACTTTGTCTATAGGATGTTGCTTTGCTATTTGGCATGCATGTACTCCTGTGTTGTAGCTTCAAGAAGTTGGTACCTCATTTTCAGATACACCTGGTGCTATTCCTGACATACTCTCCTCAATGAACCTGGGGTGGTCCCTGAGCTTGATGGTAATGGTAGAGGGATATGCTGGGCCATGAGGTTATAGATTGTGGTTGAATACACTGCTGCTGCAACTCTGATGGATATCCAGTTTTGAACTGCTAGATCTGTTCTGAACCTATCCTATTTAGCATGATGGTACTGCCACACAATGTGATGGACGATATCCTCAATGTGAAAATGGGACTTTATTTCTACAAGGTCTGTGCAGTGGTTACTCTTACCAAATACTGTTATCAACAGATGCATCTATGACAGCTAGGTTGGTGAGGAACAGGTCAAGTGGGTATTTCCTTTTTGTTGGTTCCCGTACCATCTGCCACAGGCCCACTCTGGTAGATCTGTTCTTCAGGACTCTTGTCAGCTCAGTAAGTAGTTGTGCTACTGAGTCACTCGTGGGTGATGGGCACTGAAGCCCCACACAGGTGGAAACGGTGGCATAGTGGTAATGTCACTGGACCAGTAATCCAGACGCCCAGGCTAAAGCTAATGGTGACCATGACAACTATCATCGACTGTTGTAAAAACCCATCTGGTTCACTAATGTCCCTTATGGAAGGAAATATGCTGCCGTTGCCTGGTCTGGCCTACACGTGACTCCAGATCCACAGCAGTGTGCTACCTGAAATGACCAAGCAAGCCACTCTGTTCAAGGGCAATTAGGGATGGAAAACAAATGCTGGCCTTGCCAGTGATGCCCACATCCCATGCCAGAATAAAATAGACCCAGAGTACATTTTGTGCCCTTGTTACCCTCAGTGCTTCTTCCAATTGTTGTTCGACATGGTGGAGTACTGATTCATGAGCTAACAGAGGTAGTAATCATAGAATGATTACAGTACAGGAGGGCATTTGGCCCATCATGTTCCATGCTGGCTCTCTGCAAGAACAACTCACTTTGTTTTTTCAGTTTCTCTTTAAGGGGCTGCTTTTACTTTATCCCTGATTTTGTTAATTTAGTTTAATTGGTTTGACTCAAAAGAGTTACCCCACTGTTTCCCCATAAGACTTCTCTTCAGATAATAATCCAATGAAGGCTTCAATTGAATCTGCCTCCACCACACACTCAGACAGTGCATTCCAGATCCTAACCACTCACTGCATAAGAGAGTTTTCCCTCATTTCGCTATTACTTTTTTTTTGAAAATCACCTTAAATCGATGTCCTCTGGCTTTCGACCTTCTGCCAATGAGAATAGGTCTCTTCCTATCTTTTCTGTCCAGACTGGCTTTGACTAGTGAACTTTACAAGGTAACACTCAGTGCTGGTGCCTCAACTATTTACAATCTATATTAATGCTTTAGACGAAGAGACCAACAGTAATGTATCTAAATTTGCTGATGATACAAAGCTAGATAGGAATGCAAGCATTTGAGGAGGACACAGAGGCTGCAAAGAGAGATAGAAGATGGACTACAATATGGGAAAGTGTGAAGTTATTCACTTTGGTTGTAAGAATAGAAAAGCTGAATTTTTTTTTAAAAAGCTGTGAAACTTGTAAATGTTGATGTTCAAAGAGCCTTGGGTGCACTTGTACAAGAAGCACAAAAAGTTAGCATGCAGGTACAGCGAGCAATGAATAAAAAAAAGGTATGTTGGCCATTTTTGTAAGGGGATTGGCAAAGAATAAAGAAGTCTTGCTACAATTGTATGTGGCTTTGGTAAGACCACACCTAGAATACTATGTGCAATTTTGGTCTCCACATTTAAAAAAGGATATGCTTACATTAGAGGCGTAGAGTGAGGGTTCACTAAATTGGTTCCCGAGATGAGAGGGCTGTCCTATGATGAGGGGCTGAGTAAATTGGGTCTATGTTGTCTGGAGTTTAGAAGAATCAGAGGTGAACTCATTGCAACTTTCAAGGTTATGATGGGGTTTGAAAGGCTAGATACTGAGAGGTGTTTCCCCTGGCTGGGGAATCTAGAACACGGGGGCACAGTCTCAGGATAAGGGGCCGATCATTTAGGGTTGAGATGAGGAGCAGTTACTTCACTCAAAGGGTTGTGAATATATTTAAGGCTGAGATCGGCAGATTTTTGGAGTCTCAGGGAACTGAGGGATATGGGGAGCAGGCAATAAAGGAGTTGAAGCCCAAGATCCCCCATGATTGTACTGAATGGCTCAAGCGGGTATTCTTCTGCTCCTACTTATGTTACATCCCCTCCTGATTTTGAGCACCTCTAACAAATCTCCTCTCAACCTTCTCTTCTCCAAGGAGAAGAGTTCCAGCTTCTCCACTCTATCTTCATAACTGAAGTTCCTCATCCCTGGAGCCATTCTCATGAATCTTTTCTGCACCCTCTCTAATGCCCAACGGGTGCCCAGAACTCCAGTTGAGGCTGAACCAGTGTTTTATACAGGTTTATCATAACGTCCCTGCGTATGTACTCTAAGCCCCTAGTTATAAAGCCCAGGATTCTAATATAGGTAACCTACATTAATCACTTTCTCAACTGTCCTGCCACCTTAAATGATTTATGCACATGTACCTCCAAGGTCCCGCTGCTCCTGCAACCCCTTTAGAATGGTACCATTTTATATTGCCTCTCCTCGTTCTTTCAACCACTTCACTGCATTAAATTTCATCTGACACTTATCTGCCCGTTCTACCAGCTTGTCTGTCCTTTTGAAAATTATCACTATCGTCCTCACAGTTCATAATCCTTCTAATTTTTATGTAATCTGTAAATTCTGAAATTGCACTGTGTATATCCTCATCTAGGTCATTAACATATATCAAGAAAAACAGGGGTCCTAACAGTAACTCCTGGAGACCCCACTATATACCCAGAACTCAATCCAGTATTGCTCCCTTCCTCATTGGGCTGGAAACACACTAATGGAGAATGCTTGTGTAAAATTTCAGGAACTATGTTCCCATCCGCCTCTCCCCCAACCCCACTTGCACAGTTACTATCTATCTCGGTCTATAATTAAGATAATTGAAGTTCCCCATCATCACTACTCCCTATTTCCTGCGTCTTTGTAATTTTCCTGCACAGCTCCTCCTCTATGTCCTCTCCACTATTTGGTGGCCTATAATATATATCCAGCAGTGTAACAGCTCCTTTATTAAACCTTAACTCTAATCAAATGCATTCTGTCTTTAGTCCCTCAATGACACCAGGATTAAGAGTAGATGTGAGTGCAGGGCTGAGGGGCCAATTCTTTGAAAGATGGGACATTTTGTGATCTTTAATTAAAGATGAAGAGAAAATAATTAAGGAGTATGAAATTAGAGGGAGGATAGTGGCATAGATGAAAAACTGGCTAGAAAAGAAGAACAGAGTACACAAGCTTAGGAATTTTTTCCACAGTTGTTTCACGTAGACAGTGGTGCCCCACAGAAACTGTTGAGGCTACTTCTGTTCACTGTACATCAATAACTTGGTTAGAGAGCTGGAAGGAACAGTGTCCACACGTGCATATAGGAAGTGTCGTTAACAACTGAGGATTACAGGAAGCTACAAAGGATATGGATAAGGTGGTAAATGTCAGTAAAGGTGCGATGGGAGATTTAGGTAAAAATTTAGACTTTGCATGGGATAAACAGAGATTTTATAGAAATTACAGCACAGAAACAGACTATCCGGCCCAACTGCATGCATGCTGCAAATGAGCATCCTGCCATCCTGATTCATCTCGTCTCATCAACATATCCTTCCATTCCTTTCTCCTTCATGTATTTATCCAGCTTCCCCTTAAATTTATACTATGCTATTTAGTTACCACTCCTTGTGGTGCCAAGATCCACATTCTAACCACACTGAGTAATGAGGTTTCTCCTCAATTCCTTTTTTAGATTTATTGGTGACCATCATATATTTATGGCCCCTCATTCTTGTCAGCTCCTTAATTCTAACCAAATGAATTGTCTTTGATCTTCAACCACATCAGGATAAGAGTGGATGAGAGTGGAGGACTGGAAAGGGACCAATGGACCCACCCTCAAAGATGGAACATTTTGGAATGTTTAAGTAAAAGATAAAATAATGAAGGGGTATAAAGTTATGAGGATAGCAAAATACATTAAATGGAAGGGAGAACAGAAAGAGGAGTTCTTAGTGGTTTCAAGTACATCATTGCTACTATACCCTTTCATAATTTTCAACTCCTCTGTTAGAGCCCCAGCCTGTTCTGTCTTTCCTGATGAATTTAGCCTCTCAGTTCTGGTATCACCCTTGTAAATCTTTTTGCCTTTTCCAGTGTCTCAAACCCTTTTTATAATATGGAGACCAGAACTGTGCACAATACTCATGTGTGGTCAAACCAAGGCTCTGGACAAGTTTAACACAACTTCTCTGCTTTTCAATTCTATTCCTTTAAAAAGAAACCCCAGCTGAATGAACTGAATTGCTACTTTTAAATATTTGTGCACCTGTACCTCAAATTCCCTTTGTTCCTCTACCCCATTTACATAAAATTCCTAAGGACCTCCTTATTCCTTCCTACCAAAATGTGGAAAGCTGCCTGCATCCCTAAAACAAGTAGGGTACTTCAAACAAAAAAATCAGGAAAAAGTTGAATTTAAAAAGCATATTAAATAGAATAAGAGCAGAGAAGTTTGGGGGCTTCAGGTTCACAAAACATTAAAAGTACACCAAGTGGATAAAATTACAAATGCTCATGAAATTCTGGATCTCAGGAAAATATAAAAGTCAAGATGCAATATGAATCTATGTGAGCCTCAGTAAGACCACAGTTGGAATAGTATCTGTGGTTTGGGTCCCACACTGCACAAAGGATGTTGATGCAATACAGATATAGCACAAAGTCTCTGGATACAGCCTGGCATGAGAAAATACAAATATGAAGAAAGGCATGAAAAATTGGGGCTGTTTTTGTTAGAAGAGGAAAGGACAGGGTGATTAGATGTGGTTAAAATTATGAATGGATAGGACAGGGGAGGTAGAAATATTGATTAAGAGTCTGGAACAAGAGAATCTAGGTGTAAGATTAAGGACAGGGTGCAGGGTTGTGAGACAATGATTGTAGGTAGTGATTGAAGTAAAGACCATGTCAACATAGGTTATATTAGCAGTTGAAGAAAAGGGGATACACTAAAGGCATATGGAACATGGTGGGCACTATTCATATGGAGGGTAACTACAATGACCTATTTCCAGGTTGTAATTTCGATGTGTGACACTCCCCTCCCAGCTCACATCGTATATGAAGTAATTATGACATGATGAAAGCAACCAAACTTCAAGGAGGCTTATGGCTAAATACAGGGCATTCCTTTTTAATGATGGTCATCCAAAGCCTATCTGTGGGCAGACTACAGGGCAAAGGATCTCCTAGAGCCAAACATCCAGACTGGAAACACAAGGGAATTAACAAACATTGCTGTCTCTCTCTGAACACAAGGTCATGCTGGATTGTCTTGCTAATCAAAGTAGGAGAGAATTAATTTATACTGCAGGGTGGGGGGGAAGAACAGGCCTGCTCCCAATTACCTCAGTCTTTGCCGCATACAGCGGGATGTCATGGAATGGAGACAGGAACCGGCCCTGGTCATTACCTGGAACAGATGAACAAATAAGTCACAGGGGCACCTGATACCCCCACATCAACGCTGCCGCCCCCCGCCCCCCACAACACCAAAATACCCCCCACGTTAGCAACCTGCAAAATATCCCCCACACCAACATCTAATTAACTAAAAAAGTTAACGGTAGTATCAAACTTAAAGAGAAAGCATACCACTGCACAAAGATGACTGGCATGTCAGAAGATTTTGCAGAATATAAAGAACAGTAAAGAATGACAAGATGATGAATAAAGCGGGAAAAGTTAGAGTACGAGCGAAAGCTAGCTAGAAATATAAAGGTAGATAGTCAGAGTTTCTATAGATATTTAATTAAGAGTTAACAAAGTGAGCATTGGTCCTATAGAAAGTGCATCTGGGGAATTAATAATGCAAAGTAAAGAAATGGCAGATGAATTGAACAGGTATTTTGCATTGGTCTTCACTATAGAGACGACAAGTAACATCCCAGAAATAGCTGTAAATCAGGAGTTGGAAGGAAGAGGGGAACTCAGGAAAACTACAATCATCAAGAAAACAGTGCTGAGCAAATTATTGGAGCTGACAAATCCCCAGGTCCTGAAGGACTTCATCCTAGGGTCTTGAAAGAAGAGACTAGTGAGGTAGTTGATGCACTAGTTTTAATTTTCCAAAATTCCCTGGATTCCGGGAAGGTTCCATTGGATTGGAAAGTAGCAAATGTAGCTCCTTTATTCAAAAAGGGAGGGAGACAGAAAGCAGGAAACTACAGGCCAGTTAGCCTAACATCTGTCATAGGGAAAATGTTGCAAGCTATTATTAAAGATGTAATGGCAGGCCACTTAGAAAAATTCAAGGCAATCAGGCAGAGTCAACATGAATGGGAAATCATGTTTAACCAATTTATTGGAGTTCTTTGAAGGAGTCGCATGTGCTGTGGATAAAGGGGAAACTAACCACATCTATAGTTTTCTTTTTACTTGACACTTGAAACAGTTTTTGGCCTATTACTAACTTTTGACAGTTTATCCATTTTGAAAAAAAACAGGAGCTGATTTTAACCTTCAAGGCGATGCCAAAATCTTTGTGACAGGTTCAAACCGACAATAGTCAGAGTCCTGAAGTAAATAAGTACCCAGCCTGCAGGTGTTAATAACACTAAATTGTAACCCATCACTATCGCACTCTCTCTGCCTGTTGTGCAGGTGATGTTATGAGTGCATCAAGTTTTACATTAAATTGAAAAGACTACAGATGTGGAAAACCTTGCACTCTGATATCTATTCACTAGCTGAGATTTTTATGCTTAGAACTCTGGGAGTTGCAGTCTTATTGCCCACGTCCCATTCAACTGGCGCACAGAAACGGTAAATTTCCAGAAGGCCACATCAAAGATTATCGTGGAAAATAAAAGCTCATGGTGCAGGGGCTAACATATTGGCATAGAGAGATTGGCTAGCCAACAGGAAACAGTGAGTGGGCATAAATTGGTATTTTTTTCTGATCAGCGTGATTAAGCAAGTGGTGTGCCACAGGGATCAGTGCAGGGGCCTCGGCTTTTTACAATTTATATAAATACAGTTTAAATAAATTTATATGAATAAATATAAATAAAAACTTGGATGAAGAGACCAAAGATATGGCTGCTAAATTTGCTGATGATACAAAGATAAGGTAGGAAAGTAAGTTGCGAAGAGGAAATAAGGACACAAAAGGCCATAGATAGGTGAAGTAAGTGAGCAAAGATCTGACAAATGGAGTGTAATTTGGGCAAATGTGAAATTGTCCATTTTGGCAGGAAGAATAAAAAAGCATATTATGTAAATGGTGAGGGATTGCAGAGCTCAGATTCAGAGGGATCTGGGTGTCCTAGTGCATGGATCACAAAAGGCTAGTTTGTAGATACAGCAAGTAATTAGGAAAGCTAATATAGTGTTATCATTAATTGCGAGAGGAATCGAATACAAATGTAGGGAGGTTATGCTTCAGTTATACAGGACACTGAGACACCACATCTGGAATACTGTGTACAGTATTAAAACAAAAAGCTAAAAGCTACTGCGGATGCTGGAAATCCAAAACAAAATAAAAACAGAATTACCTGGAAAAACTCTGCAAGTCTGGCAGCATCGGCGGAGAAGAAATCAGTCAACGTTTCGAGCCCTCATGGCCCTTCAGCAGAACTGAAGCATAGTTTCAACAAGGGAGAAATATAAATTGGTTTAAGGTGGGTGGGGGGGAAGAGACACATTGAGGGTGTGGTGTGAGCAGATAATCAAAAGATGTCAGAAACAAAAGGGTCAAAGAGGTGTTGAAGGTGGTGGTCTTTGTCTGAGAAAAGTGCTAATTAAGAATGCAAGACAGGATATTCAAAGTACAGCTCTAGTGGGGGTGGGGTGGAAAGACTAAAGGTTTTAGTTTTAGATTTAAAAATAATGGAAATAGGTGGGGAAAGAAGAATCTATATAAATTATTGAAAAAAAAGGCGGGTGGGGGGGGAAAAGAAACGGGGTGGGGATGGGGGGAGGGGGGTTTAAGATCTAAAGTTGTTGAATTCAATATTCAGCCCAGAAGGCTGTAAAGTGCCTAGTCGGAAGATGAGGTGCTGTTCCTCCAGTTTGCGTTGGGCTTCACTGGAACAATGCAGCAAGCCAAGGACAGACATGTGGGCAAGAGAACAGGGTGGAGTGTTAAAATGGCAAGTGACAGGGAGGTTTGGGTCTTTCTTGCGGACAGACCGCAGGTGTTCCGCAAAATGGTCGCCCAGTTTGCGTTTGGTCTCTCCAATGTAGAGGAGACCGTGAGGGCTCGAAACGTTGACTGATTTCTTCTCCGCCGATGCTGCCAGACTTGCTGAGTTTTTCCAGGTAATTCTGTTTTTATTGTGTACAGTATTAGTCTACTGATTTAAGAAACGATGTAAATGCATTAGAAGCAGCTGAGAGAAATTACAATCGGATCAGCCATGATCTCATCGAATGGCAGAGCAGGCTCAAGTGACCGAGTGGCCTATCCCTGCTCCTAATTCATATGTAAATATTCCCCCACGCCAACGCCTCCACATACCCACCCCCGACCACCAGATAACCGCCCCCCCCATACATCCCTTGCTCCCCAATCCGCTACGCACTCACTCAGGAACAGGCGGTAGGAGCCGGTGTGCTCTCGGCCTCGCTCCTCAACCCGGTACCCAGCCATGCTGCTACTGCCACTATGACCACCTCAGCTCTGAAGCCGCCCACCGGAACCCGTCAGCAACACACCCTCCCCCCGCCCAGCGTCTGACATCATTCCCCCCGCCCAGCGTCTGACATCATTCCCCCCCGCAGTGTCAATGCTCCACTGTTGTTGGGGGCGGGGGGTGCAGTGTCAATGCTCCACTGGGGGGGGGAAGAAGAGGACAGTGCTTCCCTGGGGGGGAGGGGGGCAGTGACAGTGCTTCCTTGGGGGTAGGGTAGGGGGGTAAAGGGGGGGGTGTAAGGGGGGTAAAGGGGGGTGTAAGGGGGTAAAGGGGGGTGTAAGGGGGGTAAAGGGGGGGTGGGGGGTAAAGGGGGGGTAGGGGGGTAAAGGGGGGGTAGGGGGGTAAAGGGGGGGTAGGGGGTAAACAGGGGGGTAAACAGGGGGTAAAGGGGGTAAACGGGGGGTAGGGGGGTAAACGGGGGGTAGGGGGGTAAAGGGGGGTAGGGGAGTAAACGGGGGGGGGTAGGGGAGTAAACGGGGGGGGTGGGGGGAGTAAACGGGGGGGGTGGGGGGGGTAAACGGGGGGGGTGGGGGGGGTAAACGGGGGGGGTGGGGGGGGTAAACGGGGGGGGTGGGGGGGTAAACGGGGGGGGTGGGGGGGGTAAACGGGGGGGGTGGGGGGGGTAAACGGGGGGGGTGGGGGGGGTAAACGGGGGGGGTGGGGGGGGGGTGGGGGGGGTAAACGGGGGGGGCGGGGGGGTAAACGGGGGGGGCCGGGGGGGTAAACGGGGGGGGGCGGGGGGGTAAACGGGGGGGGGGCGGGGGGGTAGACGGGGGGGGGCGGGGGGGTAGACGGGGGGGGGGCGGGGGGGTAGACGGGGGGGGGGGCGGGGGGGTAGACGGGGGGGGGGGCGGGGGGGGTAGACGGGGGGGGGGCGGGGGGGTAGACGGGGGGGGGGGCGGGGGGGTAGACGGGGGGGGGGCGGGGGGGTAGACGGGGGGGGGGGCGGGGGGGTAGACGGGGGGGGGGGCGGGGGGGTAGACGGGGGGGGGGCGGGGGGGTAGACGGGGGGGGGCGGGGGGGTAGACGGGGGGGGGCGGGGGGGTAGACGGGGGGGGGCGGGGGGGTAGACGGGGGGGGGGGTAGACGGGGGGGGGGTGGGGGGGTAGACGGGGGGTGGGGGGGTAGACGGGGGGGGGGGGGGGTAGACGGGGGGGGGGTAGACGGGGGGGGGGGGTGGGGGGGTAGACGGGGGGTGGGGGTAGACGGGGGGTGGGGGGGTAGACGGGGGGGTGGGGGGGTAGACGGGGGGTGGGGGTGTAGACGGGGGGGGGTGGGGGGGTAGACGGGGGGGTGGGGGGGTAGACGGGGGGGTGGGGGGGTAGACGGGGGGGTGGGGGGGTAGACGGGGGGGGGGTAGACGGGAGGGGGGGTGGGGGGGTAGACGGGGGGAGTAAACGGGGGGTAGGGGGGTAAACGGGAGGGTAGGGGGTAAACGGGAGGGTGGGGGTAAACGGGAGGGTGGGGGGGTAAACGGGAGGGTGGGGGGGTAAACGGGGGGGGTCGGGGGAGTAAACCGGGGGGGTAAACGGGGGGGGGGGTAGGGGGGGTAAACGGGGGGGGTAGGGGGGGTAGACGGGGGGTGTAAACGGGGGGGGGAGTAAACGGGGGGGGTAGGGGGGGTAAACGGGGGGAGGGGTAGGGGGGGTAAACGGGGGGGTAGGGGGAGTAAACGGGGGGGTAGGGGGGGTAAACGGGGGGGGTAGGGGGGTAAACGGGGGGGGGGGGTGGGGGGGTAAACGGGGGGGTGTGGGGGTAAACGGGGGGGGTGGGGGGGTAAACGGGGGGGGTGGGGGGGTAAACGGGGGGGGTGGGGGGGTAAACGGGGGGGGATGGGGGGGTAAACGGGGTGGGGGGGTAAACGGGGGGGGTGGGGGGGTAAACGGGGGGGGGTGGGGGGGTAAACCGGGGGGGGGGGTAAACCGGGGGGGGTGGGGGGGTAAATGGGGGGGGGGGGGGGTGGGGGGGGTAAACGGGGGTGGGGTGGGGGGTAAACGGGGGGGGGGTAGGGGGGTAAACGGGGGGGTAAGGGGGTAAACGGCGGGGTAGGGGGTAAACGGGGGGATGGGGGGGTAAACGGGGGTAGGGAGAGTAAACGGGGGGTAGGGGGGTAAACGGGGGGATGGGGGGGTAAACTGGGGGGTAGGGAGAGTAAACGGGGGTAGGGGGGTAATCGGGGGGGGTGGGGGGGTTAACGGGGGGGTAATCGGGGGGGTGGGTAAATGGGTGTGGTGGGGGGGTAAACGGGGGAGGTTAGGGGGTAAACGGGGGGGGTAGGGGAGTAAACGGGGGCGTAGGGGAGTAAACGAGGGGGTAGGGGAGTAAACGGGGGGTAGGGGAGTAAACGGGGGGGTAGGGGAGTAAACGGGGGGTTGGGGGGGTAAACGGGGGGTAGCGGGAGTAAACAGGGGGGTAGGGGAGTAAACGGGGGGGTAGGGGGTAAACGGGGGGGTGGGGGGGTAAACGGGGGGGTGGGGGGGGTAAACGGGGGGGGGGTGGGGGGGTAAACGGGGGGGGTGGGGGGGGTAAACGGGGGGTGGGGGGTAAACGGGGGGGTGGGGGGGTAAACGGGGGGGATAGGGTGGGTAAACGGCGGGGTAGGGCGGGTAAACGGGGGGGGGAAGGGGGGGTAGGGGGGTTAAACAGGGGGGTAGGGGGAGTAAACGGGGGGTAGGAGGGTAAACGGGGGGGTAAACGGGGGGTAGGGGGGATTAACGGGGGGGGTAGGGGGGTAAACGGGAGGGGGGTAAACGGGGGGTAGGGGAGTAAACGGGGGGGGGGTAGGGGAGTAAACGGGGGGGTAGGGGAGTAAACGGGGGGGTGGGGGGGTAAATGGGGGGGGTGGGGGGTAAACGGAGGGGGTGGGGGGGTAAACGGGGGGTGGTGGTGGGGTAAACGGCGGGGGGTAAACAGGGGGGGTGGGTAAACGGGGGGGGTGGGTAAACTGGGGTGGGGGGGTAAACGGGGGGTAGGGGGGTAAACGGGGGGTAGGGGGGTAAACGGGGGGGTAGGGGGGTAAACGGGGGGTAGAGGGGTAAACGGGGGGGAGGGTGGGGGGGTGGGGGTTTGGGTAGGGGTGGGGGGGGTTGGGTAGGGGCGTTGGGTAGGGTGGGGGGGGTAGGGTGGGGGTGGTGGGGTAGGGGTGGTGTGGGTGGGTTGGGGTAGGGTAGGGGTGTGGGGGGTAGGGGTGGGGGTGTAGGGTAGCGGGGGGGGCAGTGACAGTGCTCCCCCGGAGGGACAGACAGTGACAATACTCCGCTGGGGGGACAGTGACAGAGCTCCCCTGGGGGGGGCGGGGGCAGTGACAGTGCGACGGGGCAGTGACAGTGCTCCCCTGGGTCAGGGAGGGGTGACATTGCTCCCGTGGAGGGGGGCAGCGACAGTGCTCCCCTGGGGGGGAGGGGCAGTGACATCGTACCCCTGGGGAAGGGGGGAGGGGGGGGGTGACAGAGCTCTCCTGTGGGCAGTGGTAGAGCTCCCTGGCCGGGGGGGACTGTGGCAGTGACAGTGCTCCCCTGGGGACGGAGGTGGGGGGGGGGGGTGACAGTGCTTCCCTGGGGGGGTGGCAGTGACAGTACTCCCCTGGGGACGGAGCGGGGGGGGGGGGGGGTGTTGACAGTGCTCCCCTGGGAACGGAGGGGGGGTGGTTGACAGTGCTCCCCTGGGGACGGAGGGGGGGGGGGGGCGGGGGTGACAGTGCTCACCTGGGGGCAGGGGTTGGGTGACAGTGCTCCCATGGGGAGGGAAGTGAGATTGCACCCCTGTGGGGGGGGGGGGGGGGGCAGTGACAGTGCTCCCCTGGGGGGGGGGAGGGGCAGTGACATTGCTCCCCTGGAAGGGGGGGGCAGTGTCAATGCTCCACTGGGGGCGGGGGGAAGTGGACAGTGCTTCCCTGGGGGGAGGGGGGCAGTGACAGTGCTTCCTTGGGGGTAGGGTAAGGTGGGGGGGTAAAGGGGGGCAGGGTGGGTAAACGGGGGGGTGGGTAGGGTGGGGGGGTAGGGTAGGTGAGGGGATGGGGGGGTATGGTAGGGGTGGGGGGGGGGAGGGTAGCGTAGCGGGATGGGCAGTGACAGTGCTCCCCTGGAGGGACAGACAGTGACAATACTCCGCTGGGGGGACAGTGACAGAGCTCCCCTGGGGGGGGCGGGGGCAGTGACAGTGCAACGGGGCAGTGACAGTGCTCCCCTGGGTCAGGGAGGGGTGACATTGCTCCCGTGGAGGGGGGCAGCGACAGTGCTCCCCTGGGGGGGGGAGGGACAGTGACATTGCACCCCTGGGGACGGGGGGTGTGTGCCAGTGACAGTGCTCCCCTGGGTACGGAGGGGGGGGTGACAGTGCTTCCCTGGGGGGGTGGCAGTGACAGTACTCCCCTGGGGACGGAGTGGGGGGGGGTGAAAGTGCTTCCCAAGGGGGGTGGCAGTGACAGTGCACCCTTGGGGACGGGGGGGGGGAGGGGGTGACAGAGCTCTCCTGGGGGGCAGTGGTAGAGCTCCCCTGGCCGAGGGGGCGCGTGGCAATGACAGTGCTCCCCTGGGGACTGGGTGGGGGGGGGGGGGGTGACAGTGCTTCCCTGGGGGGGTGGCAGTGACAGTGCTCCCCTGGGGACAGAGGGGGGGGGGGGTGACAGTGCTCCCCTGGGGCCAGGGGTTGGGTGACAGTGCTCCCATGGGGAGGGCAGTGAGATTGCAACCCTGTTGGGGGGGGCAGTGACAGTGTTCCCCTGGGGGGGGGGGGGGGGGAGAGGCAGTGTCAATGCTCCACTGGGGGCGGGAGGAAGAGGACAGTGCTTCCCTGGGGGGAGGGGGGCAGTGACAGTGCTTCCTTGGGGGTAGGGTAGGGGGGGGTAAAGGGGGTGGGGGGGAAAACGGGGGGGGTGGGGGGGGGAGGGTAGGGTGGGGGGGTAGGGTAGGGGTGGGGGGGTAGGGTAGGGGTGGGGGGGTGGGTAGGGTAGCGGGATGGGCAGTGACAGTGCTCCCCTGGGGGGGAGGGACAGTGACATTGCACCCCTGGGGACGGGGGTGTGTGGCAGTGACAGTGCTCCCCTGGGGACGGAGGGGGGGAGGTGACAGTCCTTCCCTGGGGGGGTGGCAGTGACAGTGCTCCCCTGGGGACGGAGGGGGGCGGGGGTGACAGTGCTTCCCTGGGGGGGGTGGCAGTGACAGTGCTCCCCTGGGGGCGGGGGTTGGGTGACAGTGCTCCCATGGGGAGGGCAGTGAGATTGCACCCCTGTTGGGGGGGGGGGGGGCAGTGTCAGTGCTCCCCTGGGGGCAGGGAGGGGTGACATTGCTCCTGTGGAGGGGGGCAGTGACAGTGCTTCCCTGTTGGGGGAGGGGGGGTCAGTGACAGTGTTCCCCTGGGGACAGGGGGGTGACAGTGCTCTCCTGGGGGGCAGTGGTAGAGCTCCCCTGGCCGGGGAGGGGGTGGGGGGGTGCGGCAGTGACAGTGCTCCCCTGGGGGGCGGGCAGTGACAGTGCTCCCCTGGGGTGGGGGCAGTGACATTGCTCCCCTGGGGACGGGGTGACAGTGCTCCCCTGGAGTGGCAGTGACATTGCTTCCCTGGTGGGGGAGGAATTACATTGCTCCCCTGGGGGGGGGGGGGGCGCGACAGTGACAGTGCTCCCCTGGGGCGGGTGGGGGGCAGTAATAGTGCTCCCCTGGGGGTGGTTGGCAGTGACAGTGCTCCCCTGGGGCAGGTGGGGGGCAGTGACAGTGCTCCCCTGGGGGCAGGTGGAGGGTGACAGTGCTCCCCTGGGGGGGGTGGCAGTGACAGTGCTCCCATGGGGGCGGGGGTTGGGTGACAGTGCTCCCATGGGGAGGGCAGTGAGATTGCACCCCTGTATGTGGGGCGGGGGGGGCAGTGATAGTGCTCCCCTGGGGGGGGCAGTGACAGAGCTCACCTGGGGGTGGGGGGTTGACAGTGCTCCCGGGGGGGGGGGGGGGGGCTTTGTCAGGGCACCCCTGGGAGCGAGGGTGGGGTGACAGTGCTCCCCTGGAGATGGGGTGACAGTTCTCCCCTGGGTGGATTACAGTACTCCCCTGGGGGTTGGGTGTAAACAGTGCTCCCTGGGGGAGATATTTGGGGGGGCAGGGAAACAGATGAGATGCAGAGGCCAACACTAAGAAGGCATGACTGGAGGTGGCAGGCATCATTAGCAGCTGTGGGGCCATTGCCAGGAGCTGGATTCAGTGCAGGAAGAGATTTATTTACCTGCACCGGCCTGGAAAGGTGAGTGTTGCTTAGAGTTGCAAACTGGAAGCCCAGCATGAATTAAAACCTGCCCATGAAATGTAAGTCAGTTGGTGGACCAATGCATGGGGCAATAATAGGCACCAAGGTCCACATTGAGGCACCCTGTTCACACCCACCTGAAACCCATGCTCAATGATGGGTGAATGCTGCACTGTGACGGCTGAATGGCTGTTTCACCATTATCATCCCAGCAGTGTGGTACTGCACATTTCCAATGCCTCAGAATGACTAGCACAGATAGGTTTTGAGACAGGAGTGACACTGCCTATGTCTGTGCTTGCATGAGCACCGTGCTCAGAATGTCAGGCAGTGTCAATGCATAAGCGAGCGGAGTACCTTTCATCGCCATGGTAATAGAAGATTGGCCAGCAGGAAACAGAGTTGGCATAAATGGGTCTTTTTCTGGCTGGCACGATGTAATGAATGGTGTGCCACAGGGATCAGTGCTGGGGCCTCAACTTTTTACAATTTATATAAATGACTTGGATGAAGTGACTAAAGGTATGGTTGCTAAATTTGCTGATGACACAAAGATAGGTAGGGAAGTAAATTGTGAAGAGGACATAAGCAGGATACAAAGTGACATAGATGTATTGCTGAAAAAAGAGACATGTCAAAGCTTTTCATAAAAGCAAAAAACTGCGGATGCTGGAAATCCAAAACAAAAATAAAAATAAAAATACCTGGAAAAACTCAGCAGGTCTGACAGCATTTGCGGAGAGGAACACAGTTAAAGTTTCGAGTCCGTATGACTCTTCAACAGAACTAAGGAAAAATAGAAAAGAGGTGAAATATAAGCTGGTTTAAGGGGGTGGGGGGGGTGGGACAAGTAGAGCTGGATAGAGGGCCAGTGATAGGTGGAGATAGCCAAAAGATGTCATAGACAAAAGGACAAAGAGGTGTTGAAGGTGGTGATATTATCTAAGGAATGTGCTAATAGGTGACCTTAAGGGTAGAAAGCAGGACGAGGATGTACAGATAGCCCTAATGGGGGTGGGGTGGGGGGAAGGGATTGAAATAGGCTAAAAGGTAGAGATAAAACAATGAATGGAAATACATTTAAAAATAATGGAAATAGGTGGGAAAAGAAAAATCTATATAAATTATTGGAAAAAAGGGGCATCGGAAAGGGGGTGGGTATGGAGGAGAGAGTTCATGATCTAAAATTGTTGAACTCAATATTTAGTCCGGAAGACTGTAAAGTGCCTAGTCAGAAGATGAGGAGCTGTTCCTCCAGTTTGCGTTGAGCTTCACTGGAACAATGCAGCAGGCCAAGGACGGACATGTGGGCATGACAGCAGGGTGGAGTGTTGAAATGGCAAGCGACAGGGAGGTCTGGGTCATGCTTGCGGACAGACCGAAGGTGTTCCGCAAAGCGGTCACCCAGTCTGCGTTTGGTCTCTCCAATGTAGAGGAAACCGCATTGGGAGCAACGAATGCAGTAGACTAAATTGAGGGAAGTGCAAGTGAAATGCTGCTTCACTTGAAAGGAGTGTTTGGGCCCTTGGACGGTGAGGAGAAGGGGAATAAAGGGGCAGGTGTTGTACCTTATGCGGTTGCATGGGAAGGTGCCGTGGGAGGGGGTTGAGGTGTAGGGGGTGATGAAGGAGTGGACCAGGGTGTCCCGGAGGGAACGATCCCTGCGGAATGCTGCCGGGTGGGTGAAGGGAAGATGTGTTTGGTGGTGGCATCATGCTGGAGTTGGCAGAAATGGAGGAGGATGATCCTTTGAATGCGGAGACTGGTGGGGTGATAAGTGAGGACAAGGGGGATCCTATCATGGTTCTGGGAGGGAGAGGAAGGTGTGAGGGCGGATGCACGGGAGATGGTCTGGACACGGTTGAGGGCCCTGTCAACCACCGTGGGTGGAAAACCTTGGTTAAGGAAGAAGGAAGACATGTCAGAGGAACTGTTTTTGAAAGTGGCATCATTCACATGGTCCATCTCTGACACTTCCCTTCCCTTCCTTGACCTCTCTGTCTCAATTTCTGGTGATAGACTGTCCACCAATATTCATTACAAGCCTACCGACTCCCACAGCTACCTCGACTACAGCTCCTCACACCCCGCTTCCTGTAAGGACTCCATCCCATTCTCTCAGTTCCTTCGCCTCCGTCGCATCTGTTCTGATGATGCCACTTGGGTATCATCAGCAAAGTTCAAAGTTTTAAAGTATTGTCTGAAAGTTTATAATGTACTGGAGCTTGACACTAGTAATGGAGAAAAGCAAGGGACATTCCAAAGTAGAACATCTAAATTGGAAGAAGGCTAGCTTGAATTGTGTGGGAAGGGGTCTAGCCAGGATAAAATGGAAACAAAGGGCAGGATTTTTAGGTCAGTATGCGGGTGTGATCAGCAGGCCCGGGAGTGGCCGTGGAACGGGTAATCGGCCCCCAACCGCGATTTCACAGGCGCTGATGTAAGCACGGGCACATTAGAGCGTGGAATGAAAGCTCCCTGAAGGCAGGGAGCTGAGGATTTTAAAAGCAATAAATAAAGATTTTAAAATCCGGAAAAGAATCAGTCGCCTGAACATATACACGATGAAAATTCTGTCATTTTTATTTTTTAAATTTAATAACGGAAACCTTATCCCACCCTTGGAGGTTTCATCAAAAATGGAAAAATGCAGATTCACCCATCCGCCAACCGTAAGGTTGGACGGACCACAAAAAATTGGGGACAATTGGAACTTTAAAAGGCTTAATTGCTCTCTTAATTGTTTGCGGGCGCGCTTCTGACTTTTGCGCACGCGTGCTGACCAAAATATTGCACCAGCGCAGGATGATGTTGGGACACTAGCGCAATGCCATCATGCGTTATTTTACACTCAAGCCGGTTGGGCGTGTGCCGCATGCTGAGCTAAAAATTATGCCCAAAGACTGACAAGAGAAAATGTAACAGAACAATTGGTGATCTTTAAGAAAGAGATGCTTCAGGTACAAGCTAGGTACTACATTCCAACAAGGCTGAAAGGTAAGGGAGCCAAAAACAGGTGTGCACTGAGAGCTGGTGAGTGAGGGAGTTTTAAGGGTTAATTTCTATCTAAAGTCTAGTTTTTTCATTAATTTAGCAATTATACAAATATTACTCCTTCAGTTAAGAAAAGTTAAGTTTTATTCCAGCCTTAAAGCAGGGTAATACAAGCTCTCTGAGAGCAGCTGCAGCTAGTGAATTAGGTAGCTCGCTTAATTTTCAGAAGTCTGAACCAGTTGTTTTTAAAGGAGCATAAAAAAGGTCATCCTCAGTGCTGCCTCATCTGCACTGAGTGCTGCTTTGGGTGCACAGAGTGTAAGAATGAGAGTTTGATGACTGAGGGAGTTTGGGGAAGGAGGTGCTCCTTTCTGTTTCTACCTTTTTTCAGCCTGCAGTAGCTGGCTCTTAATTTGGTACAGGGAAGGAAGCTGATTGGTGAGAAACTGGTAAGTTATTCTACTTAATCTAATTGTAATAAATAGCTTTTAAAGTTACAGTATGGCAGGTCAGTTTGGCCGAGTGGAATGTACTAGTCGCTTGGTAATACAGAACTTGAGTATTGCTGAGAAAAAGACATGTTGCAACTTTTCGTCTTACATTCATCAGGGCACTTCGCAAGAATACTAATATAAGGGGAAAACAACAATTTATACTGCATGAGAAGAGAGTGCTGATTGGTTGGCAAGTGGACTCTGATTGGTAGAGGCATTGCTTTGGAGAATGCACCAATTGATGGTGACTGACAGTTAACTGCCAAGCATTGTTTGAAATTTAAACCAGGCAGCTTGACCCTGATTGGTCAAGGCGTTGCCCTGAGGAATGAGTCAGCAAATGGCTGTCACTTATTAGAACAATGAGAATTGATCTCACTGAACGTATAAACTTTTTATGGGCGTTTACAGAATCGAAGATGAGAAAATATTTTCCTTGGATGGAAAATCCAGAACATTGGGTCACAGTCTCAGAATATGGGATCAGCCATTTAAGACAGAGATGAGGAAATTATGGGACATGAAGGTAGTATGGGAAAGCGGAGTTGAGGTAGATCGGTCATGGTCTTATTGAACAGCAGAGCAGACTCAAAGGGCTGAATGGCCTACTCCTGCTTCTATTATATTCTAATGTCCAGCTGCATTTCCTTGTGATAATCTTACAGATCACAGATCAGCCATTAGCTAATTGAATGGCAGCATGGGCTGAGGGGCCAACTCCTTATTCCACTGAGTGCAGTCTTACCCTGCTGGATGAGTTGGAGGATAGTGTGATCAACCATGTCATTGGCAGCAGACATGTCAAAGGAGTGCTGCTCCCTTAATGCTGCCCTATCAATCAATCCCAGGGATGGTACAAATCTTCCAGTCTCTGGATCATTGGAGACTGAGCATATGACTCAAGATGCATGTTGGGACCCCACAAATGTCCCAATGCGCTGACCTCCGTGGGAATTTCTGGTGAGTTTGAACTTCTGATGTGCAATTTCCCTGTTCCCCAAGACCCTATGACTCTAACCTTGGGTGGTTCCATGGTACTTACCTGAATAGTTGCCCAGAAAATGTTTGATTTAAAAAAAAAATCCTAGTCTTAACTCCTGGGTAACTACAGAATTGATCCCCCAATCAGTCACACTGAACCCCTGACTCCCACTGCTCCCCCCGCCAACCCCACCACCTCCCTGATCAATGAAATGCTGTGTAAAATCTTATCAGATCAACCAAACTGCAAGTTGACCACTGCACTGGCATAGGCAGTTCATGCAAAGAATTTGCTTCAGATGATTGGAGGGAATAGTCCCTAACAATTGGCCTCGGGAGGGATCCCAGATTACCTTCTGTGCTGGGTGATAGTCCCGCTGCCTGAGAGGGGACTGTGATTTATTCCACCTCTGCTGCTGTATCTAACCCGTGCTGTCCCTGCCCTGGGAGTATTTGATAGGGAGAGTGTAGAGGGAGCTTTATTCTATGTGAAATTCTGATACAAGAGGCAGGGCCTCAAAGAAGTCGTGAGTACCAAATTCAGAACATAAATCTCCAAAATGTTGAAACTCAGAAAGCTGATTCAGAATCTATTCATTTAATGGAGAATCAGAAGATGGACAGTTCGATACCACTTCTCAAGTCAAGAGTTGAGATGAGCTAGTAATTTTTTCTTGGAATTCTCCTCAAGTTTCTCTTATGTTTTTTCAGTGTGAGTCTAGAAGAAAGCATATCATCATGTGAGTTCCTCTGATATATTAACAAAATCAAAGTCATTTATTACCCAGCTCTCCGTCAGTTAATTCACTCCTGTCCTGAAGGGCAAATTTATACCAAGAATGGGCCCACGGCAATTACTGGAATTTGCTCATTCCCCACTGGAGGATAGAAGTTTGGGAGGGACAAGGCAATTAAGCAATTGCGATATAAGCTTGCTAGGCCATTTCAGAGGGCAGTTAAGAGTCAGCCACATTGCTGTGGGTCTGGAGTCACATGGAGGCCAGGTCAGGTAAGGACGGCAAATTTCCTTCCTTAAAAGACATTAGTGAACCAGATGGGTTTTTACAACAATCATTAGACCTTTTAATTCCAGTTTTTAAAATTAAATAATTTAAATTCCATTATCTGCCATAGCGGGATTCAAAGCCAGGTCCCCAGAGCATTACCCTGGGTCTCTGGATTGCTAGTTCAGTGACAATACCACTACGCCACTGCCTCCCACAAGAGAAAATCCTGGAACTTCCTCCATAACAGCATTGTGGGTGTACCTAAAGCACATGGACTGGAGCGGTTCAAGATGGCGGCTCACCACTATCCTCTCAAGGGCAATTAGGGATGGGCAATAAATGCTGGCCCAGCCAGCAAAGCCCACATCCCATGAATGAACTTATAAAAAACTTAAATAACTTTATGGCCATTCAAAAAGGAGAGGGTCAATCAACCAATGAGAGGACAATCAATCAATCAGTAAGGATCAATCAACGAGGAGAGGGTGAAGTTGTGATTTGTATCTGTTGAGTTTTTTTCTGGCACTTTGTGAAATTAGTCATATGGCTTTCTTGAGGTAGGAAGTGGGATAATGGTGCTTTGGGTAGTTTGTTACATCACAGATGGTAAACAATTGGGTATCACCCAATTTTGACAGAACTCTTTCTTGGTGATCTTGTTCACAGAAAAAGGGGATCTGCCCTAATGAATCAGTAAGGACAGTGAGTGTGAGAGGTGGCTATAAAGATCCTGAGCTTTGTTTAACAACTTGTAGAGAGAGTCCGGATCAGACTGATGAACAGAGATCATCTGCCTATCCAGGGAACACTGGGAATATTATTTCTCTGTATGTGTACAGCTTAAGGTCATGGGCCAGAATTTACTGATCTCCCCCTACCACCCCACCCCTGTCCCAGCCCCCAGTGGGTTTTCAGCCATGAAATAGCAAGAGGGGACTCCTCTGGTTTCCTCCCCCTTCGCCCCAATTTTATGCTGGGGCGGACAAGGCCTCGGACGGGAAGCCCACCCCTGCCCCAATTGAGGCCCTTAAGTGGCCAATTAATGGCCATTTAAGGGCTGTTTCCCACCCAGCATCAAGTTTTAGGCTGGTAGGTGGGTTGAAGATCCATGGGAGAAGCCCGAAAATAACGAAAGTTAGATCTTGGTGGGAAAGGGGGACACTGACTGAGGGCACTCTCCCCTTAAGGCCTAGTGACCTCTGGACCTCCCTCCCTGCCCAGCCTTTTCCCCGAGAACCCGATCATTCCCCCCCCGGCGGTGACCCCTCAGGCCTTCCCTACCGTCCCTGCCCTGGGACCCCTTACAATTACCTGGGTCTCCCGTTCCCGAGATTCAGTCTCAGACAGCTTCATGCAGTTCCTCTTCCGGCCACTGCAGTGCTGTTGCTGCAGAGGGCTGGAGAGCTGCTGGCCAATCAGAGGATGTCCTGCCTACTGCCAATCTCCGCCGACTCCTTGGATTGTGGGGTCTATAGATTTAGGCCATGATATGTGTCCACATTTGTTCGCACATAATGTACAAATTTTTGTTCTTGCAATATTTGGTTTTGAATTATCTTGCATGAATTTGACTGGGTTTAAACCAAGATAAAAGTATGAACCTGATAGCAACAACTTGCTATTTTATGGCACCTTTAATATAGTAAACTACCCAAAGGGCATCACAGCAATATTAAAGAACAAAATTTGATCCCGAGCCACATAAGGTGATATTAGCACAGGTGTCCAAATGGTTGGGCAAAGTGGTAGTCTGGCTGATATTACAGATGTGGAAATGGAGCAGATATGTGGTCAGAAGGTTGATAGAATGCCAAGGCTGTGAATGAGCTGGTTCAGTCTCAAACAGTTGGCAGGAAGAGGGACGGGATCAGTGAATAGGAAAAGGAGTTTGCGGTGGGGACTGAAGATGATGTCTTTGGTCTTCCCAATATTTATTTGGGGAAAAGAAAACTTTGCTCATCCAGTACTGATTGTTGGATCATCATAAAATAGAGACACTGCAGAGGTCTGGTGAGGTAGAGTGGGTGTCGTGAGCGTACATGTGAAAACTAACACTCTACTTTCAGAAGATGTCACCGAGGGCAGCATGTAGATATGAAATAGGAGGGGGAGGTCAAGGATAGATCCTTGGGGGATACCAGTCATCATCATGCGGGAGCAGGAAGAGAAGCCATTGCAAGTGATTCACTAGCTAGAATTAGACAAAAGAACAGTCCCACTCAGCTGGATGACAGCACGGAGGCATAGGACGATAATTGTGTGGTCAATTGCATAAAGGCTGCAAACAGGTCAAGAAGAACGAGGAGGGAAAGTTTCCCTTTGTCACAGTCACGTAGGATATCATTTGTGACACTGATAAGAGCCAGCACTTTGGCAGGCACAAAAACCTGATTGGAATGATTTAAACATGGGAGATCTGGGAAAAATGGACACGGACATGGGTGGTGACAACGCGTTCAAGAGCTTTGGAGAGGAAAGGGGGGGTTGCAAGGCCAAGGGTTGCAAGGGAGGGTTTCGTGACAAGAAGGTTGATGACAGCATATTTGAGGAGTTAGGACAATTGCTGAGGAGAGAGAACAGTTAACACCAGTTAACTTGGGGTCAGAAAGGGAAGTTGGCTGAGGTTAAATTGAGCTCAGAGTAGCTGAATGGGTTACTCACCAATAATGGTCCCTGATCAATTTCATCTCTCTCTTCCACAGTTTCAAGTTCAGGTTCCCCAAGCCATTCAGGTGGTACTAATGAAGATGCACTCCCCATACTCGAGTGTTCAGACGGCTAATAAAAAAAAATCATTATCAGAGAGAGACTCAGAGAGAGAGAGAGACTCAGAGAGAGAGAGAGAGAGAGGGAGGAAGGAATCAGATAGAAAGGGATGATGGCGAGGGTATTGCGGAGTGTAGGAGAGACAAGAAAGAAGAAAGGCACGAGAGCTTAAGAAAGCGAACAAGTGGGACAAAGGAGAGAGAAACAGAAAGGCAGAGACCAAGGAGGGAGAGAGAAAGAGAGCAAAATGATGAGAGGGATAAAGGATAGAGGTAGAGAGAGCAAGACAAAGCAGAATGAGGAGAAAGGAGAGAGTGAGAGGAGACAGAGAACAGGAAAGGCAAAGGAGAAAGAAGACAAGGAGAGAAAAGATGGGAGAATGAATGAGAGAGGTGGGTAGAGAATTATAGAATAAGAACATAAGAACTAGGAGCAGGAGTAGGCAATTCAGCCCCTCGGCCCTGCCCCTCCATTCAATACGATCATGGCTGATCTCATTTCGGCCTCAACTCCAATTTCCCACTCTTTCCCCATAACCTTTCAATCCGTTACTAATTAAAAATCTGTCTATCTCCTCCTTAAATTTATTCAGCGTCCCGGCATCCCCTGCACTCTGAGGTAGTGAATTCCATAGATTCACAACCCTTTAAGAAAAGTAATTCCTCCTCATCTCTGATTTAAACCTACCACCCCTTAGCCTAAAACTATGCCTCTCATTTTAGAATGCCCCACAAGGGGAAACATCTGCTCCACGTCTACTTTGTCTATCCCCTTAAGCATCTTATATACCTCAATTAGATCTCCTCTCATCCTTCTAAACTCTAGCCAGTATAGGCCTAAACTGCTCAATCTCTTCTCATAAGACAAGCCCGCATCTCTGGAATCAATCTAGTGAACCTCCTCTGAATCGCCTCCAATGCAACTACATCCTTCCTCAAGTAAGGGGACCAAAACTGTGCACAGTACTCCAGGTGCGGTCTCACCAATGCCTTGTACAGTTGCAACAACACTTCCCTATTTTTATACTCTATTCCTTTAGCAATAAATGCCAAAATTCCATTTGCCTTCCTTATTACCTGCTGTACATGCATGCTAGCTTTCAGCGATTCATGCATGAGGACACCCAGATCCCTCTGCACTGAAGCATTCTGATGCTTCTTTCTATTTAAATAATAAGTCGCCTTTTTATTCTTCTGACCAAAATGGATAACCTCACACTTATCCACGTTGAACTCCATCTGCCAAATTTTGGCCCATTCACCTAACCTGTCCATATCCATTTGTAAATTTCTTATTTCTTCATTGCAACTTACTTTCCCACCTATTTTGGTGTCATCTGAAAATTTAGCTATAGTACCTTCTATCCCTGAATCCAAGTAATTAATATAGATTGTAAATAGTTGGGGCTCAAGGACCGAACCCTGTGTCACCCTACTTGTTACAGCTTGCCATCCAGAAAAAGACCCATTTATCCCAACACTCTGTTTTCTGTTGGTTAGCCAATTCTCTATGATGGTGATTGTTCTAAGTTCCTCCTTTGAAGGGTTCTCAAAATTCCCACATTTTTCATATCATCAACAAGGATATGATTTTTGGACTTTTAAACTGCTGAGTTAAGTGTAAAACCCTGCAGACAGGAGGCTGGGCCCATGAAGGCCTGGGGTTGCACATGCCCGGGCTTATTGAATGCAGTGTGGATTGTTTTGCCTGAAACCAAACAACGAGAGGAGACAGAATACGCATTCTTCCCTTTAATACAATCAACCCAGAGAAAGACTTCACCTCACACGAAACTGAAGCCCAACAAAATCTTGCATAAATAATCGCTACTAACTACTAAGGCAGGAAGGCACAATCAATTCAATTATGCAAACCCATTAATACTCCACACATACAATGGCTTTCAGTTCAAAACTAGTTACTAGGGCAGTAAGACAGTGATAAACAACATGCGAGCCCATTAAAAACGAGACTACAATCACCTAAGGAAGCCCACCAAAGTCAAACAAAGAACTAACCTTGATTTGGATAAAAAATTCGAAAGACAGTATAACCGGCCCGGTCAGTTGAGAGGGACAGGGAGGGAAACCAGCTAGCAGGCAGTGAGCAGTTGGGAGCGGTTGAAACAGAGTTTAAGCAAGAAGATCTGGAGGTTTGCAGGCCCGCAGGCAACATCACGGTGAGGGGCATGGGGTGGCAGGCACAACCGAAGACAACAAGGCCACAACCGCAGCCCTCCACGAAGATCGACAACCCACAACCGTGTTCTCCACTCAACTGAAGAACCTTCGCAGATTCCACAGACCAGGACCGCGTGGGGATGGCAGGCCCCAGAGGACATAAAGAGCGTACCCCAAAACTGCAACCGGCTTACCTGGCTGAATTTTGAACTGTCAAGGAACCCTGGGTTGGTGAGCATGATCCCTGACCTCTCCTAGTTCAATTTAGTTAGGTTTTGGGGGTGGGACAAGGGTAAGGGGATTAGTAGCATGATTTTTCCCTCGTTATGCCATGTGTTCCCCATTCTTAACTAAGTGTACTTTGTAAGTCTGTATAATCTCAGTGTAATCCTAATGTTATAAGTTCATTTGTGACTTCAATAAACTCAGTTTTTCTTGCACCAAAACCAGTTGTCTGCTGCACTTTGTCACAACCCCCCAAATAAGTCCAAGGTCTAGAACCCAGGGAGTGGGAGCGATTCGAACCGCTCAGAAGTCAGAGGTGAAACTGACACACACTACCACCCCCTACACTTTCTCTATACCCTCTGCACTACCTGTTACTATTGGGGTGGTACTAGTATCTTCCACCGTGAAAAGTGAGGCAAAGCAAGCGGTTAGGATCCGGAAGATTCTGCCTTCAGAATCACAATGATAGAATGGTCACAGCCAGAAGGAGGCCATTCGTCCCATGGTGTCTGTTCGACCCACACACCCCCACATTCTCTTGTAACCCTGCAAATATTTCTCTTCAGATATTGATCCAATTCCCATTGGAAAGCCTTAACTGAATCTGCCTTCACCTCATTCCCAGGCAGAACCTTCCGGATCCTAACCGCTTGCTGTGTTAAAAAATGTGTGATAGAAAGAGAGAGATAGATAAGATTAGTATCAGTGTGAATAGTGTGGTCAGTGTTGTGGGTGTGGTCAGTATGGTTGGTGTGGTCAGTGTGGTACGTGTGATTGGTGCGATCAGTATGCATGATGTGGTCGATGCAGTCTGTATGGTCAGGGTATCCGCTGCAGTCTGTGCAGTTTGTGTGGTGTGGTCAGTATGGTTGGAGCAGTCAGTGTGGTGCCAGTCATGTGCTGAACTGGAAGCCAGTCAATGAGTAGATTTGTGTTTGGATGCTTTAATGTGCTAAATGATTGGGTGGTTGAACTTGACTTGTCGAGGTGTGGATGAATGGAGTCAGAGGAATGTGTGAAAGAGAGCGGGTGATAGGTTTAATGGATATTCAAGATTAGGTCAGAGACAGACAAGGATCCAAAAGAATGAGATCAGGTAGAAAGCTGTCAGAAGGGGATCCTGAAAGAGAAGCAAATGATTGAAAGAGAGGAAATCTGGAGAAAGAATGGTGATGGATGGCTTCTGAGGGAGGGCTGAAACAGAACTGTCAGAAAGAGAGAGCGACACAAGAGCAGTGATAGAAACAGGGATAAAGAGTGATAAAGTAGTAATCATGGAGGATGTAGAGAGCGGACATGAAGCAAAAGTGAATGAAATCAAACATCAAGATAGGTCACAGCAGAATGGAGAGAAAGAGAAAGGAGCCAGTGAGAAAACAGATTGAGGGAAAAGGTCCAAAGGAGAGAAATTGAAGATATACAGAGGGGAGTATGAATCCATACAACATAAAGAAAGTGCAGCTTGCTGAGATGCCCATTTCTGCCTAACGTATCATTACTGACCAGAAGAGCCCTATTCTGATCAATCTCAGCCCCATCTACACTATTCTCATCGCTCACACAGATATGGGTCTGTCTCGTATAGGCCTAGTTTGGGTAAGGATGGCAGGTGTCCTTTTTTAAAAGGTGTTATGACGTGGCAGATGATGTGTGCCAGGCGTTTCAAATCCATGAGGGAAACTTGATCATGCTATCACAACAGTTTTGCAATTTGTATTTATTTTGAGATGCGTGCCCTGAATTGAGAAGTAATAAGTCCACCAAGACTTCAGAGATTTTTTTAGAAAACTAAATTAAACATTTATTGACAAAAAAACGACTTCAAGCACATGTATAAGTCTACAAATTACTTCTATAATAACTCCTAAAATCCCTAATTAACCTGGCTTCCTATTACACCCCCGTTAAAGCAACAGTAAAAAAATATAGGTTTTAAACCGATCCAGGCAAGTCAACACAATACCCTGGACAGTAGAATTCAAAGTGGCTTTTCCCAGCTTTGGTTTCTGTAGACAGCAGGCTTAATGCACAAATACTGGAGGCTTCTTACACTTCTGTTAGATCTTACAATGCCTTCCCTGACGCATAGCCTCATTCTCCTTTATATATGTTTCTCCCTTTTAATGTAAATTCTATTGTTCCCATATATCTTTGGAACTTTACCTTTCTCATAATATAAATCTTTCCATGCTGCTAATATTGTCAGTAACCTTTGGGAAAAGTAAACACACAGCTTGGCCTAGCTTCTCTGGCTAGGTGTAAACATCCTACCATCTCTTTAAAATTCAAAATGCCCTGATTTATCTAAAAATGTAAATTCTCCTCACCTCACATTCTAATACTTCAACCATGTTTATGTATTTAGCATTTCAAACCTAGCTTCTTATGATGAGTCAAAGCCTCCAGACCAGTTGTCTCCAATTCAATTAAATCACACACACGCGCACACATATACACGCACAAACAGAAACTTTTCAAACCCTACTATTACAATAAATCACTATTATATAATGAGAACTATTATACTTTCATGACAAAAGGACAGTAGTAACCAGTAAGGTTTTACAACAATTGACAAAGTCATGGTCACTAATACGAATTCCAGCTTTTTATTACCAGATTTTCAAAACGTTCAAATTCTCAAACTGCCCTGTTGGGATTATCCCCTTATATCGAAATGCTAGGGCACATTGCATCTCACTGAGGCTGGAATCAAACATAGCAAGGACTGCTGAGTACACATGCGATTTTTCTTCCCCCACTCATAGTGAACAGGCACACACACACAAATACGCACACACTCACACAGTGAATAAACTGCTGAAATAGCACTAACCTTCATATCTAATTGCAGCAATTCCTTCTCTTGCCTCTCCTTCGCTGCTTCAAGTGCAGCCATAATCTGAAGTTGTCGTTGCTGAAGCTCATCATTCGCTGCCTCGAGCTTCTGCAATACGGAAAGAAACAGCTCCTGTTGTATCATCCAGTTTTGTACACAGGAACACAGTTCCCTGTTCTTAAAATTAGTTTTGTAAGCAACAGTACAAATCCTCATAAAGTCATTATGACACAGAAGGAGGCCATTCGGTCATTCAAGTATATGTTGGTTCTCCGCAAAAACAATCCAGTCAGTCCCACTCCCCCTGTCACCCCTGTCCTCACTGGCATTCTTCATTGAACTAGGGTTGATCCCCTGGCTTGGTGGTAATGGTAGAGTGGGGGATATGCCAGGCCATGAGGTTACAAATTGTGGTTGAGTACAATTCTGCTGCTGCTGATGGCCCACAGCACCTCATGGATGCCCAGTTTTGAGTTGCTAGATAGGTTCTGAATCTATCCCGTTTAGCATGGTGGTAGTGCCACACAACATGATGGAGGGTATCCTCAATGTGAAGACATGTGAAAATTAATGTCTCCACAAGGACGATGCGGTGGTCACTCCTATCAATACTGTCATGGACAGATGCACCTGTGACAGGTAGATTGGTGAAGACCAGATCAAGTGGATTTTTCCCTTCTTGTTGGTTCCCTTACCACCTGTCGCAGACCCAGTTATTCAGGACTAAGCAAGATCAGCTAGGAAGTGCTATCGAGCCACTCTTGATGGACATTGAAGTCCCCCGCCCTGAGTACATTCTGTGCTCTTGCTACCCTATAAGTGGTGTTCAACATGGAGGAGTATTGATTCATCAGCTGAGGGTGGCAGGGAGGGAGACGGGGGGCAGTACGTGGCAATCAGCAGGAGGTTTCCTTGTCCATGTTTGACCTGATGCCATGAGACTTCATGGGGTCCAGAGTTGATGTTGAGGACTCCCAGGGCAACTTCCTCCCGACTGTATACCACTGTGCCGCCACCTCTGATGGGCCTGTCCTACTGGTGGGACAGGTCATACCCAGGGATGGTGAAGGCGGTGCCTGGGACATTATCTGCAAGGTATGATTCTGTGAGGATGACTATATCAGGCTGCTGCTTAACTAGTCTGTGACACAGCTCTCCCAATTTTGGCACAAGCCCCCAGGTATTAGTAAAGAGGACTTTGCAGGATCGACAGGGTTGGATGTGCCATTGTCATTTCCGTACCTAGGTCGATGTCAGATGGTCCGTTCACAAAGGAGGACACAAATAACACCAGAAATGTTGGGGAACACAGGGTTTAGTGAGAGGGAGGAACTGAAAGAAATCAGTATTAGTACGGAAATGATGTTAGAGAAATTGATGGGATTGAAGGCCGATAAATCCCCGGGGCCTGATAATCTACATCCCAGAGTACTTAAGGAAGTGGCCCTAGAAATAGTGGATGCATTGGTGGTCATCTTCCAAGATTCTATAGACTCTAGAACAGTTCCAACAGATTGGAGGGTAGCTAATGTAATCCCACTATTTAGGTACAGGGTGGAGAGAAAACAAGGAACTATAGACCAGTCAGCCTGACGTCGGTAGTGTGGAAAATTCTGGAGTCCATTATAAAAGATTTAATAGCTGAGCACTTGGAAAACAGTGGCAGAATCGGACAGAGCCAGCATGGATTTATGAAAGGGAAATCATGCTTGACAAATTTACTGGAATTTTTCGAGAATGTAACAAGTAGAGTTAATGAGGGGGAGCCAGTGGATGTGGTATATTTGGACTTTCAGAAGGCTTTCAACAAAGTCCCACATAAGAGATTAGCGTGTAAAATTAAAGCACGTGGGATTGGGGGTAGTGTATTGAGATGGATAGAAAACTGGTTGGCAGACAGGAAACAAAGAGTAGGAATAAACGGGTCTTTTTCCGAATGGCAGGCAGTGACTAGTGGGGTACCACAGGGATCGGTGCTGGGAACCCAGCTATTCACAATATATATATATTAATGATTTAGATGAGGGAGCTAAATATAATATCTCCAAGTTTGTAGATGACACAAAGCTGGGTGGGAGGGTGAGCTGTGAGGAGGATGCAGAGATGCTTCAGGGTGATTTGGACAAGCTGAGTGAGTGGGCAAATGCATGGCAGATGCAATATAATGTGGATGAATGTGAGGTTATCCACTTTGGTAGCAAAAACAGGAAGGCAGACTATATGAATGGCTATAAATTGAGAGAGGGGAATGTGCAACGAGACCTGGGTGTCCTCGTACACCAGTCGTTGAAGGTAAGCATGCAGGTGCAGCAGGCAAATGATATGTTGGCCTTCATAGCGAGAGGATTCGAGTACAGGAGCAGGGATGTCTTGCTGCAATTATACAGGGCCTTGGTGAGACCACACCTGGAATATTGTGTGCAGTTTTGGTTTCCTTATCTGAGGAAGGATGTACTTGCTATAGAGGGAGTGCAGCGAAGGTTTACCAGACTGATTCCTGGGATGGCAAGACTGACATATGAGGAGAGATTGAGTCGGTTAGGATTATATTCGCTGGAGTTCAGAAGAATGAGGGGGGATCTCATAGAAACCTATAAAATTCTAACAGAACTAGACAGGGTAGATGCAGGAAGGATGTTCCCGATGGTGGAGGAGTCCAGAACCAGGGGTCACAGTCTGAGGATATGGGGTAGACCATTTAGGACTGAGATGAGGAGAAATTTCTTCACCCAGAGAGTGGTGAGCCTGTGGAATTCGCTACCACATAAAGTAGTTGAGGCCAAAATATTGTATGTTTTCAAGAAGGAGCTAAATTTAGCCCTTGGTGTGAAAGGGATCAAAGGATATGGGGAGAAAACGGGAGCAGGCTATTGAGTTGGATGATCAGCCATGATCATAATGAATGGCGGAGCAGGCTCGAAGGGCCGAATGGCCTACTCCTGCTCCTATTTTCTATGTTCGGTTTTATTCCTTTTTGACTTCCCTATAGTCGTTTGGTAGAACTGAGTGGTATTAATGAACCAGATGGGTTTTTACAACAATCAGTTAAAGTTTCATGGTCACCATTATTGAGACTAGCTTTATTTTCCAAAATTATTAATTAATAAATTCAATTTAAATTGCACCTGGTGTCACAGTGGGCTTTGAATGCATTTCCCCAGAGCATTTGCCTGGGCCTCTAGATAATTACTCCAGTGGCATTACCACTGCACCACCACACTCCCCAATTTATCCTCCTTAAATGCTCTCTCCTGCCCTAGCTTGAACTTGTATCTTTCACTTGTATCTTGTATCTTTCACTAGTTTCTCTCCTATCTCCCCTCTCCAAGCTCATCCTGCCCATGAGACCTACTTCCTGTTCCCTCGATCCTATTCCCGCTAAACTGCTGATCACCCAACTTCCCCTACTGATCCTCTTGTTAACTGATATTGGTAAGGGTTCTCTCTCTGGATGTTGTCCCTCTCTCTTTTAATTTTGCTGTCATCACCCTCCTCCTCAAAACAAATCAACCTTGATCCCCCTTGCAAATTACTGTCCTATCTCCAGTCTCCCTGTCCTCTCCAAAGTACTTGAATGTGTTGTCACCTCTCAAATCCCTGCCTTTCTTTCCTGGAACTCCAATCAGGTTTCTACCTCTACCATGGAACTGAAACAGCTCTTATCAAAGTCAAAACTGACATCCTATTTGACTCTGACAAAGGTAAACTTTACCTCTTGTCCTTCTTAATCTGTTCGTAGTTTTTGACACTGTTGACCACACCATCCTCCTCCAACACCTCTCCACTGTTGTCCAGCTGGGTGGGACTGCTCTCACCTGCTTCCATGCTTATCTATCTAATCATAGCCAGAGAATCACTTGCAATGACTTCTCTTCCTGCTCCCCTAAGGATCAGTGACATCATCTGAAAGCGCAGCATTAATTTTCACATGTTGACGACACCTAGCTCTAGCTCACCACCAATTTCTCTTGATTCTTCCACTGTTGCTAAATTGTCAGACTGTTTATCTAATATCCAGCACTGGATGAGAAGAAATTTCCTCCAATTGAATACTGGGAAGACTGAAGCTATTGTTTCTGCTTCAAACTCCATTCCCTAGCTACTGACTCCATCCTTCTCACAGTCTGAGATTAAGCCAGTCTGTTTGCAACCTTGATGTCACATTTGATCCTGAGATGAGCTGGCAACCTCATATTCGTGCCATCACCAAAATTATTTCCACCTCAATAACATTGTCCGACTTTTCCCCTTTCTCAGCTCATCTGCTGCCGAAACTCTCATCCATGCCTTTGTTATCTCTACAGATTTAGCTATTCCAATGCACTCCTGGCTGGTCTCCCACATTCTATCCTTTGTAAACTTGAGGTCATCCAAAACCCTGTTGCTCATGTCTTAACTTACACCAAGTCCCATTGCCCTGTTACCCCTGTCGTTGCTGACCTACATTGTTTTCCTGGTCAATGTTTTGATTTTAAAATTCTTATCCTTATTTTCAAATCTCTCAATGGCCTTGCCCTCCTTCTCTGTAATCTCTGCCTGTCCCACATTCCTCTGGGTTATCTGCACTCCTCTAATTCTAGCCTCTTGTATATCCTGATTTTAATTATTTCATCATTGGTAGCCATGCCTTCAGTTGCCTGGGCCCCAAGCTCTGGAATTCCCTCCCTATATCTTTCCACTTTGGGACATTTTATTACATGAGACATTTTATTACATGAGAGGTGCTATATAAACATAAGTTAATAAACAAAAGAAAGAAAAGAAACCTGAACCAAAAACAAAGGTTGCCTTAAGGTCAGGTAGGGGTTGGGCAATTCCAATGGCTGCATGCCTATAATTCTATGATTCACAGTTGCATTATGGTGATGTTGCACAAATTTCTTGGCAGTGCGCCTGATGAGGTTTACACTGTGGAGCAATGCAACGCTCCTGTTTCCCCAGCATAAGCTGAAGCATGGGAGAATGGTCAAGGCAAGTATGAAAGCCTCTGCCTCTGCATTTCAGTTCTGGGAGTGGAATGGGAGACCCAATTCAAATGATCAACCCAACCAATAAAAAAGTTACAAAGCAGTGGTGGGGAGCAGGTGTGAAAGTATTAATATATGAACTGCTGGTGTCATGCAATGTGTCACTTACCAACTTTTGTTCGTGCGCCTGCTGAATCTCAAACAGTTCAGCCTGTAGCTGTTCCTGTAGAGCTGTCTCCTTCATTGCTTCTTCCCACTCCTTGTCCAGCTTTTCAAGCTCCACTTCACTCTTTAAAACAGAATGGTAGTATGTCAAATTACAACATGATTTACAAGTATTCATACTATCATGAACACAGCCAGTGTTAATCGCTGGGCAAACCAAATCCCAGAGGGAAACTTGGCTTATGGGCTATACCTTCCTTTTTGCATTCTGAAAATAAGAAGAAGATGTACTGTTCTCAGCAGTAAGAGGTCCAATAACACTTTTGGGATTTTAAAATTGAAAGTAAAAGTTTTATAAATAAGAATAAAAGAAAACTTAAACACACAATATTACAGTTACACAATTAAGGTTAGTCTTACAAAACATTCCCCAAAAAGACTCTACTTGGTCAGACCCACAAGTAAACATTTCCAGGCAACACTCGGTTATAAAACAAAAACAGAATTACCTGGAAAAACTCAGCAAGTCTGGCAGTATCGGCGGAGAAGAAATCAGTCAACGTTTCGAGCCTCCATGGCCCTTCGGCAGAACTGCAGCATAGTTTCAACAAGGGAGAAATATAAATTGGTTTAAGGTGGGTGGGGGGCGGGGGGGAAGAGACACATTGAGGGTGTGGTGTGAGCAGATAATAATCAAAAGATGTCACAGACAAAAGGGTCAAAGAGGTGTTGAAGGTGGTGGTCTTTGTCTGAGAAAAGTGCTAATTAAGAATGGAAAACAGGATATTCAAAGTACAGCTCTAGTGGGGGTGGGGTGGAAAGACTAAAGGTTTTAGTTTTAGATTTAAAAATAATGGAAATAGGTGGGGAAAGAAGAATCTATATAAATTATTGAAAAAAAAGCGGGTGGGGGGGGAAAAGAAACGGGGTGGGGATGGGGGGAGGGGGAGTTTAAGATCTAAAGTTGTTGAATTCAATATTCAGCCCAGAGGGCTGTAAAGTGCCTAGTCGGAAGATGAGGTGCTGTTCCTCCAGTTTGCGTTGGGCTTCACTGGAACAATGCAGCAAGCCAAGGACAGACATGTTGGCAAGAGAACAGGGTGGAGTGTTAAAATGGCAAGCGACAGGGAGGTTTGGGTCTTTCTTGCGGACAGACCGCAGGTGTTCCGCAAAATGGTCGCCCAGTTTGCGTTTGGTCTCTCCAATGTAGAGGAGACCGCATTGGGAGCAACGAATGCAGTAGACTAAGTTAGGGGAAATGCAAGTGAAATGCTGCTTCACTTGAAAGGAGTGTTTGGGCCCTTGGACGGTGAGGAGAGAGGAAGTGAAGGGGCAGGTGTTGCATCTTCTGCGTGGGCATGGGGAGGTGCCATAAGTGGGGGTTGAGGAGTAGGGGGTGATGGAGGAGTGGACCAGGGTGTCCCGGAGGGAACGATCCCTACGGAATGCCGTCAAGGGGGGTGAAGGGAAGATGTGTTTGGTGGTGGCATCATACTGGAGTTGGCGGAAATGGCGGAGGATGATCCTTTGAATGCGGAGGCTGGTGGGGTGATAAGTGAGGACAAGGGGGACCCTATCATGTTTCTGGGAAGGAGGAGAAGGCGTGAGGGAGGATGCGCGGGATATGGGCCGGACACAGTTGAGGGCCCTGTCAACGACTGTGGATGGAAAACCTCGGTTAAGGAAGAAGGAGGACATGTCAGAGGAGCTGTTTTTGAAGGTAGCGTCATCAGAACAGATGCGACGGAGGCGAAGGAACTGAGAGAATGGGATGGAGTCTTTACAGGAAGCGGGGTGTGAGGAGCTGTAGTCGAGGTAGCTGTGGGAGTCGGTAGGCTTGTAATGGATATTGGTGGACAGTCTATCATCAGAAATTGAGACAGAGAGGTCAAGGAAGGGAAGAGAAGTGTCAGAGATGGACCATGTGAAGATGATGGAGGGGTGGAGATTGGAAGCAAAATTAATAAATTTTTCCAGGTCCCGACGAGAGCATGAAGCAGCACCGAAGTAATCATCGACGTACCGGAGAAAGAGTTGTGGGAGGGGGCCGGAGTAGGACTGGAACAAGGAATGTTCCACATACCCCATAAAGAGACAGGCATAGCTGGGGCCCATGCGGGTACCCATAGCCACACCTTTTATTTGGAGGAAGTGAGAGGAGTTAAAGGAGAAATTGTTCAGTGTGAGAACAAGTTCAGCCAGACGGAGGAGAGTAGTGGTGGATGGGGATTGTTGGGGCCTCTGTTCAAGGAAGAAGCTAAGGGCCCTCAGACCATCCTGGTGGGGGATGGAGGTGTAGAGGGATTGGACATCCATGGTGAAGAGGAAGCGGTTGGGGCCAGGGAACTGGAAATTGTTGATGTGACGTAAGGTGTCAGAGGAATCACGGATGTAGGTGGGAAGGGACTGGACAAGGGGAGAGAGAAGGGAGTCAAGATAACGAGAAATGAGTTCCGTGGGGCAGGAACAGGCTGACACGATCGGTCTGCCAGGACAGTTCTGTTTGTGGATTTTGGGTAGGAGGTAGAAGCGGGCCGTCCGAGGTTGGGCGACTATCAAGTTGGAAGCTGTGGGAGGAAGATCTCCAGAGGAGATGAGGTCAGTGACAGTCCTGGAAACAATGGCTTGATGTTCTGTGGTGGGGTCATGGTCCAGGGAGAGGTAGGAGGAAACGTCTGCGAGTTGACGCTCAGCCTCCGCGAGGTAGAGGTCAATGCGCCAGACAACAACAGTACCACCCTTGTCAGCGGGTTTGATGACAATGTTGGGGTTGGACCTGAGAGAACGGAGTGCAGTGAGTTCAGAGAGAGACAGATTAGAATGGGTGAGAGGAGCAGAGAAATTGAGACGGCTAATGTCACGCCGACAGTTCTCAATGAAAAGATCAAGAGAAGGTAAGAATCCAGAGGGAGGGGTCCAAGTGGAGGGAGAATATTGGAGGTGGGTAAAAGGATCCGTTGAACGGGGAGAGGACTCCTGCCCAAAGAAGTGAGCACGGAGATGAAGACGGCGGAAGAAGAGTTCAGCATCATGCCGAGCCCGAAATTCATTGAGATGAGGGCGTAAGGGTATGAAACTAAGTCCTTTGCTGAGCACTGAACGTTCAGCATCGGACAGGGGAAGGTCAGGGGGTATAGTGAATACGCGGCTGGGGCTGGGATTGGAAGATGGGGTGAGGACGGAGGGACAAGCAGGGGTGGAGGGTCCCAGATGGGTGTTGGAGTCGATGAGTTGTTGGAGCTTGCGTTCCTTAGCACTTGAGAGAAAGAGAAAAAGTTTCTTGTTGAGGCGACGGATGAGGCGAAGAATAAAATGAAACTGGGGGCACGCGCAGCTTTGAAAAAGGGTGCGGCGGTGCTGCTGGAGGGAGAGGTCGAGTGTGTTCATATGGCGGCGCATGGCACTGAGTGTGGATCTCAGAATGCGACGGGAACAGCAGTCCGAGAAACGTTTTATGTCCCGGAGATACCTGTAATCCTGGGTGGGTTCGAAACAAGAGGGATGGAATTTCAGTTGAAATCCACGTGGGGTGAGTCGGAGACGGAGACAGTCACTGAGAAAGGAGATATGGCTGTGAAAGCGGGTTTTAGTAAACACCTTGTCAAACACCAGGAGAGAAATGGAAAGCAATGAAGGTGAGCAGGGCAGAAGAGACAGTTGGAAATCCTGTCGGAGGACAGAACCGTACTTCTTCCAAGAGGGCATTTTTTTGAAGAGAGGTGGCAGTCAATCAAACACAAAGATAAAAACAAAAAGCTAAAAGCTACTGCGGATGCTGGAAATCCAAAACAAAACAAAAACAGAATTACCTGGAAAAACTCAGCAAGTCTGGCAGCATCGGCGGAGAAGAAATCAGTCAACGTTTCGAGCCTCCATGGCCCTTCGGCAGAACTGCAGCATAGTTTCAACAAGGGAGAAATATAAATTGGTTTAAGGTGGGTGGGGGGGCGGGGGGGAAGAGACACATTGAGGGTGTGGTGTCACCCCACCAGCCTCCGCATTCAAAGGATCATCCTCCGCCATTTCCGCCAACTCCAGCATGATGCCACCACCAAACACATCTTCCCTTCACCCCCCTTGACGGCATTCCGTAGGGATCGTTCCCTCCGGGACACCCTGGTCCACTCCTCCATCACCCCCTACTCCTCAACCCTCACTTATGGCACCTCCCCATGCCCACGCAGAAGATGCAACACCTGCCCCTTCACTTCCTCTCTCCTCACCGTCCAAGGGCCCAAACACTCCTTTCAAGTGAAGCAGCATTTCACTTGCATTTCCCCTAACTTAGTCTACTGCATTCGTTGCTCCCAATGCGGTCTCCTCTACATTGGAGAGACCAAACGCAAACTGGGCGACCATTTTGCGGAACACCTGCGGTCTGTCCGCAAGAAAGACCCAAACCTCCCTGTCGCTTGCCATTTTAACACTCCACCCTGTTCTCTTGCCAACATGTCTGTCCTTGGCTTGCTGCATTGTTCCAGTGAAGCCCAACGCAAACTGGAGGAACAGCACCTCATCTTCCGACTAGGCACTTTACAGCCCTCTGGGCTGAATATTGAATTCAACAACTTTAGATCTTAAACTCCCCCTCCCCCCATCCCCACCCCGTTTCTTTTCCCCCCCCACCCGCTTTTTTTTCAATAATTTATATAGATTCTTCTTTCCCCACCTATTTCCATTATTTTTAAATCTAAAACTAAAACCTTTAGTCTTTCCACCCCACCCCCACTAGAGCTGTACTTTGAATATCCTGTTTTCCATTCTTAATTAGCACTTTTCTCAGACAAAGACCACCACCTTCAACACCTCTTTGACCCTTTTGTCTGTGACATCTTTTGATTATTATCTGCTCACACCACACCCTCAATGTGTCTCTTCCCCCCCGCCCCCCACCCACCTTAAACCAATTTATATTTCTCCCTTGTTGAAACTATGCTGCAGTTCTGCCGAAGGGCCATGGAGGCTCGAAACGTTGACTGATTTCTTCTCCGCCGATGCTGCCAGACTTGCTGAGTTTTTCCAGGTAATTCTGTTTTTGTTTCGTTTTGGATTTCCAGCATCCGCAGTAGCTTTTAGCTTTTTGTTTTTAACACTCGGTTATAGATGTTAACTATAAGAAAAAATCCAGTAATATTACTCAAGGCAAACTGCTGTGGCTTCAATAGAGGCATACTACATGACCTTGACCCTCATTCCACTCTGCAGTGGATCCACTTAAGAATAAAATGGCTTGTTGCAGTCCAATACTTTTCTGGCTTGACTGGATGGCTGGTTCAAATGGCATCCTCTCCCAGCCCAGAATGAACAGCTCCCAGCTCAGGTCCAGGTATCTCTAGCTAAGCTCTCCTCAGTAATTTAAAAATATCTTTTCTCCCCTTTCATCTCCGGTTCCATTGTTCTCACACCTCCTTGGAACTCAAATCCTTCCAAATATAAAATCTTTCATGTCTCTATCTTGTCTTTGCTTTCGGGTCAATAAAATGTAACCTTTTTTATTCATTCAAGGGCTGTGGGCTTTGCTGGCTAGGCCAGCATTTATTACCCACACCTAATTGCCCTGGAGAAGGTGGTGGTGAGCTGCCTCCTTGAACCACTGCAGTCCATATGGTTTAGGTACCCTCATAGTGCTTTTAGGGAGGGAGTTTCAGGATCTTGACCTGGTGGCAGTGAAGGAATGGCAATATATTTCCAAGTCACAATTGTGACTGACTTGGCGGGGAACTTCCAGGTGATGGTGTTCCCATGTATCTGCTACTCTTGTCCTTCTAGGTGGTAGTTGTCGTGGGTTTGGAAGGTGCTGTCTAAGGAGCATTGGTGAGTTTCTGCAGTGCATCTTGTAGATGGTACACACTGCTTCTACTGTGCTTCAATGGTGGAGGGAGTGAATGTCTGTGGACGGGGTGCCAATCAAGCGGTGTCAAGCTTCTTGAGTGTTGTTAGAAATGTACTCATCCAGGCAAGTAGAGAGTATTCCATCACACTCCTGACTTGTGCCTTATAGATTGTGGACAGGCTTTGGGGAGTCAGGAGGTGAGTTACTCAGCGCAGGAATCCTAACCTCTGACCTGCTTTTGTAGCCACAGTATTTATATGACTAGTCCACTACTATTTACCTATGGAAATCTTGCAAGATGCAAACATGTTTCTTGTTACCTCTGACTCTCCTTTGATATCACACAAACTCTCAACTTATCTAAAAATGCAAGTGTTAGATCTAACCTATTTACTTGTACCCCAAACCTAACACCTCCATCCTTTTCATGTTTTAAGCCCCCTAGACAATCTGACTCCTATCAATCCCTTGAGTAGTTTAATTAAATCATACGCACACCCACACAGACTTCGTTACAGAATAGTACAATATTCCCCAAAAATATTTTTTTTAAAAACATCCATTCTCACAATACATCAAAAGATTTGAATCAAACTATTATTAACACTCAGATACAGATAGGTCTTGTGGCGCAGTGGGTCTCTGAACCAGAAACTCTGGGTTCAAATCTCACTTCAGGACTTGATAGCCAAGAAAGCTGAGTTCATAGAACCATAGAAGGTTTGTGGCACAGAAAGAAGTCACTCTGCCCATTGTGTCTGTGCCAGCTGCCTAATCCCAGTTTCCAGCATTTGGTCCGTAGCCCTGCAGGTTACGCATTTGAGGTGCATATCCAGACACCTTTTAAATGAATTGAGGGTTTCTGCCTCTACCACCCTTTCAGGCAGTGAGTTCCAGATCCCTACTACCCTCTGGGTGAAAACATTTTCCTCATCTCCCCTCTAATGTTTCTATCAATCAATTTAAATCTATGCCCCCTAGCCACTGACCTCTCTGCTAAGGTAAATAGGCCCTTCCCATTCATTCTATCCAGCCCCCTCACAATTTTGTACATCTTAATCAAATCTCCCCTCAGCCTCCTTGGAACAGCCAAGGCGAACAACTCCAGCCTATCCAATCTTTCCTCATCGCTGCAATTTTCCAGTCCTGGCAACATCCTTGTAAAGTTCCCTCTGTAATGTAATTACATCCTTTCTGTAATGAGGTGACCAGAGCTGCACACAGTACTCAAGTTGTGGCTGAATTAATGATTTATACAGTTCCAGCATAACCTCCCTGCTCTTATATGCTATACCTTGGCTAATAAAGAAAAGGATTCCTATGCATTCTTAACCACCTTATCAACCTGTCCTGCTATCTTCAGGGACCTGTAGACATTCACTCCAAGATCCCTCGCTTCCTCTGTACCTCAGTATCCTCCCATTTATTGTATATTTCTTTGCCTCTTTTAACCCCCCCCAAATGCATCACCTCACACTTCTTTGGGTTGAATTCCATTTCCCATTTTCCTGCCCCCTTGATCAGTCCATTGATATCTTCCTGCAGGCCACAGCTTCCCGCCTCACTATTTATAATGCGGCCAATTTTTGTGTTGCCTGCAAATTTCTTGATCATTCCTCCTACATTTACATCCAAATCATTAATATATATACCACAAAAAGCGGGGAATCTAGTACTGAGCCCTGCGGAACCCCATGGGAAACAACCTTCCAACCGCAAAAATACCCTCAACAATTTCCCCTTTGTTTCCTGCCACTGAGTCAATTTTGTATCCAACTTGAGACCACATTAACCTGACTGAATTTTTTATGGGGGTAACAAGGAAGATTGATGAAGGTAGTGCAGTTGATGTGGTCTCTCTCTGAATTGCTCATTCTCTCTTTCTGAGTCGCTCTCACTCCCTTTCTCTCCATGCTTGAGTCCCTCTCTCTTTCTCTGTGCTGGAGTTGCTTGCTCTCTCTCTCTCTTTGAGTCGCGCTCCCTCTCTCTGAGTTGTTCTCTCTCTGAGTCGCTCTCTCTCTATGTCGCTCTCCCTCAGTCACTCTCTCTCTATCAGTCGCTTGCTCTCTCTGAGTCGCTTGCTCATTCGCTCTCTCTCTCTGAGTCGCTCACTCTCTCTCTCTCTCTCTCTCTCTCTGAGTCGCTCTCTCTCTCTCCCTCTCTGTCACTCTCCCTTCTGTTTGAGTCACTTGCTCTCTCTCTCTGAGTCACTCATTCACTCTGAGTCACTTGCTCTTTCTCTCTCTCTCTCTCTGAGTCGCTCTCTCTCTAAGTCGCTCGCTCTTGCTCACTCTCTGAGTCGCACTCTCTCTCAGTCACTTTATCTCTCTCAGTCACTCTCTCTCAGACGCTCTCTCAGTTGCTTGATCACTCTCTCTCTCAGTCACTCTTTCTGTTTGAGTCACTTCCTCTCTCTCTCTCTCTCTCTCTCTGAGTCCCTCTCTCTCTCTGAGTCACTCATTCTCTCTCTCTGAGTCACTCGTTCTCCCTCACTCTCTGCATCGCACGCTTTCTCTGAGTCACTTGCTCTCTCTAAGTCGATTGTCTCTCTCTCTCTGTCACTGTATTTCTCTCTCTTAGTCACTGTATCTCTCTCAGTCACTCTATATCTCTCTCTCTCGGTCACTCTATCCCTCTCTCTCTCAGTCGCGCTCTCTCTCATTGAGTCGCTCTCTCTGTCTCCCTCTATGAGTCACTCTCTCTCTGTTTGAGTCATTTGATCTGGATCTCTCTCAGTCGCTCGCTTTCTCTCCCTCTCTCTGAGTCATTCTCTCTCTCTGTTTGAGTCACTCGCTCTCTCTGAGTCGCTCACTCTCTCTCTCTCTAAGTCGCTCTCTCTGTCATTCTCTCTCAGTCGCTCGCTCTCTCTGAGTCACTCTCTCTGAGTCACTCCCTCTCTCTCTCTCTCTCTGAGTCATTTGCTCTCTCTCTCAGAGTCACTCCCTCTCTGAGTCGCTCACTCATTTGCTGAGTCGCGCGCTCTCTCTGAGTCGCTCTTTCTCTCTCTCTCTGTTTGAGTCACGTGCTCTCTCTCTTTCTCCCTCTCTCTGAGTCGCTCCCCCTCGAGTCACTCGCTCTCTCTCTGAGTCACTCTCCCTTCTGTTTGAGTCACTTGCTCTCTCTGAGTCCTCACTCACTCTGAGATACTCGCTCTTTCTCTCCCTCTTTCTCTTTCTCTGAGTTGCTCTCTCTCTCTCAGTCGCTCTCTCTCTCTAAGTCGCTCGCTCTCACTGAATCGCACTCTTTTTCAGTCGCTGTATCTCTCTGTCAGACGCTCTATCACTCGCTGAGTCGCTCGCTCATTCTCTCCCCGAGTCGCTCGCTCTCTCTGTCTCCCTCTATGAGTCACTCTCTCTCTGTTTGAGTCATTTGATCTGCATCTCTCTCAGTCGCTCACTTTCTCTCCCTCTCTCTGAGTCATTCTCTCTCTCTGTTTGAGTCACTCGCTCTCTCTGAGTCGCTCACTCTCTCTCTCTCTCTCTCTAAGTTGCTCTCTCTGTCATTCTCTCTCAGTCGCTCGCTCTCTCTGAGTCACTCTCTCTCTGAGTCACTCCCTCTCTCTCTGAGTCACTTGCTCTCTCTCTGAGTCACTCCCTCTCTGAGTCGCTCACTCATTTGCTGAGTCGCACGCTCTCTCTCCCTCTGAGTCGCTCTTTCTCTCTCTCTCTGTTTGAGTCACTTGCTCTCTTTCTTTCTCCATCTCTCTGAGTCGCTCCCCCTCGAGTCACTCGCTCTCTCTCTCTCTAAGTCACTCTCCCTTCTGTTTGAGTCACTTGTTCTCTCTGAGTCCTCACTCTGAGATACTTGCTCTTTCTCTCCCTCTCTCTCTATCTCTTTCAGTTGCTCTCTCTCTCAGTCGCTCTCTCTCTAAGTCGCTCGCTCTCACTGAATTGTACTCTTTCTCAGTCACTGTATCTCTCTGTCTGACGCTCTATCACTCGCTGAGTCGCTCGCTCATTCTCTCCCCGAGTCGCTCTCTCTCTCTGTTTGAGTCACTTGCTCTGCATCTCTCTCTGAGTTGCTTGCTCTCTCTGTCTCTCTCTAAGTTGCTCTTTCTCTCTGTGTTGCTTGCTCTCTCTCTGTTTCTATCTCTCTGAGTTGCTCGCTCTCTCTCTCTGAGTTGCTCTCCCTCTTTCTGAGTCGCTTGCTCTCTCTCTGAATTGCACTCTCTCTGAGTCGCTTGCTCACTTGCTCTCTCTGTCACCCCTTTTACTCTGTTTGAGTTGCTTGCTCTCTCTCTCTCTGCCGCTCTCTCTCTCTGAGCTGCTCTCCCTCTCTGAGTCGCTCGCTCGCTTCTGTTCTCTGAGTCGTTCGTTATCTTTCTCTCTGAATCGTCCACTCTCTCTCTGAGTTGCTCTCTCTCGCTGAGTTGCTCGCTCTCACTCTGAGTCACTCTCTATCTCTCTTTCTCTGAGTCGCTCTCTCTCTTTGTCACTCTCTGTTACTCTCTCTCTCTTTCTCTCTGTCGCTTGCTCTCTCTCTCTGTCACCCCTTTTACTCTGTTTGAGTCACTTGCTCTCTCTCTCTGCCGCTCTCTCTCTGAGTCGCTCACTCTGTCCCTCTTTCTGAGTTGTTTGTTCTCTCTCTCTCTGAATCGCCCACTCTCTCTCTCTGAGTCGCTCTCTCTCGCTGAGTCGCTCGCTCGCACTCTGATTCACTCTCTCTCTGAGTTGCTCTCTTTCTCTCTCTATCTCTGAGTCGCTCTCTCTCTGTCACTCTCTCTCAGTCGCTCTCTCTCTCGTCTCAGTCACTTACTCTCCCTCTCTCATTGAGTCGTTCGTTATCTCTCTCTCCCTCTCTGAGTCGCTCTCTCTCTGAATCATTTTATCTGCATCTCTCTCTGAGTTGCTCGCGCTCTCTCTCTGATTCACTCTCACTCTCTGAGTCACTATCTCTGTCACTCTCAGTCGCTTGCTCTCTCTCTCCCTGTCTCTCCCTGAGTTACTCTCTCTCTCTGTTTGAGTCACTTGCTCTCTTTCTGAGTCACTCACTCTCTGACTTGCTCCCTCTGTATCTCTCTCTGAGTCGCTCCCTCCAAGTCGCTCTCTCTCTCTCTTTCTGAGTCACTCTCCCTTCCGTTTGAGTCACTTGCCCTTTCTCTCTCTCTCTTGAAGTCGCTCTCTTTCTCTCTCTCTCTGTCACTCTCTCTCTCTCTAAGTTGCTCGCCCTCACTCACTTTCTGAATCACACTCTCTCTCTGTCAGTCACTCTTATCTCTCCCTCTCTGAGTTGCTCGCTTGCTCTCTCACCCTCTTAGTTGCTCTCTCTGTGTTTGAGTCACTTGCTCTCTCTCTGAGTTGCTCTCCCTCTCTGAGTCGCTCTCTATCACTCTCTCTCTGAGTCACTCTCTCTCTGTGTTTGAGTCACTTGCTCTCTCTCTCACTCTCTCTGAGTCGTTCTCCCTGAGTCGCCTGCTCTTTATCTGAGTTGCTCTCTCTGAATTGCTCTCTCTCGCTGAGTCGCTCGCTCACTCTCTGTGTCGCTCCCTCTCTCTCAGTCACTCGATCACTCATTCTCTGAGTCATTCACTCTCTCTCTGTCTCTCTCTCTCTCAGTCGCTTGCTCTCTCTCTGTTGCACTCTCACTCTGTTTGAGTTGCTTGCTCTCTCTCTCTCTCCTGCTCCCTCTCTCTGAGTTGCTCTCTCTCTCTCTGAGTCGCTCACTCTGTCCCTTTGAGTCGTTTGTTCTCTCTCTCTTTCTGAGTCACCTGCTCTCTCTTTCTGGAGTCGATCGCTCTCTGAGTTGCTTTTCTCTCCCTCTCTCTGTATGAGTCCCTTGCTCTCTCTCTCCCCCGACTCACTCCCTCTCTCTCTCTCCTTGAGTCGCTCGTTCCGAGTTGCCCACTCTCTCTTTCTTTCTCTCTCTGAGTCACTCTCTCTTTGTCTTTGAGTTGCTCCCTCTCGCTCTGAATCACTTGCTCTCTCTGAGTCGATCGCTCTCTCTCAGTCACGCTCCCTCTCTCATTGAGTAACTTGCTCTCTCTGTCTCCCTCTCTGAGTCGCTCTCTCTCTCTCCATTTGAGTCACTTGATCTGCATCTCTCTGAGTCGATCGGTCTCTCTCTCTCTGAATCACTCTCTCTCTCTTTCCCCTCTATCTCTCTCTGAGTCACTTTCTCTCTTTGTTTGATCACTTGCTCTCTCTCTCTCTAAGTTGCTCGTTCTTGCTCACTCTCTGAGTTGTGCTCTCTCTCTCTGTATCTCTCTCTCTCTGTTGTATCTCTCTCTCTCAGTCACTCTATCTCTCTCTGTTGCTTACTCGATCTCTCCCCCTCTGAGTCACTCTCTCTCTGTTTCAGTCACTTGCTCTGCATCACTCTCTCTCTGAGTTGCTTGTGCTCTCTCTCTTTCTCTCTCTCTGAGTCGCTCTTTCTCTCTCTGAGTTGCTTGCTCTCACTCTGTTTCTCTCTCTGAGTTGCTCACTTACTTGCTCTCTCTCTCCCTCTGAGTCGCTCTCTCTCTCTGAGTCGCTCTCTCTGACTTATTTCCTCTCTCTCTCCCTCTCTCTGAGTCACTCTCACTCTCCCTCAGTCGCTCTCTCTTTCTCAGTCACTTGAGGAGCAGGAGGTTTAGGGGGGAAGTGAGGAAAAACTTTTTTACCCAGAGGGTGGTGACGGTCTGGAATGCGCTGCCTGGGAGGGTGGTGGAGGCGGGTTGCCTCACATCCTTTAAAAAGTACCTGGATAAGCCCTTGGCACATCATAATATTCAAGTCTATGGGCCAAATGCTGGTAAATGGGATTAGGTAGGTAGGTCAGGTGTTTCTCATGTGCTGGTGCAGACTTGATGGGCCGAAGGGCCTCTTCTGCACTGTGTGATTCTGTGATTCTGAGTCGATCGCTCTATCTCTGAGTTGCTTTTTTCTCTCTCTCTGTTTGAGTCACTTGCTCTCTCTCTCTCTCCATGACTCACTCCCTCTCTCTCTCTCTCTCCTTGAGTTGCTCGCTCCGAGTTGCCCGCTCTCTCTCTCTCTGAGTCATGCTCTCTTTGTCTCTGAGTTGCTCTCTCTCGCTCTGAGTCGCTCGCTCACACTCTGAGTCACTCCCTCTCTCTTTTGAGATTTCTGGGCATGAGTGGGTTTTACCAGAAATTTGTACCAAATTTTAGCAGTGCGGTTGCTCCACTGGCTGAACAATTAAAAAAGAACAAGAAGTTTCAATAGACACAGGAGTGTCAGAAGGCATTTGACAGTTTGAAAGCTGTGTTAACTATGACACCAGTTTGGCAGTGCTCAATTATGCCAAGCAGTTTATGTTGGCCATTGACACAAGCGATATAGGCATTGGGGCTGTATTATTACAAGTAGATGACAAGTAGATTACAATTGAGAAACCGATAGGGTATTTTTCATGGAAATTGAATGTACAATAGAGAAGATATTCAGTGATTGAAAAGGAGACTTTGGGTCTGCAGTATTTTGAGATTTACGTAGCAAACAATTTGTCAGAAACAATTGTTTGTACAGACCATAATCCTTTAAAGTTTCTGGACAAATTTTGAAACAAAAGTGCAAAGCTTTTCAGTGACTCTCTCTGAGTCACTCATTTTCTCTCTCTCTCTGAGTCATTCTCTCTCCCTGTCTTTGAGCCACGCTCTCTCTGAGTTTGAGATGCTCTTTCTCTCTGTGTTTGAGTCACTTGCTCTCGCTCTCTCTGAGTTGCTCCTCCTCTCTCTCATTGAGCCGCTCGCTCTCTCTCTCTCAGTCTCTCTTTCTCCCTCTCTAAGTTGCTTTCTCTCTCTGAGTCGTTTGCTCTCGCTCTCATTGAGTCACTCACTCGCTCTCTCTCTGAGTCATGCTCTCTCTCTTTCTGAGTCACTCTCTCTCTCTGTCTCTCTCACTCTGAGTCGCTCTCTCTATCTGTTGGAGTTGCTTTCTCTCTGTTTGAATCACTCTCTCTCTCTCTGAGTCGCATTCTCTCTCTGTCGTTCTCTCTCTCAGTCACTTTCTCCCTCTCTCTTTCTCTCACTTGCCCGATCTCCGGCTCTCGCTCTCTCTGAGTCACTCGCTCTCTCTCTGAGTTGCTCACTCTTTCTTTCTGAGTCGCTCTCTCTCTCTGTTTGAGTTGCTTTCTCTCTCTCTGAGTCACTCGCTCTCTCTGTGAGTTACTCTCTCTCTGTTTGAATCGCTTGCTCTCTTTCTGAGTCGCTCACTTTCTCTGAGCCGCTCTCTCTCTCTAAGTCGCTCACTCTCTGTTTGAGTCACTTTCTCTGTCTCTGCGTCTCTTGCGCTCTCTCGGTCTCCGTGAGTTGCTCTCTCTCTGTTTGAGTCGCTCACTCTCTGAGTAGCTCGAACTCTCTCTGTCGTTCGTTCTCTCCCTGATTTGCTCACTCTCTCTCTGAGTCACTCACCTTCTGTTTGAGTCACTTGCTTTTTCTCTCTGAGTCATTCGTGCTCTCTCTCTAAGTCACTCAAACTCTCTCTCTGGGTCACTCGCTCTCTATCTCTGATTCGCTCTCTCTCTGAGTTGCTCTCACTCTTAGCTTATCTCTCCCTCTGTTGTGCTCTCTCTCTCTGTCGCTTTCTTTCTCTCTTAGTCGCTTGCTCTCTCTCTCCATCTGAGTCACTTGCTCTCTCCCTATCTCTGAGTCGCTCTCTCTGAGCTGCTCTCTCCCTTTGAGTTGCTCTCTCTATCTCTCTGAATCGCTCTCTTTCTCTATCTCTCTGAGTTACTCTCTCTCTGAGTCGCTTGCTCTCTCTCTCCCCCTCTCTTTGAGTCACTCACTCTCACTCTGAGCCACTCTTTCTCTCTCTCTGAGTCGCTTTGTCTCTCTGAGTCACTCTCTCTCTTTCTGAGTCACTCTCTTTCCCTCTCTCTAAGTTGCTCTCTCTCTATCCTTCTGAGTCACACTCTCTCTCTCTCTGAATTACTCAAACTCTTTCTCTGAGTCGCTTTCTGATGGAGTTTATTACTGCAACCATTTAATCTACAGATTATACATGTGGCTGGATGAGAAAACCTGATTGCTGATGCATTGTCAAGAGTTTGAAGCTGAAAGTGAAAATAGGACATTTAAAAACCTGGACACTGGACTGGAACGATTTCTGTTGATACCAAGGATTCTTATATATATTGTTATGTTAATGCTTGCATCTGATAATGTAAGAGTGTCTGCATATAGATAAGTAGATGAGGTAATATAAGATGGGTTAAGAAAATGAAGCTGTCTTTTTAAATAGGACAGTTCATTTTCCAGTAAGGAGGAGAGTGTCATGAAAATATAATAATTTTCATAATATTATTGTAATTTATTGTAAATGTAGTTAATAGGTTAATAGTGGGGTCTGGATTAGTTTCTCTGCGTGTAGCTGTTTGTGTGTGAGTTTTAGTTGAATTACAGACAGCTGGTCTGGGTGCTTTGATGTATCAGAAGGGAAACTAGGTTTGAAATGCTAAATACGTAAACATGGCTGAAGTTTTAGAACGTGAGGTGAGAAGAACATTTGCATTTCTAGATAAACCAGAGAGCAAGTGATACTCTATGTTTGAATCACTTGTTCCCTCTCTCTCTGAGTTGCTCCCTCTCTCTCTCTGAGTTGCTCCCCTCTCTCTCTCTGAGTCGTTTGCTTTCTCTCTGAGTTGCTCTCTCTCTCTTTCTGAGTCGCACTCTCTCTCTCTGTCGCTCGCGCTCTCTCTCTCTGAGTTGCTCACTCTCCCTCTCTTTGACTCACTCGCTGTCGCTTTTGCTGGGTCACTCTTTCTCTGTTTGAGTCGCTCGCTCTCTCTCTCCCTCTTGAGTCATTCGCTCTCTCTCTGAGTCACTCGTTCTCTGAGTCACTCAATCTCTAACTCTGAGTTGCTCTCTCTCTCTGTTTAAGTCACTGTGTTTGAGTTGCTTGCTCTCTTTCTCTGAGTCGCTCGCTTTGTCTCTCCTCTGCGCCACTCTCTCTCTCTGTGTCGCTCTCTCTCTTTCTTTGTTTGAGTCGCTCTCTTTCTGTGTTTGAGTCGCTTGCTCTCTCCCTGAGTTGCTCCCCCCCTCTCTGAGTCGTGCTCTCTCTCTCTGTTTGAGTCGCTCTCTCTCTCTGTTTGAGTCACTTGTTCTCTCTCTCTCTCTGAGTCGCTCTCATTCTCTCTCTGTCGCTTTCTCTCTGTTGCTTTCGCTCTCTCAGTCACTCTCTTTCTCAGTTGCTCGCTCTCTCTCTGAGTCGTTCGCGCTCTCTGAGTCGCTCGCCCTCTCTCTCTCTTTGAGTTGCTCTCTCTGTTTGAGTCGCTTGCTCTCTCTGAGTCGCTCGCTCTCTTTCTCCCTGAGTCACTCGAACTCCCTCTCTGAGTCACTTGAAATCTCTCTCTCTGAGTCGTTCGAATTCTCTCTCTGAGCTGCTCAAACTCTCTCTTTCTCTGAGTCATTCATTCTCTCTCTGAGTTGCTCCCTCTCTCTGTTGCTCGTGCTCTCTGAGTCACTTGCTCGCTCTCTCTCCATGAGTTGCCCTCTCTCTCTGTTGCCCAATCCCTCTCTCTCCCTCTGAGTCGCTCTCTCTCTCTGCCTCTCTCCCTCTGTTTGAGTCACTTGCTCTCTGAGTCACTCCATCTCTGAATCACTCGCTCTCTCTCTGTCTCTCTCTCTCTCTGTGTCGCTCTCTCTGTGTTGCTCTCTCTCTCACTTGCTCTCTCTCTCTCTCCCTGGCTCCCTGGGTTGCGCTTTCGCTCCCAGGCTTCAAACTAATAGCTTCATTTTTCCTATTCTTTCATGAGATGTGGGCATTGCTGGCAAGGCCTGCATTTATTTCCCATCCCTAACTGCTCTTGATGGTGGCATCTTGAAGCTAATGGTCAGTCACCTTCTTGAATCGTTGCAGGCTATTTTGTGTAGCTATACTCTCAGTACACAGTACTGTTAGAAAGAGAGTTCCATGTTTTTGTCCCAGAGGCAGTGAAGTAAAGGTGATATAGTTCCAAGTTAGTAAAATAAAAGCAACACTGGAGATCTGAAATAAAAAAATGCTGGAAAAACTCAACAGGTCTGGCAGCATTTGTGGAGGGAGAAATAGAGTTAATGTCGAAACAATATGATTCCTTTTCGGAACGAAACTCTTCTTCAGGTGAAGCAGTGATTTACTTGTCCTTCTTTCAATTTTGTATACTATGTATACTATGTTTTGTATACTATATCGCTCACCATGCGATCCCCTCTATATTGGGGAGACTAAATGCAGATTGGGTGACTGCTTTGCAAGCATGACCCCAACCTTCTTGTCACTTGCCATTTCAATTCATCATCCTGCTGTTACACTCATGTTTCTGTCCTTGAGTTGCTATAATGTTCCAGTGAAGCCCAGCGCAAGCTGGAGGAACAGCAGCTTATCTTCCAATTAGGCATTTTATATCCTTCTGGACTCAACATTCAGTTCAACAACTTCAGACCATTAACACTGTACTCCATTTTTATTTTTTCCCCTAGTGCCAATCTGAATCTGGTACTCATGTTCTATTTTCAGACACCGCTGACCTTTATTCTGCTATTAACACTTACTCTGGACCAATGCTTTGTTCCTGCTATCATTACCACTCTCTTTGCCTTGTGTTCTATAACATCTTTGTCATTTAATCTCTCCTGCTCTCACCCTATCCCTTCCCTTTTAGTCCACCTGCCCCTCCCTATGTTTGCAACAGTTTAAAACCCATCACATTCCTACCTCTCTCTCCAGTTCTGAAGTAGAGTCATATTGGACTTGAAACGTTAACTCTGTTTCTCTCTCTACAGATGCTGCCAGACCTGCTGAGTTTTTTCAGCACTTTCTGTTTTTGGTTCCAAGTCAGGATGATGTGTGACTGGGAGAGGAACTTGCATGTGGTGTTGTTCCCATGCATCTGCTGCCCTTATTAGCACTATGGCTTCCTTTTTGGTACAAAAATGGCATCCCTGGTGTGTTCGCAGGTTTCCTGTGCGTCACATATCGAGCACTGTTTTGGTGAGGGAAATAGCATGAGCATTGGCAATGTGAGTCAGAAGTATACAGAGGAAGCAGATCATGGGGTCAGTTGTGTAAAACTGATGCTAGTGCTGCTATTTTCCACCTCAGCATCGATATAATAGTCTCTTCAACATGCAAAGCTGAACATATGTTCATCAGCAGAATAGACTCCAGCCAATATCATTTAAAGGGATCATCAAATATTTTCAGCTAATAAATCTCAATCACTCTGTTTGAGATTATTGAAATCCTTGCTGGTTTGAAGAGTTTCCACAGACAATGCTGGAACCAAGTAGCAGCCGTCCATTACTGACAGCACACCACACAGCCAAATGCAAAGGTGAGCTTACTAAAGAACCACATCCTCATAACAGGAATGGCCATCTTAGAACCATAGAAAAGTTACAGCACAGAAGGAGGCCATTCGGCCCATCTTGTCCATGCCAGCCCGTGGACACCCAGGTGCCCTTTCTAATCCCACTTTCCTGCACCCGGTTAGAAGGCATCACAACGATCCACACAACAAAAGAAAAAGAGGAAAAAAATGACATGGAGACGAGCACAACATTCATCCACGCCACAAGAAATGGGATGGAACAACAACCATCCATCACCACAACTGCCAAATCGACAGAGAGCGGTTCAATAGCAAGGAATGGAAAAAGAGGATGAAAAGATACCCAGATGCCAGAACAACCTCCAAATCAAGAGTTTACCTACAACAACAGAGCGTACCAAGCCTCCGACAGTAGGTTATAAAGCCTCCAGACTGCCTGAACCCATGAATTCAGAGACTTGAAGTGGGGAGATGGGGTAGTAATAACGATGTAAATGCATGGGGTAAACAAAAATAACTTGAAATACATTGGATAAAGACTTGGGGGGAGGTTTGGAATAAAGGGTCTGACACATATAGGGTTAACGTGGGACTGAGTGCAGTACCACCCACACTGTGTTATAGGAGAACACATGACCCACATACCTAGGGGTCAGTCTAATGTTGAATAGAGCCATGTGCACAAGCAAGCATGGAGACAGCACCCAGCTTGAACCCTTTACTGTATATCTGTACATAGTTCTTGTAGTTAATAAATACATACGGTTAACCTACTTAAGACTACAAAGACTTAATTAAAACCCAGTGAATAGTGTCCAACACACTACAACAAGTGAGTCACTGGAGAGGACAGTGGGCGCAAACCCAGAGACAATCACAAGTGTGGCCACAGTGAATTACTGGATAAACAACAGAGAGAGTACCCAGCTACAGTCAGTACAGGAGTATTGGTTATTGAGAGCTGCTACTTTTCTCCATGCGACTTAACACTCTATGAGGAGACGGTGAGAACTAAGGGAACGAGGCAAGCTGAGGGAAGAAACAATTCAGCTCGGAGTGCTGGTATGCAATGAAAACCAGCAATCTCACCTGTAATGCTAAGTCGAGGTTTTCTCTGTATTTATACAGCCAGTGTGCCAGGTAATCAATAGGGTCGATCGGTCGATGCTCTGCCACCTCTGCCAACCCTTCAGTCAGGCAGTCACCCAAAACAACCCTCAGATAGTTTGAATCCATCTCCTGCTGAGAGACTGTCAGGTAATGATATCAAAGACTGCAAAAACATTACCCTACCTAAAGAATGTTCGGGTCAATTCAGCAAAATTGTCCATATCAAACAGCAAGGTTATCAACACAGACACATGGAGACAGGAACAAACACTACACACAGAACACATACACCGTATTGATCACCAGTCACATGTACTATTCCCTCACATCCCCAGATATGGAACAGTCAACACACACAATGATAGCTCTCTCATTGTATTGATAATTCCCTCTGCATTAATCGCTTTCACTCTCTGTATAGATCACTCTATCTCGATTGATCAATTTCTCTCTCTGAATAAATAACTCACTATCTCCGTATTGATCACTCTCTCTCCGTATTGATCACTCTCTCTATCTGTATTGATCGCTCTCTCTCCATATTGATCATTCTCTCTCCGTATTGGTCACTCTCTTTGTATTAATCACTCTCTGTATTGATCTCTCTCTGTATTGATCTCTCTCTCTCCGTATTAATCACTCTCTCTCCGTATTGATCATTCTCTCTTTATGTATATATATTGATCTCTCTCTCCCTCTCTGTATTGACCTCGCTCTCTGCATTGATCACTCTCTCCATATTGATCACTCTCCATATTGATCACTCTCTCTCCATATTGATCACTCTCTCTTTATATATATTGATCTCTCTCTCTCTCTGTACTGATATCTCTTTCTCTGTATTGATCACTCTCTCTCCATATTGATCATTCTCTCAGTATTGGTCACTCTCTTTGTATTAATCACTCTCTGTATTGATCTCTCTCTGTATTGATCTCTCTCTCTCCGTATTAATCACTCTCTCTCCGTATTGATCATTCTCTCTTTATATATATTGATCTCTCTCTCTCTCTGTATTGACCTCGCTCTCTCTGCATTGATCACTCTCTCTCCATACTGATCACTCTCTCTTTATATATATTGATCTCTCTCTCTCTGTATTGATCACTCTCTCTCCGTATTGATCACTCTTTCTCCATATTGATCACTCTCTCTTTATATATATATTGACACCTCTCTCTCTGTATTGATCTCTGTCTCTGTGTTGATCACTCTCTCCGTATTGATCACTCTCTCTCCGTATTGATCAGTCTCTCTTGATATATATATTGATCTCTCTCTCTCTCTCTGTATTGATCTCTCTCTGTATTCATCTCACTCTCTCTGTATTGATCTCTCTCTCTCTGTATTGAGCATTCTCTCTCTATATTGATCTCTATCTCTCACTGCATTGATCACTCACTCTCTCTGTATTGACCACACTCTCTTTCTCTGTATTGACCACACTCTCTCTCTTCTGTATTCATCTCACTCTCTCTGTATTGATCACTCTCTCTCTCTCTCTGTATTGATCACTCTCTCTGTATTGGTCTCTCTCTCCCTCACTGTATTGATCTTTCTCTCTCCCCATATTGATCTCTCTCTGTCTCTGTATTGATCACTCTGTCTCTCTCTGTATTCATCTCCCAATCCCTCTCTGTATTGATAACTCTCTCTCTGTAATGATCTCTCTCTCTCTGTTGACCTCTATCCGAATTGATCACTCTGTGTTGATCTCTCTCTCTCTAAATTGATCCTTCTCTTTCTCTGTATTGATCTCTCTTTCTCCTTATTGATCTCTCTCTATCTCTATATGGATCTCTTTCTCTCCCTGTATTAATCACTCTCTTTATGTATTGATCACTACTCTGTATGGATCTCTCTCTCTCTCTGTGTGGATCTGTCTCTCTCTGTCTTGATATCTCTCACTGTCTTGATCTCTCTCTCTCTGTATGGATCTGTCTCTCTCTGTATTGATATCTCTCACTGTATTGATCTCTCTTTCTCGTTATTGATCTCTCTCTCTCTCTATATAGATCTCTATCTCTCACTACATTGATCACTCACTCTCTCTGTATTGACCACGCTCTCTCTCTGTATTGATTCCCCCTTTCTCTCTCTGTATTGATCACTCTCTCTCTGCACTAATCCCTCTCTCTCTGTATTGATCACTCTCTCTCTGTACTGATCACTCTCTCTGTATTGATCTGTCTCTCTCTCAGCATTGAACTCCCTCTCTCTGTATTGATCTCTCTGTATTGATCACTTTCTCTCTGTATAGTGATCACTCTCTCTCTGCATTGATCACTCTCTCTGTTTTGATCTTTCTCTCTTTTTATTGATCCTTCTGTCTCTCTGTATTGATCCTTCTCCCTCTCTGTTGAACTCTCTCTCTCTGGGTTAATCACTTGCTCTCTCTGGACTGATCACTCTTGCTCTCTGGATTGATCACTCTCGCTCTCTGGATTGTTCACGCTTGCTCTCTGGATTGTTCACTCTCCCTCTGTATTGATCTCTCTCTCTCTGTATTGATCTCTCGCTCTCTATGATCTCTTTCTCGCTGTGTTGATCTCTCTCTCTGTATTGATCATTCTCTCTCTCTATGTTGATCTCTCTCTGTATTGATCTCTCTCACTGTGAATTCATCTCTCTGTGTTGATCCCTCTCTCTCTGTATTGATCACTCTCTCTCTGTATTGATCACTCTTTCTGTATTGATCATTCTCTCTCAGTATTGATCAATCTCTTTCTCTGTTGATCTCTCTTTATTGATCTCTCTCCCTCTGTATCGATCTCTCTCTCTATCATTTGATCAGTCTCTCTCTCTTCTGATCAGTCTCGCTCTCTCTCTTTTGATCTCACTCTCTCTCCGTTTCGATCCCTCACTTTATCCTTATCGATCCCTCGTTCTCTGTGTTGATTACTCTCTTTCTGTACTGATGTCGCTCTCTCTGTATTGATTACACTCTCCCTCTGTATTGAACCCTCTCTCTGTATTGGTCACTCTCTTTCACACAGAGATAGATCTCTGGATTGATCTCTCTCGCTCTCTGGATCGATCTCTCTCCTTCTCGCTGTATTGATCTCTCTCTCTCTGTATTGATCACTCTCTCTGTATTGATCTCTCTCTCTCTCTATATATATATATATATATATAGATCTCTCTCCCTATGTATTAATCACTCTGTATTGATCTCAGTCTCTTTCCTTTATCCTTCTTTCTCTCTCTGTTGAACTCTCTCTCTCTCTGAATTGATCACTCTCGCTCTCTGGAATGATCCCTCTCTCTCTTTTGAGCAGTCTCTCTCTCTCTTTTGATCACGCTCTCTCTCTCTCTTTTGATCTCACTCCCTCTCTGTATCGATCCCTCGCTCTCTCCGTATTGATCACTTGCTCTCTCCGTATCGATCCCTCGCTCTCTTTCTGTATTGGTGTCTCTCTCTCTGTATTGATCATTCTCTCTCGGTACTGCTCACACTCTCTCTCTGCATTGATCACTGTCTCTCTGTATCGATCTCTCTCTCTCTCTATTGATCTATCTCTCTCTCTGTATTGATCTCTCTCTCTCTGCATTGATCACTCTCTCTCTGTCTATGTGTTGATCACTCCCTTTCTGTCTCGATCACTCTCTCAATCTGGACTGATAACTCTCTCTGTACTGATCACTCGCTCTCTCTGTATTGATCACTCTTTCTCTCTCTGTATCGACCTTTCTCTCTCTATTCATCTCTCTCTCAATATTGATCACTCTCTCTCTGTATTGATCACACCCTCTCTGTATTGATCACTCCCTCTGTATTGATCAATCTGTCTCTGTATTGATCACTCGCTCTCTGTATTAATCACTCATTCCCTCTCTCTGTATTGATCACTCTCTCTCTGTATTGATCACTCTCTCTCTGTATTGATCACTCTCTCACTCTGTATTTATCACTCGCTCTCTGTATTCATCTCTCTCTCTCTGTATTCATCTCTCTCTCAATATTGATCACTCTCTCTCTGTATTGATCACACCCTCTCTATATTGATCACTCCCTCTGTATTGATCAATCTGTCTCTGTATTGATCACTCGCTCTCTGTATTAATCACTCATTCCCTCTCTCTGTATTGATCAGTCTCTCTCTGTATTGATCACTCTCTCTCTGTATTGATCACTCTTTCTCTCTCAATTGTTCACACTCTCTCTCTGTATTCATCAATCTCTCTCTGTATTAATCACTCTTTCTCTCTCTGTATTGATCACTCTCTCTGTATTGATCACTCTCTCTCTGTATTGATCTCTCTCTCTCTCTGTATTGGTCACACTCTTTCTCTGTATTGATCACTCTATCTCTGTACTGATCACTCCCTCTGTATTGATCAATCTCTGTCTCTGTATTGATCACTCTCTCTCTGTATTAATCACTCATTCTCTCTCTCTGTGTTGTTCACTCTCTCTCTGTATTGATATCCCTCTCTCTCTCTGTAGTGATCACACTCTCTGAATTGTTCTCACACTCTCCGTATTGGTGACACTCTCTCTTTATTGATCACTCTCTCTGTATTGATCACTCTCTCTCTGTATTGATCTTTCTCTCTCTATTGATCTCTCTCTCTCTGTATTGATCACTGTCTCTCTGTATAGATAACACTTTCTCTCTCTGTATCGATCAATCTTTTTCTCTCTGCGTTGTTCACACTCTCTCTGTATTGATCACTCTCTCTCTGTATTGATCACTCTCTCTCTGTATTGATCACTCTCTCACTCTGTATTTATCACTCGCTCTCTGTATTCATCTCTCTCTCTCTGTATTCATCTCTCTCTCAATATTGATCACTCTCTCTCTGTATTGATCACACCCTCTCTGTATTGATCACTCCTCCTCTCTCTAAATTTTTCTCACACTCACGGATTGATCACTCTCTCTCTGTATTGATCACCCTTTCTCTCTCTGTATTGTTCACACACTCTCTCAGTATTGAGCACTCTCTCTCTCTGCATTGATCACTCTTTCTCTCTCTGTATTGTTCACAATCTTTGTCTGTACTGTTCACTCTCTCTTGTATTGATCACTCTCTCTCTATATTGATCACTCTTTCTCTCTCAGCATTGTTCACACTCTCTGTATTGATCACTGTTTCTTCTCTGTATTGTTCACACTCTCTCTCTGTATTGCGCACTCTCTCTCTGCATTGATCACTCTTCCTCTCTCAGTATTATTCACACTCTTTGTCTGTACTGATCACTCTCTCTGTATTGATCACGCTTCCTCTGTATTGATCACTGTTTCTCTCTCTGCATTGCTCACACTCTCTCACCGTATTGATCACTCTCTCTCTGTATTGATCATTCTTTCTCTCTCTGTATTGATCACTCTTTCTCTGTCTGTATTGTTCACAGTCTCTCTCTCTCTGTATGGATCACTCTCTCTCTCTCTGTATGGATCATTCTCTCTCTGTATTGGTCACTCTTTTTCTCTCTGTATTGTTCACACTGTCTCTCCGTATAGATCACTCTCTCTCTGTATTGATCACTCTCTCTCTGTATTGATCACTCTTTCTCTCTCTGTATTGTTCACACTCTTTGTCTATATTGATCACTGCTCCTCTCTCTGAATTGTTCTCACGCTCTCCATATTGTTCACAATCTCTCTCTGTATTGATCACACTCTCTCTGCATTAATCACTCTTTCTCTCTCTGTATTGTTCACATTCTCTCTCTACTGCATGGATCACTCTCTCTCTCTCTCTATGGATCACTCTCTCTCTGTACTCGTCACTCTTTTTCTCTCTATTGTTCACACTGACCCCCTGTATAGATCAATCTCTCTCTGTATTGATCACTCTTTCTCTGTATTGATCACTCTTTCTCTCTCTGATTTGAACACACACTCTCTATTGATCATTCTCGCTCTGTATTGATCACTCTCTCTCTGCATTGATCGCTCACTCTCTGTATTGATCGCTCTCTCTTTCTCTGTATTGATCGCTCTCTCTCTGTATTGTTCACTCTCTATCTCTGTAGTGATCACTCTGTCTCTGTACTGATCTCCCTCTCTCTATATTAATGTCCCTCTGTCTCTATTGACCTCTTTCTCTCTCTCTGTATTGATCACACTCTCTGTGTTGATCATTCTCTCTCTAAATTGACTCTCTGAATTGATCACTCTCTCTCTGAATTGATCACTCTCTCTCTGTATTGATCACTCTTTCTCTCTCTGATTTGAACACACTCTCTCTATTGATTATTCTCTCTCTATATTGATCACTCTCTCTCTGTATTGATCACTCTCTCTCTGCATTGATCGCTCACTCTCTGTATTGATCGCTCTCTCTCTCTCTCTGTATTGATCTCCCTCTCTCTATATTAATGTCCCTCTGCCTCTATTGACCTCTTTCTCTCTCTCTGTATTGATCACACTCTCTCTCTGTTGATCACTGTCTCTCTCTGTGTTGATCACTGTCTCCATGTATTGACCACTCTCTCTCTGTATTGATATCCCTCTCTCTCTCTGTAGTGATCACACTCTCTGAATTGTTCTCACACTCTCCGTATTGTTCACACTCTCTCTTTATTGATCACTCTCTCTGTATTGAACACTCTCTCTCTGTATTGATCTTTCTCTCTCCATTGATCTCTCTCTCTATTGATCTCTCTCTCTCTGTATTGATCACTGTCTCTCTGTATAGATAACACTTTCTCTCTCTGTATCGATCAATCTTTTTCTCTCTGCGTTGTTCACACTCTCTCTCTGTATTGATCACTCTCTCTGTATTGATCACTCTCTCACTCTGTATATATCACTCGCTCTCTGTATTCATCTCTCTCTCTGTATTCATCTCTCTCTCTATATTGATCACTCTCTCTCTGTATTGATCACTCCTCCTCTCTCTGAATTTTTCTCACACTCTCCGTATTGATCACTCTCTCTCTGTATTGATCACCCTTTCTCTCTCTGTATTGTTCACACAGTCTCTCAGTATAGATCACTCTCTCTCTCTGTATTGTTCACAATCTTTGTCTGTACTGTTCACTCTCTCTTGTATTGATCACTCTCTCTCTGTATTGATCACTCTTTCTCTCTCAGCATTGTTCACACTCCCTGTATTGATCACTCTCTCTCTGTATTGATCACTGTTTCTTTGTATTGTTCACACTCTCTCTCTGTATTGAGCACCCTCTCTCTGCATTGATCAGTCTTCCTCTCTCAGTATTATTCACACTCTTTGTCTGTACTGATCACTTTCTCTCGGTATTGATCACGCTTCCTCTGTATTGATCACTGTTTCTCTATCTGCATTGCTCACACCCTCTCACCGTATTGATCACTCTCTCTCTGTATTGATCATTCTTTCTCTCTCTGTATTGATCACTCTTTCTCTGTCTGTATTGTTCACAGTCTCTCTCTTTCTGTATGGATCACTCTCTCTCTCTCTGTATGGATCATTCTCTCTCTGTATTGGTCAGTCTTTTTCTCTCTCTATTGCTCACACTGTCTCTCCATATAGATCACTCTCTCTCTGTATTGATCACTTTCTCTCTGTATTGATCACCCTTTCTCTCTCTGTATTGTTCACAAATTCTCTCTGTATTGAGCACTCTCTGCATTCATCACTTTTTCTCTCCCTGTATTGTTTACTCTCTCTCTCTCTGTATTGATCACTCTTTCTCTCTCTGTATTGTTCACACTCTTTGTCTATATTGATCACTGCTCCTCTCCCTGAATTGTTCTCACACTCTCCGTATTGTTCACACACTCTCTCTGCATTGATCACTCTCTCTCTGCATTGATCACTCTTTCTCTCTCTGTATTGTTCACACTCCCTCTCTCTGTATTGTTCAAACTCTCTCTCTACTGTATGGATCACTCACTCTCTCTCTCTATGGATCACTCTCTCTCTGTACTCGTCACTCTTTTTCCCTCTATTGTTCACACTGACTCCCTGTATAGATCACTCTCTCTCTGTATTGATCACTCTTTCTCTGTATTGATCACTATTTCTCTCTCTGTATTATTCACACTCTCTCTGTATTGATCACTCTCTCTCTGTACTGACACTGTTTCTCTGTATTGTTCACACTCTCTCTCCCTGTATGGATCACTCTCTCTGTTTCTGTATGGATCACTCTCTCTGTATTGATCATTCTTTCTCTTTCTGTCTTGATCACTCTCTCTGTTTCTGTATGGATCACTCTCTCTGTATTGATCATTCTTTCTCTTTCTGTATTTATCACTCTCTCTCTGTATTTATCACTCTTTCTCTCTCTGTATTGTTCACATTCTCTCTCTACTGTGTGGATCACTCTCTCTCTCTCTCTCTCTATGGATCACTCTCTCTCTGTACTCGTCACTCTTTTTCTCTCTGTATTGTTCACACTGACTCTCTGTATAGATCAATCTCTCTCTGTATTGATCAGTCTTTCTCTCTCTGTATTGTTCACACTCTCTCTCTGTATTGATCACTCTCTCACTCTGTATTTATCATTCCTTCTCTGTATTGATCACTCTCTCTGTATTGATCTTTCTCTCTCTATTTATCTCTCTCTCTCTGTATTGATCACTCTCTCTCTGTATTGATCACTCTCTCTCTCTGTATTGATCACTCTCTCTGTATTGATCACTGCTCCTCTCTCTGAATTGTTCTCACACTCGCCGTATTGTTCACACTCTCTCTCTGTATTGATCACTCTGTCTCTGTATTGATCACCCTTTCTCTCTCTGTATTGTTCACACTGTCTTTCTGTATAGATCACTCTCTCTCTGTGTTGATCACACACTCTCTTTCTGTATTGATCACTCTCTCTCTTGTATTGATCACTCTCTCACTTTCTATTGATCACTCACTCTCTGTATTGATTTTTCTCTCTCTATTGATCTCTCTCTCTATTGATCTCACTCTATCACTGTATTGATCACTCTCTCTCTGTATTGATCACACTTTATCTCTCTGTATTGTTCACATTCTCTCTCTACTGTATGGATCACTCTCTCTCTCTCTATGGATCACTCTCTCTCTGTACTCGTCACTCTTTTTCTCTCTGTATTGTTCATACTGACTCTCTGTATAGATCAATCTCTCTCTGTATTGATCAGTCTTTCTCTCTCTGTATTGTTCACACTCTCTCTCTGTATTGATCACTCTCTCACTCTGTATTTATCTTTCCTTCTCTGTATTGATCACTCTCTCTGTATTGATCTTTCTCTCTCTATTTATCTCTCTTTCAGTATTGATCACTCTCTCTCTGTATTGATCACTTTCTCTCTCTGTATTGATCACTCTCTCTGTATTGATCACTCTCTCTCTATTTATCTCTCTTTCTGTATTGATCACTCCCTCTCTGTATTCATCACTCTCTCTCTCTGTAGTGATCACTCTCTCTCTGTATTGATCACTGCTCCTCTCTCTGAATCGTTCTCACACTCTCCGTATTGTACACACTCTCTCTCTGTATTGATCACTCTGTCTCTGTATTGATCACCCTTTTTCTCTCTGTATTATTCACACTGTCTCTCTGTATATATCACACTCTCTCTGTATTGATCACTCTCTCTCAGTATTGATCACTCTTTCTCTCTCTGTATTGATCACTCTTTCTCTCTCTGTATTGTTCACACTCTCTGTATTGATCACACTCTCTCTTGTATTGATAACTCTTTATATCTCTGTATTGATTACTCTCTCTCTGTATTGATCACTCTCTCACTTTCTATTGATCACTCACTCTCTGTATTGAGCACTCTCTCTCTGTATTGATCTTTCTGTCTCTGTATTGATCACACTTTATCTCTCTGTATTGTTCACACTCTCTCTCTGTAGTGATCACTCTCACTCTGTGTTGATCACTCTCTCACTCTGTATTGATCACTCCCTCTCTGTGTTGATCACTCTCTCTCAGTATTGATCACTCTCTCTCTCTATTGATCTTGCTCTCTATTGATCTCACTCTCTTTATTGATCACTCTCTGTATTGATCACATTTTATCTCTCTGCATTGTTCACACTCTGTAGTGATCACTCTCTCTCTTTAATGATCACTCTTTCTCTCTATATATTTTTCACACTCTCTCTCTGCATTAAGCACTCTCTGTGTACTGATCTCTCTCTCTGTTTATAGATCACTCTCTCTCTATATTGATCACTGTTTCTCTCTTGGCATTGATCATTCTTTCCGTCTCTGTATTGATGACTCTCTCTCTAAATTGATGACTCTCTCTCTGAATTGATCACTCTCTCTGAATTGATCACTCTCTCTCTGTATTGTTCACACTCTCTCTCTGTATTGATCACTCTCTCTCTGTATTGATCACTCCCTCTCTGTATAGATCACTCCCTCTCTGTATTGATCACTCTCTCTCAGTATTCATCACTCTCTTTCTGTATTGATCTCTCTCTCTCTGTATTGATCAGTCTCCCGCTGAATTGATCACTCTTTCTCTCTCTGTGTTGATCACTGTTTCTCTGTATTGTTCACACTCTCTCTGTATTCATCACTCTCTCTGTATTGATCACTCTCTCTGTATTGATCACTCTCTCTCTGTATTGATAACTCATTCTCTCTCTGTATTGTTCACACACTCTCTGTATTGAGCACTCTCTCTGTATTGATCTTTCTGTCTCTGTATTGATCACACTTTATCTCTCTGTATTGTTCACACTCTCTCTCTGTAGTGATCACTCTCACTCTGTGCTGATCACTCTCTCACTCTGTATTGATCACTCCCTCTCTGTGTTGATCACTCTGTCTGAGTATTGATCACTCTGTCTGAGTATTGATCTTGCTCTCTATTGATCTCACTCTCTCTCTGTATTGATCACTCTCTCTCTGTATTGATCACACTTTATCTCTCTGCATTGTTCACATTCTCTCTGTAGTGATCACTCTCTCTCTTTAATGATCACTCTTTCTCTCTATATATTTTTCACACTCTCTCTCTGCATTGAGCACTCTCTGTGTACTGATCTCTCTGTTTATAGATCACTCTCTCTCTATATTGATCACTGTTTCTCTCTTGGCATTGATCACTCTTTCTGTCTCTGTATTGATCACTCTCTCTCTAAATTGATGACTCTCTCTCTGAATTGATCACTCTCTCTGAATTGATCACTCTCTCTGAATTGATCACTCTCTCTCTGAATTGATCACTCTCTCTCTGTATTGTTCACACACTCTCTCTGTATTGATCACTCTCTCTCTGTATTGATCACTCCCTCTCTGTATTGATCGCTCCCTCTCTGTATTGATCACTCTCTCTCAGTATTCATCACTCTCTCTCTGTATTGATCTCTCTGTATTGATCTCTCTCTCTCTGTATTGATCAGTCTCCCTCTGTATTGATCACTCTTTCTCTCTCTGTGTTGATCACTGTTTCTCTGTATTGATCACTCTCTCTGTATTGTTCACACTCTCTCTGTATTCATCACTCTCTCTGTATTGATCACTCTCTCTGTATTGATCACTCTCTCTCTGTATTGATAACTCATTCTCTCTCTGTATTGTTCAAACACTCTCTGTATTGAGCACTCTCTCCCTTTGTGTACTGATCTCTCCCTCTGTGTATTGATCACTCTCTCTCGATATTGACCACTCTTTCTCTCTCTGTATTGATCACTCTTTCTCTCTCTGTATTGATCACTCCCTCTCTAAATTGACTCTCTCTCTGAATTGATCACTCTCTCTCTGAATTGATCACTCTTTCTCTGTATTGATCACTCTTTCTCTCTCTGACTTGAACACACTCTCTCTATTGATCATTCTCTCTCTGTATTGATCACTCTCTCTCTGCATTGATCACTCTCTCTCTGCATTGATCGCTCACTCTGTGTATTGATCGCTCTCTCTCTCTGTATTGATCGCTCTCTCTCTGTATTGTTCACTCTCTATCTCTGTAGTGATCACTCTCTCTCTGTATTGATCACCCTCTCTCTGTATTAATGTCCCTCTGTCTCTATTGACCTCTTTCTCTCTCTCTGTATTGATCACACTCTCTCTCTGTTGATCACTGCCTCTCTCTGTGTTGATCACTGTCTCCCTGTATTGATCTCTCTCTCTCTCTCTCTGTATTGATCTCTCTCTCTCTCTCTGTATTGATCACTCTCTCTCTCTGTAGTGATCACTCTCTCTGAATTGTTCTCACACTCTCCGTATTGTTCACACTCTCTCTGTATTGATCACTCTCTCTGTATTGTTAACCCTTTCTCTCTCTGTATGGTTCACACACTCTCTCTGTATTAATCTCACTCTCTCTGTATTGATCACTCTCTCTGTATTGGTCTTTCCCTCTCTAGTGATCTCTCTCTCTATTGATCTCTATCTCTGTATTGATCACTGTCTCTCTGTATTGATAACACTTTCTCTCTCTGTATCGATCACTCTTTTCCTCTCTGCATTGATCACTCTGTCTCTGTATTGATCACTCTTTCTCTCTCTCTCTCTCTCTCTCTCTCTATTGTTCACACTCTCTCTCTGTAGTGATCACACTCTCTCTGTATTGATCACTCTCTCACTCTGTATTGATCACTCTTTCTCTCTCTGACTTGAACACACTCTCTCTATTGATCATTCTCTCTCTGTATTGATCACTCTCTCTCTGCATTGATCACTCTCTCTCTGCATTGATCGCTCACTCTGTGTATTGATCGCTCTCTCTCTCTGTATTGATCGCTCTCTCTCTGTATTGTTCACTCTCTATCTCTGTAGTGATCACTCTCTCTCTGTATTGATCACCCTCTCTCTGTATTAATGTCCCTCTGTCTCTATTGACCTCTTTCTCTCTCTCTGTATTGATCACACTCTCTCTCTGTTGATCACTGCCTCTCTCTGTGTTGATCACTGTCTCCCTGTATTGATCTCTCTCTCTCTCTCTCTGTATTGATCTCTCTCTCTCTCTCTGTATTGATCACTCTCTCTCTCTGTAGTGATCACTCTCTCTGAATTGTTCTCACACTCTCCGTATTGTTCACACTCTCTCTGTATTGATCACTCTCTCTGTATTGTTAACCCTTTCTCTCTCTGTATGGTTCACACACTCTCTCTGTATTAATCTCACTCTCTCTGTATTGATCACTCTCTCTGTATTGGTCTTTCCCTCTCTAGTGATCTCTCTATTGATCTCTATCTCTGTATTGATCACTGTCTCTCTGTATTGATAACACTTTCTCTCTCTGTATCGATCACTCTTTTTCTCTCTGCATTGATCACTCTGTCTCTGTATTGATCACTCTTTCTCTCTCTCTCTCTCTCTCTATTGTTCACACTCTCTCTCTGTAGTGATCACACTCTCTCTGTATTGATCACTCTCTCACTCTGTATTGATCACTCCCTCTCTGTATTGATCATTCTCTCTCTGTTTTGATCACTCTCTCTCTATTGATCTCTCTCTATAGTGTTCTCTCTCTCTCTGTATTGATCACTCTCTCTCTGTATTGGTCACTCTTTCTCTCTCTGTGTTGATCACTATTTCTCTGTATTGATCACTCTCTGTATTGTTCACACTCTCTGTACTGAACACTATTGATCACTCTTTTTCTCTCTGTATTGTTCACACACTCTCTCTGTATTGAGCACTCTCTCTCTGCATTGATCACTCTTTCTCTCTCTGTACTGTTCGCACTCTTTGTCTGTACTGATCAGTCTCTCTCTGTATTGATCACTCTCTCTCTGTATTGTTCACTCTTTCTCTGTATTGATCATTCTTTCTCTCACTGTATTGTTCACACTTTCTCTGTATTGATCACTCTCTCTCTCTATTGTTCACACTCCCTCTATATTGATCACTCTCTCTCTGTATTGATCACCCTTTCCCTCTCTGTATTTTTCACACACTTTCTGTATTGATCACTCCCTATCTGTATTGATCACTCTTTCTCTCTCTGTCTTGTCCACACTCTCTCTGTATTGTTCACACTCTCTCTCTGTATTGATCACTCTATCTTTCTGTATTGATCACTCTCTCTCTGTATGGATCACTCTCTCTCTGTATTGATCACTCTTTCTCTCTCTGTATTGTTCGCACTCTCTGTCTGTATTGATCACTCTCTCTCTGTATTTATCTTTCTCTCTCTATTGATCTCTCTATTTATCCGTCTCTCTCTGTATTGATCACTCTTTCTCTCTCTCTCTGTATTTCACACTCTCTATCTGTAGCGATCGCTCTCTCTCTGTATTGATCACTCTTTATCTAAATGTATTGTTCACACTCTCTCTCTGTAATCATCACTCTCTCTGCATTGATCACTCTCTCTGTATTGATCACTCCCTCTCTTTTTTGATCACTCTCTCTGTATTGATCACACTCTCTCTGTATTTATCTCTCTCTCTGTATTGATCCGTCTCTCTCTCTGTATTCATCACTCTCTCTCTGTATTCATCACTCTCTCTCTCTGTATTGATCACTCTCTCTCTGTATTGATCACTGCTCCTCTCTCTGAATCGTTCTCACACTCTCTGCATTGTTCACACACTCTCTTTGTATTGATCACTCTGTCTCTGTATTGATCACCCATTCTCTCTCTGTATTGTTCACCCTGTCTCTCTGTATAGATCACTCTCTCTGTGTTGATCACTCTTTCTCTCTCTGTATTGTTCACACTCACACTCAGTATTGATCACTCTCTCTCTGTATTGATCACTCTTTATATCTCTCTATTGTTCACACTCCCTCTCTGAATTGATCACTCTCTCTCTGTATTGATCACTCTGTCTCTGTATTGATCACCCATTCTCTCTCTGTATTGTTCACACTGTCTCTCTGCATAGATCACTCTCTCTCTGTGTTGATCACTCTTTCCCTCTCTGTATTGTTCACACTCACACTTGGTATTGATCACTCTCTCTCTGTATTGATCACTCTCGCTCTGTATTGATCACTCTCGCTCTGTATTGGTATTTCTCTCCATATTGATCTCTCTCTCTCTCTCTCTGTATTGGTCACTGTCTCTCTGTATTGATCACTCTTTCTCTCTCTGTATTGATCACGCTTTTTCTCTCTGTATTGTCCACACTCTCTCTCTGTATTGATCACTCCCTCTCTGTATTGATCACTCTCTCTCTATTGATTACTCTCTCTCTGTATTGATCACTCTCTCTCTGTATTGCTCACTTCTCCTCTCTCTGAATTGTTCTCACACTCTCCGTGTTGTTCACACTCTCTCTCTGTATTGATTACTCTGTGTTTGTATTGATCACTCTTTCTCTCTCTGAATTGGTCACACTCTCTCTCCCTGTATTGTTCCCACTCTGTCTCTCTGTATGGATCACTCTCTCTCTGTATTGATCACTCTTTATCTCTCTGTATTGTTCACACTCTCTGTATTGAGCACTCTCTCTCTGTATTGATCACTGTTTCTCTCTCTGAATTGGTCACACTCTCTCTCCCTGTATTGTTCCCACTCTCTCTCTCTGTATGGATCACTCTCTCTCTGTATTGATCACTCTTTCTCTCTCTGTATTGTTCGCACTCTCTGTCCGTATTGATCACTCTCTCTCTGTATTTATCTTTCTCTCTCTATTGATCTCTCTATTGATCCGTCTCTCTCTGTATTGATCACTCTTTCACTCTCTGTATTGATCACTCTCTCTGAATTGATCACTCTCCCTCTGTATTGATCACTCTCCCTCTGTATTGATCACTCTCCCTCTGTATTGATCACTCTCTCTCTGTATTGATCACTCTCTCTCTGTGTCAATCAATCTCTCTGTATTGATCACTCTCTCTGTATTGTTCACACTCACTGTACTGATCACTCTCTCTCTATTGATCTCTCTCTCTCTATTGATCTCTCTCTCTGTATTCATCACTTTCTCTCCCGGTATTGATCACTCTCTCTGTATTGATCACTGCTCCTCTCTCTGAATCGTTCTCACACTCTCCATATTGTTCACACTCTCTCTCTGTATTGTTCACACTGTCTCTTTGTATAGATCACTCTCTCTGTGTTGATCACTCTTTCCCTTTCTGTATTGTTCACACTCTCTCTCTGTATTGATCACTCTTTCTCTCTCTGTATTGTTCACACTCACACTCGGTAATGATCACTCTCTGTATTGATCACTCTTTCTCTCTCTGTACTGATCACCCTTTATATCTCTCTATTGTTCACACTCCCTCTCTGTATTGATTACTCTCTCTCTGTATTGACCACGCTCTCTCTGTATTGATCTTTCTCTCCATGTTGATCTCTCTCTCTCTATTGATCTCTCTCTCTATCTGTATTCATCACTGTCTCTCTGTACTGATCACTCTGTTTCTCTCTGTATTGTTCACACACTCTCTCTGTATTGAGCACTCTCTCTCTGTATTGATCGCTCTCTCTCTGTATTGATCACTCTCTCTCTGTATTGATCACTCTCTCACTCTGTATTGATCACTCCCTCTCTGTATTGATCACTCCCTCTCTGTATTGATCACTCTCTCTCTGTATTGATCACTCTGTCTCTGTATTGATCTCTCTCTCTCAGTATTGATCACTTTTTCTCTCTCTGTATTGTTCACACTCTCTCTCTGTATTGAGCACTCTCTCTCTTTGTGTACTGATCTCTCGCTCTGTGTATTGATCGCTCTCTCTCTATATTGATCACTCTTCCTCTCTCTGTTTTGATCACTCTTTCTCTCTCTGTATTGATCACTCTCTCTCTAAATTGATCACTCTCTCTGAATTGATCACTCTCCCTCTGTATTGCACCCTCTCTCTGTATTGATCACTCTCTCTCTCTGTCAATCAATCTCTCTCTGTATTGATCACTCTCTCTCTGTACTGATCACTCTTTTTATCTCTGTATTGTTCACACTCTCTCTCTGTATTGATTACTCTCTCTGTATTGATCACTCTCTCACTCTGTATTGATCACTCCCTCTCTGTATTGATCACTCCCTCTCTGTATTGATCACTCTCTCTCTGTATTGGTCACTCTTTCTCTCTCTGTGTTGATTACTATTCTTCTGTATTGATCACTCTCTCTGTATTGTTCACACTCTCTGTATTGATCACTCTCTCTATATTGATCACTCTCTCTCTATTGATCACTCTCTCTCTATTGATCACTCTCTCTCTTTGTGTACTGATCTCTCTCTCTGTGTATTGATCGCTCTCTGTCTATATTGATCACTCTTTCTCTCTCTGCATTGATCACTCTTTCTCTCTCTGTATTGTTCACACTGACACTTGGTAATGATCACTCTCTGTATTGATCACTCTCTCTTTGTATTGACCACTCTCTCTCTGTATTGATCTTTCTCTCCATGTTGATCTCTCTCTCCATGTTGATCTCTCTCCCTATCTGAATTGATCACTCTCTGTATTGATAACTCATTTTCTCTCTATATTGTTCACACTCTCTCTCTGTATTGATCACTCTCTCTCTGTATTGATCACTCTCTCACTCTGTATTGAGCACTCCCTCTCTGTATTGATCACTCTCTCTGTATTGATCACTCTCTCTCTGTATTGATCACTCTCTCTCTGTATTGATCACTCTCTCTCTGTATTGACCACTCTCTCTGTATTGATCACTCTCTCACTGTATTGATCACTCTCTCACTGTATTGATCACTCTCTCACTGTATTGATCTCTCTGTGTATTGATCTCTCTCTCTGTATTGATCACTCTATCTCTGTATTGCTCACTTCTCCTCTCTCTGAATTGTTCTCACACTCTCCGTGTTGTTCACACTCTCTCTATGTATTGATCACTCTGTCACTGTATTGATCACCCTTTCTCTCTCTGTATTGTTCACACACTCTCTCTGTATTGAGCACTCTCTCTCTGGATTGATCACTCTGTCTCTCTCTGAATTGTTCACACTCTCTCTCCCTGTATTGTCCCCACTCTCTCTCTCTGTATTGATCACTCTCTCTCTGTATTATCACTCTCTCTTTGGATTGATCACACTTTTTCTCTCTGTATTGTTCACACTCTCTCTCTCTCTGTCTGCATTGATCACTCTTTCTCTCTCTGTATTGTTCACATTCCCTCTCTCGGTATTGTTCACACTCTCTCTCTGTATAGATCACTCTCTCTCTGTGTTGATCACTCTTTCTCTCACTGTATTGTTCACACTCTCCCTCTGTCTTGATCACTCTCTCACTCTGTATTGATCACTCCCTCTCTGTATTGATCACTCTCTCACTCTGTATTGATCACTCTCTCTCTCTCTATTGATCTCTGTCTCTGTATTGATCACTCTCTCTCTCTGTATTGGTCAGTTTCTCTCTCCGTTGATCACTGTTTCTCTGTATTGATCACTCTGTATTGATCACTCTCTCTGTATTGATCACTCTCTCTATTGATCTCTGTTTCTGTATTGCTCACTCTCTCTCTGTATTGGTCACTGTTTCTCTCTCTCCGTTGATCACTGTTTCTCTGTATTGATCACTCTCTCTGTATTGATCTCTCTCTCTGTGTTGATCACTTTTTCTCTCTCTGTATTGTTCACACTTTCTCTGTATTGAGCACTCTCTCTCTTTGTGTACTGATCTCTCTCTCTGTGTATTGATCGCTCTCTCTCTATATTGATCACTCTTACTCTTTCTGTATTGATCACTCTTTCACTCTCTGTATTGATCACTCTCTCTGAATTGATCACTCTCCCTCTGTATTGATCACTCTCCCTCTGTATTGATCACTCTCCCTCTGTATTGATCACTCTCTCTCTGTATTGATCACTCTCTCTCTGTGTCAATCAATCTCTCTGTATTGATCACTCTCTCTCTGTATTGATCACTTTTTATCTCTGTATTGTTCACACTCTCTCTCTGTATTGATTACTCTCTCTGTATTGATCACTCTCTCACTCTGTATTGATCACTCCCTCTCTGTATTGATCACTCTCTCTCTGTATTGATCTCTCTCTGTATTGATCACTCTCTCTCTGTATTGATCACTCTTTCTCTCTCTGTATTTTTCACACTCTTTCTGTATTGATCACTCTCTCTGTATTGATCTCTCTCTCTCTCTGTATTGATCACTCTCTCTCTGTATTGATCATTGCTCCTCTCTAGGAATTGTTCTCACACTCTCCGTATTGTTCACACTCTCTCTCTAATGATCACTATGTCTCTGTATTGATCACCCTTTCTCTCTCTGTATTGTTCACACACTCTCTCTGTATTGAGCACTCTCTCTCTGCATTGATCACTCTTTCTCTCTCTGTATTGTTCACACTCTCTATCTCTCTCTATTGTTAACACTCTCTCTCTCTGTATGGATCACTCTCTCTCTCTCTGTATGGATCACTCTCTCTCTGCATTCGTCACTCTTTTTCTCTCTGTACTGTTCACACTGTCTCTCTGTATAGATCAATCTCTCTCATAATTGATCACTCTGTCTCTCTCTATATTGTTCACACTCTCTCTGTATTGGTCACTCACTCTCTGTATTGATCACTCTCTCCCTGTATTGATCACTCTCTCACTCTGTATTGATCACTACCTCTCTGTATTGATCACTCTCTCCCTGTATTGATCACACTCTTTCTGTATTGATCTCTCTCTCTATTGATCTCTCTCTCTCTCTGTTCATCACTTTCTCTCTCTGTATTGATCACTCTTTCTGTATTGATCACTGCTCCTCTCTCTGAATCGTTCTCACACTCTCCATATTGTTCACACTCTATCTCTGTATTGATCACTCTGTCTCTGTATTGATCACCCTTTCTCTCTCTGTATTGTTCACACTGTCTCTTTGTATAGATCACTCTCTCTGTGTTGATCACTCTTTCCCTCTCTGTATTGTTCACACTCTCTCTCTGTATTGATCACTCTCTCTCTGTATTGATCACTCTCTCTCTGTATTGATCACTCTCTCACTCTGTATTGATCACTCCCTCTCTGTATTGATCACTCTCTCTCTGTATTGATCACTCTCTCTCTGTATTGATCTCTCTCTCTCTGTATTGATCACTCTTTCTCTCTCTGTATTGATCACTCTCTCTCTGTATTGATCAATCTCTCTCTGTATTATCACTCTCTCTTTGTATTGATCACACTTTTTATCTCTGTATTGTTCACACTCTCACTCTCTGTTGATCACTGTTTCTCTGTATTGATCACTCTCTCTGCATTGATCACTCTCTCTATATTGATCACTCTCTCTGTATTGATCACTTTTTCTCTCTCTGTATTGTTCACTCTCTCTCTGTATTGAGCACTCTCTCTCTTTGTCTACTGATCTCCCCTCTCTGTGTATTGATCGCTCTCTCTCTATATTGATCACTATTTCTCTCTCTGTATCGATCACTCTCTATCTAAATTGATCACTCTCTCTGAATTGATCACTCTCTCTCTAAATTGATCACGCTCTCTGAATTGATTACTCTCTCTCTGTATTGATCACTCTCTCTCTGTATTGATCACTCTCTCTCTGTATTGATCACTCTCTCTCTGTGTCAATCAATCTCTCTCTGTATTGATCACTCTCTCTCTGTACTGATCATTCTTTTTATCTCTGTATTGTTCACACTCTCTCTCTGTATTGATCACTCACTCGCTCTGTATTGATCACTCTCTCTCTGTATTGATCTCTCTCTGCATTGAGCACTCTCTCTCTGTATTGATCACTCTCTCTCTGTATTGATCTTTCTCTATAGAACTCTCTGTCTATTGATCTCTCTCTCTGTATTGATCACTCTGTCTCTGTATTGATCACTCTTTCTCTCTCTGTATTGTTCACACTCTCTCTGTATTGATCACTCTCTCACTCTGTATTGATCACTCCCTCTCTGTATTGATCACTCCCTCTCTGTATTGATCACTCCCTCTCTGTATTGGTCACTCTTTCTCTCTCTGTGTTGATTACTGTTCTTCTGTATTGATCACTCTCTCTGTATTGTTCACACTCACTGTACTGATCACTCTCTCTCTATTGATCTCTCTCTCTCTATTGATCTTTCTCTCTGTATTCATCACTTTCTCTCCCGGTATTGATCACTCTCTCTGTATTGATCACTGCTCCTCTCTCTGAATCGTTCTCACACTCTCCATATTGTTCACACTCTCTCTCTGTATTGTTCACACTCTCTCTCTGTATTGTTCACACTGTCTCTTTGTATAGATCACTCTCTCTGTGTTGATCACTCTTTCCCTTTCTGTATTGTTCACGCTCTCTCTCTGTATTGATCACTCTTTCTCTCTCTGTATTGTTCACACTCACACTCGGTAATGATCACTCTCTGTATTGATCACTCTTTCTCTCTCTGTACTGATCACCCTTTATATCTCTCTATTGTTCACACTCCCTCTCTGTATTGATTACTCTCTCTCTGTATTGACCACGCTCTCTCTGTATTGATCTTTCTCTCCATGTTGATCTCTCTCTCTCTATTGATCTCTCTCTCTATCTGTATTCATCACTGTCTCTCTGTACTGATCACTCTGTTTCTCTCTGTATTGTTCACACACTCTCTCTGTATTGAGCACTCTCTCTCTGTATTGATCGCTCTCTCTCTGTATTGATCACTCTCTCTCTGTATTGATCACTCTCTCACTCTGTATTGATCACTCCCTCTCTGTATTGATCACTCCCTCTCTGTATTGATCACTCTCTCTCTGTATTGATCACTCTGTCTCTGTATTGATCTCTCTCTCTCAGTATTGATCACTTTTTCTCTCTCTGTATTGTTCACACTCTCTCTCTGTATTGAGCACTCTCTCTCTTTGTGTACTGATCTCTCGCTCTGTGTATTGATCGCTTTCTCTCTATATTGATCACTCTTCCTCTCTCTGTTTTGATCACTCTTTCTCTCTCTGTATTGATCACTCTCTCTCTAAATTGATCACTCTCTCTGAATTGATCACTCTCCCTCTGTATTGCACTCTCTCTCTGTATTGATCACTCTCTCTCTCTGTCAATCAATCTCTCTCTGTATTGATCACTCTCTCTCTGTACTGATCACTCTTTTTATCTCTGTATTGTTCACACTCTCTCTCTGTATTGATTACTCTCTCTGTATTGATCACTCTCTCACTCTGTATTGATCACTCCCTCTCTGTATTGATCACTCCCTCTCTGTATTGATCACTCTCTCTCTGTATTGGTCACTCTTTCTCTCTCTGTGTTGATTACTATTCTTCTGTATTGATCACTCTCTCTGTATTGTTCACACTCTCTGTATTGATCACTCTCTCTATATTGATCACTCTCTCTCTATTGATCACTCTCTCTCTATTGATCACTCTCTCTCTTTGTGTACTGATCTCTCTCTCTGTGTATTGATCGCTCTCTGTCTATATTGATCACTCTTTCTCTCTCTGCATTGATCACTCTTTCTCTCTCTGTATTGTTCACACTGACACTTGGTAATGATCACTCTCTGTATTGATCACTCTCTCTTTGTATTGACCACTCTCTCTCTGTATTGATCTTTCTCTCCATGTTGATCTCTCTCTCCATGTTGATCTCTCTCCCTATCTGAATTGATCACTCTCTGTATTGATAACTCATTTTCTCTCTATATTGTTCACACTCTCTCTCTGTATTGATCACTCTCTCTCTGTATTGATCACTCTCTCACTCTGTATTGAGCACTCCCTCTCTGTATTGATCACTCTCTCTGTATTGATCACTCTCTCTCTGTATTGATCACTCTCTCTCTGTATTGATCACTCTCTCTCTGTATTGACCACTCTCTCTGTATTGATCACTCTCTCACTGTATTGATCACTCTCTCACTGTATTGATCACTCTCTCACTGTATTGATCTCTCTGTGTATTGATCTCTCTCTCTGTATTGATCACTCTATCTCTGTATTGCTCACTTCTCCTCTCTCTGAATTGTTCTCACACTCTCCGTGTTGTTCACACTCTCTCTATGTATTGATCACTCTGTCACTGTATTGATCACCCTTTCTCTCTCTGTATTGTTCACACACTCTCTCTGTATTGAGCACTCTCTCTCTGGATTGATCACTCTGTCTCTCTCTGAATTGTTCACACTCTCTCTCCCTGTATTGTTCCCACTCTCTCTCTCTGTATTGATCACTCTCTCTCTGTATTATCACTCTCTCTTTGGATTGATCACACTTTTTCTCTCTGTATTGTTCACACTCTCTCTCTCTCTGTCTGCATTGATCACTCTTTCTCTCTCTGTATTGTTCACATTCCCTCTCTCGGTATTGTTCACACTCTCTCTCTGTATAGATCACTCTCTCTCTGTGTTGATCACTCTTTCTCTCACTGTATTGTTCACACTCTCCCTCTGTCTTGATCACTCTCTCACTCTGTATTGATCACTCCCTCTCTGTATTGATCACTCTCTCACTCTGTATTGATCAGTCCCTCTCTGTATTGATCACTCTCTCTCTGTATTGATCACTCTCTCTCTCTCTATTGATCTCTGTCTCTGTATTGATCACTCTCTCTCTCTGTATTGGTCAGTTTCTCTCTCCGTTGATCACTGTTTCTCTGTATTGATCACTCTGTATGGATCACTCTCTCTGTATTGATCACTCTCTCTATTGATCTCTGTTTCTGTATTGCTCACTCTCTCTCTGTATTGGTCACTGTTTCTCTCTCTCCGTTGATCACTGTTTCTCTGTATTGATCACTCTCTCTGTATTGATCTCTCTCTCTGTGTTGATCACTTTTTCTCTCTCTGTATTGTTCACACTTTCTCTGTATTGAGCACTCTCTCTCTTTGTGTACTGATCTCTCTCTCTGTGTATTGATCGCTCTCTCTCTATATTGATCACTCTTACTCTTTCTGTATTGATCACTCTTTCACTCTCTGTATTGATCACTCTCTCTGAATTGATCACTCTCCCTCTGTATTGATCACTCTCCCTCTGTATTGATCACTCTCTCTCTGTATTGATCACTCTCTCTCTGTGTCAATCAATCTCTCTGTATTGATCACTCTCTCTCTGTATTGATCACTTTTTATCTCTGTATTGTTCACACTCTCTCTCTGTATTGATTACTCTCTCTGTATTGATCACTCTCTCACTCTGTATTGATCACTCCCTCTCTGTATTGATCACTCTCTCTCTGTATTGATCTCTCTCTGTATTGATCACTCTCTGTATTGATCACTCTTTCTCTCTCTGTATTTTTCACACTCTTTCTGTATTGATCACTCTCTCTGTATTGATCTCTCTCTCTCTCTGTATTGATCACTCTCTCTCTGTATTGATCATTGCTCCTCTCTAGGAATTGTTCTCACACTCTCCGTATTGTTCACACTCTCTCTCTAATGATCACTATGTCTCTGTATTGATCACCCTTTCTCTCTCTGTATTGTTCACACACTCTCTCTGTATTGAGCACTCTCTCTCTGCATTGATCACTCTTTCTCTCTCTGTATTGTTCACACTCTCTATCTCTCTCTATTGTTAACACTCTCTCTCTCTGTATGGATCACTCTCTCTCTCTCTGTATGGATCACTCTCTCTCTGCATTCGTCACTCTTTTTCTCTCTGTACTGTTCACACTGTCTCTCTGTATAGATCAATCTCTCTCATAATTGATCACTCTGTCTCTCTCTATATTGTTCACACTCTCTCTGTATTGGTCACTCACTCTCTGTATTGATCACTCTCTCCCTGTATTGATCACTCTCTCACTCTGTATTGATCACTACCTCTCTGTATTGATCACTCTCTCCCTGTATTGATCACACTCTTTCTGTATTGATCTCTCTCTCTATTGATCTCTCTCTCTCTCTGTTCATCACTTTCTCTCTCTGTATTGATCACTCTTTCTGTATTGATCACTGCTCCTCTCTCTGAATCGTTCTCACACTCTCCATATTGTTCACACTCTATCTCTGTATTGATCACTCTGTCTCTGTATTGATCACCCTTTCTCTCTCTGTATTGTTCACACTGTCTCTTTGTATAGATCACTCTCTCTGTGTTGATCACTCTTTCCCTCTCTGTATTGTTCACACTCTCTCTCTGTATTGATCACTCTCTCTCTGTATTGATCACTCTCTCTCTGTATTGATCACTCTCTCACTCTGTATTGATCACTCCCTCTCTGTATTGATCACTCTCTCTCTGTATTGATCACTCTCTCTCTGTATTGATCTCTCTCTCTCTGTATTGATCACTCTTTCTCTCTCTGTATTGATCACTCTCTCTCTGTATTGATCACTCTCTCTCTGTATTGATCACTCTCTCACTCTGTATTGATCACTCCCTCTCTGTATTGATCACTCTCTCTCTGTATTGATCACTCTCTCTCTGTATTGATCTCTCTCTCTCTGTATTGATCACTCTTTCTCTCTCTGTATTGATCACTCTCTCTCTGTATTGATCAATCTCTCTCTGTATTATCACTCTCTCTTTGTATTGATCACACTTTTTATCTCTGTATTGTTCACACTCTCACTCTCTGTTGATCACTGTTTCTCTGTATTGATCACTCTCTCTGCATTGATCACTCTCTCTATATTGATCACTCTCTCTATATTGATCACTTTTTCTCTCTCTGTATTGTTCACTCTCTCTCTGTATTGAGCACTCTCTCTCTTTGTCTACTGATCTCTCTCTCTGTGTATTGATCGCTCTCTCTCTATATTGATCACTATTTCTCTCTCTGTATTGATCACTCTCTATCTAAATTGATCACTCTCTCTGAATTGATCACTCTCTCTCTAAATTGATCACGCTCTCTGAATTGATTACTCTCTCTCTGTATTGATCACTCTCTCTCTGTATTGATCACTCTCTCTCTGTATTGATCACTCTCTCTCTGTGTCAATCAATCTCTCTCTGTATTGATCACTCTCTCTCTGTACTGATCACTCTTTTTATCTCTGTATTGTTCACACTCTCTCTCTGTATTGATTACTCTCTGTATTGATCACTCACTCGCTCTGTATTGATCACTCTCTCTCTGTATTGATCTCTCTCTGCATTGAGCACTCTCTCTCTGTATTGATCACTCTCTCTCTGTATTGATCTTTCTCTATAGAACTCTCTGTCTATTGATCTCTCTCTCTGTATTGATCACTCTGTCTCTGTATTGATCACTCTTTCTCTCTCTGTATTGTTCACACTCTCTCTGTATTGATCACTCCCTCTCTGTATTGATCACTCCCTCTCTGTATTGATCACTCCCTCTCTGTATTGGTCACTCTTTCTCTCTCTGTGTTGATTACTGTTCTTCTGTATTGATCACTCTCTCTGTATTGTTCACACTCACTGTACTGATCACTCTCTCTCTATTGATCTCTCTCTCTCTATTGATCTCTCTCTCTGTATTCATCACTTTCTCTCCCGGTATTGATCACTCTCTCTGTATTGATCACTGCTCCTCTCTCTGAATCGTTCTCACATTCTCCATATTGTTCACACTCTCTCTCTGTATTGTTCACACTGTCTCTTTGTATAGATCACTCTCTCTGTGTTGATCACTCTTTCCCTTTCTGTATTGTTCACACTCTCTCTCTGTATTGATCACTCTTTCTCTCTCTGTATTGTTCACACTCACACTCGGTAATGATCACTCTCTGTATTGATCACTCTTTCTCTCTCTGTACTGATCACCCTTTATATCTCTCTATTGTTCACACTCCCTCTCTGTATTGATTACTCTCTCTCTGTATTGACCACGCTCTCTCTGTATTGATCTTTCTCTCCATGTTGATCTCTCTCTCTCTATTGATCTCTCTCTCTATCTGTATTCATCACTGTCTCTCTGTACTGATCACTCTGTTTCTCTCTGTATTGTTCACACACTCTCTCTGTATTGAGCACTCTCTCTCTGTATTGATCGCTCTCTCTCTGTATTGATCACTCTCTCTCTGTATTGATCACTCTCTCACTCTGTATTGATCACTCCCTCTCTGTATTGATCACTCCCTCTCTGTATTGATCACTCTCTCTCTGTATTGATCACTCTGTCTCTGTATTGATCTCTCTCTCTCAGTATTGATCACTTTTTCTCTCTCTGTATTGTTCACACTCTCTCTCTGTATTGAGCACTCTCTCTCTTTGTGTACTGATCTCTCGCTCTGTGTATTGATCGCTCTCTCTCTATATTGATCACTCTTCCTCTCTCTGTTTTGATCACTCTTTCTCTCTCTGTATTGATCACTCTCTCTCTAAATTGATCACTCTCTCTGAATTGATCACTCTCCCTCTGTATTGCACCCTCTCTCTGTATTGATCACTCTCTCTCTCTGTCAATCAATCTCTCTCTGTATTGATCACTCTCTCTCTGTACTGATCACTCTTTTTATCTCTGTATTGTTCACACTCTCTCTCTGTATTGATTACTCTCTCTGTATTGATCACTCTCTCACTCTGTATTGATCACTCCCTCTCTGTATTGATCACTCCCTCTCTGTATTGATCACTCTCTCTCTGTATTGGTCACTCTTTCTCTCTCTGTGTTGATTACTGTTCTTCTGTATTGATCACTCTCTCTGTATTGTTCACACTCTCTGTATTGATCACTCTCTCTATGTTGATCACTCTCTCTCTATTGATCACTCTCTCTCTATTGATCACTCTCTCTCTTTGTGTACTGATCTCTCTCTCTGTGTATTGATCGCTCTCTGTCTATATTGATCACTCTTTCTCTCTCTGCATTGATCACTCTTTCTCTCTCTGTATTGTTCACACTGACACTTGGTAATGATCACTCTCTGTATTGATCACTCTCTCTTTGTATTGACCACTCTCTCTCTGTATTGATCTTTCTCTCCATGTTGATCTCTCTCTCCATGTTGATCTCTCTCCCTATCTGAATTGATCACTCTCTGTATTGATAACTCATTTTCTCTCTATATTGTTCACACTCTCTCTCTGTATTGATCACTCTCTCTCTGTATTGATCACTCTCTCACTCTGTATTGAGCACTCCCTCTCTGTATTGATCACTCTCTCTGTATTGATCACTCTCTCTCTGTATTGATCACTCTCTCTCTGTATTGATCACTCTCTCTCTGTATTGACCACTCTCTCTGTATTGATCACTCTCTCACTGTATTGATCACTCTCTCACTGTATTGATCACTCTCTCACTGTATTGATCTCTCTGTGTATTGATCTCTCTCTCTGTATTGATCACTCTATCTCTGTATTGCTCACTTCTCCTCTCTCTGAATTGTTCTCACACTCTCCGTGTTGTTCACACTCTCTCTATGTATTGATCACTCTGTCACTGTATTGATCACCCTTTCTCTCTCTGTATTGTTCACACACTCTCTCTGTATTGAGCACTCTCTCTCTGGATTGATCACTCTGTCTCTCTCTGAATTGTTCACACTCTCTCTCCCTGTATTGTCCCCACTCTCTCTCTCTGTATTGATCACTCTCTCTCTGTATTATCACTCTCTCTTTGGATTGATCACACTTTTTCTCTCTGTATTGTTCACACTCTCTCTCTCTCTGTCTGCATTGATCACTCTTTCTCTCTCTGTATTGTTCACATTCCCTCTCTCGGTATTGTTCACACTCTCTCTCTGTATAGATCACTCTCTCTCTGTGTTGATCACTCTTTCTCTCACTGTATTGTTCACACTCTCCCTCTGTCTTGATCACTCTCTCACTCTGTATTGATCACTCCCTCTCTGTATTGATCACTCTCTCACTCTGTATTGATCAGTCCCTCTCTGTATTGATCACTCTCTCACTCTGTATTGATCACTCTCTCTCTCTCTATTGATCTCTGTCTCTGTATTGATCACTCTCTCTCTCTGTATTGGTCAGTTTCTCTCTCCGTTGATCACTGTTTCTCTGTATTGATCACTCTGTATTGATCACTCTCTCTGTATTGATCACTCTCTCTATTGATCTCTGTTTCTGTATTGCTCACTCTCTCTCTGTATTGGTCACTGTTTCTCTCTCTCCGTTGATCACTGTTTCTCTGTATTGATCACTCTCTCTGTATTGATCTCTCTCTCTGTGTTGATCACTTTTTCTCTCTCTGTATTGTTCACACTTTCTCTGTATTGAGCACTCTCTCTCTTTGTGTACTGATCTCTCTCTCTGTGTATTGATCGCTCTCTCTCTATATTGATCACTCTTACTCTTTCTGTATTGATCACTCTTTCACTCTCTGTATTGATCACTCTCTCTGAATTGATCACTCTCCCTCTGTATTGATCACTCTCCCTCTGTATTGATCACTCTCCCTCTGTATTGATCACTCTCTCTCTGTATTGATCACTCTCTCTCTGTGTCAATCAATCTCTCTGTATTGATCACTCTCTCTCTGTATTGATCACTTTTTATCTCTGTATTGTTCACACTCTCTCTCTGTATTGATTACTCTCTCTGTATTGATCACTCTCTCACTCTGTATTGATCACTCCCTCTCTGTATTGATCACTCTCTCTCTGTATTGATCTCTCTCTGTATTGATCACTCTCTCTCTGTATTGATCACTCTTTCTCTCTCTGTATTTTTCACACTCTTTCTGTATTGATCACTCTCTCTGTATTGATCACTCTCTCACTCTCTATTGATCACTCCCTCTCTGTATTGATCACTCTCTCTGTACTGATCACTCTCTCTGTACTGTTCACACTCTCTATTGATCATTCTCTGTATTGATCACTCTCTCTGTATTGATCACTCTCTCTCTGTGTATTGATCGCTCTCTGTCTATATTGATTACTCTTTCTCTCTCTGTATTGATCACTCTCTTTGTGTCTTGATCATTTCTCTCTCTGTCTTGATCACTCTATCTCTCTGTCTTGATCAGTCTCTCCCTGTATCGATCACTCTTTCTCTCTCTGTCTTGATAACTCTCTGTATTGATCAGTCTCTCTCGGTATTGATCACTCTCACTCACGTTCTCTGAACCTGAGGCCGCTTTTCAGTTGCTCGGTTACCAGAATGCGTGGAAAGGATATGACGTAGCCGTTGTTCGCACGGGAGGCGGAGCCTGTTCCCAGGGTGACGGGCGGGGCCTGTGGCAGGGCTGTGGGGCGGGGCCTGTGGCAGGGTGTGGGGCGGGGCCTGTGGCAGGGCTGTGGGCCGGTTTTGAGTCCGGTGCGAGGAGCGTTTCTGTGTCCGGGCGTTAGGGCCGGGGTGGGGGTGTCAGGCCCCCACTCCCGACGAGATGTGATCTGGACTTCATGCCCCAGAAGATCATCTGTGCGGCCAACCCCAGGCTCCAACATGCTTTCAAACAGAGGTGACCCATGGACAGTGATCCCGGGGTCAGGACGCTCTCTGTGACCCTAGGACAGTGACCCCGGGGTCAGGACACTCTCTGTCACCCAGGGACAGTGACCCCGGGGTCATGGCACTCTCTGTGACCCAGAGAGAGTGACCCCGGGTCAGGTCACTCTCAGTGACCCAGGGACAGTAACCCGGGGTCAGGACACTCTATGCGACCTGGGGTCAGGGCACCTCTGTGATCCACCGACAGTGACCCTGGGAACTGGACACTCTCTGTGACCCAGGGAGCGGACAATCTCTGTGACCCAGGGACAGTCACCACGGGGTCAGGACACAGTGACCCAGGGACAGCGACCCCGGGGTCCAACACTTTCTGTGACCCGGGGACAGCGACTCTGGGGTCAGGACTCTCCCTCTGACCCAGGGACATTGACCCCGGGGTCAGGACACTCTCTGTGAGCCAGGGAAAGTAACCTCAGCGTCAGGACACTCTCTGTGATCCAGGGACAGAGACCCCGGGGTCATGACACTCTCTGTGACACAGGGACAGTGCCCCGGGGTCAGGACACTGCCTGTGATCCAGCAACATTGACCCCAGAGTCAGGACACATTGACCCAGGGACAGTGACACTAGGATCAGGACACTTGACCCAGGGACATCGACCCCGGGGTCAGGACACTCTCTGTGACCCGGGGACAGCGACCCTGGAGTCAGTACACTCTCTGTGACCCGGGCAAAGTGATCCCTGGGTCAGGACACCCTCTGTGACCCGGGGACAGCGACCCCGGTGTCGGGACATTCTCTGTGACCCAGGGACAGTGACCCCAGGGTCAGGGCACTCTCTGTGACCCGGGGATAGTGACCCCGGGGTCAGGAAACTCTATGCGACCCAGGGACCGTTCCCTGGGGTCAGGACACTCTCTGTGACCCCGGATCAGGACACTCTCTCTGACCCAGGGACAGTGACCCCAGGGTCAGGACACTTTCTGTGACCCTGGGGATAGGACACTCTCTGTGACACGGGAACAGTGACCCCGGAGTCAGGACACTCTCTGTGACCCGGGGACAGTGACCCCGGGGTCAGGTCACTGTGAGCCAGGGACAGTGACCCCGGGGTCAGGACACTCTCTGTGACCCAACAACAGTGACCCAGGGTTCAGGACACTCTCTGTGACCCGGGGCAGTGACCTGGGTCAGGACACTCTCTGTCACCCGGGTCAGGACACTCTCTGTGACCCAGGGAAAGTGACCCTGGGGTCAGGAAACTCTATGCGACCCGGGGACCGTTCCCCGGGGTCAGGACAGTCTCTGTGACCCCGGATCAGGACACTCTCTCTGACCCAGGGACAGTGACCCCAGGGTCAGGACACTTTCTGTGACCCTGGGGATAGGACACTCTCTGTGACACGGGAACAGTGACCCCGGGGTCAGGACACTCTCTGTGACCCGGGGACAGTGACCCCGGGGTCAGGTCACTCTCTGTGAGCCAGGGACAGTGACCCCAGGGTCAGGACACTCTCTGTGACCCAACAACAGTGACCCAGGGTTCAGGACACTCTCTATGACCCAGGGGCAGTGACCCGGGTCAGGACACTCTCTGTGACCCGGGTCAGGACACTCTCTGTGACCCAGGGAAAGTGACCCTGGGGTCAGGACACACTTTGTGACCCAGCGACAGTGACCACAGAGTTAGGACACTCTCTGTGACCAGGGAACAGCGGCCCTGGGGTCAGGACACACTCTGTAACACAGAGACAGTGACCCCATTGTCAGGACACTCTCTGTCACCTGGGGAGAGTGACGCCGGGGACAGGACACTGTGACCCAGGGACAGCGACCCTGGGGTCAAGACACTTTCTGTGACCCTGGGACAATGACCCCGGGGTCAGGACAGCCTCTGTGACCCCAGGGACAGTGACCCCGGGTCAGGACACCCTGTGACCCAGAGAGAACGACCCCGGGGTCAGGACACTCTCTGTGGCCCGGGGACAGTGACCCTGGGGTCAGTACACTCTCTGTGACCCGGGAAAAGTGATCCCTGGGTCAGGACAGCCTCTGTGACCCAGGGACAGCGACCCCGGTGTCGGGACATTCTCTGTGAACCAGGGACAGTGACCCCGGGTCAGGACACTCTCTGTGACACGACAACATTCATCCCGGGGTCAGGACACTCTCTCTGACGCGGGGACAGTGACCCTGGGGTCAGGACACTCTCTGTGACCCGGGGACAGTGACCCCGGGTTCAGGAAACTCACTGTGATCCAGGGACAGTGAACCCGGCTCAGGACACTCTCTGTGACTCAGGGACAATGACCCCGGGGTCAGGACACTTTCTGTGACCCCGGATCAGGACACTCTCTCTGACCCAGGGACAGTGGCCCCAGGGTCAGGACACTTTCTGTGACCCTGGGGATAGAACACTCTCTGTGAAACGGGAACAGTGACCCAGAGGTCATGACACTCTCTGTGACACAGGGACAGTGCCCCGGGTTCAGGACACTGCCTGTGATCCAGCAACAGTGACCCCAGAGTCAGGACACATTGACCCAGGGACAGTGACACCGGGATCAGGACAATGTGACCTAGGGACAGCGACCCTGGGGTTAGTACACTCTCTGTGACCCGGGCAAAGTGACCCCTGGGTCAGGACACCCTCTGTGACCAGGGGACAGCGACCCCGGTGTCGGGACATGCTCTGTGAACCAGGGACAGTGACCCCGGATCAGGACACTCTCTCTGACCCAGGGACAGTGGCCCCAGGGTCAGGACACTTTCTATGACCCTGGGGATAGGACACTCTCTGTGACACGGGAACAGTGACCCAGGGGTCATGACACTCTCTGTGACACAGGGACAGTGCCCCGGGTTCAGGACACTGCCTGTGATCCAGCAACAGTGACCCCAGAGTCAGGACACATTGACCCAGGGACAGTGACACCGGGATCAGGACAATGTGACCCAGGGACAGCGACCCCGGGGTCTGGACACTCTCTGTGACCCAGGGATAGTGACCCTGGGGTCATGACACTCTCAGTGACACAGGGACAGTGCCCCGGGGTCAGGACACATTGACCCAGGGACAGTGACCCCAGCATCAGGACACGGTGACCCAGGGACAGCGACCCCAGGGTCAGTGCATTCTCTGACCCGGGGACAGCGACCCTGGGGTCATTACACTCTCTGTTACCTGGGGAATGTGATCCCTGGGTGAGGACACCCTCTGTGACCCGGGGACAGCGACCCCGGGTTCGGGATACTCTCTGTGATCCAGGGATAGCGACCCCGGGGTCAGGATACTCTCTGTGACCCAGGGACAGTGACCCTGCGGTCAGGACACTTTCTATGACCCCGGGGTTAGGACACTCTCTGTGACCCGGGAACAGTGACCCCAGTGTCAGGACTCTCTCTCTGACCCAAGGATAGCGACCCTGGGGTCAGGACACTCTCCGTGACCCTGGGACAGTGAACCCGGGGTCAGGACACTCTCTGTGACGCTGGGACAGAAAGCCCGGGGTCATGGCACTCTCTGTGACCCAGGTACGGTCACCCCGTGCTCAGGACACCCTCTGTGACCCAGAGAGAGTGACCCCGGGGTCAGGACTCTGTGACCCAACGACAGTGATCCCGGGGTCAGGACACTCTCTGTGACCCAACGACAGTGACCCAGGGTTCAGGACACTCTCTGTGACCCAGGGGCAGTGACCCGGGTCAGGACACTCTCTGTCACCCGGGTCAGGACACTCTCTGTGACCCAGGGAAAGTGACCCTGGGGTCAGGAAACTCTATGCGACCCGGTGACCGTTCCCCGGGGTCAGGACACTCTCTGTACCCCGGATCAGGACACTCTCTCTGACCCAGGGACAGTGACCCCAGGGTCAGGACACTTTCTGTGACCCTGGGGATAGGACACTCTCTGTGACACGGGAACAGTGACCACGGGGTCAGGTCACTCTCTGTGAGCCAGGGACAGTGACCCCGGGGTCAGGACACTCTCTGTGACCCAACAACAGTGACCCAGGGTTCAGGACACTCTCTATGACCCAGGGGCAGTGACCCGGGTCAGGACACTCTCTGTGACCCGGGTCAGGACACTCTCTGTGACCCAGGGAAAGTGACCCTGGGGTCAGGACACACTTTGTGACCCAGCGACAGTGACCACAGAGTTAGGACACTCTCTGTGACCAGGGGACAGCGGCCCTGGGGTCAGGACACACTCTGTAACACAGAGACAGTGACCCCATTGTCAGGACACTCTCTGTCACCTGGGGAGAGTGACGCCGGGGACAGGACACTGTGACCCAGGGACAGCGACCCTGGGGTCAAGACACTTTCTGTGACCCTGGGACAATGACCCCGGGGACAGGACAGCCTCTGTGACCCCAGGGACAGTGACCCCGGGTCAGGACACCCTGTGACCCAGAGAGAACGACCCCGGGGTCAGGACACTCTCTGTGGCCCAGGGACAGTGACCCTGGGGTCAGTACACTCTCTGTGACCCGGGCAAAGTGATCCCTGGGTCAGGACAGCCTCTGTGACCCAGGGACAGCGATCCCGGTGTCGGGACATTCTCTGTGAACCAGGGACAGTGACCTCGGGACAGGACACTCACTGTGACACGGCAACATTCATCCCGGGGTCAGGACACTCTCTCTGACGCGGGGACAGTGACCCTGGGGTCAGGACACTCTCTGTGACCCGGGGACAGTGACTCCGGGTTCAGGAAACTCACTGTGACCCAGGGACAGTGAACCCGGCTCAGGACACTCACTGTGACCCAGGGACAGTGAACCCGGCTCAGGACACTCTCTGTGACTCAGGGACAATGACCCCGGGGTCAGGACACTTTCTGTGACCCCGGATCAGGACACTCTCTCTGACCCAGGGACAGTGGCCCCAGGGTCAGGACACTTTCTGTGACCCTGGGGATAGGACACTCTCTGTGACACGGGAACAGTGACCCAGGGGTCATGACACTCTCTGTGACACAGGGACAGTGCCCCGGGTTCAGGACACTGCCTGTGATCCAGCAACAGTGACCCCAGAGTCAGGACACATTGACCCAGGGACAGTGACACCGGGATCAGGACAATGTGACCCAGGGACAGCGACCCCGGGGTCAGGACACTCTCTGTGACCCAGGGACAGCGACCCTGGGGTCAGTACACTCTCTGTGACCCGGGCAAAGTGACCCCTGGGTCAGGACACCCTCTGTGACCGGGGGACAGCGACCCCGGTGTCGGGACATGCTCTGTGAACCAGGGACAGTGACCCCGGGTCAGGACACTCTCTGTGACACGGGAACATTCATCCCGGGGTCAGGACACTCTCTCTGACCCGGGGACAGTGACCCCGCGGTCAGGTCACTCTCTGGGACCTGGGGACAGTGACCCCTGGTTCAGGAAACTCTATGCGACCCGGGGACCGTCCCCCGGGGTCAGGACCCAGGTACAGTGAACCCGGCTCGGGACACTCTCTGTGACCCAGGGACAATGACCCCGGGGTCAGGACACTTTCTGTGACCCCGGATCAGGACACTCTCTCTGACCCAGGGACAGTGGCCCCAGGGTCAGGACACTTTCTGTGACCCTGGGGATAGGACACTCTCTGTGACGCCGGGGACAGGACATTGTGACCCAAGGACAGCGACCCTGGGGTCAAGACACTTTCTGTGTCCCTGGGACAGTGACCCCGGGGACAGGACAGCCTCTGTGACCCTAGGACGGTGACCTCGGGGTCAGGAGACTCTGTGACGCAGGGAGAATGACCCCAGGGACAGGACTCTCTCTGTGACCCAGGGATAGTGGCCCCAGAGTCAGGACACTCTCTGTGACACTGGAACATTCATCCCAGGGTCAAGACCCTCTCTCTGACCCGGGGACAGCGAACCCGGCTCAGGACACACTTTGTGACCCAGCGACAGTGACCACAGAGTTAGGACATCATCTGTGACCAGGGGACAGCGACCCTAGAGTCATGACACTCTCTGTGACACAGAGACAGTGCCCCAGGGTCAGGACACTGCCTGTGACCCAGCAACAGTGACCCCAGAGTCAGGACACATTGACCCAGGGACAGTGACACAGGGATCAGGACACTGTGTCCCAGGGACAGCGACCCCGGGGTCAGGACACTCTCTGTGACACGGGAACATTCATCCCAGGGTCAGGATACTCTCTCTGAACCGGGGACAGTGACCCCAGGATCAGGGCACTCTCTGTGACCCCGGGACAGTGACCCCGGGGTCAGGAAACTCTATGCGACCCGGGGACAGTCCCCCGGGGTCAGGTCACTCTGTGTGACCCAGCGACAGTGACCCCAGGTACAGGACACAGTGACCCAGGGACAGTAACCGGGGGTCAGTACAGTTTCTGTGACCCCGGGGACAGGACACTCTCTGTGACCTGGGGACAGTGACCTCGGGGTCAGGACACCCTCTGTGACTCGGGGACAGCGACCCCGGGGTCGGGACACTCTCTGTGAAGCAGGGACAGCGACCCCGGGTCAGGACACTCTCTGTGACACGGGAACATTCATCCCGGGGTCAGGATACTCTCTCTGACCCGGGGACAGTGACCCCAGGCTCAGGGCACTCTCTGTGACCCCGGGACAGTGACCCCGGGGTCAGGAAACTCTATGCGACCCGGGGACAGTCCCCCGGGGTCAGGACACTCTGTGTGGCCCAGCGACAGTGACCCCAGGTTCAGGACACAGTGACCCAGGGACAGTAACCGGGTGTCAGTACACTTTCTGTGACCCCGGGGACAGGACACTCTCTGTGACCTGGGGACAGTGACCTCGGGGTCAGGACACTCTCTGTGACCCGGGGACAGTGACCCCGGGGTCTGTACACTCTCTGTGACCCAGGGATAGTGACCCTGGGGTCATGACACTCTCAGTGACACAGGGACAGTGCCCCGGGGTCAGGACACATTGACCCAGGGACAGTGACCCCAGCATCAGGACACGGTGACCCAGGGACAGCGACCCCAGGGTCAGTGCATTCTCTGACCCGGGGACAGCGACCCTGGGGTCAGTACACTCTCTGTTACCCGGGGAATGTGATCCCTGGATGAGGACACCCTCTGTGACACGGGGACAGCGACCCCGGGTTCGGGATACTCTCTGTGATCCAGGGATAGCGACCCCGGGGTCAGGATACTCTCTGTGACCCAGGGACAGTGACCCTGCGGTCAGGACACTTTCTATGACCCCGGGGTTAGGACACTCTCTGTGACCCGGGAACAGTGACCCCAGTGTCAGGACTCTCTCTCTGACCCAAGGATAGCGACCCTGGGGTCAGGACACTCTCCGTGACCCTGGGACAGTGAACCCGGGATCAGGACACTCTCTGTGACCCTGGGACAGTGAACCCGGGGTCAGGACACTCTCTGTGACGCTGGGACAGAAAGCCCGGGGTCATGGCACTCTCTGTGACCCAGGTACGGTCACCCCGTGCTCAGGACACTCTCTGTGACCCAGAGAGAGTGACCCCGGGGTCAGGACTCTGTGACCCAACGACAGTGATCCCGGGGTCAGGACACTCTCTGTGGCCCAACGACAGTGACCCAGGGTTCAGGACACTCTCTGTGAGCCAGGGACAGTGACCCCGGGGTCAGGACACTCTCTGTGACCCAACAACAGTGACCCAGGGTTCAGGACACTCTCTGTGACCCAGGGGCAGTGACCCGGGTCAGGACACTCTCTGTCACCCGGGTCAGGACACTCTCTGTGACCCAGGGAAAGTGACCCTGGGGTCAGGAAACTCTATGCGACCCGGGGACCGTTCCCCGGGGTCAGGACAGTCTCTGTGACCCCGGATCAGGACACTCTCTCTGACCCAGGGACAGTGACCCCAGGGTCAGGACACTTTCTGTGACCCTGGGGATAGGACACTCTCTGTGACACGGGAACAGTGACCCCGGGGTCAGGACACTCTCTGTGACCCGGGGACAGTGACCCGGGTCAGGACACTCTCTGTGACCCGGGTCAGGACACTCTCTGTGACCCAGGGAAAGTGACCCTGGGGTCAGGACACACTTTGTGGCCCAGCGACAGTGACCACAGAGTTAGGACACTCTCTGTGACCCAGGGACAGCGACCCCGGTGTCGGGACATTCTCTGTGAACCAGGGACAGTGACCCCGGGACAGGACACTCTCTGTGACCCAGAGAGAGTGACCCCGGGGTCAGGACTCTGTGACCCAACGACAGTGACCCCGGGGTCAGGACACTCTCTGTGACCCAACGACAGTGACCCAGGGTTCAGGACACTCTCTGTGAGCCAGGGGCAGTGACCCGGGTCAGGACACTCTCTGTGAGCCAGAGACAGTGAACCCGGGGTCAGGACACTCTCTGTGACCCAGGGATAGTGGCCCTAGAGTCAGGACACTCTCTGTGACCCAGGGAAAGTGGGCCCAGAGTCAGGACACTCTCTGTGACCTGGGGAGAGTAATCCCGGGGTCAGGACACCATCTGTGACCAGGGGACAGCAACCCTGGGATCAGGACACTCTCTGTGACGCAGGGAAAGTGATCCCGGGGTCGGGACACACTTTGTGACCCAGCGACAGTGACCACAGAGTTAGGACACTCTCTGTGACCAGGGGTCAGCGACCCTGGGGTCAGGACACGCTCTGTAACCCAGAGACAGTGACCCCATTGTCAGGACACTCTCTGTCACCTAGGGAGAGTGACGCTGGGGACAGGACACTGTGACCCAGGGACAGCGACCCCGGGGTTAGGACACTGCAGGTGATCCAGCAACAGTGACCCCAGAGTCAGGACACATTGACCCAGGGACAGTGACACCGTGATCAGGACACTGTGACCCAGGGACAGCGACCCCGGGGTCAGGACACTCTCTGTGACTCGGGGACAGCGACCCCGGGGTCAGTACACACTCTGTGACCCGGGCAAAGTGACCTCTGGGTCAGGACACCCTCTGTGACCCGGGGACAGCCATCCCGGTGTCGGGACATTCTCTGCGAACCAGGGACAGTGACCCCGGGTCAGGACACTCTCTGTGACACGGGAACATTCATCCCGGGGTCAGGACACACTCTCTGACCCGGGGACAGTGACCCCGGGGTCAGGGCACTCTCTGTGACCCGGGGACAGTGCCCCGGGGTCAGGAAACTCTCTGTGACCCAGGGACAATGACCCCGGGGTCAGGACACTCTCTCTGACACCAGATCAGGACACTCTCTCTGACCCAGGGACAGTGACCCCGGGGTCAGGGCACTCTCTGTGACCCGGGGACAGTGCCCCGGGGTCAGGTCACTCTCTGTGACGCAGGGACAATGACCCCGGGGTCAGGACACTTTCTGTGACCCCGGATCAGGACACTCTCTCTGACCCAGGGACAGTGACCCCAGGGTCAGGACACTTTCTGTGACCCTGGGGATAGGACACTCTCTGTGACACGGGAACAGTGACCCAGGGGTCATGACACTCTCTGTGACACAGGGACAGTGCCCCGGGTTCAGGACACTGCCTGTAATCCAGCAACAGTGACCCCAGAGTCAGGACACATTGACCCAGGGACAGTGACACCGGGATCAGGACAATGTGACCCAGGGACAGCGACCCCGGGGCCAGGACACTCTCTGTGACCCAGGGACAGCGACCCTGGGGTCAGTACACTCTCTGTGACACGGGCAAAGTGACCCCTGGGTCAGGACACCCTCTGTGACCCGGGAACATTCATCCCGGGGTCAGGACACTCTCTCTGACCCGGGGACATTGACCCCGCGGTCAGGGCACTCTCTGGGACCCGGGGACAGTGACCCCGGGTTCAGGAAACTCTATGCGACCCGGGGACCGTCCCCCGGGGTCAGGACACTCGCTGTGACCCAGGGACAGTGAACCTGGTTCAGGACACTCTCTCTGACCCAGGGACAGCGACCCCAGGGTCAGGAGACTTTCTGTGACCCTGGGGATAGGACACTCTCTGTAATGCCGGGGACAGGAAATTGTGACCCAAGGACAGTGACCCTGGGGTCAAGACACTTTCTGTGACCCTGGGACAGTGACCCCGGGGACAGGACAGCCTCTGTGACCCTAGGACGGTGACCTCGGGGTCAGGAGACTCTGTGACGCAGGGAGAATGTCCCCAGGGACAGGACACTCTCTGTGACCCGGGGACAGTGAATCCAGGGTCAGGACACTCTCTGTGACCCAGGGATAGTGGCCCCAGAGTCAGGACACTCTCTGTGACCCGGGCAAAGTGACCCCTGGGTCAGGGCACTCTCCGTGACCCAGGGACAGTGACCCCGGGGTTAGGACACTCTCTGTGACACGGGAACATTCATCCCAGGGTCAAGACCCTCTCTCTGACCCGGGGACAGCGAACCCGGCTCAGGACACACTTTGTGACCCAGCGACAGTGACCACAGAGTTAGGACACCATCTGTGACCAGGGGACAGCGACCCTAGAGTCATGACACTCTCTGTGTCACAGAGACAGTGCCCCAGGGTCAGGACACTGCCTGTGACCCAGCAACAGTGACCCCAGAGTCAGGACACATTGACCTAGGGACAGTGACACAGGGATCAGGACACTGTGTCCCAGGGACAGTGACCCCGGGGTCAGGACACTCTCTGTGACACGGGCAAAGTGACCCCTGGGTCAGGACACCCTCTGTGACTCGGGGATAGCGACTCCGGGGTCGGGACACTCTCTGTGACACGGGAACATTCATCCCGGGGTCAGGATACTCTCTCTGACCCAGGGACATTTACCCCAGGGTCAGGGCACTCTCTGTGACCCCGGGACAGTGACCCCGGGGTCAGGAAACTCTATGCGACCTGGGGACAGTCCCCCGAGGTCAGGACACTCTGTGTGACCCAGCGACAGTGACCCCAGGTTCAGGACACAGTGACCCAGGGACAGTAACCGGGGGTCAGTAGACTTTCTGTGACCCCGGGGACAGGACACTCTCTGTGTCCTGGGGACAGTGACCTCGGGGTCAGGACACTCTCTGTGAGACAGGGACAGTGACCCCGGGGTCTGGACACTCTCTGTGACCCAGGAATAGTGACCCTGGGGTCATGACACTCTCAGTGACACAGGGACAGTGCCCCGGGGTCAGGACACATTGACCCAGGGACAGTGACCCCTGCATCAGGACACTGTGACCCAGGGACAGCGACCCCAGGGTCAGTGCATTCTCTGACCCGGGGACAGCCACCCTGGGGTCAGTACACTCTCTGTTACCCGGGAAATGTGACCCCTGGGTGAGGACACTCTCTGTGATCCAGGGATAGTGACCCCGGGGTGGGGATACTCTCTGTGACCCAAGGACAGTGACCCCGCGGTCAGGACACTTTCTATGACCCCAGGGTTAGGACACTCTCTGTGACCCGGGAACAGTGACCCCAGTGTCAGGACTCTCTCTCTGACCCAGGGATAGCGACCCTGGGGTCAGAACACTCTCTGTGACCCTGGAACCGTGAACCCGGGGTCAGGACACTCTCCGTGACGCTGGGACAGAAAGCCCGGGGTCATGGCACTCTCTGTGACCCAGGTACGGTCACCCCGTGCTCAGGACACTCTCTGTGACCCAGAGAGAGTGACCCCGGGGTCAGGACTCTGTGACCCTACGACAGTGACCCCGGGGTCAGGACACTCTCTGTGACCCAACGACAGTGACCCAGGGGTCAGGACACTCTCTGTGAGCCAGGGGCAGTGACCCAGGTCAGGACACTCTCTGTGAGCCAGACAGTGAACCTGGGATCAGGACACTCTCTGTGACCCAGGGATAGTGGCCCCAGAGTCAGGACACTCTCTGTGACCTGGGGAGAGTAACCCCGGGGTCAGGACACCATCTGTGACCAGAGGACAGCGACCCTGGCATCAGGACACTCTCTGTGACCCAGGGAAAGTGACCCCAGGGTCAGGACACACTTTGTGACCCAGCGACAGTGACCACAGAGTTAGGACACTCTCTGTGACCAGGGGAGAGCGACCTGGGGTCAGGACACGCTCTGTTACACAGAGACATTGACCCCATTGTCAGGACACTCTCTGTCACCTGGGGAGAGTGACGCCGGGGACAGGACACTGTGACCCAGGGACAGCGACCCTGGGGTCAGGACACTTTCTGTGACCCTGGGACAGTGACCCCGGGGACAGAACAGCCTCTGTGACCCTAGGACATTGACCCCGGGATCAGGACACTCTGTGACGCAGGGAGAATGACCCTGGGGCCAGGATACTCTCTGTGACACTGGGACAGTGAATCCAGGGTCAGGACACTGTCTGTGACCCAGGGATAGTGGACCCAGAGTCAGGACACTGCCGGTGATCCAGCAACAGTGACCCCAGAGTCAGGACACATTGACCCAGGGACAGTGACACCGGGATCAGGACACTGTGACCCCGGGACAGCGACCCCGGGGTCAGGACACTCTCTGTGACTCGGGGACAGCGACCCCGGGGTCAGGACACTCTCTGTGACCCGGGCAAAGTGACCCCTGGGTCAGGACACCCTCTGTGACCCGGGGACAGCGACCCTGGTGTCGGGACATTCTCTGTGAACCAGGGACAGTGACACTCTCTGTGACACAGGAACATTCATCCCGGGATCAGGACACTCTCTCTGGCCTGGGGACAGTGACCCCGGGGTCAGGGCACTTTCTGTGACCCCGGATCAGGACACTCTCTCTGACCCGGGGACAGTGACCCCGGGGTCAGGTCACTCTCTGTGAGCCAGGGACAGTGACCACGGAGTCAGGACACTCACTGTGACCCAACGACAGTGACATCAGGGTCAGGACCATCTCTGTGACCCAACGACAGTGACCCAGGGTTCAGGACACTCTCTGTGACCCAGCGGCAGTGACCCGGGTCAGGACACTCTCTGTGAGCCAGAGACAGTGAACCCGGGGTCAGGACACTCTCTGTGACACGGGAACATTCATCCCGGGGTCAGGACACTCTCTCTGACCCGGGGACAGTGACCCCGGGGTCATGACACTCTCTGTGATCCAGCGACAGTGACCCCAGAGTCAGGACACATTGACCCAGGGACTGTGACACCGGGATCAGGACACTGTGATCCAGGGACAGCGACCCCGGAGTCAGGACACTCTATGCGACCTGGGGACCGTCCCCCCGGGTCAGGACACTCGCTGTGACCCAGGTACAGTGAACCCGGCTCAGGACACTCTCTGTGACTCAGGGACAGTGACCGCAGGGTCAGGACACTTTCTGTGACCCTCGGGATAGGACACTTTCTGTGACACGGGCAAAGTGACCCCTGGGTCAGGACACCCTCTGTGACCCGGGGACAGTGACCCCGGGGTCAGGTCACTCTCTGTGAGCCAGGGATAGTGACCACGGAGTCAGGACACTCTCTGTGACCCAACGACAGTGACCCCGGGGTCAGGACCATCTCTGTGACCCAACGACAGTGAACCAGGGTTCAGGACACTCTCTGTGAACCAGGGGCAGTGACCCGGGTCAGGACACTCTCTGTGAGCCAGAGACAGTGAACCCGGGGTCAGGACACTCTCTGTGACACGGGAACATTCACCCCGGGGTCAGGACACTCTCTCTGACCCGGGGACAATGACCTCGGGTTCAGGAAACTCTATGCGACCCGGGGACCGTCCCATGGGGTCAGCACACTCTCTGTGACCCAGGAACAATGACCCCGGGGTCAGGACACTTTCTGTGACCCTGGGGATAGGACACTCTCTGTGACCCGGGAACAGTGACCCCGGGGTCATGACACTCTCTGTGACACAGGGTCAGTGCCCCGGGGTCAGGACACTGCCTGTGATCCAGCAACAGTGACCCCAAAGTCAGGACACATTGACCCAGGGACAGTGACACTGGGATCAGGACACTGTGACCCAGGGACAGCGACCCCGGGGTCAGGACACACTCTGTGTCCCGGGCAAAGTGACCCCTGGGTCAGGACACCCTCTGTGACCCGGGGACAGCGACCCCGGTGTCAGGACATTCTCTGTGAACCAGGGACAGTGACCCCGGGTCAGGACACTCTCTGTGACACGGGAACATTCATCCCGGGATCAGGACACTCTCTCTGGCCCGGGGACAGTGACCCCGGATCAGGACACTCTCTCTGACCCAGGGACAGTGACCCCAGGGTCAGATTCTGTCTCTGACCCAGGGATAGTGGCCCGGGGTCAGGACACTGCCTGTGACGTGCGGAGAGTAACCCCGGGGTCAGGACACCATCTGTGACCAGAGGACAGCGATCCTGGGATCAGGACACACTTTGTGACCCAGCGACAGTTACCACAGTGTTAGGACACTCTCTCTGACCAGGGGACAGCGACCCTGGGGTCAGGACACGCTCTGTAACCCAGAGACAGTGACCCCAGTGTCAGGACACTCTCTATCACTGAAGAGAGTGACGCCGGGGACAGGACACTGTGACCCAGGGACAGCGACCCTGGGGTCAAGACACTTTCTGTGACCCTGGGACAGTGACCCCGGGGACAGGACAGCCTCTGTGACCCTAGGACGGTGACCCCGGGATCAGGACACTCTGTGATGCAGGGAGAATGACCCCTGGGCCAGGACACTCTCTTTGACCCTGGGACAGTGAATCCAGGGTCAGGACACTCTCTGTGACCCAGGGGTAGTGGCCCCAGAGTCAGGACACTCTCTGTGACCTGGGGAGAGTAAACCCGGGGTCAGGACACCATCTGTGACCAAGGACAGTTACCACAGTGTTAGGACACTCTCTCTGACCAGGGGACAGCGTCCCTTGGGTCAGGACACGCTCTGTAACCCAGAGACAGTGACCCCATTCTCAGGACACTCTTTGTCACCTGGGGAGAGTGACGCCGGGGACAGGACACTGTGACCCAGGGACAGCGACCCTGGGGTTAAGACACTTTCTGTGACCCTGGGACAGTGACACCAGGGACAGAACAGCCTCTGTGACCCTAGGACGGTGACCCCGGGGTCAGGACACTCTGTGAACCAGGGAGAACGACCCTGGGTCAGGGCACTCTCTGTGACCCGGGGATAGCGACCCTGGGGTCAGTAAATTCTCTGTGACCCGGGCAAAGTGACCCCTGGGTCAGGACACTCTCTGTGACACGGGAACATTCACCCCAGGGTCAGGACACTCTCTCTGACCCGGGGACAGTGACCCCGGGGTCAGGACACTCTCTGTGACCCGGGGACAGTGACCCCGGGGTCAGGGCACTCTCTGTGACCCGGGGACAGTGCACCGGGGTCAGGAAACTCTATGCGAACCGGGGACAGTGAACCCGGCTCAGGTCACTCTCTGTGACCCAGGGATAGTGACCCCAGGGTCAGGACACTTTCTGTGACCCTGGAGAAAGGACACTCTCTGTGACACGGGAACAGTGATCCCGGGGTCATGACACTCTCTGTGACACAGGGACAGTGCCCCGGGGTCTGGACACTGCCTGTGATCCAGCAACAGTGACCCCAGAAGTCAGGACACATTGACCCAGGGACAGTGACACCGGGATCAGGACACTGTGACCCAGGGACAGCGAACCCCAGGGTCAGGACACTCCCTGTGACCGGGGGACAGCGACCCTGGGGTCAGTACACTCTCTGTGACCCGGGCAAAGTGACCCCTGTGTCAGGACACCCTCTGTGACCTGGGGACAGCGACCCCGGTGTCGGAACATGCTCTGTGAACCAGGGACAGTGACCTCGGGTCAGGACACTCTCTGTGACACGGGAACATTCATCCCAGGGTCAGGACACTCTCTCTGACCCGGGGACAGTGACCCCGGGGTCAGGGCAATCTCTGTGACCCAGGGACAGTGAACCCGGCTCAGGACACTCTCTGTGACCCAGGGACAATGACCCCGGGGTCAGGACACTTTCTGTGACCCCGGATCAGGACACTCTCTCTGACCCAGGGACAGTGACCCCAGGGTCAGGACACTTTCTGTGACCCTGGGGATAGGACACTCTCTGTGACACGGGAACAGTGATCCCGGGGTTAGGACACTCTCTGTGACCCAGGGACAGTGACCCTAGGGTCAGGACACTTTCTGTGACCCTGGGGCAAGGACACTTTCTGTGACACGGGAACAGTGACTCCGGGGTTAGGACACTCTCTGTGACCCGGGGACAGTGACCCCGGGGTCAGGTCACTCTCTGTGAGCCAGGGACAGTGACCCCGGGGTCAGGACACTCTCTGTGACCCAACGACAGTGACCCAGGGAACAGGACACTCTCTGTGACCCAGGGGCAGTGACCTGAGTCAGGACACTCTCTGTGAGCCAGAGACAGTGAACCCGGGGTCAGGACACTCTCTGTAACCCAGGGATAGTGGCCCCAGAGTCAGGACACTCTCTGTGACCTGGGGAAAGTAACCCCGGGGTCAGGACACTCTCTGTGACCCAACGACAGTGACCCAGGGAACAGGACACTCTCTGTGACCCAGGGGCAGTGACCTGAGTCAGGACACTCTCTGTGACCTGGGGAGAGTAACCCCGGGGTCAGGACACCATCTGTGACCAGAGGACAGCGGCCCTGGGATCAGGACACTCTCTGTGACCCAGGGAAAGTGACCCCAGGGTCAGGACACCATCTGTGACCAGAGGACAGCGACCCTGCTGTCAGGACACGCTCTGTAACCCAGAGACAGTGACCCCAGTGTCAGGACACTCTCTGTCACCTGGTGAGAGTGACCCCGGGGACAGGACACTGTGAACCAGGGACAGCGACCCTGGGGTCGGGACACTCTCTGTGACACGGAAACAGTAACCCCGGGGTCATGACACTCTCTGTGACACAGGGACAGTGCCCCGGGGTCAGGACACTGCCTGTGATCCAGCAACAGTGACCCCAGAGTCAGGACACATTGACCCAGGGACAGTGACACCGGGATCAGGACACTGTGACCCAGGGACAGCGACCCCGGGATCAGGACATTCTCTGTGACCCGGGCAAAGTGACCCCTGGGTCAGGACACCCTCTGTGACACGGGAACATTCATCCCAGGATCAGGAAACTCTCTCTGGCCCGGAGACAGTGACCCCGGGGTCAGGGCACTTTCTGTGACCCCGGATCAGGACACTCTCTCTGACCCAGGGACAGTGACCCCAGGGTCAGGACACTTTCTGTGACCCTGGGGATAGGATACTCTCTGTGACACGGGAACAGTGACCCCGGAGTCAGGACATTCTCTGTGACCCGGGGACAGTGACCCCGGGGTCAGGTCACTCTCTGTGAGCCAGGGATAGTGACCACGGAGTCAGGACACTCTCTGTGACCCAACGACAGTGACCCCGGGGTCAGGACCATCTCTGTGACCCAACGACAGTGACCCAGGGTTCAGGACACTCTCTGTGAACCAGGGGCAGTGACCCGGGTCAGGACACTCTCTGTGACACGGGAACATTCATCCCGGGGTCAGGACACTCTCTCTGACCCGGGGACAATGACCCCGGGTTCAGGAAACTCTATGCGACCCGGGGACCGTCCCATGGGGTCAGCACACTCGCTGTGACCCAGGGACAGTGAACCCGGCTCAGGACACTCTCTGTGACCCAGGGACAATGACCCCGGGGTCAGGACACTTTCTGTGACCCCGGATCAGGACACTCTCTCTGATCCAGGGACAGTGACCCCAGGGTCAGGACACTTTCTTGACCCTGGGGATAGGACACTCTCTGTGACCCGGGAACAGTGACCCCGGGGTCATGACACTCTCTGTGACACAGGGACGTGCCCCGGGTTCAGGACACTGCCTGTGATCCAGCAACAGTGACCCCAAATTCAGGACACATTGACCCAGGGACAGTGACACCGGGATCAGGACACTGTGACCCAGGGACAGCGACCCCGGGGTCAGGACACACTCTGTGACCCGGGCAAAGTGACCCCTGGGTCAGGACACCCTCTGTGACCCGGGGACAGCGACCCCGGTGTCGGGACATTCTCTGTGAACCAGGGACAGTGACCCCGGGTCAGGACACTCTCTGTGACACGGGAACATTCATCCCGGGATCAGGACACTCTCTCTGGCCCGGGGACAGTGACTCCGGATCAGGACACTCTCTCTGACCCAGGGACAGTGACTCCAGGGTCAGGACACTCTCTGTGACCCAGGGATAGTGGCCCGGGGTCAGGACACTGCCTGTGACGTGCGGAGAGTAACCCCGGGGTCAGGACACCATCTGTGACCAGAGGACAGCGATCCTGGGATCAGGACACACTTTGTGACCCAGCGACAGTTACCACAGTGTTAGGACACTCTCTCTGACCAGGGGACAGCGACCCTGGGGTCAGGACACCCTCTGTCACCTGGGGAGGGTGACACCGGGGACAGGACTCTGTGACCCAGGGACAGTGACCCCAGAGTCAGGACACTCTCTGTGACCTGGGGAGAGTAACCCCGGGGTCAGGACACTCTCTGTGACCCAACGACAGTCATCCAGGGAACAGGACACTCTCTGTGACCCAGGGGCAGTGACCTGAGTCAGGACACTCTCTGTGACCTGGGGAGAGTAACCCCGGGGTCAGGACACCATCTGTGACCAGAGGACAGTGGCCCTGGGATCAGGACACTCTCTGTGACCCAGGGAAAGTGACCCCAGGGTCAGGACACCATCTGTGACCAGAGGACAGCGACCCTGCTGTCAGGACACACTCTGTAACCCAGAGACAGTGACCCCAGTGTCAGGACACTCTCTGTCACCTGGGGAGAGTGACCCCGGGGACAGGACACTGTGAACCAGGGACAGCGACCCTGGGGTCAAGACACTTTCTGTGACCCTGGGACAGTGACCCCGGGGACAGGACAGCCTTTGTGACCCTAGGACGGTGACCTCGGGGTCGGGACACTCTCTGTGACCCTGGGACAGTGAATCCAGGGTCAGGACACTCTATGTGACCCAGGGATAGTGGCCCCAGAGTCAGGACACTCTCTGTGAGCCAGGCAAAGTGACCCCTGGGTCAGGACACCCTCTGTGACCCGGGGACAGCGACCCCGGGTCAGGACACTCTGTGTGACACGGGAACATATATCCCGGGGTCAAGACACTCTCTCTGACCCGGGGACAGTGACCCCGGAGTCAGGACACTCTGACCCAGGGACAGCGAACCCAGCTCAGGACACATTTTGTGACCTAGCGACAGTGACCACAGGGTTAGGACACCATCTGTGACCAGGGGACAGCGACCCTAGGGTCATGACACTCTCTGTGACACAGAGACAGTGCCCCGCGGTCAGGACATTGCCTGTGACTCAGCAACAGTGACCCCAGAGTCAGGACACATTGATCCAGGGACAGTGACACCGGGATCAGGACACTGTGTCCCAGGGACAGCGACCCCGGGGTCAGGACACTCTCTGTGACCCGGGGACAGCGACCCTGGAGTCAGTACACTCTCTGTGACCCGGGCAAAGTGACCTCTGGGTCAGGACACACTCTGTGACTCGGGGACAGCGACCCCGGGGTCGGGACACTCTCTGTGAACCAGGGGCAGTGACCCCGGGTCAGGACACTCTCTGTGACACGGGAACATTCATCCCGGGGTCAGGACACTCTGTGTGTCCCAGCGACAGTGACCCCAGGTTCAGGACACAGTGACCCAGGGACGGTAACCGGGGGTCAGTAGACTTTCTGTGATCCCGGGCACAGGACACTCTCTGTGACCTGGAGACAGTGACCTCGGGGTCAGGACACTCTCTGTGACCCGGGGACAGTGACCCCGGGTTCATGACACTCACTGTGAGCCAGAGACAGTGACCCCGGGGTCATGACACTCTCAGTGACACAGGGACAGTGCCCCGGGGTCAGGACACATTGACCCAGGGACAGTGACCCCAGCATCAGGACACTGTGACCCAGGGACAGCAACCCCAGGGTCAGTGCACTCTCTGACCCGCGGACAGCGACCCTGGGGTCAGTACACTCTCTGTTACCCGGGGAAAGTGACCCCTGGGTGAGGACACCCTCTGTGACCCGGGGACAGCGACCCCGTGTTCGGGACACTCTCTGTGATCCAGGGATAGCGACCTGGGGTCAGGATACTCTCTGTGACCCAGGGACAGTGACCCCGGGGTCAGGACACTTTCTATGACCCCGGGGATAGGACACTCTCTGTGACCCGGGAACAGTGACCCCGGGGTGAGGACACTCTCTGTGACCCGGGGACAGTGACCCCAGTGTCAGGACACTCTCTGTCACCTGGGGAGAGTGACACTGGGGACAGGACACTGTGACCCAGGGACAGCGCCCCCAGGGACAGGACAGCCTCTGTGACCCTAGGACGGTGAGCCCGGGGTCAGGACAATCTGTGACCCGGGGACAGCGACACCGGGTCAGGACACTCTCTGTGACACGGGAACATTCATCCCAGGGTCAAGACACACTCTCTGACCCGGGGACAGTGACCCCGGGGTCAGGGCACTCTCTGTGACCCGGGGACAGTGACCCCGGGGTCAGGGAACTCTATGCGACCCGGGGACCGTCCCCCGGGGTCAGGACACTCTCTGTGACCCAGGGATAGCGAACCCGGCTCAGGACACACTTTGTGACCCAGCGACAGTGACCACAGAGTTAGGACACCATCTGTGACCAGGGGACAGCGACCCTAGGGTCATGACACTCTCTGTGACACAGAGACAGTGCCCCGGGGTCAGGATATTGCCTGTGACTCAGCAACAGTGACCCCAGAGTCAGGACACATTGACCCAGGACAGTGACCCCGGGGTCAGGACACTCTCTGTGACCCAGGGACAGTGACCGCAGGGTCAGGACACTTTCTGTGACCCTCGGGATAGGACACTCTCTGTGACACGGGAACAGTAACCCCGGGGTCATGACACTCTCTGTGACACAGGGACAGTGCCCCGGGGTCAGGACACTGCCTGTGATCCAGCAACAGTGACCCCAGAGTCAGGACACATTGACCCAGGGACAGTGACACCGGGATCAGGACACTGTGACCCAGGGACAGTGACCCCGGGGTCAGGACACTGCCTGTGATCCAGCAACAGTGAACCCAGAGTCAGGACACATTGACCCAGGGACAGTGACACTGGGATCAGGACACTGTGACCCAGGGACAGCGACCCCGGGGTCAGGATACTCTCTGTGACCCGAGCAAAGTGACCCCTGGGTCAGGACACCCTCTGTGACCCGGGGACAGCGACCCCGGTGTCGGGACATTCTCTGTGAACCAGGGACAGTGACCCCGGGTCAGGACACTCTCTGTGACACGGGAACATTCATCCCGGGATCAGGAAACTCTCGCTGGCCCGGGGACAGTGACCCCAGGGTCAGGACACTCTCTGTGACCCGGGGACAGTGACCTTGGGGTCAAGACATTCTCTGTGACCAGGGGAAAGTGACCCCTGGGTGAGGACACCCTCTGTGACCCGGGGACAGCAACCCTGGGATCGGGACACTCTCTGTGATCCAGGGACAGCGACACCGGGGTCAGGACACTGTGACCCCGGGACAGCGACCCCGGGTCAGGACACTCTCTGTGACCCAGGGACAGTGAATCCGGGGTCAGGACACACTTTGTGACCCAGCGACAGTGACCACAGAGTTAGGACACTCTCTGTGACCAGGGCACAGCGACCCCGGGTCAGGACACTCTCTCTGATCCAGGTAGAGTCACCCCATGCTCAAGACACTCTCTGTGAACCAGAGACATTGACCCCGGTGTCAGGACACAGTGACCCAGGGACAGTAACCGGGGGTCAGTACACTTTCTGTGACCCCGGGGACAGGACACTCTGTGTGACCTGGGGACAGTGACCTCGGGGTCAGGACACTCTCTGTGACCTGGGGACAGTGACCCCGGGTTCATGACACTCACTGTGAGCCAGGACAGTGACCCCGGGGTCATGACACTCTCTGTGACTCAGGGAAAGTGACCCCGGTGTCATGGCACTCTCTGTGACCCAGGGACAGTGACCCCGGGGTCATGACACTCTCAGTGACACAGGCACAGTGCCCCGGGGTCAGGACACATTGACCCAGGGACAGTGACCACAGCATCAGGACACTGTGACCCAGGTACAGCGACCCCAGGGTCAGTGCACTCTCTGACACGGGGACAGCGACCCTGGGGTCAGTACACTGTCTGTTACCCGGGGAAAGTGAGCCCTGGGTGAGGACACCCTCTGTGACCCAGGGCAGCGATCCCGGGGTCGGGACACTCTCTGTGATCCAGGGACAGTGACCCCGGGGCCAGGATGCTCTGTGTGACCCAGGGACAGCGACCCCGGGTCAGGACACTCTCTGTGACCCAGGGACAATGAACCCGGGGTCAGGACACTCTCTGTGACCCTGGGACAGTGACCGCGGGGTCAGGAAACTCTCTGTGACCCGGGAACAGTGACCCTGGGGTCAGGACACTCTCTGTAAGCAGGGACAGTGACCCCGGGTTCCGGGCACGCTCTGTGACCCAGGGACAGTGACCCCGAGATCAGGACACAGTCTGCGAGGCACGGACAGTGACCCCGGGGTCAGGACACTCTCTGTGACCTGGGGACAGTGACCCCGGGGTTATGTCATTCTCTGTGACCCAGGGACACTGACCCCGGTGCCAGGACACAGTGACCCAGGGACAGTAACCCGGGGCCAGTACATTCTCTGTGACCCAGGGAAAGTCACCCCGGGAACTGGATACTCTCTGTGACCCAGGGAAAGTCTCCCTGGGAACTGGATACTCTCTGTGACCCAGGGAAGGACACTCTCTGTGACCCAGGGACAGTCACGACGGGGTCAGGACACTGTGACCCAGGGACAGCGACCCTGGGGTCCGGACACTCTCTGTGACCCTGGGACAGTGATCCCGGGGTCAGGACACTCTCTGTGACACGGGAACATTCATCCCGGGGTCAGGGCACTCTCTGTGACCCGGGGACAGTGACCCCGGGGTCAGGAAACTCTACGCGACCCGGGGACCGTCCCCCGGGGTCAGGACACTCTCTGTGACCCAGGGACAGCGAACCCGGCTCAGGACACACTTTGTGACCCAGCGACAGTGACCACAGAGTTAGGACACCATCTGTGAACAGGGGACAGCGACCCTAGGGTCATGACACTCTCTGTGACCCGGGCAAAGTGACCCCTGGGTCAGGACACCCTCTATGACTCGGGGACAGCGACCCCGGGGTCGGGACACTCTCTGTAAACCAGGGACATCGACCCCGGGTCAGGACACTCTCTGTGACATGGGAACATTCATCCTTGGGTCAGGACACTCTCTCTGACCCGGGGACAGTGACCCCACGGTCAGGGCACTCTCTGTGACCCGGGGACAATGACCCCGGGGTCAGGAATCTCTATGCGACCCGGGTACAGTCCCCCGGGGTCTGGACACTCTCTGTGACCCAGCGACAGTGACCCCAGGTTCAGGACACAGTGACCCAGGGACAGTAACCGGGGGTCAGTACACTTTCTGTGACCCTGGGGCCAGGACACTCTCTGTGACCCGGGGAAAGTGACACCTGGGTGAGGACACTGTGACCCCGGGACAGAGACCCCGGGTCAGGACACTCTCTGTGACCCAGGGACAGTGAATCCGGGGTCAGGACACACTTTGTGACCCAGCGACAGTGACCACAGAGTTAGGACACTCTCTGTGACCTTGGGACAGCGACCCCGGGTCAGGACACTCTCTGTGATCCAGGTACAGTCACCCCATGCTCAAGACACTCTCTGTGAACCAGACACAGTGACCCCGGGGTCAGGACACTCTCTGTGACACAGAGACAGTGCCCCGGGGTTAGGACACTGCCTGTGACCCAGTAACAGTGACCCCCGAGTATGGACACATTGACCCAGGGACAGTGACACCGGGATCAGGACACTGTAACCCAGGGACAGCAACCCCGGTGTCTGGACACTCTCTGTGACCCGGGGACAGCGACCTTGGGGTCAGTACACTCTCTGTGACCTGGTCAATGTGACCCCTGGGTCAGGACACCCTCTGTGACTTGGGGACAGCGACCCCGGGGTCGGGACACTCTCTGTGAACCAGGGACAGCGACCCCGGGTCAGGACACTCTCTGTGACACGGGAACATTCATCCCGGGGTCAGGACACTCTCTCTATCCCAGTGACAGTGACCCCAGGGTCAGGACACACTCTGTGACCCGGGGACAGTAACCCCGGGGTCACGTCATTCTCTGTGAGCCAGGGACACTGAACCCGTGTCAGGACACACTCTAAGAGCCAGGGACCCTGACCCCGGGGTCTGGACATTCTCTGTCGTCCAGGGACAGAGACCCCGGGTCAGGTCACTCTCAGTGACCCAGGGACAGTAACCAAGGGTCAGGACACTCTATGCGACCCGGTGACAGTGCCCCGGGGTCAGGGCATCCTCTGTGACCCCCCGACAGTGACCCAGGGAACTGGACACTCTCTGTGACCCAGGGAAAGTCACCCCGGGAACTGGATACTCTCTGTGACCCAGGGAAGGACGCTCTCTGTGACCCAGGGACAGTCACGCTGGGGTCAGGACACTGTGACCCAGGGACAGCCACCCTGGTGTCCGGACACACTCTGTGACCCGGGGACAGCGGCCCTGGGGTCAGGACACTCTCTGTGAACCAGGGACAGCGACCCTGGGTCAGGACACTCTCTGTGACACGGGAACATTCATCCCAGGGTCAGGACACTCTCTCTGTCCTGGGGACAGTGACCCCAGGGTGAGGGCACACTCTGTGACCCGGGGACAGTGACCCTGGGATCAGGATACTCTGTGACCCAGGAACAGTGAATCCGGGTTCAGGACACAGTCACCCAGGGACAGTAATCCGGGGTCAGGACACTCTGTGACCCAGGGACAGTGACCCCAGGGTCATGATACTTTCTGTGGCACAGGGACAGTGCCCCGGATTCAGGACACTCTCTGTGACACAGGGACAGTGACCCCAGAGTCAGGACACATTGATGCAGGGACAGTGACACCGGGACCAGGACACAGTCACCCAGGGACAGTGACCCCGGGGTCAGGACACTCTCTGTGACCCAGGGACAGCGACCCTGGGGTCAGTACACTCTCTGTGACCCGGGCAAAGTGACCCCTGGGTCAGGACTCCCTCTGTGACTCGGGGACAGTGACCCCGGGGTCGGGACACACTCTGTAAACCACGGACAGCGACCCCGGGTCAGGACACTCTCTGTGACACGGGAACATTCATCCCGGGGTCAGGACACTCTCTCTGTCCCGGGGACAGTGACCCCAGGGTCAGGGCACTCTCTGTGACCCGGGGACAGTGACCTCGGGGTCAGGACACTCTCTGTGACCCGGGGAAAGTGACCCCTGGATGAGGCCACCCTCTGTGACCCAGGGACATCAACCCCGGGGTCAGGACACTGTGACCCCGGGACAGCGACCCCGGGTCAGGACACTCTCTGTGACCCAGGGACAGTGAATCCGGGGTCAGGACACACTTTGTGACCCAGCGACAGTGACCACAGAGTTAGGACACTCTCTGTGACCCAGGGACAGTGAATCCGGGGTCAGGACACACTTTGTGACCCAGCGACAGTGACCACAGAGTTAGGACACTCTCTGTGACCTGGGGACACGACCCCGGGTCAGGACACTCTCTGTGATCCAGGTACAGTCACCCCATGCTCAAGACACTCTCTGTGACCCAGGGACAGTGACCCCGGGGTCAGGACACTCTCTGTGACCCAGGGACAGTGCCCCGGGGTCAGGACACTGCCTGTGACACAGGGACAGTGCCCCGGGGTCAGGACACTGCCTGTGACCCAGTAACAGTGACCCCCGAGTAAGGACACATTGACCCAGGGACAGTGACACCGGGATCAGGACACTGTGACCCAGGGAAAGCAACCCCGGGGTCTGGACACGCTCTGTGACCCGGGGACAGCGACCTTGGGGTCAGTACACTCTCTGTGACCCGGGAACAGTGACCCTGGGGTCAGGACACTCTCTGTGACCCGGGGACAGTGACCCTGGGGTCAGGTCACTCTCTGTAAGCAGGGACAGTGAACCCGGGTTCCGGGCACTCTCTGTGACCCAGGGACAGTGACCTTGAGATCAGGACACAGTCTGCGAGGCACGGACAGTGACCCCGGGGTCAGTACACTCTCTGTGACCTGGGGACAGTGACCCCGGGGTTACGTCATTCTCTGTGACCCAGGGACACTGACCCCGGTGCCAGGAGACAGTGACCCAGGGACAGTAACCCGGGGCCAGTACACTCTCTGTGAGCCAGGGAAAGTCACCCCGGGAACTGGATACTCTCTGTGACCCAGGGAAGGACACTCTCTGTGACCCAGGGACAGTCACGCTGTGCTCAGGACACTGTGACCCAGGGACAGCGACCCTGGGGTCCGGACACTCTCTGTGACCCAGAGACAGTGACCCCGGGGTCAGGACAGTCTCTGTGACCCAGGGACAGTGACCCCGGGGTCAAGACACTGTGACCCAAGGTCAGTGACCCCAGTGTCAAGACACTGTGACCCAGGGACAATGACCGTGGGGTCCGGACACTCTCTGTGACCCAGGGACAGGGACCCCAGTGTAAGGACATTCTCTGTGACCCAGGGACAGTGACCCCGGGGTCATGCCACTCTCTGTGACCCAGAGACAGTGACCACGGGTCAGGTCACTCTCAGTGACCCAGGAACATTCACCCGGGGTCAGGACACTCTCCGTGACCCAGCGACAGTGACCCCAGGTTCAGGACACAGTCACCCAGGAACAGTGACCCCGGGGTCAGGACACTCTCTGTGACCCTGGGACAGTGACCGCGGGGTCAGGATACTCTCTGTGACCCTGGGACAGTGACCACGGGGTCAGGATACTCTCTGTGACCCGGGGACAGTAACACCGGGGTCACGTCATTCTCTGTGAGCCAGGGACACTGAACACCGTGTCAGGACACACTCTAAGAGCCAGGGACACTGACCCCAGGGTCTGGACATTCTCTGTCGCCCAGGGACAGTGACCCCAGCGTCACGGCACTCACTGTGACCCAGAGAGAGTGACCCCGGGTCAGGTCACTCAGTGACCCAGGGACAGTAACCCAGGGTCAGGACACTCACTGTGACCCAGGGACAGTGACCCCGGGGTCAGGACACTCTCAGTTACCTGGGGACAGTGACCCCGGTGTCTGGACACTCTCTGTGACCCGGGGCAGTGCCCCGGGGTCAGGACACTCTCTGTGACCCAACGACAGTAACCCCAGGTTCAGGACACAGTGACCCTGGGACAGTGACCCCGGGATCAGTACACTGTGACCCAGGGACTGTCACCCCAGGGTCAGGACACTCTCTGTGACCCAGGGACAGTCACCCCGGGGTCTGGACAATCTCTGTGACTCAGGGACAGGACACGCTCTCTGACCAAGGGACAGTGACCGCTGGGTCAGTGCACTCTCTGTGACCCAGGGACAGTGCCCCGGGGTCAGGATGCACTCTGTGACCCAAGTACAGTGCCCCGGGGTCAGGACACTCTATGTGACCCGGGGACAGCGACCCCATGGTCTGGGCACTCTGTGACCCGGAGCCAGCGAGCCCAGGGTCACGACACTTTCTGTGACCCAGGGACAGTCTCCGGATCACAGAGAGTGTCCTGACCCCGGGGTCGCTGTCCCCGTGTCACAGAGGGTGTCCTGACCCAGGGGTCGCTGTCCCCGGGTCACAGAGAGTGTCCTGACCCCGGTGTCACTGTCCCTGGGTCACAACACTGTCTGTGACCCAGGGACAGTGACCCTGTGGTTCAGGACACTGTGACCCAGGGACAGTGACCCCGGGGTCAGGACACTTTCTGTCAGCCAGGGACAGTGACCCCGGCTGGAGCCAGGACTCTGTGACCCCGGGGTTAGGACACTCTTTGTTGTCAAACATGCTGTTTGGAATTGCCTGGGGTCTGGTGTGTGTCAGTTATTCCCTCTGTATTGACCCAAAGCCTGTTGCACGAATGGGAATGTTTTACACAATGTAGTCTGGTGCCCACGATTGCGTGGCGAATCGATCAGTGAGAAGATAGAAGCAAAAAACTGCGGATGCTGGAAATCCAAAACAAAAACAGAAACAGAAATACCTGGAAAAACTCAGCAGGTCTGGCAGCATCGGCGAAGAGCACAGTTGACGTTTCATGAGGACTCGAAACGTCAACTGTGCTCTTCTCCGCCGATGCTGCCAGACCTGCTGAGTTTTTCCAGATCAGTGAGCAGCTTCCGCCTGTGGGACAGGCCGGTGAGTGCCGGAGAATAATCTCCCAGCCTGGCACTGTGTGGGCTACACCCATATCTTACACGGCAATAACCCTGGGTATTAATGTGCAGTGTTTGCTGCTGGGCGGTCTCTGCTCTGTGTGTCTGCTTTGATTAACTGGCCTTATCTCTTTCTCGATGCCCTGATTGGCTGCCAAATCCTGACCTGTGGCCCCGTTACTCGGCTGCTGGAACGTGAAACAGCATAAAACTAGCTAGAAAGCAAGGTTTCATTTATCTGGCTGTGCTCCTGTGGCAGGAAGCAGTGTGAGTACATCGCGGCGGGGAGAGAGGCCCAGGCCGCTAGAGAGAGGGTAAAACAGACAGTGAGACAGGCCAGGATGGACAAACAGAGAGAGAGACCAGCAGGAAACAGAGACAAAGGGGGAACAATAGGAGAGAGAGGGAGGGGGAAAGAGTCTTTCTCTCCCTCTGATAGTCCGTTCCACACTATCAGAGGGAGAGAAAGAGGGAGACGGGGATAGAAAAAAGGTGGGCGGAGGGAGGTGGACGGCGGGGGGACCGAGACTGAGAAAGGTGTTTGCGGTGTTGAGTGAAGTTCAGCTGATGTCCGAGGGATGTATTATCTCTCTAAAGATGCTGTTGTATATACATTGTTTGGATGAATATTAATGCTCTTATCAGCTGTTGGTATTTGATCATCAACCTTGTGTTCCAGGTATGATTGTAGTCGCTGAAGATTTCCACATGGGCTTATGGACAATGGGCCTTGGGGCCCTGGGAGCTGCTATCACCAGCGTGTTACTGGCAAACACCGATCTACTGCTGCCCGAGACCGACACTGTCTCAGTAACATATCTGTCAGGGGCCCAGCTGAGAACCCTGGACCAAGGCAAGGACAGGATTCTCACTATTTATGGATCTAACCCAGTCTGCCAGCCATGACTCATTTAGTAGCACTGACGTCTGGGTGAGAGACTGTGGATTTAAACCACACCCCTCTCCCCCATCCCCCCCTTCTCCCGAATAATTTTCTGCCCGTTGGGCGGGCGCGCAGCTGATTGCCGCCAGCGATCGGATGCGCGCCGCCATTTTGTGAGCGGGTCAATTAAGGCCCGTCCAGCGTGACGCGCACCCGGAAGCGCTCAGCACTGAGGCATGGAGCTGCCTCAGGGGGTTTAATGTCATTGTGAAAACCTGAAAAAAAAAGTTGAAAAATTATTTGGACACATCCCCCCATGAGCCTGGACATGTCTATGAATTTTTATTAAAAACCTCATCCTGCCTGCGGTTCCATGAAAAATTGCAAAGGTTGCATTTGCTCTTTGCCTGTCCACCAACCTTAAGGTTGGGCGGTTAGCCCTGAGAAACGGTTTAATTAGTTAATGGCCTTAATAGGCCTTTGACAGTTTGGAGGGCATGTAGCTGACTCTGCTGCGCGCCCGCCGAACTGAGGATCGGAATAACACGTGGTGACGATGGGATGCACACCCAATGTCACTGTGTGTCATTTTACATGGCAGTGAGCTGGGCCCGCTTCTTCACGCTGACCAGAAGATTCAGGCCATAATCTAGACTTACACTCCAGTGCAGTACAGAGGGTGTGCTGCTTTGCCTGAGGTGCCTTCTTTTGAATGAGATGTTAAATTGAGGCCCCTCGGTGAATGTAAAAGGTCCCATGGCACTATTTTGAAGAAGAGCTGGGTAGTTATCCTGATGTCCTGGCCCATATTTATCCCACAGTCAACATCACAAAAACAGATTATCTGATCATTATCATATTACTATTAGTGGGATCTTGCTGTGTGCAAATTGGTTGCTACTTTTTCTACATTACAATAGTGACTATACTTCAAAAGTACTTCATTGACTTTGTGAAGTTGATGAGAGCCATATATAAATGTAAGTCATTCAGTTCTTGTTTATTCTATCCCTTTTAAACTTGCTTTGTTGCTGTGAATATGCCTCACTTTTCAATCTTTTCTTTATAATTAGATCCACATGTTCCTGGTTATATTCTATGAACCTTTGCTCTTACCTTATCATGGCCCTCTTTTTGCTGATTCTGTAAGGAATCTTTAAGGGTTAATCAACCTTAATGATTTGCTGATGCTCCCTTTTAAAGGAGGCACCAACAATGAACTACCAATTTAATCAAATTTAAAGGAAACACATCAAATTAAATTAAAATGTGGTTTTGGGTATCAGTGAAGCACTCCAGTCCTTGGCTATAGTACCCTTTATTGGAGTGCCCAGAATCGCATCAATACTCCAACTGGAGCCTAATTGAAGCCTTGTGCTAATTCAAAATCACCCCCATACTTAACATTTTAATAACCCTATATAAAATCCAGAATCTGGTTTCCTTTTTAATACTTTTTCCCTATCTGTATTTGTGCCTGTTAAGGGTCTTAGTATTTGCAGCCCATTATCTGTAATACCAGTTAAACCGGGTAAATGTTGAATATAACAGACATTGGCCAATCAGTAACTCAATCCTGTTCTGCCATTCAGTGAGATCATCCGTATCCTAAATATAGCCATATTGGTTCAGTATCCTTTAATACTCCTGACTAGCAAAAAATTATCAAACTCAGATTTAAAATTATTATTAAAGCTACCGTCGACTGCTTATATTGAGAGGGAGAATTCCACCATTTGCCACTCATACAAACATACGAATTAGGAGCAGGAGTAGGCCATTCAGCCCCTTGAGCCTGCTTTGCCATTTAATAAGATCATGGCTGATCTTATTGTGGCATCAACTCCACATTATACCTACCCCAGATCATCTTGGACTCCTTTGTTAGTCAAGAATCTATCTACCTCTGCCTTAAAAATATTCATTGATTATGCCTCCACCGCTGAGGGTTGAGAGTTCCAAAGGTTCACAACCCTCTTGAGAGAGAAATTATTTTCATCTCAGTCTTAAATGGGAGACTCCTTTATTTTTAAACTGTGTTCTCTGGTTCTAGCCTCTCCAACAAGGGGAGCATCCACCCCTTTCAGCATCCACCCTGTCAAGTCCAGGATTTTATATGTTTCAATAAGATCACCTCTCATTCTTCTAAACTCCAGTGGATATAGGTGCAACCTGTCAAATCTTTCCTCACAAGATAACCTCTCAACCCAGGTATTAGTTGAGTGAACCTTCTCTGAACTGCTTCTAATGCATTTATATCCCTTCTTAAATAAGAAGGCCAAAACTGTACACAGTGCTTTAGATGTGGTCTCACCAACACCCTGTACAACTGTAGCAAAACATCCCTACTTTTATATTCCATTCCCTGAGCAATAAACACCAACATTCTATTTGCCTTCCTAATCACTTGCACCTGCGTAATAACTTTTCCTGATTTTTATGTACCAGGACACCCAGATCCCCCTGTACCTCAGAGTTCTGCAGTCTCTCCCCATTTTAAATAATATGCTGTTTTTCTATTCTTCCTGCCAACGTGGACAAGACACATTTTCCCACATTATACTCCATTTGCCAAATTTTTGCCCACTCACTTAACCTATCTATGTTCCTTTGCAGACTCCCTATGTCCACTTCACAACTTACTTTCCTACCTATCTTTGTGTCATCAGCAAATTTAGCAACCATACATTTGGTTCCTTCATACAAGTCATTGATATAAATTGTAAATAGTTGAGGCCTGAGCACTGATCCCCTGTGGCACTCCGCTCGTCATATCTTGCCAACATGAATAAGACCCATTTACCTCTACTCTCTGCTTCCTGTTAGCTAGCCAATCTTCTATCCATGCTAATATCTTACCCCCTACACCATGAGCTCTCATTTTGCATAGTAACCTTCGATGTGGTACCCTGTCAATTTCCTTCCGGAAATCTAAGTACAGCATATCCACAGGTTCCCCTTTATCCACATTGCTCGTTACTTCCTCAACACCAGTAAATTAGTCAAACATGATTTCCCTTTCTCAAAACCATGTTGACTCTGTCTGATTGCATTGAAATTTTTGAAGTGCCCCGCTATAACCTCCTTAATAATAAATTCCAGCAACATCCCACTGAAAGATGTTAAGTTAACTGGCTTCTGGTTCACTGCTTTCTATCTCCTTCCTTCTTTGAATAGAGCAGTTACATTTCCAATCTGATAGGACCTTTCCATAATCTAAAGAATTTTGGAGAATTAAAACCAATGCATCTACTATCTCAGCAACCATTCTTTTAAGAACCTGGGATGAAATCCATCAGGACCTGGGGACTTGTCAGCTTTTAGTTCTAATAATTTTCTCAGTACCCTTTCCCTGGTGATTGTAATTGTTTTAAGTTCCTCCCTCCCTTTCACCTCCTGATTCACAATTATCTCTGGGATGTTATTTGTATCCTCTAACGGGAACATAGATGCAAAATATCTGTTCCATTCATACACTTTCGTTTTTTTCCCTTTATTAATTCATGGGATGTGTGAGCATCGCTGGCTAAGCCAGCATTTATTGCCCTTCCCTAATTGCCCTTGAGAAGGTGGTGGTGAGCTGCCTTCTTGAACCACTGCAGCCCCCATTCTCACTCTCTAGAGGACCAACGTTCACTTTACTTTTTTTTTTCTTACCTGTATTTAATCCCCCACTATCAACATCCTGGGGGTTGCCATTGACCAGAAACTGAACTGGGCTAGCCATATAAATACTGTGGCTACAAGAGCAGGTCAGAGGCTAGGAATCCTGCGGTGAGTAACTTGCCTCCTGGTTCCCCAAAGCCTGACCATCATCAAGGCACAAATCAGGAGTGTGATGGAATACTCCCCACTTGCCTGGATGAGTGTAACCAACACCATTCAGAAGGACAAGGGCAACAGATAGATGGGAACACCACCACCTGGAAGTTCCCCTCCAAGTCACTCACCACCCTCACTTGGAAATATATCGCCGTTCCTTTTTTGTCACTGAGTCAAAATCCTGGAACTCCCTCCCTAACAGCACTAGGTGTGCATGGACAGCAGCGGTTCAAGAAGGCAGGTCACCACTGCCTCCTCAAGGGCAACTAGGGATGGGCAATAAATGCTGGCCCAACCAGCGAAGCCCAAATCCTGTGAATGAATAAAATAAAAAAAATCTACTATTTGCTTTTATACTCTAGCTAGCTTTCTCTCATACTTTAATTCTCCCTCATTAATCTTTCAGTCATTCTTTGCTATTCTTTATATTCTGTCCAGTCTCCTGATCTGCCACTCATCTTTGCGGAAGTATGTTTTTTCTTTCAATTTGATACTTTCTTAACTTCTTTAGTTAGCCATGGATGGTGTGCCCTTCCCTTAGGGTCTTTCTTTCTCACTGGAATATATCTTTTCTGAGTATTCTGAAACATCTCCTTAAATGTCTGTCATTGATCTATCCTTTAACCTAATTTCCTAGTTCACTTTAGCCAGCTCTTTTTTCATGCCCTCATAATTGCCCTCAAGTTTAAAACACTAGTCTTAGATCCACTCCTCTATCCCTCAAACTGAATGTGAAATTCAATCATATTATAATCACGGCTACCTAGAGTGCCTTCACTATGAGGTCATTAATTAACCCTGTCTCATCGCACATTACCAGATCTAGTATAGCCTACTCGCTGGTGCTAAAACTTGCTGCTCTAAGAAACTGTCCTGAAACACTCTATGTATTTATCATCCTTTGTCAATCTGATTTTTTCCCCAATTTATATGTAGATTAAATTCACCCATGATTATCACCGTACCTTTCTCAGAAGCTCCCATTATTTCTTCCTGTATACCCCATCCTACAGTGGTTACTGTTTTGGAGGTCTACAAACCACTCTCTCAAGTTTACTATTTCTCATCTCTAGCCAAACTGATTCTACATCTTGGTCTCTTTGACTTTGGAAGTATTCTCTAACTTTCCATCTTAATGGCCTAGCTCTGACTTTCCTAGACTCACCCACCATCTAAACTGTTTAAAAACCCTTTCAAAGTCCTAAAAACCTCCATTCAAGTCGCCCCTTAACCATCTAAATTTTAGGGAACACAACCCTAGTTTGTTTATCTTTCTTTGTAATTTAATCCTTGGCGTCCCAGTATCATTCTGATTAAATCTACACTGCTTTCCCTCAAAGGCCAGGATATCCTTCCTAAGGTGTGGTGCCCTGAACTGCTCACAGTAACGCCAGGTGTGGTTTAACCAAAGCTTTGAGTAGCTGAAGCATGACCCCTACCTCCTTGTATTCTAGTCCTCTAGATATAAAGGCCAGCTTTCAATTGACCTTTTGAGTATTTTCTGTATCTTTCTGGGGATTTCAATGATCACGGGCCTCTAAATCTCGTTGGACCCCCACTGTTTCTAGCTTTTCATTATTTAAAAAGTCTCCTGTTCTATCCTTTTTTTGGGTCCAAAGTGGATGACCCCACATTTGCCAGTTTTGCCCATTCACTTATTCTATTATTATCTCTTTGTACTTTTATGCTTGCTTCTACATTGCTTACAATGCCACCCATCTTTGTGTCATTGGCAAATTTGGATCTGTGGCTTTCTATCCGATCATCTACATTTTTAATAAATACAGTGAATAATTGAAGTCCCAGCACACCACTAGTCCACATCCTATCAATTAGAATATCTGTCCATATCTCTACTCTGCCTCCTGCTGCTCAGCCAGTTTCCTAAACAGGTCAATAGTTCACCTACAGTTCCAACCCTGTCAACTTTAGCTAATAGTTTCATATGGAGAGACTTTGTCAAGTACATTCTAGAAGTTCATATAACTAACATCCAGACATTTCCCCCTAAATGTTATTCTAGTTACTTGCCCAAAAAATATGTATTAGGTTCTTTAGACATGAGAATGCATTCTGGTTCAGCTGAGGGGAAATTTAGAAAGTTAGAGAAGAAAAAGACAGTTAGTGCAGTGTAACAACATGATAAATGATAACCAAGGTGTGAGAGGAAGGAACAGTGTACAGACATAAGAGTGCACCAGCAAATAGGATGAGTAGGGAAAAATTGTTGGAAAAAAGCAAAATTAAAGACTCTTTATCTTTTTCCATGCAGTATTTGTAACAAGATGGATGCATTGATAGCGCAAACAGAAATAAATGAGTATGATCTGATAGGCATTACAGAGTTATGGTTACAAAGTGACCAAGGCTGCGAACTGCATATTCTGGGGTAATTTGACATTTCAGAATGATAGGAAGGAGAAGGAGGTACGGCAATGTACATGTTTACTGCATTCCCCAAACATCTTCATGTACAGTCCCTTCTGCTTGCTGTTCAATAATTTAAATTGATTTAATCTTTTGTTTTTCTAGCGGGAAGGGCATTTGAGGCAGGAGAGCTGTGGAGCAGCAATGGAGCGGTGATCATGGCAGTGAGGAGACCAGGATGATTTTTGTGCCGAGAGGTACTGGGATAAGAGTTTGTTATGGAGCAAAATTCTTGCAAAATATTGTGTAATTCAGAAATGTAATTGCTTCATTCTGCAAGCACAGATGTGTCTTAAAACCTCTTTCCCCCAATTACATTCCTGTGCTGTCTTGGGAGATTTTTCCATGTGAAAGGTGCTGTATAAATGGAAGTTGCAGTAGAGCTGGAGGATATTAGGGAGGAGCAAGGTAATAGAGGGATTTGAAATCAAGGATGCGAATTTTAAAATAAAAGCATTGCTTGACCAGGAATCAATATAGGTCAGGTGGGTGAACGAGACATGATGTGAGTTAGGATATGGGTAGCGGAGTTTTAGTTGAGCTGAGGTTTTATGCAGAATGTAGGAGGGGAGGCTGTTCAGGAGAGTGTTTAACAAATCAAATTTCAAGGTAACAAAGGATGAGGGCTCAGCAGCAGAGAGAAATAGAATGGGGCAGAAATAGAATGGGGCAGAAATAGAATGGGGCAGAGTGGTCTTGGTGATAGAGTAAGTATGTAGTCAGAAGCTCAAACATGACACCAAGATTGCAAACAGTATGGCGTAATCTCAGACAGTTGCCAGGGAGAGGGATGGAGTCAGCAGCTAGGGAACAGTTTTTTGTGGGGACCAAATACAATGGCTTCAATGTCACTAAGAATTAACTGGAGGAAATTTCTGCTCATCCAGTACTGGATGTAGGATAAGCAGTCTGAGAATTTAGTATCAGTGCAGTTAAGAGGTGGTGGTGAAGTAGAGCTGGGTGTAGGCATACATGTGAAAACTAATATTGTACTTACAGATGATGTCACCAAGAGGTAGCACATGGATGGGAAACAGGAGGGAGCCAAGGATAGATCCTTGGGGGACACCAGAGGTAACGGTATAGGAGCAGTAAGATTTTGCAAGCGATTTTCTGGCTAGATAAGAATGGAACCAGGTGAGAGCAGTCCCACTCAGCTGGACGACAGTGGAGAGCTGTTGGAGGAGGATGGTGAGGTCAACCGTGTCAAAGGCTGCAGACAGGTTAGGTCTTGCCCTCGCGCTCGCTCTTGCTCTCAGGCTTTGCTGTAACCAGTTCCACCTGCAGCCAGAATGCAGCCCCCCATGAAGGAGTGCAGGTTAGCTTTCAGTAATGCTTGCTTCACATGAATTGAGGGACCCTGCTGAGGTCCACAGGATGTTTAGCACTGGGCTACACAACACTGTCATTTAAATTAGCAAACAGAACAGTTTGTGTCTTTCCAGCATCAAGAGGGATAGACATAGGCTGATGGCACATCATTGATTCCTGACTTCAAATACCAGCCTTATCCAACCTTTCCCTCTGAGGTAGATTCAGAAACAAGATGTTGATTTTACTTTTCTTCCTTGTGCTGTAGGAGGCCGCAGAGATCTCCTCTCTGAAACCCCAGCTTGATGAGTTAGGGGTCCCTCTTTATGGGGTCGTCAAAGAAAATATTAATAATGAATTAAAAGACTTTCAACCCTTTTTCAAAGGAGAGATCTTTCTTGATGTTGAGGTAAGTTCTGAGTCATAGAGTTTGAGTGCGAGTGTTGGGATGTGAATATTTAATCCACACTTGTTGAGTGTGTATGTGAGGGGAGAAGAGGAGGGTGTTTGTATGTGTGGGGTGGGGGAGGAGGGTGTTTGTGTCTTGGGGGAGCAGAGAGTGCTTGCGTGTGTGGGGAGGAGAGGAAGGAGTTTATGGGGGTGTTGTAAGGTTGTTTGGTGTCCCACCTAAGAGGTCTGGAGGCTTGTTTGCTTGAATGTAAACCATTCTATGTTAACACGTAGCTATATTCATATCCAAGGTACTGCCCTGCATTGGTGCTGCCTCCATGGAGCTTTTATTTAGGTGCTTCCTAACTCTGTTTTCAATTCAGACGCACTTCTTCTCTCAGGTCGGGCTTCAGTTTCTTTAGCTTTTCATGCTTTGAGATTCTGGGGTCCTTCTCCAACTTCTCTTGGATCTTGGGGTCCATCCTTCACTGATAGCATGTTGTAAGGTTGTTTGGTGTCTCTCTAAAAGGTCTGGAGGTTTGTATGGTAGAACACGCATGGGTGCAGTCTCCATGCTGGCTCCTTGCAGACTATAAACATAGTGACCATCATGTGACTTTCTACAGCACACTGAGTAGTCTCGTTCTCCAATCCCACATTAACCCTTGCTCTCCCAAACACCCTTATGCTACATGTGTTGGGATGGGAGGGTGTTTGTGTGTGTGGGGGAGAAGTGGGTGTCTATGCGTGTGGATGGGGGAAGAAGAGGTTGTTTATGGGTGTGTGGGGGGACGGGAGGGTGTTTGGGGGAAGGGGAGGGTGAGGAGGAAGGTGTTTATGTTGTGGGGGTAGGGGAGGGTGTTTACATGTGTGGATCAGTGTTGAAACAAGAATTGATTGCTTCTGTGAAGACTCATCAATCATTAATTGTTCCTACTCCACTGGCAGTAATTTCACAGCCAGTTAATATCTCACTCTCTGAATCACTTTGTCTTTAGACACGCTTTTACGGACCAACAAAACGCTCCATGGGTCTGCTGGGCCTCTTGCGTCTGGGTGTTTGGAGGAATTTTTTGCGAGCCTGGAGGAAAGGATTCCGTGGGAACACAGATGGAGAAGGATTCGTCCTGGGAGGAGTGTTTGTTTTGGGAGCTGGAGAGCAGGTAAAGAAATGCAATCCCTTCTTCCCAAGATCCATAAACTGGATTGTTCTGTTAGATCCAGTTTCAGCCTGTTCCTGCCTCACTCAACTGATTTCTTCCAATCTTAACTTTTTTTTTTACCCTTTTTCAGTCTCTTCCGATCTACATCCTTGACTCTTCCGATGCACTTCCAAAAGTTTCCTGGTCCTAAGTCTCCTTTTCCCCATGGATGTCTAATCCCTCTACACCTCTACCTCCCATCAAGACAGTCGTGAGAGCTCTCAGCTCCTTCCTTGAGCAGAGGCTCAACCAGTCTCTATTGGCCATCACTACTTTCCTCTGCCTGGCTGAGCTTGTTCTCACAATGAAGAATTTCTCCTTCAGCTCCTCTCACTTCCTCCAAATAAAAGGTGTTTCTATGGGTACCCACATGAGTTCTAACTATGTCTGCCTTTTTCTTGAAATACTCTTTGTTCCAGTCATGCTCTTAGCCCTTACCTCTTTTTCAAGTACTTTGATGACTGTCACTTCCTACTCTTGGACTAAATGGAGATTTTGCATTGGTTTTTTTTTTTCCAATTTTCATCCTTCTCTCATCTGTATTGGCCCATCTCTGACTCTTCCTTTCCCTTGCTGGACTTCTTAGCCTATCACCTGAAATAGAGACCATCAAATAATATTCAGTATAAGCCTATGGACTCCCACAGCTACCTCGACTACATTTTGTCACACCCTGCTTCCTGGAAGGACTCTTCTCCGTGCTCCCACTTTCTCCATTGCATCTGTTTCTGATGCAGCCTTCTGTACCAACACTTCCCATATGTCTTCCTTCTCAGTCGAGGATTCCCCCTAGTGTGGCTGACAGGATCCTCAATTGATGCACTTCTGCTTTCACCCATTCCCCTCCCTCCAGAACCACGATAAGGTTCCCCCTGTCCTCACCTTCCACCCCATCAGCCTCCACAGTCAATGGATCATTTCCACCAATGCCTATGATGCCACCACCAAACACATCTTCCCCTCCCCTCCCACCATTCCTAACTTACTATTCCCTCTAACATACCCTTGTCCATTCCTCAGTCACCCTTGTTCCCTTTTGTACACCACCTGTCCTTGCAAGTGCAGCAGATGCAATATCCCCTTTTTGCCTTGTCCCTTCTCACCATCCAAGGCCCCAAACACTCCTTTCAAGTGAAGCAGTGATTTACTTGTACTTCTTTCAATTTAATATACTGTATTCACTGTTCACAATGTGGTCTGCTGTACACTGGGGAGACCAAACACAGACTGGGTGACTGCTCTGTGGACCACCTCAGTCTTTAAGCATGACCCTGAACTAACAGTCGCCTGTCATTTTAATTCTCCACTCTGACCTTTCTGTTCTTGGCCTGCTGCATTGTTCCAAAAAAGCTCAATGCAAGCTCGAGGAACAGCACCTTATCTTTCGACTCCGTGCTTTGCAGCCTTATGAACTCAACATCAAGTTCAACAATTTTAGATCATAACCTCTGCCTCTGTTTTGTTTTGTGTGTTTTTTTGCTGGTTCAGTTTTCTTCTTGCTTCTTTCTTTATTCCTTCACTTTACATTCAGACAGTTGCTATCCTGCCATTCACACCTCATCTAGACACCTTTTGTTTTTTCACTTTTATCCATTATCACAAAACCTTTTGTCATTTAATCTCTCCTGCCCTCCATGTTATGACAAACCTTCCTTATGTTCTTCCTTTTCATTTACTCAACACTTTACATTCCTATCGTTCCTCAGTTCTGATGAAAGATCATTGATCATCAATGCTGCCCAACCTGCTGAGTAGTTCCAGGATTTTCTGTTTTTATTCTGGATTTCCAGTATCTGCAGTATTTAGTTTTTGTAAAACAAGAAATGGATTGGAAAATCAGACTGGATGGATGGGGACGGCTGGCAATGAGGAGAAGAACTGACTGATGTTTAGTTCAGGTTCTGGCAGAGCTATTTGGCTCCAGTGTTTAGTGTCATTAGCAATTCCTCAGATAATGAAGCAGTCCTTCCCGAGCTACAACAGGACATGGATAATGAGCTGGTTTGGGCTGATAACTCACGTAACATTGTCACCACATTAAGGTCAGGCGATGATAACTCCAACAAGAGAAGTCCAGTAATCTCACCTTGATCACCAAATCCCCCACCACCAACATCTTGGACATCATCTCCCAACTGAATCAGATAAATTAGCACAGTGATAACCAGAACAGGTCAGAGGCTGGGTATTCTTTTTGTAATTCGTTTGTGTGATGTGGGCGTCACTGGCAGTGTCAGCATTCCTAATTACCCTTCCAATAAGTGGCTTGCTAGGCTATTTCAGAGGTCAGGCAAGAGTCAATCATAAAAGCAAAATACTGTGGATGCTGGAAATCTGAAACAAAAACAGAAAATGCTGGAAAAACTCAGCAGGTCTGACAGCATTTGTGGAGCGAGAAACTGTTGAAATTTTGAATCCGTATAACTCTTCAGAGCTTTGATTACTTCAGTATGCTCTGGATCTTTGCTTAAATTTGGTTTTCAAATTTCTGGATCTTTCTATAGGCATCAAGTCTACACTTTGGCACTGGACTCAACTGCTCTATAGCTTAAATTTTAAAGAAATTTTGTCTAGCCCACAGTCCACCCTCAGCACAGTTGCCACCTGCTGAGCCTGTGATTGATTCAACTAGTTTTTCCAGCATTAGCTATGCTTGGTTCCTGACTAGAGCTTCACGGTAAGCCAAAGTACATTTCTGCAGGTGTTGGTAGGGGGAGTGTGAGGAGGTGGAGGACTGAAAATGGTGTGAGGAGAGGTGCAATGAGGAGGTAGTGAGGGAGAAATGGGGTGAGGAGTTTGAGGGCAGGAGAAGGGGGTGAAGAGAGGTGGACACAAGGAATAGGGGATGCGGAGAGAAAGAAGTTGGTGAGGGGAGTAGCTGAAATCAGGGGAGAGGATGAGGTGAATTGGCGAAGAAGTGGGGATTGGGTGAAGGGAGTGGGTGAGAGGCTGGGGAGTCAGTTTGGGCGAGGGTAGCGGGGATTGGGTGAGGGGTGTGTCAGTTTTGGTAAGGAATCATCTTATCTCCTGTTCCTGACCTTAATCTCAATTGCTGCTGTTGTGCCCACACAGGGTGTTCTTCTGGAGCATCGAGAGAAGGAGTTTGGTGATGCCGTTGATATCAGCTCTGTCCTTGAAGCCGCCAGAAAGATCAAGCCTCTGAGAAATGCGGAGAATTAAACCATTAGCAGCTGAAAATGTCAAAAACAGTCGTGCAAAGATGAGACTCGGCTTCAGTAATCAGAATATCCTGTGAGGCGCTTGGGTACTGAATAAACACAGAAAATACTGGAAATACTCAGCAGGTCTGGCAGCATCTGTGGAGAGAGAAACTGAGTTAACGTTTCAGGTCATAACCTTTCATCAGATCCGGGTCTCTGGATCTTGAGGCCTTGAATCCACAGTTGGGATGTTTTTGAAGGGTTGGGGGAATGCAGGGACATAAGAGACAAACTGTTCATTTCCATTTTTCTCCTAGTGTCACTACTGAGTTGCAGCAACGACAGTGTGTTACTGCTGAAATTGACCATGTCTTCGGATAAGAACAGTTCCATTTCAGAGCAGCAACTGAAGCTGGCACTAATTGATTAACGTACTACCCAATCATGTGCCAGTGCCTCTCCATCGTCATCTGCCCCACCTCCCTCCACCTCACCACCAGGCCCTAGAACTCTACCCTCAGAAATTTGCTACCTGCCACCTACCCTTTTCTCACTGAGGTTCATGTGGGTAACTGGCTTGCAATGTATTAATGAAGGCCTGATTCTAAAGCTACTGGTTCAGGCTTGATATTTACAGACCAAGTCACGAGCCTAGAGCACTGAAGTAAAATGGAAACTACTGTAATCTGAATCTAATCTCAATAAATGGAATGTGAGACTGTCAGACTGGTTACTTATTTCAACTTTAATCCCATTCCTCAGCAATTGATTCTTTTCAAATCCTTGAACAATCCCCTTTTCAATGATGCTGATTGGGTGGTTTCTTAGAACAATATGTTGTGGATCCAACCAGGGATCAGGCTATTTTGGATCTGGTAATGTGTAATGAGGCAGGTTTAATAAATGATCTCAGGGTAAAAGATCCCCATGGAAACAGTGACCATAATATGGTAGAATTTAGCACTCAGTTTGAGAGTGAGAAACTTGGGCTGGAAACAACTGTGCTAAACTTAAATAAGGAATGAGGAATCATTACAATGGAATGAGGTCACGGTTGGCTGAAGTGGACTGGAAAAGCAGTTTAGCAGGAAAAACATGAACAATGGCAGACATTTAAGAAATTAGTTCATGACTCACAACAAAGATATATCCCAATGAGAAAGAAGGATTCCAGGAAGAGGATAAACCAACCGTGGTTAACCAAGCAAGTTAAGGATAATATCAAATTGAAATAAAAAACGTACAATATGGCAAAGATTAGTGGCAAGCCAGAGGATTGGGAAAGTTTTAAAAACCAACAAAAGATGACCAGAAAAAAATAAAGGGAGAAAATAAACTTTGAGGCTAAACTAGCAAGTAATATAAAAATGGACAGTGAGAACTTATTTAAATATATAAAAAGGAAGAGAGAGGCCAAAGAGAAAATAGGCCCCTTAGAGAATGAGGCTGGGGAAATAACAATGGGGAACCAGGAAATGGCAGAGTAGTTGAATAAATACTTTGCTTCAGTCTTCATAGATCGGTTGGAGACTTGGGCGGAGAAGTGGCAGATGGAGTTTAATCCGGACAAATGCGAGGTAATGCATTTTGGAAGGTCTAATACAGGCAAGAATTATAGAGGAAATGGCAGAACACTTAAGTGCATCGACGGGCAGAGGGATCTGGGTGTACAGGTCCACAGGTCACTGAAAGTGGCAACGCAGGTGGATAAGGTAGGAAGGCATATGGCATGCTTGCCTTCATTGGCAGGGGTATTGAGTATAAAAGCTGGGAAGTCATGCTGCAGCTGTACAGAACCTTGGTTAGGCCACACTTGGAATATTGCATGCAATTCTGGTCGCCACATTACCATAAGGATATGGAGGCGTTGGAGAGGGTGCAGAGGAGGTTTACCAGGATGCTGCCTGGTCTGGAGGTTATTAGCTATGAGGAGAGGTTGGAGAAACTCGGATTGTTCTCACTAGAGCAACGGAGATTGAGGGGCTACTTGATAGAAGTTTACAAAATTATGAGTGGCATGGACAGAGTAGATAGAAGCTTTTTCCCAGGGTGGAAGAGTCAATTACTAGGGGACAGAGATTTAAGGTGAGAGGAGAAAACTAATAGAGGAGATGTGCGGGGCAAGTTTTTTACGCAGAGGGTAGTGAGTGTCTGGAATTCGCTGCCAAAGGAGGTGGTGGAAGCAGGTACGATAGTGGTGTTTAAGAGGCAGCTTGACAAATACATGAATAGGATGGGAATAGAGGGATACGAACCCCGGAAGTGCAAAATGTTTTAGTTGAGGGGCAATATGATTGGCGCAGGCTTGGAGGGCCGAAGGGCCTGTTCCTGTGCTGTACTTTTCTTTGTTCTTTGTTCACAGTATAAGATACTAATAGCATTCCAAAAATCTAAATAATCAAGGGGGACAAAATAAGTCCACTATTATTGAGACTAGATTTATTAACTGAATTCAAACTCCATCAGCTACCATGGTGAGATTTGAACCCATGTCCCCAGAGTATTGGCCTGGGCTTCTGGATTACCAGTCCAGTGACATTACCACTACACCATCATCTCCTCCATATCACACTTGCCTTGTTGGGGTTTGTATATGACAATGCAGAATGGATTGCCTCATGGGAGGGTGTGATCAACCAGGTGCTGGCAGTGACACGTGGCTGCAGTCATTGTCTGATGTTGCTTGGCTGCATCTGAACAACAGGTATGCATGTATCTTTGTTCAGCCCCTCCAGGTCCCTTGAGTGTAGACAGATGGAGGAGATATCCTGGAGCTCCTATCATGGACCAGAGGAATGCCAGCAGCATATGTGTTGTGTTGGTCTTTGTGTGGAGACTCACACTGAAGGAGACACCTCCAGCTGAAGGAGACACTGGCCCGCAACAGCAAGGAGAGGGCTAAGACTGCTGATGGGGTGCCTGTCAATAGAGTGCTGACCCCTGCAGAGGAGGCCACTGGACTGGCAGGGGCGTCGAATTGCCAGGCTATCGTGGATAGCGAGATTGGAGTCACGGACCAAGAGAGTGAGGAGGCTTCAAGCTTGTGTCCAGCACTGGACAAATGGAGATTCACAGCAGCATGGATGGGAGGAGGAGATGTGAAGTCATATTCCCTGATCGTGTTCTCTCACGCAGGTCTCGGCACTCAAGGGCGATCAGCCACTGAGACCAGGGGCCTACAGTCTGAAGATGAGGAGGATTCCTCAGTGGATGCAGTGACATGTCACTCCTCATGCACCCATCACCAGTGCAGAGACTGTCATGTTCCCGTGATTAGACTCAGAGCCACAAGTTGGTGAGACCAAGCTGCTGACAGAGGTTGTGACAGTCGAGGCCGCCGACGGACAGGACTATCAGAGGCCTGAGCATCAGGCTGATAATGTGCCCCTGGATGCAGCCACATGGAAGCTGCTGGAGGTGTAGCGACAGGTAAGGGAAAATCTGGCGGCACTGCCAGATGTTGAATGATAATGGAGTTTGTCCAGGCTGTGAGTGCTGCCATGTCTCAGGTATGCAAGTGGCTTTCTCCATTGAGAGATTGGCAATCCTCATGGAGGGCCAGGTACAGCAGACCACTCAGTGGCTGCTGGAGATGCTCACAGGCTTGCACACCATGGCTTTGTCCAGTAGCTCTATGCAGCTGTTTCAAGGCAGGAGGTGGAGAAGCTTGGAGCTTGGAGCCTCCATCAGGTGCTCCTCAATCTTCTGTAGCAGAGAGATGTCATTATGCATCACGAGGGAGGAGGAGCAGCTGCCAGCCACATCCTGGGGCCTCCTGTCAAGGAGCTTCGAGTATGGACAGCAACCATTCAACCCCTCTGCATCCTGAGTAGTTGCAGAGACAGGGGGCAGTTCCTGCCTCAGCATGCTGGGACCCTTCAGGCTTCAGGCAGTCAGATCACCATTCACCAAAGTCATCCCAAGACATAGGGCAGCCTGAGCAGCGATCTGCCTCCACCTCACTGCAAGGCAGGGGTGTCACCTGATAGAAGCACTCAAAAACACATGAAGAAGAGCACCTTGATGCACTAGGATGTTTAGACTTGGCACGTGTTAAGATAGTGTAGTTCCAATAAATGTCTGTTTGATTTCTTAAACAAATTTTAAGGTAAAGTTTAAATAAGCTTCTGCAGCTAAATACAGCCTCCTCCAACCAACAGCTTCAAAGAGACATCAGGTGCACTTTCTTCCGAGTTGCAGACTGATGCTGCTGCCACAGAATCTCCTACCCCCATGAGCTGATTCGACAATGACCCTGTGTGACGGCCGTTACTCATTGACATTCACCACCCATTACTGTTTCCGCCTCTTGACACCCATGATATATGCTAAACCCCACCCAGGGAGGACAAACACAAGGAGGTTATAATAAGCCTTTATCAAACTCTGGTTCCGCCTCAACTGACTGGTGAATTGTGATCAGTTCTGAGCACCACACTTCAGGAAGGGTGTGAAGACTTTAGGGTGGAACAGAAAAGGTTCACAAGAATAGTTCCAGGGAGGAGGGGCTTCAGTTGCATGGATCAATTGGAGAAATTGGGACTGTCCTCCTGAGAGAAGGTTTAATCAAAGTATTCAAAATCATCAGGGGTCTAGATAGAGATAGAGAGAAACTGTTCCCATTGGGGGAAGGGCCAAGAGCCAGAGGAAACTAATTTAAGGTGGTTGGCAAAAGATCTAATGGTGACATGAGAAAAAATTTTACACTGTGAGTGATTAGGATCTGCCTGAGAGTGTGGAGGAGGCAGGATCAATGGGATGATGAGGATTTGAAATGCACTGCTTGAGATTGTGGAGGAGGCAGATTCAATCAGCGTTTTCAGAAGGGATTGAACGAGCAGCTGAAGAGAAAAAAAATCACAGGGCTACGGGGAAAAGGATTAACAGAGTTTCATTTGTAGAGAATCAGCACAAAGAGCCTGTTGCTATTCTATAATTCTAACAGCCAAGATGGGATTTGAGCACCTGTCCTCTGGATTATTAGTTCACCAGATTGCTGGTCTAGTAACATGTCCACTTCATGACCGAGCCCACATCACAGATCAATTTATGGAATGTGAGACAAGGTGTTGTTTCAAATGAACAAAGCATGAAGCTGGAACACATCCATTCTAGAACTGGGGACTATACAGGAAACTAGTCTGTGGCCTGTTCCTGCTTTGAGGAAGAGACTGGCATAGTTTCCAAGTTTATCTCCCAGATTTCCCAGTCTCCTGTGGATTTAAGAACTGGGAGGTTGTACTCTGTCAGCAAGGCCCTGTATGTGTCAGCTGTGACTCGGTGGGTAGTACTCTTGTCTCAGTCACAAGATTCCAGGTTTAAGTACCACTCCAGGGCTTCAACACAAAAATCAAAGCTGATACTTTGATGTAGTACTGAAGGAGTGCTGGATGAGATGTTAAGTGGAAGCCCACCTGCCTGCTTGGGTGGGTGTAAAAGTTCCAATAACACTATTTTGAAGAGCAGGTATCCTGGCCAATATTTATCCCTCAACCAGCATAAGACCATAAGCCATAGGAGCAGAAGTAGGCCATTCGGCCTATCGAGTCTGCTCCGCCATTTAATGAGATCATGGCTGATGTGATAATCCTCAACTCCACTTTCCTGTCTTTTCCCCATAACCCTTGATTCCCTTACTGATTAAAAATCTGTCTGTCTCAGCCTTGAATAAACTTAACGACCCAGCCTCTACAGCCCTCTGCAGTAAAGAATTCCACAGATTCACTACCTTCTGAGAGATGAAATTCCTCCTCATCTCTGTCTTAAATGGGTGACTCCTTTTTCTGAGATTATGCCCTCTGGTCCTGGACTCTCCCACAAGGGGTAACAACCTCTCAGCATCTACCCTGTCAAGCCCCCTAAGAATCTTATATGTTTCAATAAGGTCGCCTCTCATTCTTCTAAACTCCAATGAGTACAGGCCCAACTTACTCAACCTCTCCTCATAAGAAAATCCCTCCTTACCTGGGATCAACCTAGTGAACCTTCTCTGGACTGCCTCCAATGCTAGTATATCTTTCCTTAGATAAGGGGACCAAAACTGTTCACAGTATTCTAGGTGTGGTCTTGTATAGTTTTAGCAAGGCATCCCCATTTTTATACTCCATTCCCTTTGAAATAAAGGCCAACATTCCATTTGTCTTACCTATTACCTGCTGAATTTGTATGCTAGCTTTTTGTGATTCATGCACAAGAACCCCCAAATCCCTTTGTGCTGCAGCTTTCTGCAGTCCCTCTCCATTTAAATAATATTCAGCTCCTCTATTCTTCCTGCCAATGTGCATAGCCTCACACTTTCCCACATTATATTCTATCTGCCAAGTTTTTGCCCACTTATTTAATCTGTCTATATCCCTCTGCAGTCCATGTTGCGTAGGATCTACGAGCATCTTATGATGGAAGGAAGGTAATTGATGAAGCAGCTGAAGATGGTTGGGCCTAGGACACTACCCTGAGGAACTTCTGCAGTGATGTCCTGGAAGTGAGATGATTGACCTCCAACAACCACAACCATCTTCATTTGTGCTAGGTATAACTCCAACCAGTGGAGAGTTTTCCCCCGATTTCCATTGACTCCAGTTTTGCTAGGGCTCCTTGATACCACACTCGATCATATGCTTGCCTGATGTCAAGGGCAGTCACTCTCACCTCACCTCAAGTTCAGCTCTTTTGTCCGTGTTTGGACAAAGGATGTAATGAGGTCAGGAGCTGAGTGGCCCTGGCAGAATCCAAACTGAGCGTTAGTGAGCAGGTTATTTCTAAGCAAGTACTGCTTGATAGCACAGTTGATAACCTGTTCTATTACTTTACTCATGATTGAAAGTAGATTGATGGGGCAATAATTAGTCAGGTAGGACTTGTCCTACTTTTTGTGTACAGGATATACCTGGGCAATTTTCCACATAGCCGGGTAAATGCCAGTGTTGTAGCTGTACTGGAACAGCTTGGCTAGGGGTGCAGCACAAGTCTTCAGTATTATTGCTGAAATATTGTCAGGGCCCATAGCCTTTGCAGTATCCAGTGCCTTCAGCCATTTCTTGATATCATGTGGAATGAATTGAATTGGCTGAAGACTGGCATCTGTGATGCTGGGAACCATAGGAGGAGGCTGAGATAAATCATCCACTCGGCATTTCTGGCTGATGAAGATGGATGGAAATGCATCAGCCTTATCTTTTGCACTGATGTGCTCGGCTCCCCATCATTGAGGATATTTGTGGAACCTCCTCCTCCAGTGAGTTGTTTAATTGTCCACCACCATTCACGACTGGAAGTGACAGGACTGCAGAGCTTAGATCTGATCCGTTGGTTGTGGGACCACTTAGCTCTGTCTATCACTTGCTGCTTTTGCTGTTTAGCACGCAAGTAGTCTTGTGTTGCAGCTTCACGAGCTTGACACCTCATTTTTATGTATGCCTGGTGCTGCTCCTGGCATGCCCTCCTGCACGCTTCATTGAATTAAGATGGGCTGAATGGCCTTCCTCATCTGTAAGGACTTTGTGACCAGTGTGGGTAGGTGAGAAACAGGCTGCTCCACCGTTCTCCATCATTACTCACTTTAATGTTTGCAACAGTCTCTGTCATCTTAATCTCTACAAACAGAGTAAGACTGGGATGTCAATCAGTGTTGAGGGATTGTATTTAATGTCCTCATTAACATCTTTTCAAAGCCAAAACTTAGAGAACCTACCAAGCTCTAAACTGAACAGGAGCCTCCACTAGCCCCGAATCATAGTCACAGCAATTTCTTGGTCAGGAGTTTTCTGTCGGTGTGCGGGGATGGGCCCGATACACCGATGCGTAAAATGACGTCGGGCGTGCGTCCTGACGTCATCGCGCCGAGTAGCAATGTTTTGTTCGGTGGGCGCATGCCAGAGTTGGCTGCGCGCCACCGATATGTAAATGACCTATTATGGCCATTAAGGATTAAATAAGGTTATTGTAAACACTGCCCGTCCAACCTTAAGGTTGGCGAGCAGGCAAAAAGGCCAAGCGGCCTTCATGTTTTTTAGGAAACCTCATCAACGAGCAGGATGAGGCTTCCTCAAGCTTTTACTAAATAGATAAAACATTTTCCAAACATATAAAAACATGTCCCATCTCATGAGACACAGTCACATAAGGGGACATTGTTAAATACATTTTTTAACCTGTTATTTAATATTTTCAGAAGCCCTTCTATTTCCCTGAGGCAGCCCTGTGAAAGAGCGCAGGCCCTGACTCTCTCTCCTGCCCTCTCCTGCACAGGTGCTGCTGAGTGCTACTGCTCGCGTCTTACGCTGGGTGGGCCTTAATTGGCCAGCCCGCATAAATTGCGGCGCAGAGCTGATCGCGGGCGGCGATCAGCTCTGCGACAACCCCCACCCACTCTCCTCGAGCCCGCCTGCCAACTGAAAAATTCTGCCCCTTGTCTTGTGGAAACTAATTGGCCCGAGTCTTCCACGGACTGGCAGAGTGGGATTGCCACTGCGCCCCCAGTTACTTACCTGAAAATGAAGCCGCTCCTTTCTTGCCCAACCTTCCGACTGAGGCTGGGTGAGAACAGTCTAGTGCAGTGGCTTGCCGAGGCCTTCTGTCGAAGGCAGGTGTGTCAGAGGTCAGGAAGCCACACCCCTTTTTTATGGCACTAGCAGCTGTAAAGTGGTAAGTTTAAAGGTCCAGCCACTTTGAGAAGTAAGGGAGAAAATAAGTTTGTAAGGTAAGTGGGATTGGTCACCGGAACGGGGGCAAGTGAGGTGGAGTGGGGGGTCAGATAGGCAGTTTGGGAGTTAGGTGGTCAGTGGGAGGCCAATGCGGGGAGTCGGGTGGTCAAGAAGGTCGGGTGATCAGTAGGGTTGGGGGTGGGGGTGGGGGGAGGGGGGATCAGGTGGATGCAGGCTGGTCAGTGGTGGGGGGGTCAGATAGTCGGGAGGGTGGTCAGTAAGGGGGGGGGGTTGGGCGGTCAGTTGGGTGGTGCGGATGGTAGTTGGGAAAGGGAGGGGTGGTCGGGGGTTGGTGTAGTTGGGCGGATGGAAGGTAGTTGTGGGGGAGGGTGGCTAGTTGGGAAGGAGGTGTAGTCAGGGGTGGAAGGTAGTCAGGGGTGTAGTTGGAGAGGGGGTAGTCAGGAGTATGGGAGTCGGGGGATAGTTGGGAGGGGTACAGTCGGGAGGGATTGTTGTGGGGATAGTTGGGGGGAGTGTGGTTAGCCAGGAGGAGTAGTCAGGGGATAGTTGGAGTGTGGGGGCTGTAGTCGGAAGGGGTGACTTGGGTGGATAATAGAGAGATGGTAGTCGGGGGTTGGGGTAGTTGGGGAGAGGGGTGTAGTCAGGGAGGGTAGCCAGGTGGAGGTAATTGGGGGGTTGTTGGGGGAGGGGAGGGCAGTCAGTGGGTCCCAAGGGGATTGGAGGGGGGTAGTCGTGGCATTCCCAGGGGGTTTGGGTGGGTGGGGGTGTTCGGAGTGGGAGGCGGAGGTGTGCTTTAGTTACCCGGAAGCTAGGAATGGTTTTAATTCTTCTAACTTTTTCTGGGTAAATATTACCATTAGACAGTCGGAACCATCTGAAGTTTGCGATTAATTTCATACTTTCAGATGGTTCCCAGTGCAGGGCCCAACGAAGATTTGAAACTCCCGGGCAATTGCCATGCAATTCTTACCTGGGAACTTCCGGGGGGCCAGCACATCTTTGGGTTAATCACCAGGTACGACACCCTGGAGCTTGGAAGTTATGGGCCATTGTGAACTGAGATGATTCTATAGTAAGATGATTTAATAACTCTTATGATTTACTCCTGGGTAAATTTATTTTAACCATTATTTTCTAGAGTCAGTCTTTGCCTTAGTGCAACCATTGTTGCCTCTGAGTGAGATGGTGAAGAGGTCACACCCTTCTCCAGACAGCCCCCATGGAGGCTATGCACAATCATCCAGTGTAGCCCTCATCCAATGTGGCCCTCATCCAGCTGGAGTGGCCACTGGCTCAGTTACAATATTCCCACCTCGGAGTTGGAGGGTTTTTTTTGGTCTCCACTCCTGACAGCTCCAGTGAATGGAGCAGAGCTCTGGCTCTGAACACTGGATTCATGTCCGGTGGAAGAACTTGCATCCGATGGGTGCTGATGCAACCTATCAGAAAGAGCTGGTAATCCACCTTAACCTTGATTACAGAACACTGAGAAGAAGATACACTGAAAACAACAACCATAAGTAAGGCAACAGGAAACCACCTCAGCTACTCCTTCCAGGATGTGACTCAAGCATCTTTTGCATGAGATTTGAGCTTGGACTGACCCTGGGACAGAACACAATGCCCAGATGGACATTCCAAAGTGACACTTGATGAAAACCCCCCTCAGATAATATGGGAAAGCAGCCCTGAGACATCACTGTTGATCAGATATTGCAAAGAGCTGTCAGATCACTCAGTTACATTCACTCGAGACTCCTTGTTTACAAGTAGATGATATGACATCTTGAATGAAAATATTTAACAGCAAGGAGGGCAATACAATTTATTAATAGTTCCATCAAACAGCACTTTACGGGAAAATATTTCTCAAGTTCATAATCTGTAGGAATTCTGCGGAGAGTAATTCACCTCCTGACTCCCCAAAGCCTGTCCACCATCGCAAAGGCACAAGTCAGGAGTGTGTTGGAATACTCTCCACTTGCCTGGATGAGTGCAGCTCCAATAACACTCAAGAAGCTTGACACCATCCAGGACAAAGCAGTCCGCTTGATTGGCACCCCATCCACAAACATTCACTCCCTCCACCACCATGCACAGAGGTAGCAGTGTGTACCATCTACAAGATGCACTGCAGGAACTCACCAAGGCCCATTTGACAGCACCTTCCAAACCCATGGCCACTACCATCTAGAAGGACAAGGGCAGCAGACACATGGGAACATCACCACCTGGAAGTCCCCCTCCAAGTCACTCACCATCCTGAATTTATCACCATTCTTTCACTGTCACTGGGTCAAAATCCTGGAACTCCCTCCCTAACAGCACTGTGGTTGTACCTACACCATAGGGACTACAACGGTTCAAGAAGACAGCTCACCACCACCTTCTCAAGGGCAATTATGGATGGGCTATAAATGCTGGCCAAGCCAGCGAAGCCCACATCCTGTGAATGAATAGAAAAAAGATAAAATATGAAACCTGAGCAAGAAAAGGTGCTTAAAATCCCACATTTTTATGTTTGTTTATGAAATGGGAAAGATAGTGAATGTCCTCAAGTTTTAACATCAGGAATAGGACAACATAAAACTGGGAAGAGGGTGAGGATCATGGGATGAGGATGAGAGCTTGGAGTAATTCTCCCTTTGAACTCAGTGCCCTACAGGATAACCCCTGTCCCAGCTCCAATGCCTCTCACCCCTTTCCCATCCCTTACCCCTTCTACTTCACCTCCCTCCCTATCCCCTTCCCCTCCCCTTTCCTCTCCCATCCCTTACCCCTCCCTGTTAACTCCTTACCCCTTTTCTCCACCCTCCCACTCCCCTTTACCTCTTCACCACCCTCTCCCTCCCTCCCCCCACCCCCTCCCAGACTTATCTCCTCCTCTTCCCTTCCCACTCTCCCACCCTCCCTCCCTTCCCCTTCTCCTATATTATATTGTTCTATTAATATGTTATTGTTGGGCATATGGTCATGTCAGGTGAATTCTTCAAGTGTAATACAGTTCAAATGCAACTAAGTTGAGATTGGGAGTGAAGAGGAAAATAAGACTGACAAAGAAAGAAAATGAGAATACAATGACAGTTAACATAAAAGGGAATCCAAAAATCTTCTACTGACATGTAAATAGTAAGCGGGTAGTGAGGTGGGGTGGGTCCTATTAGGGGCTAAGAGGGTGATATATGCTTAGGGGATAAGGGTAAGGCTGGAATTCGGAACAAGTACTTTGTATCGGTAATTACTAAGGGTGAGAATGCTGTTAAAATATTGGTAGATGGGGAGATAATAGAGGTAATGGATGGGATGAATATTGATTGACAGGATGTGCTGGAATGGCTGCCTATGCTTAGAGTGGATAAGTCGCCTGGTGCGGATGTCTCACATCCTAGGTTGCTCAGGGGAGTGGCTCTCCCCATCCCCTAACCCCTCCCCTAGCCCACTCCATTCTCCCCATACGTCCTTCCCCCTCACCAACCCTTACTCCCTTCTGCACTACCCTGCTCCCTCACTCTGCTACCTACCATCTCATCGCCCTCCAAATGCAACCCACTCACTACCACACTTCCCCCTCGAATTCTCTCTTGTCCCACCAGATCGCTGCCCCCCTCACCTCCACCGCTTTCTCCCTTCCCCCCCAACCCCATCCAACAGCTCCCTATTATCACTTCCTCCCCCTCCACACCTCCCCCACTCCTTTAGTGACCTAACCCATCCTACCCCCATCCATTCCCCCTACCCATACCCTTACACTGCCACCCTCTCCCTTCAACCCATCCCCTCCTCCCACTTCTCACCTGTACCCCCACCTATAGCCCACTAACAAAACCCTTCCACTTCTCCCCAATCCCTTCCTCCTCCCCCAGCCCTCTCCCATAACATCTTCCCCATTCCTTTCCCTACCACCCTACCCTCCCAACCCTCAATCCCCTCCTCCCACCTCCTGCCCCCTCCCTGACCCACACCCTACCCCCACCTCTAACCCCCATCCTCACTCCTATCCCCTCCCTCATGCCTTCCTACACCTCCACTCTGACCCCTCCCTTTCACTTAACCCCTTCCTAACATCCTCCCTAACACCCTCTCTTCCTCCTACCCCATCTCCACCTCTCCCTACTCCTCATCCCTTCCCCTGCCCCCTAGTTTCCTACCCCCACCCTCCTCCCCCTCCCCTCCAACATCTTCCCCCTCCTGCTGCCACCCTTTCTGCCCTCCCTAGCCACTCCTTACCTTCGCCCCTATCCACACTTCGTAACCCCCTTTCCTCACCCCCTCCCTTCCAATCTAGCTTCATCATACACTCCTCCCCTTCCTTTTTCCCACATCCTTCCCCACTCCCCTACTCCGGACAGAATTTTCCGTTTTGAGGGGGGCAGAGCGGGTGCGGGCAAGGCAGGCGCGGACCTGATCGGCGCCCATGATTGGGTCCATGCCGCCATTTTGTGTGGGTGGGCTGATTAAGTGTATTTCCGACTCCCGTGAATAGCGGGAGTGTGTGGGCAGCGGCGGGCGTGCACAGACCACCGGGTCCCATGGCGACCCGGCAGTCTGTTTAAAGGAAGGCCTGGCAGCCTTTTGTAGGCTGCTGACAATGGCCAATTCGAGGGTGCACCGCAGGGGGTCAGCTGAGCAGGGCACGCTGGAGGGAAGGGCAGAGGAGCAGGCCAGGCTGCAGGGTCTGCCACTGGAGCAGGGCAGGCTGCAGGGTAGGCCAATGCTCCCCTCGCTTTTCTGATGACTGCCTTGCTGCCCTCCTCAAAGAGCTGGCAGCACGGTGGGAGGTGGTGGTCCCCAAGGATGGAAGGAGGAGGCCACCCCACGTGACGAAACATGCCTGGGAGGAGGTGGTGGAGGTGGTGAGCTCCCGTGACATGGTGCAGCGCACATGGATCCAGTGTCGTAAGCGTTTCAACAATTCGCTGCGCTCTGGAATGGTGAGTACCATGTTGGCATTGGGCATTTAATCCAGCAGGTAGCCTTAGCCTTAGCAACACCCCCCCCCCCACCAACCCAAGTCTTACTGTCGTGACTGCATTGAATCATGTTGGGCATTTTTCCTACGCCCATGCTTAGATCAGCCTGAGTGGTTCATGAGGAGATGAGTTCTCCCCCGCACCATGTGTTGCTCTTAGTCGCACATGACTAGTCTGGAAGCAAACTGCAGGAGAAGCAGCTAGGCCCATACTCAGAACTCCAACACATGTCCTATTCACGGTGATGAGATGGTGGAAGGGGCGCCTCAAGGTGTCGTGGCCAAGAGCCATCTGCTGCCCTCTACACTGTACATAGTTGCGCCTCCTTGCTATGGGAGCAAAGACCAGGTGTTTCCTAAAGTGATGGACCCAGAATGTGTCCAAGGGGGCCATTGGGGGAGGTTGGGAGGTACTATCTTTGTGTGACTGATCAGCAGTAGTGGGGAGAGGAGGCACTGGAGGCCTGATATGGGCCATTGTGGTTGGGGTGCGGCGTGTGCATACAGAGTCCATGTGCAAATTGCCGCAATAAATGGTCTTCTCTCTTTCTCAGGAGAAGAATACTCATAATGCCTCAGAGCGTGCGAGGACTGGAGGAGGCCAGGCTCACCTCCTCATGTTAAGCTGCTTCGAGCAGGAGGCCCTGGAGCTTGAGAGGCACCATGCGCCCAGTTCAACTGGTGTCGGTGAGGCTGGGGTGGAATGGCCAGGTAATTGAGGCCAACAGTGAGATCCGCAATGCGCTGATGATTGTTTAATTTGTTATTGTTGCAATATTGCTCAGTCGCAGAGTGATAGAGTCAGAGGTGTGGATCATAGAAAAAGGTCCTTTGGCTCTTCAAGGACCCACATGTCAAACACGTTCCTAACTCTTCTAATCCCATTTCCCAGCACTATGCCCATGGCCTTGTATGCCACGACATCGCAACTGCACATTTAAATACTTGTTACATGTTAGGAGGGTTTCTGCGTCCACCACCCTTTCAGCCAGTGCGTCCCACATTCCCAACACACTCTGTGTTCAAAAGTTGCTCATCACATCACCCATGCCCCTTACCTTAAATCAATGTCACCTGGTTACTGATCCCTCTGCCAAGGGGAAAAGTTCCTTTCTGTCGACCCTATCTGTGCCCCTCATAACTTTATACACCTCACTCTGCTCCAGGGGAAATAACCCCAGTCTATGCTATCTCTCCTCATAAGTCAAACTCTCCAGCCCAGCCAGCATCCTGGTTAACGACCTCTGCACTCTCTCCACTCTAATCACATCCCTCTTGTAAACTGCATATCACAACTGCACACAGAACTATAGCTGTGGCCCAGGCAGCGTTTTCTGCTCTCGGAACATTACCTCCCTGCTCCTATATTCTATGCCTCGGCTAATAAAGGCAAGTATGGAATTTGCCTTCTTAAGGTGACATGCACACCAAGGTCCCTCTGATCCTCGTTACTTCCCACGGTCTTACCATTCATCGTGTATTCCCGTGCCTTGTTTGTCCTGCCCAAGTGCATCACCTCACACATTCCATTTGGCATTCATCAGCCCATCTGACCAGTCTATCTATCTCTGCCTGTAACGTAAGGCTATCCTCCTCACTGTTTGCCACCCCAACAATGTTTGTGTCCATTGGTTCTGGAAGGTTGAGCGCATAATGAGCCAGGGGGAAAGGGATGAAGTGTGTCACTGTGTGCACGCTAACTGATCCACTGTCCTTGTTGTTCATTTCAACATCATCAGAGCCTGGCCGCCAGGAGGAACTGCAGATGCCCCCTCTCACACCTGAGGGTCCTCAAGTGTCACCTGCGTCACACCATTTCTGCGAGGCAGGCACCAGCACAGACACTAGCACCTCGGTGGGCATTGGAACGTCGGCTAGTGTCCCGCAGCACAGAGGAGAGGGCACTTCACAGTCACTGGAGGAGCTGGCAAAGACAGGGAGTGCCCATGGTGCCAGCAGTTGGAGGAAAGCAGGGGATCGGGCACATGCTGAGTCGGTGCCTGATGATGTGCCTCTGGAGTTGTCCACAACGCAGCAGCTACAGGAAATGTGGCTGGGTGTGCGGGAGCACCCGGGAGTGATACATGAGGCTGTGCTTCGCTTGGTGTCCGTGGTGGAGGAGTCCACACGGAGCATCACTGATGCAATGAGCCTCATGGCAGAGTGTCATGCTTCCTCCATGGAGAGAATAGCGACTCTCGTGGAGATGCGCCTCCAGGAGAACAAGCAGGTTCTCCTGGGGTTACACTGAGACCTGCAAGCCCTCACAGCACCAGTGGCCACACCTGGTCAGTGCCAATGTGGGAGATGGTGTGGGCTTCAAGTTTCCCAGCTCACTGCTCATCCATCCACGGTGAGCAAGGAGGTCCGAGGCGACCTCACTTCGGCGGAGCAGCTGCCTGTCGTCTCGGCGGGCTCCTCTCACAGCGTTCCGGATGAGGGCACCAGCTGCTCCGTCCCTCTCCCAATGACTGCTTCAACGGGTGAGGCTGCGATGACTGGGGAGATGCCAGTTGTGGAACTGGCAGATCCCTCCCAGCCAGGCCCAGCAAAGGCTCCATGGGTCAGAGGACGGCCACCAAGGTCATCGATGCCAACAGGACAGCAGAGTCAGCAGGCTGTCTCAGAAGCCACTCTGAGTGATGGGGCAGCACCAATAGGTAGCACTCGTAAATGAAAGCATAAGGCATCTTAGGCACACCATGGGTTTCTCACTGGTGCTTTTGTGTTGGCCTGAGAGTAGGGAATTATAATTTTTTTTTGCTTGCTTAAAGTATTGTTTTGGAATTGTGAGAACATCTGATGTTTAAAATGAAAATCAGATGTGTTACCATGGCTGAGGGTGGCTCCTTTGTTCTGTATGTGTATGTTTAAGAGAAATGTCATGAGTGTTTGTTTGGACATTCAAATTTATGTCCAAAGCCCTTAGTTCCTGCTGATGACCTGGCAGATTTTGCACTTAGGTGCCGTGTATGGAAGCGCCAGGCAAGGCTGGTCCTGCTGATCCATATGTGTGGAACTAGCTGAAAGTTCGTTGGATTAAAGTCTCCTGGGTGTCCCTGCCTCCTTGGTGTAGTCCCGGGTCAGCGCCTACCCCCTTGGCATTCCCCTGTGCTTGCTCATCCTTGGAATCAGTGCTGGACTTATCGTGTGCAACCGCAGACACTGCGTCTACGTCTTCATCGTCCACTGCATTCCCCCTTTCCAGCGCAAGATTGTGTAGAGCGCAGCATGCAACCACTATCACTGAGACCCGATCTGGAGGGTACTGGAGTGCGCCCCCTGAGTGGTCCAGGTATCGGAAGCGCACCTTGAGAAGACCGATGGCTCTCTCCACCACGGCCCTTGTGGTCCCGTGGCTCCTATTGTAGCGCTCCTCAGCTTCTGTTCTTGGATGGCGAAGAGGCATCATGAGCCACCTTCTGAGGGGATAGCCCTTGTCACCCAGCAGCCATCCATCAAACTGAGCTGGAGCACTGAAGAACCCCAGCACCTGGGAGTGTCTGAGGATGTAGGCGTCATGGGGGCTGCCTGGGTACTTTGCACAGACTTGTAGAATCAGCATCCTGTGATCACATACTATCTACACGTTCATGGAGTGGAAGCCCTTCCTGTTGACAAAGGCACCGGGCTCACCTGCTGGCACCTTGATGGCCACATGTGTACAGCCTATAGCACCCTGGACACGGGGGAAGTCAGCAATGGCCCCGAAGCCTCTGGCTTGCTGTGCCTGGCTTGCCTGGTCCCAGTGGAAGCGGATGAAGGTCAATGCATGCTTAAACAGAGCATCTGTAACCTGCTTGACGCAAGTGTGGACAGCTGATTGGGAGACACAGCAAAGATCACCCACCGAACACTAGAAGGAGCCAGAGGCATAGAAGTTGAGGGCAACTGTGACCTTCAGAGCCACTGGCATGGGGTGTCCCACACAGTTAGGGGACATCTCAGGGCCAACCATCTGACAGATATAGTTGACTGTCTGCCTTGAAGGTCGGAGCCTCCTTCGGCACTGCACCTCAGTCATATTGAGGTAGCTGCTTTGCCGCCTGTAAACCCTGGCAGCAGGATAGTGGCGTCTTCTGCAGCCCCATCCACCTTGGACTACCTCTTGGCCCTGTGCCCCTTGTGCCTGCACCTATACTCCCAAAGATGGCTCCCCTGGAGGCTGAATGTGTACTCCTGGCCTCTTCCTCCTTCTAGCCCTCCCTCCTCCTCAGAGGAGCTGCCTGCAGTGGACATGTCAGAATCCATACCCAGGCTAAGGGGAGGCCTCCGGAAAGCTGCAGGCCCAATAAAGATTACTGACTACAGAGTGCTGACCTGAAGGTTCAAAGTACACTGAAAGCTGCTGGAATGTGTTCTGAGCTGCTACAGATCACACAGGCAAGTTTAAAATACTTTCTCCAATAAATACTCCAGATTGACGACCCCACTGAGCCCTCTTATCCCACCCGTGCATGAGGTTCATAGAAAAATCTCTTACCAGCCTGCCCGTTGCACCCATGCACCAACCCGAAGATCGCACGGGCGCCTAAAAATCGCCGTCGATTGACAAATTAAGGGCCTTAATCTAGCCCGTTAATTAATTTTGAGGTTTGGTTTGTGATAAAGTTCTCAAAAGGGAATTTTCATTTTAAAGGGTTTTTGACGACAATTGGCACTAATTCAAATGCTGCAAGCTTTTGTATTTGTAAGTCTGTTCCCAAAATATGAAGTTAAGCTCAAGACCTTGGCAAAGTTTAGCAGAAATTCAATTTTGGCTGAGTTAATGAATCTGGGATAATTCTAAAAAAAATAGCGGGTTACTTTTGAGACAATAAAATGTTGTTTGAAGGAGAAGATAGGGAAACAAAACATATCAATGCCTGATTTCTGTTTTAAAACTATTACAAGAATATGTTATTGGACTGTAAGTCTCTCCAGACAACCTGAACAAGATAAGATGGTGGCTATTGCATGTGTAAAATGGTATGAGGAAGTGAGACAGACAGAGGGAGAGAGAGAGAGAGTGAAGCAATTTGTCCGGGAGCTGTGCAGGCAGCTTCACAGGCTAATGCAGGCACCCTGCACTAATGTGACAGATTTGGGTAACTATTTGTGAGAGATGGCAACCCAAATAGGGATTTATACCGCAAACTTTTAGGGACCAGACCATGAGCCATTTACAGCTGGTGTGCAAAATCGATTAATGTGACACGGTCCTCCACATTTAAAAGGCGCTTTGCTAGTTGTGTTAGATCCAGCACAAGGACTTCCAGTGGGAACTGTAGTAACGTGGTTAGGACAGTTAGGGGATGTCGAAGAAGGGCGAGCAAGAGCCAGTCACAAGTAGTGGAGAAAGGAAACCGAGGGGAGATAAAAATGGGAATGGTGGTGTTAGGAAGAAGATTACCAGTCGAGAGATATTTACAGCTCTCTTGAAGTCGGGGGTGCCTGAAGAAGAAATAGATGGTATCCCGACTGGGACTATGTATGCATTGTGGAAGAAACTGTGGGGGTAAAAGGGAGCTGAGTGCGCCTCTGGTGCGGGAAGCGGTGACTGTCCTAGAGAAACCAGATAAGTCACACGATAAAGGCGATCAGGGAGAGCTGCCAAAGCAAGGTACGGATGAATGGTATGCTGTGATGCTGTGATTGACTTGACCAAAGCATTCTTCTCCGTTTGATTGGATGAAGAATCCCAGAATCAGTTTGCCTTCACATGGGATGATAGGCAATATACTTTTCAGAGACTGCCCCAGGGTTATCTACATAGTTCAACTGTGTGTCATGGGTTGATAGCACGTGATTTGGAAAGTTGTAACCTCTCCTGGGGAATTAGCATCACCCACGATATTGATGATATTCTAATCCGAGGACCAACTGAAGAGATAGTCAGGGAAGCTTTGGCTACATTGGCGCAACATATGAGAAAAAGAGGATAAAGGAGGAAGAGGAGAAAGCACTTCAGAAAAAGCAGGGAGTCAAAGCTGAAATAGTAAAGCTTGTTCCATAAGAGAAAACCACTCATAAAGAAGGGCTGCAGATAAAGGCAGATTCAAGCACCATGCAGTGGTACCGACAGCTGCAGGATACTTGTGACCAATGTGCAGCATCTATTAATGATCTTAACAACAGCAAGGGTTCCAAGGGTGGAGTGCCACATCGGGAGGACATTCTGAATGCAGAGCGAGCCTTGCTGCAAATGCAAGAACTGATAACTGAGATGCAGGACAAAATTTCTGCTGCAGCTGCTGAGAAAAAGAGGATAAAGGAGGGACTGGCAGTACATAGTTACACTGACTCATGGGCAGTAGCCAATGGAATGGCAGTCTGGATGCCAAAGTGGAAGGATAATCATTGGGCGATACATGGAAAACCCCTTTGGGGAAAAGACTCGTGGGCTCAGATATGGGAAGAAGCTCATAAGAGACAGTTGTATGTAAATCATGTGGATGCTCACATGGAAATTACCACACCCACTAGCACGAACAATGCAAATGTTGATGAGATGACAAGAATTCGAGCTATTGAAGTTGAAGAAGAGGGAGTTAAGCAGTTTGCACAATGGGCTCATTGGAAATCCAGATACCTAGGGGTGGTAGGAACCCGACAATGGGCATCTGACAGAGGAATCCCAGTTACAGATGATACTGCACGAATGGCAGTTGCTGAATGCCCAACATGCCAGAATGTGAAACAATTCCTACTACAGAAGAAACCCTTAGGACAGATAAAAAGGGGGTGGGACCAGGGCAAATCTGGCAACTTGATTATATAGGGCCCTTACCCCTTCAGCAACGATATCAGTGTGTACTTACAGTGGTAGATACGTACTCAGGTTATATGGTCACCCATCCCACTGTGAAAGCAAACCAAGCTGCAACGATAAAAGGGTTAGAGTATCTTGTGCAGAGATACGGTGTCCCTAATGAGATACAATTAGATAATGGCTCACACTTGGCCGGACAAGAAGTCAGTAAATGGGCAATGGACAATGGGATTTTGTGGGTGTATCATATACCACATTATCCACAAGCCTTAGGATTAATTGAACAATGAATGGGCTATTGAAGCAACTTATCAAATTGCTAACCCCCAACCATACTCTGAGGGGATGGTTGAAAGTATTAGGTCAAGCAGAATACAATCTTAACAATCGGCCTAGGCCTGAGGGTACTCCTGTTGAATGGATGATATAGCGGAACCGAGTTCCTCCCCAACAACTAAAGTCCACTGAACAAAATGTATGTAAAGGTGGAAAATTATGGGTGAATTACCCTAATAAGAAACCAGTACAAGGAGAAGTATTGGCACATGGGGAAGGTAATACATATTGGGTGTTACTTGAGAATGAAGATATACCAACCTGTATAAAAATTGATAAACTGAGGAAAAGAGAGTGAAAATGTAAATAAGAGCAGCTATTATATTATCATTACAGGTGAAGATGACGTGGTTACTTCTGTGAATCTCTGATGGATGGACATGGGACCTTATTTTTGCCCTAACGCATTGCAATTTGATGGAATTGTATGAGATAGCCCAACGGAATGACTTGAAGCTTACTCTATATACAGGACATTATAATGCATGGATGAAGCTGTTAAATTTGACTAATACTAATTTGACTATAAATCCAGACCTGAAACGCACGCAATGTAATGATACTGCATGCAATGTAACATTTTCAATTCTAAATGGAACTTGTAAAGATATATGGTGTAAATTTATTACATTACCACATTTGTTTAGAGCTAGGTTTTGGCTCCCCGTATTCTATGGAACATGGTTGGATGAATATAATAAGACCCAGGTTGGGAAGGATTGTGAGCATTGGCCGGAAGGATTGTGAGCATTGGCCTGAAAGATTGGTATGTCCTTATCACACCCCAGTGTTTGACAGATGAATTACATACCTTAACCACCCATCATTGGTGGGATATTTTCAGCCGATGGTCTCCCAAAGCCTCTACAATCCTCATCTTACTTATGCATCCAATTGTGATTTTACTAATCATACTCTGTATTGCATTTTTGGTTTTATTGATATTACTATGTATATTATATAAACTGTACCATAAGGTAATGGCTATTGAGCAATTAATTTGTGCACATACTCGTTTGCTTGATAACCCCTGAGTATCAAGGGGTGGAATGTGGGAATCTACGGATTGCCACGGTCTCAGAATGATACCCATGGGTTAATATAGCATGATCTGTCTAATGCTTGCAAACACCAGATGGCCCTGACTAACTCAGGAAAGAATGTGGCAAACAAGATAAGTCCTTTGTTTGTACCATATTATAAATGTGGGGACCTTCCAGTCGAATTCAGACTTCACCTATGGATTGGGTTCGCGACCGGTGCCAAGGAACATGAGGATATCTCTTGACCAGCCGTCGCCGCGGGGTCCTCGACGGCAGAAGAACGTGAGATTATTGCTTGTAGTTGTGTAAATATAATAAAGTAACATTTATAATCAGTTGTCTCCTTTGATTGCACTAATATTGGTCAGATCCGAACAAAGCGTTACCCTGTATAACAAAACACACGGTCCTTGGATATTGAATACTCTACAGTACTTGGATATTATATACTATATGGTACTTGGATATTAGATACAATATGGTACTCAAATATTAGATACCGTATGGTACTCAAAAATTAGATACTGTACAGTATTCAGATATTAGAAACTCTACAGTACTCAGGTTTTAGATACAATACAGTACTTGGATATTAGATACTGCACAGTACTTGGATATTAGATACTATATGGTACTCAGATATTAGATGCTCTATGGTACTTGAATATTAGATACAATATGGTACTCAGATATTAGATACTATACAGTATTCAGATATATGATATTCAGGCATTAAATATTATACAGTACTCGTATATTAGATACTCTATGGTACTCGGAGATTAGAAACTACAGTACTTAGATTTTATACTATACGGTACTTGGATATTAGATACTCTATGATACTTGGATATTAGATACTCTATGATTCTTGGATATTAGATACAATATACTACTCAGATATTAGATACTATTCCGTACTTAGATATTAGATACTGCACAGTACACGGATATTAGATACTCTACGGTACTTGGAGAGATATTAAATACTATATGGTGCTTCAATATTAGATATTGCACACTACTCAGATATTAGATACTGCACAATACTTGGGTATTGGGTACTATATGATACTTGGATATTAAATACCATACAGTACTCGGAAATTAGATACTCTACGGTACGCGGAGGGATATTGGATACTATACAGTACTTGGGTATTAGATACTCAACAGTACTCAGATATTAGATGCTATACGGTATTTGGATATTAGATGCTGTGCAGTACTTGGATATTAAATACCATACAATACTTGGATATTAGATACTATACGGTAGTTGGATATTGTATACTGTACAGTACACTGATATTAGATACTGCACAGTACTTGGATATTACATACCTTACGGTACTTGGATATTAGATACTCTACAGTACTTGAATATTAGATACTGTATGTTATTCTGATATTAATACTGCACAGTACTTGGAAATTAGACATTATACAGTCCTCGGATATTAGATATTCTATACGGTGTTCAGATATTAGATACTATACAATACTTGGATATTAGATACTATACGGTATTCGAATATTAGAGATTTTACGGTAGATACAGTACAGTATAATCTCTGCTCCATACCAGGTCACCTGACCCAGGGGCCTGGGATCAGATAGCACATGTTCAGAGGTTACAAATGGGGATTGAAGATGGTTGAATGTCAGTGAAGCAGGTTAAATCTCAGCCTCGGTAGTGTCATCATTGAGGAGTCTGACAGGTTACTATGAAAGATTGGTGCAGCATTTAGCCAGCTCCTCTCAAACACCAGCACATATAAAGTGCCAAACGCCCATTGTTTTCCTGTTGCAATGTGCCAGTGAATTAGAGCCTCTTCCCTATGCGGAACAATGGGCTAAAATCCAAAGAAGAACAATATTAAGAAAGGAAATCAAAAGAATTGGAAGTGCCACTGCCATTTCTTCCACCCATTGAGCTCCACAGTGCTTAATTCTCCACTCTGTGTGTTTGTTCAAACAGAACCAAACCATATAAGATGTTGTCTGTATATGATGCAGGGTCTGCGCTTAGCTTCATTTTTAACGCCCGTATTTTTTGATGAATGTCCACTATTCAATACTTCAAGCTTTTTAAAATAAGATGAAAAACTGTCTTTTTGATTGGCTTCGTCTTCTTACCTCACCTTCATTTTTCTGCGTTTTTGACTGCCAGACTCATATTGTCTCTTCATTATTGCTAGAAAACTGGCCTTGATCCCAGACAGTTAAATGTCTGACAGAGCAGGGTTTCGCACAATCATTCCCATGTCATTATCAGGCTCTGCAAAAACAGGGCTTATTTTTTAACTATGAAGCTGTGATTTTGATCATGGATTTCCTCCAACACTCTCTCTCCCCCCACCTCTCTCACTCACACACTCTCCCTTCCCTCACCACCTGCAGACTCTTTCTCTCACCTTGCCTGGGAGCCGCTGCCTTGCTGGTGTCCATAGCCTCGCCTGGAGTCCACCCGCTGCCTCACCTGGGGTCCACTGCCTCGCCTGGTGTCCGCTGCCTCGCCTGGGATCCGCTGCCTCGCCTGGTGTCCGCTGCCTCGCCTGGGATCCGCTGCCTTGCCTGGTGTCTGCTGCCTCACCTGGGATCCGCTGCCTCACCAGGGATCCACTGCCTCATGTGGGATCTGCTGTCTCACCTTGGATCCTCTGCCTTGTCTGAGATCCACTGTGTCGCCTGGGATCCAATGCCTTGCCTGTGGTCTGTTGGTTTGCCTGAGGTCTGCTGCCTTGCCTGGGATCCACTGCCTCGCATGAGATCTGCTGCCTCACCTGGGATCTCCTGCGTCACCTGGGATCCGCGGCCTTGCCTGGGATCCAATGCCTCGCCTGGGGTCCGTTGCCTTGCCTGGTGTCCGCTGCCTTTCTAGGCCTCGCTGCCTCGCCTGGGGTCCGCTTATCCCGCTTGAACTTTCTTTCTTTGAAGCTTACCTTCCCACTCTTTGTTGCTCATCCAATCACTGGCTGATTCCTTCCTGCATTTTCTCCTGATATGCTCACTCGTGATTGGAAGAGCAGCTTTACCACATTTTTCAAAGGTCAGTCAGTCGCTTGAATGTCCAACGGTTTGCCAGACTGCATGCAAGCCTGTTTGAATGTGCTGGAGCAGCAGTCCAGCACTGTCCTGCATTTTGGGGCACCCGTTGTCTGGAGCCCCGTGGCACGGCATGGTGTGTTTCATTGTAAATCCACCCATGCCTGGGAGTGTTTGATGGGGGCAGTGTAGAGGGAGCTTTGCTCTATATCTAACCCCGTGCTGTACCTGCCCTGGGAGTGTTTGATGGGGACATTGTAGAGGGAGCTTTACTCTGTATCTAACCTCATGCTGTACCTGCTTTTAGGGTATTTTATGGGACAGTGTAGAGGGAGATTCATTCTGTAAATGGTTTATCTGGACCTTTACCCCGTTATTTTCCATGATCCTATTATTGCTCCATCCACATGATATTTGGGGGACTCTGCTCTTCGGATGCTCAATCGTGCGAGCAGAGTCGGAGACAGGGCTAATTGGCCATGAACACAGGTTTTACAATGAGCATACAGACTGGAACAGAGCCTGGTCATGTGACCCTGCAACATCTCAAGTAGGTGGGGCCTCAGCTGTTGTGACATAATTCCTGGCTGCTGTGTGATTGGCTGTTAGCTCCTTTGTGATGTCACCTGGAGATAGGTCTCCAGCCCTGGTTACACCCCAGGTATGTAGGCCGTACATCCTAACGATTGGTCGATCGAATCAAACATGTTCCTTTACTGTTTGTAATTGGCAGAGTACAAACTGTCCTCAACAGCCTGTGCTTGCAAAACTCAAAACATATTGGCCCATAACTTCCGCTCTCCCCAGCGTTGGATTTGGGGGGCACCCCAAAGGTGCACTGGGGAATTCCTCTGGTAAGTTCCCTGGCAAGGGTTTGCACGGCAATTGTCTGGAAGTGCACACTTCCTCTAGACAATTTTTTTTTTTTTTTTTTTGTAAAAATATACTTTATTCATAAAAAATCTTCAATCACATTCAAAACCATTTCAAAAACAACATTACAAGGGTACAATCCAGGTTAAACTTTTACAAAATGTATCACCAGGTGCATCAGTACAAACAATATTACAATGATTTACAGCCTTTCATTTTGATCTGTACAGCCCGAGGGGCTCTAAACAGTTCCTAGTCTCTCGGTGCGCTGTGGTAGAAAGGTCTTAGACAGCGACCCTTCCCCATTGCGCCTTTGCGGCAGCTGCCCCAAGCTTTAGTGCGTCCCTCAGCACGTAGTCCTGGACTTTGGATTGTGCCAGTCCGCAACAATCGGTCGGGGACAACTCTTTGTGCTGGAAGACCAACAAGTTTCGGGCAGACCAAAGCGCGTCTTTCACCGAGTTGATGATCCTCCAGCTGCAGTCGATGTTTGTCTCGGTGTGTGTCCCTGGGAACAGCCCGTAGAGCACAGAGTCCTGTGTCACAGAACTGCTCGGGATGAACCTCGACAGCAACCACTGCATCCCTCTCCAGACTTTCTTTGCAAAGGCACAATCCACAAGGAGGTGAACAACGGTCTCTTCCCCACCACAGCCACCTCGAGGGCAACGTGCAGAGGGGGTGAGACTCCTGGCGTGTAGGAAGGATCTGACGGGGAGGGCCTTTCTCACCACCAGCCAAGCTACGTCTTGGTGCTTGTTGGAAAGTTCTGGCGATGAGGCATTCTGCCAAATGACTTTGACAGTCTGCTCGGGGAACCATCCCACAGGGTCCACCCTCTCCTTTTCCCTCAGGGCCTCTAGGACGTTACGTGCTGACCACTGCCTGATGGACTTGTGGTCAAAGGTGTTTTTCTGCATAAATTTTTCCACCAGGGACAGGTGGTACGGCACGGTCCAACTACTTGGAGCGTTCCGCGGCAGCGTGGCCAGACCCATCCTCCGCAACACCGGGGACAGGTAGAACCTCAGCACGTAGTGACACTTGGTGTTTGCGTACTGAGGGTCTACGCACCGCTTGATGCAGCCACACACAAAGGTGGCCATCAGTATGAGGGCGATGTTGGGCACGTTTTTTCCCCCTTTATCTAGAGGCTTGTACATCGCGTCCCTGCAGACACGATCCATTTTCGACCTCCAGATAAAGCGGAAGATGGCTCGAGTGATCGCCATCGCGCAGGAGTGTGGAATGGGCCAGACCTGCGCCACGTACAGCAACAGCGAGAGTACCTCACACCTGATGACCAGGTTCTTACCCGCAATGGAGAGGGAGCGTCGCTCCCACATGCCCAGTTTCCTTTTCACCATAGCCACTCGCTCCTTCCAGTTTCTAACGCATGCCCCGGTCCCTCCGAACCATATCCCCAGCACCTTCAGGCCGTCAGCCCTGACAGTGAAGGGGACAAAGGATCGGTCAGCCCAGTTCCCAAAGAACATGGCCTCGCTCTTCCCACGATTTACCTTGGCTCCCGAGGCCAGTTCGAACTGGTCGCAGACGTGCATCAGTCTGCGCACCGACAGCGGATCCGAGCAGAAAACGGCGACGTCGTCCATGTACAGGGAGGCTTTTACCTGAGTGCCTCCACTGCCTGGGATCGTCACTCCTCTTATGCCCGGATCCTTCCTGATGGACTCGGCAAAGGGTTCTATGCAGCACACGAAAAGGACAGGCGAGAGAGGACAGCCCTGCCTGACTCCAGATTTAATCGGAAAGCTATCTGTTTCCCACCCATTGATTGAGACTGCGCTACTGATGTTAGTGTAGAGCAGTTGGATCCAATTTCGAATTCCCTCCCCAAAGCCCATTTTGGAGAGCACATCCCCCATGTAGGTGTGCGATATTCTGTCAAAGGCCTTCTCCTGATCCAAGCTGATGAGGCAGGTATCCACACCCCTGTCCTGTACATAGGCAATCGTATCCCTGAGCAGCGCCAGGCTGTCAGAGATCTTCCTGCCTGGCACAGAGCAGGTCTGGTCAGGGTGAATCACCAATTCCAGAGCGGATTTGACCCGCGATGACCTTGGACAGAATCTTATAGTCCACATTCAACAGTGAAATGGGTCGCCAATTTCTAATTTCCTCCCTTTCCCCCTTGTGCTTGTAGATGAGGGTGATGATGCCTTTCCTCATGGATTCTGACATGCTGCCGGCCAGGAGCATACTCTCGTACACTTCTAGCAGGTCTGGGCCGATCAAGTCCCACAGAGCCGAATACAACTCCGCCGGCAGGCTGTCGCTTCCGGGGGTTTTACTCTTTTCGAAGGACTCGAGGGCCTTAGTCAGTTCGTCAGGGGTTAGCGGTTTGTCTAGGCTCTCCCGCGTACTGTGGTCTAAGACCTCCGTGATAGAGGACAGGAAGGACTGGGAGGCCGTGCTGTCCGTGGGCTTCACGTCATACAGTCCGGCATAAAAGGATTTGCTGATCCTCAGAATGTCGGACCGTGATGACTTTACTGAGCCGTCTTCTTCCTTCAGGCTGCTGATCACAGAGCGCTCTCTGTGTACCTTTTGGAAGAAGAAACGTGAGCACGTCTCATCCTGCTCCACGGAGCGGACTCTGGAACGGAAGATGATCTTGGAGGCCTCCGAGGCAAAGTGCGAGGCTTGCTGGCCCTTCACCTCTTGGAGCTCCTCCTTGACATCGACCCCCATCGACTGCAGCCGGAGCAGATTCTGCATCTTTTCCTGGAGTCGGGACATTTCCCTCTGTTCCTTTCTAGCTTTCTGGGTGCCTTTGCGGATGAAAAACCTCTTGATGCTTCCCTTGATCACTTCCCACCAGTGTGTCAGGGACTCAAAGAGGGGTTTCACGGTTCTCCAACCTTTGTAATCCCTCTTGAGCTCCTCAATGTTCTCTGGGGTCAGCAGTTGCACATTTAGCTTCCATGCCCCCCTGCCCACCCTCAGGTCTTCCTCCAAGTGGCAGTCCGCCAGTAGGAGGCAGTGGTCAGAGAAGAACACCGGCTTGACCTCGGTGGATCTGACTGTGAATGCACGGGACACAAACAGGAAGTCTATCCTGGAACGAATGGACCCGTCTGGCCGCGACCAGGTGTATCTACGCTGCGCTCCGTCTGCAGGGTTGCTGAAGACGTCGTGCAGCTTGGCATCCTTAACTGTTTCCATCAGGGATCTGGACGTAGCGTCCAATCTGCTTCCGGCCCTGCCGGATCGTCCAGCCGCATCGATGATGCAGTTGAAGTCCCCGCCCAGAATGACCGGCCTGGAGGTCGCCAGCAGCAGTGGGAGCTGCTGAAAAACCTCCAGCCGCTCAGCCCCTTGTGCCGGGCCGTACACGTTAATTAACCGGAGTGGAGCGTTCTTGTACATTACGTCTGCTACCAGGAGTCGCCCGCCCACCACCTCCTTGACCTCGGAGACGGTGAAGTTGCCTCCCCGCAGCAGAATACCCAGGCCGGAGGAACGAGAGTCGTTTCCGCCCGACCAGATCGATGGCCCGTGGGACCACCATCGTGACCATTGCCTGTAGGAGCTGAGGTGCGGTATCGCACACTCCTGCAGAAACAACAGGTCAGCTTTGACCTTGGCTAGGTAGTCCAAGGTCGCAACACATCGCGTAGTAGATTTAATGCTACGCACATTTATGGATACAATCTTTAAACCCATATTAAAGCATTTATTCTCCTACCAAACCCACTGTCTCTGAGAGTCCCAGACCTTTAGTCTGCTCCTTCATACCCGTAGTGAGCTCAAATTCCTTCACTTTGGATGGGCTGAGGTAGATCTCCTTGGCCGTGTTCTGCTCCAGTGGCATCTGGAGGTTCACGTAGTGAGCGGGTTTTGAGATGACCTTTGCTGGAGAAGCTTCTCCAAAACTCACCCCCTCTGGGGGGTTGCTGTTCCCGGCTTCCTGGAGCTGGGGTGCGATGATTGCCTCACTGCTCCCAGATTCCAGGGGCTGTGGTGCACTGGCCTCCTCAGGTTGCAGGCAAAGTTGGGGTGCGCTGGGCTCCTTGTTGTCTCCAATTTTCTGGAGCTCGGGTGTCTCGTCCTCGAACGCCCTGGAGCTTTGCCGCCTCTTCTGTCGGTGCCGCTCTGGCACTTCATCATCCGAAGAGCTGCTGCCCTTGTCATCCGTGTCGGATGGGAGACGCCTCTTGCCGCTTCTCTGGGAAACGCCTTTGCTTCTTCTTCGCTCCCTCTTACTTTTCTTGTTCTTCACCGTCCGCCACTCCCCCTGCTGCTTTTCCACTGCTGCCTCCTCCTCCATTGATTCGCTGTCCTGAGGGCTGGAAGGTTCAGGGGGTAGTGCTGTTGATTGGCTCTCTGTTGCCTCAATCTCTTTCTCCACCTTGTCTCTCTCTGTGTCCTCCTTTGTCCCGTTGAGCTCCCTGGGGGCCTTGGTGGTTGGAGTGACACGGAACCTTTCTTCTGCTTCCCCCTGGTCGGCTTTGGCTGCCTGTGCGTAAGTACGGCAGCGTTTGGGGCAGGTCCTGTAGAGGTGACTTGCCTCGCCACACAGGTTGCAGCACTTGGCCTGTTTGCAGTCTTTTGTCTGGTGCCCTTCCTGTTTGCAGATCTTGCAGAGGGAGGCGCTGCAGTTGGCCGCCACATGGCCAGCCTTGCCGCATGAGCGACAATGCTTGGGTTGCCCAGCGTAGACCAGGTAGCCACGGTTTCCCCCGATTGCGAAACTGGAAGGAGGGTGGAAAATGGCTCCCTTACCATCGGTCTTTAGCGTGACCTTAAACAGGCGTTTGCCTGTCCAGATCCCCAAGTCGTCTCGAATCTCGGTGCCGCTCCCCACCTTATCGAAGTACCTGGTGAGGAAGGTGACCACGTCGGCGACAGGGACGAAGGGGTTGTACACATGCACCATCACCTCACGTTCCCGTTGCAACGGCAGAGAAAAGTGCGGCTCCGCCGTCAGGATCTTCATCTCCGGCAGGTCTCTCTTCTCCTCGAACACCCTCAGGAGCCGGACGCAGTCTGCCACTCGCTTGAAAGTCACGTCGAAATAACCACCTTTGCGGGAGTCGTGCAGGGTGAAGATCTCCGTAGCTTGGAAGCCGCACGCCTTCAACAGGATCCTCCTGGTGAAGAAGCCCCGATCCATAGGTGATCCTCCTTCGCTGTGGTTCACCGTGACTCGGACGGTGATAGGTAACCCACGGTATAGATTTGGATTGCGATTGGTTATCGCCCTTCCATCCCGACCTTGCCATGGCAGGACCATGGTGTCGCCCCTGCAGATACTACACTTGATCTTAGCCAAAAGGCCGAGAACCTCTAGACAATTGCGCTGCACTGGGAACCATCCAAAAATGCGCCTTAAATGGCAAACTTCAATGATTCCAAGTTACAAGGATTAAAACCTCTTCTAACTTGTGGGTAACTATCGTAAATACCCAGAGTGACCCCACAGGACTTCTCCCACACCCCCGCACCCTCCCCCCACTGGAATCCCCCCATCAAAACCTGACCTCTGACAACCCTGCCCCACCGACCTCAAACCATCCCCCCCACCGCCGACCCCAGCCCCTCCCCCAACATCGGACCCCGACCCCCCCACCCCCCAACCAGCATGTCCAGACCTTGGCCCCCACGACCTCCGAATGCCCCCATCCCCCCGACCTCCGGACTCCCACCCTGCGGACGCCACCCCCGACTCCGGAACCACACCCGACCTCCAGACCTCCACGAACCGGCCCCTGACCCGTCCCCTGACCCACCCACCCAACCCAGGACCCCCACCCAACCTTCAGACCCCCTCTGGACCCCCAACTCCTGACCCCCTCCCCCCAAACCCCGGACTCCCACCCGACCTCCGGACAAGCCCCTGACCCGACCCCGGATCCCCCACTCCTGACCCCAGACCCTCCGACCCAACCCTGGACCCCCACTGACCTCTGGAGTCCCTCCCCACCAATCCCAACCCAACCTTGGATCCCCCAACATTGGATCACCCCCCTCCGACCAGACCTCAGATCCTTCCCTGACCTGACCCGAACTCGGACCACCCCCTGACCAGACCTGACCTGACGTTGGACCTCACCGACCTGACACAACCCAAGCCGGCCTCGGACCCACCCCGGACTGACCTAACCTGACCTGACCTCAGATCCCCCACTTCCACTAGCCCCCCCAACCTCTGATCTCTGCCCCGACCTCCGATTCCCCCACTGACCTCCGATATCCACCCCCCCCAACCCCGACCTCCGAAATCCAGCCCCCCCAACCTCCGATTCTCTCCCCCCGACTGGACTGGACACCCACTCCCACCCTCAACCCCCTCCCTCTGGACACCCACATACACCCTTCCCCTCAACCTCAACCCCCCACCCCCCCCGACCTCAGCACCACCACCACCCTGCCCCCTCTGACCTCCGGACACCCACCCCCGACCTCAACCCCACCCCGACATCAGCCCCCCACTGATCTCAGCCCCCCCTGCTGAACTCCTGACACCCACCTACCTCCCCGCCCACCTCCGGACACCCACACCCCCAAATCCTATCTACTTACCTAAAACGCTTACCTTCTCCTGGCCTGTCACTTTTCTTGGCCCTTTTAATTTATTGCTTTACAGCAGCAAGTGCTGTAAAATGGGGGCGTGGCCTCCTTGAATACGCTGGATCTAGACTTTGCTGGGGCCTGAGAGGAGCCTTTCGATGCAGGCCCCAAGCAGCACCAGCGAACGGAAGTGGCCACCCAATTTTCAACACCAGGTAAGCGTGCATTTATTTCTTCTAATTTCTGTGGGCTAGCACTTTCCGACACTATTCGGAAGTTACGACCTGTTTGATGTGATTCTGTGATTGGGCAGCACTTGCTGAACAATCGTGAGTGCGCTAAAGCTACACAAGCAATTTAATATAATCAGTCAAGCTTGTAACGTGGCTCATTTACACTTGCTAGAAGTGGCATATATCCATATACAGGGGTGTTTATACCGAGTAGCTTTTTGGGCTTGGAAAAACATTCCTTCTCCTCCTGGCCCACAAGTAGTTCTGTAAATACACTGACCTCATGAATTCAGTTCTTCTTGCATCCTTCCAGCTGCTGGGTTTCCTGAGACCTGGAGAACCCATCAAAAATCAGTCAAAAATAGACTGACTGTTAACATGAAATCTGCCAGCACCATTATAATATTTAAATGATTAATCCACTTCTTGCAAATGGATTGGTTGCCTGCCACTCATCCCACTTCCATTCAAACCAAAAGTGAGCATGATCAAGCCTGCCCTGAGAGTGTTTGATGTGACAGTATTGAGGAGCTTTATTCTGTATCTGGCATCTGTGTACCTGCTCGGCCATTCAATGAGATTATGGCTGATCAGATTGTGGCTTTAACTCCACTTTCCTCATGCCCCTCAATAACTTTGACTCCCTTGTAGATCAAAAATCTTTTGAACTCAGCCTTGAACCTATTCAATGACCCAGCCTGCACTGCTCACTGGGTTAGCGAATTCCAAAGATAGTGACCCTCTGAGAAAGAAAATTTCTCGTCATCTTCATCTTAAGTGGGAGACCCCTCATTCTGAAAACATGCCCCCTAGTTCCCAAGGAGGGGAAACATCCTCACAGCATCAATCCTATCAAGTACGATAATAGTCTTATATATTTCAATAAATGATCCTCTCAATTCTTCTAAATTCCAATCAGTATAGATCCAACCTGCTCAGTCTTTCCTCAGTTTGTAGCAAGACTTTTTTTATTCATTCATGGAATGTGGGCTTTGCTGGCTAGCCCAGCATTTATTGCCCATCCCTAACTGTCCTTGAGAAGGTAGTGGGTGGTGAGCTGCCTTCTTGAACCGCTGCAGTCCATGTGGTGTAGATACACCTACAGTGCTGTTAGGGAGGGAGTTCCAGGATTTTGACCCAGCGACAGTGAAAGAACGGCTGATATATTTCCAAGTTAGGCTGGTGTGTGGCTTGAAGGGGAACTTCCAGGAAGTGGTGTTCCCATCTATCTGCTGCCCTTGTCCTTCTAGATGGTAGTGATCATGGGTTTGGAAGGTGCTGTCGAAGGAGCCTTGGTGAATTCCTGCAGTGCATCTTGTAGATGGTACACACTGCTGCTATTGTGCATCAGTGGTGGAGGGAGTGAATGTTTGTGGTGCCAATCAAGTGGGCTGCTTTGTCCTGGGTGGTGTCGAATTTCTTGAGTGTTGTTGGAGTTGTACTCATCCGGGCAAGGGGAGAGTATTCCATCACACTCCTGACTTGTGCCTTGTAGATGGTGGACAGGTTTTGGGGAGTCAGGAGGTGAGTTATTTGCCGCACCTCCTTGCAATAAAGACCAACATTCTGTTTGCCTTCCTAATCACTTGCTGTACCTGCATGCTGATTTTTGTGATTAATGTACAAGGACACCCAGGCCTCTCTGTACAGTCTCCTACAATTTAAATAATATCCTGCTTTCTTATTCTTCTTGCCAAAATGGACAAGCTCACATTTTCCCACATTACACTCCATCTGCTAAGCTTTTGCTCACTTACTTAACCCATCCATATCCCTTTGTAGACTCTTGTGTCCACCTCAATACTTGTCTTCCTACCTATATTTGTTTTATCAGCAAATTTGGTTCCACTACACTCAGTCCCTTCATCCAAGTCATTAATATAGATCATAAATAGTTGAGACCCTGTAAGAAATCAGGGCCCTTAATAAACTAATATTTCCTGCATTGTATAGAACTCTTACGAGATTGGCTAATGCAGCATTTAGTTTTTCTCTTCAGAAAGGCAATTTCTAAACAGGCAACAATTCCAAACACTCCCTGGAAATGTCAGGGTCACTTGGTTCAGGCTTCCATGTTGACTTTCCCAAGTTGGTAGGATGGCATCTTGTGTAACTTTTTATCTATGCAAGTGTTTACAAGGGCCAGGAAATGACTCTCAACAAGATGTCAACTAAAAAGCTGACCTGGAACTGGGAGATAGAACCATAGAAAAGTTACTGCACGGAAGGAGGCCATTCCATGCCAGCCCGAGGACACCCAGGTGCCCTTTCTAATCCCACCTTCCTGCACCCGGCCCATAGCCCTGCAGCTTACAGCACTTAAGGTGCAGATCCAGGTACTTTTAAAAGAATTTAAAGTTTCTGCCTCTACCACCAACTTGGGCAGCGAATTCCAGACACCCGCTACCCTCTGCGATGATAGACAGGGAGGGAGGTGACCATCCTGACATCTTGGGTACCTGTCCGATAGTCATTGAATGGAAGGGTTTGAACAGATGATTGACACGAGGTAAACTTCCAGCTCCCAGAAATAGGGTATGTCAGTGGCTGCATACAGACAAGGTGTGAGGGTGGGTGGCCAAGCCATCGCCTGGGAGATGACCGAGAGCTTTTTGACATCTCAGATAACCTGAGAAAGAAAAGAATAAAGAAAGGAAAGAAGACAACTGTCAGCAAACGGCGAAAGACTGTCACCCCCACCACCTCGAGCTGTAGAGATCAGCTGCATCCATTTGTCCATTCTCCAGGATCAGTAAACCAATGTCAACTGTCACGGGCTGTAAACTTTTTCTGTTTATTAATTAACGCATTGTATTTAAACTGTTAATTCATAGTTTCTTAAAATTACTTACGAATAGTCCACTATCTATCTTAGGTATTTGTGGACCCCGGATCCAAATCTTACAGGTGGTAGGAGTGGGATCCTCAGTGGCTGAGGTATCATTGGCTTAAAATTTGAGAAGCAACATTAGATTGTAGTTAAACACACGTGGAGCAATTCTTAAGTGAAACCACAAGTTACACTGGCATTCATATATGCTGAGAGGGAGTCTCACTGAGAAAACAAGTGCCTGGAATGAGAGATGTATGGGGGGTTTAGAGGAATGCAATTGAGATTGTGGGCTGAATTTTGCCCTTGATGGGCGGGCGGGCCCGACCGACTTGGTGGCGGGCGGGCAGCCGATTGCTGCCACCGAAACAGGCCGCGCCGCCATTTTGTGCAGATGGGCCAATTAAGGCCCGCCCAGCGGGTTTGCGACTCCCGTGTACAACGTGAACCGGCGACGGGCGTGTTCAGACCGCCGGTTCCAATGGGGAACCGGCAGTCTGTATAAAGAGTGGCCAGGCAGCCTCCTTGAGGCTGTTCACCATGGCCACTCATAGGGAAGGACATGGTTTGAGCGCAGAGGAAGAGGAGGGAGGCAGGCTGCAGGATAGGCCAGCGGGGGGCACTGTGCCCCTCGCTTCTCAGATGCTTGCCTTGCTGTCCTCCTTGAAGAGGTGTCCAACTGTCGGGATGCTTTGTTTCCAGAGGATGGGAGGAGGAGGGCCCCCCACATCACCAGGCAGGCGAGCCAGGAGGTGGGGGAGGCAGTAAGCGCCCATGACGATGTGCAGCGCACTGGGATGCAGTGCCGCAAGCGCTTCAATGATTTGTTGTACTCTAGAAGGGTGAGTTCCATGTCAGCCTTGGCCATTTGATCCAGCAGGTAGCCTTAGCCTTTGAGCCTCCCCACCACCGCACCCTCGCCCCATGTCTTACTGTCATTACCGCATTGGGCATTTGGCACACGCTGGGTGGGCAAACAGATAATGACCATGCTTACATCAGCCTTAGTGGTTGAGGAGAAGATGGGTTGTCCCCGCAGCATATGTTGGTGTTTGTCGCATTTAAGTAGTCTGGGGGCAACCTGCAGGGGAGGCAGCTAGGCACATACTCAGAAATCCAACACATGTCATATTGATGGTGATGAGATGGTGGAAGGGGAGCTTCAAGGTGTCGTGGCCAAGTGCCATCTGCTGGCCTCGGCGCCGCACCTAGTTGTGCCTCCTTGCCAAGGGCGCTAAGACCCGTGTATTATTCAAAGTGATAGATGCTGAATGTGCCTAAGGTTGCCGTTGGGGAGAGGGTTGGGACCAGCCATACTATCTTCTGGGGACTGAGTGATCAGCCCCAATAAATGCTCTTCTCTGTTCTGCAGGCAAAAACAGAGAACAATATGAGGGAGCGGAGTGGACTGGTGGTGGGCACGCCGTGCTGCAGCGCCTCACCGCCTATGAGGAGCAGGCCATGGAGCTGGGGAGGAGGCAGGCGGCCAGGGCGGCAGGTGTCAGCGAGGTGCAGCAGCCAGGTATTTGAGGGCCACAGTCCCATCCACTCTGTCTCCCCACCATCCAAAGCACTGATGGTTGCTGCAATCGTTAATGCAGCAACACTGCTCTTTCACAGACTGATACAGTCAGACGTGTGGATCATGCACAAAGGTCCCTCGGCCCCTTGAGGATGCGCGTCTCTGGCACCTTCCAAAGTCACCTTATCCCATTTGTGACCACTATCCCCATGGCCTAACATGCCATGGCATCGCTGCTGCACATCCAAAGACTTATTGCATCTTAGGAGGGTTTGTACCTCCACCACCCTTTCAGCCAGTGCGTCCCACATTACTCTGTCCAAAAGGTCCTCAGCACCTCACCTGTCAACCTCATGGCACTCAGCTTAAATAAATGCCACTACGTTAGTCATCCCTGCACCAAGGGGAAATGTTGCCTTGTGTCCACCCTTTCTATGCCCCTCATAATGGTATGAAGGTCAACCATGTGACCTGTCAATCTCCTGTGCTCCATGGCAAATGTTGCAAGTGTTTGCAATGTTTCCTCATCACTCCAACTCTGCAGGCTAGCATGCATCCAGGTCAGGAACCTCTGCACTCTCCCCACTCCAATGCCATCCCTCCCATGAAGCTCAGGTCACAACTGGACGCAGAAGTGTTGATGTGGCCTTGACGGCGTTTTCTGCACTTGCAACATGACCTCCCTTTTCCTGCATTCTATTCCTTGGCTAATAAAGGCAAGTCTGGCTTCGACCTTGTTAAACGCCTTATGTTCTTGCTCTGCTACCTTAACGGGTCTGCCCAGCAAGGTCCCTGTAATCATCATGTCTTCCCACGGTCCTACCATTACTCATGTATTCCCGTACCTTGCTTGTCTTGCCCAAGTGCTTAACCGAACACTTATCCACATAACATTCCATGTGGCATTCCTTAGGCCATCTGACCAGCCTGTCTGTATGTGCGTGTAATGTTTGGGCCTCCTCTTGACTCTTTACCACCCCACCAATGTTGTCTCCTTAGGTTCTTGAAGGGTGGGGGGGGGGGGGGATGAAAGGTGTTACTGACTGAACGCTAACTGATGCACTGTCCTTGTCATTAATTTCAGCATCACCACTGCATGGCCGCCCCCAACACGGCCAGAACCCCCCCTCCACACCTGAGGGCCAAGACTTGCAACTTGCTTCACATCATTTCAGCAAGCCAGGCACCAGCGCAGCGACAAACACTTCGGTGGGGAATGTAATGTTGGCTAGTGTCCCAGGGCACAGTGGAGAGGGCACCTCACAATCGCTGGAGGAGATAGCAGGGACAGAGACTGCCGATGGCGCCAGCAGCCGGAGGACTGCAGGGCACCAGGCACATGCTGAGTCCGGCAGTGATGATGTGCCTCTGGAGATGTCACCAATGAAGCAGCTGCAGGACAAGCGGCAGGATGCGCGGGAGCATCTGGCAGGGTTGCATGAGGGTGTGCTTCAGTTGGTCTCTGTGGTGGAGGAGTCCAGGCAGAGTGTCAGTGAAGGCATGAACCTCAGGACGGAGCTTCAGGCTTCCTCCCTTGAGAGATTGGCGACTCTCATGGAGAGGGGCTTCAATCGGATTGAGAATCTTCTGATTGGGTAACCCTCTGACCTGCAAGCCCTCACAGGCCATAGGTGGTCATTGGCAATGTGGGAGATGTTCTGGACACCAAGTGTCGCCGCTCGGTGCCCATGCATCTGCGGTGAGCAGGGAGGCCCAATGTGACCTCACGTCGGCACAGCAGCTGCCTGTCCTCGCTGCGAGCTCCTCTCAGGGCGCTCCGGATGAGGGCAGCAGCTGCTCTGCCCCTCTGCCAATGACCGTTGCATCCGATGAGGCTGCGACAACTGGGGAGGTGCCAGTTCTGGAACTGGCCACTCCCTCCCAGGCGGGGCCATCACAGCCTCCACGGGCCAGAGGACGCCCGCCAAGGTCATCAACGCCAACAGGACAGCAGAGTCAGCAGGCTGTCTCACAAGCCACTCTGAGCGATGGGGCGGCACCAAGACGTAGCACCCGCAAATGAAAGCATAAGGCATGTAAGGCACTCCACGGGTATGTCACTGATGATATTGTGTTGGCCCTAGATTAGGGAATGTTTCATTATGTACATCTGAGCGATGTTTGTTGTTTATTTTGGTGGGAATAAAGTCTACTTTTCTGACCATGGCTGAGGGTGTTTCCTTTGTGCTGCATTTGTATGTTTCACAGACATCTCATGAGTGTTTGAGTGGACATTGATGTTTCTGTACTAAGCCCTTAGTTGCAGCTGATAAGGTGGAAGATGTAGCACCTAAGTGCCACGTGTGGAAGTGCCAGGCAATGCTGGTCCTGCTGATCCACGTGTGCAGAGCTAGCTGAAGGTTCGTTGGATTAAAGTGTCCCGGGTGTCCCTGCCTCCTTGGTGTAATAGTGGGTTGGCGTGCTGCCCCTCATCGTTGCCCTGTGCTTCCTCATCCTCTGAGCCACTGCTGGATTCATCATGTGCAGCCTCATCCAGTGCGTAAAGGTCTTCATCGTCAACTGCATCCCCCCTTTCCAGCGCAAGATTTTGCAGGGCGCAGCATGCTACCACTATCACAGAGACGCAATCTGGGGGTTACTGGAGTGCGCCCCCTGAGCGGTCCAGGCAACGGAAGCGCATCTTGAGAAGACAGATGGCTCTCTCCACCACAGCCACAGCCCTGTGGTGCCGTGGCTCGTATTGTACCACTCCCCCAGCTTCTGTTCTTGGACGGCGGAGTGACATCATGAGCCACCTTCTGAAGGGATAGCCCTTGTCACCCAGCAGCCAACCATCCAGCCGAGCCGGAGCACTGAAGAGCGCTGGCACCTGGGAGTGTCTGAGGATGTAGGCGTCGTGGGAGCTGCCTGGGTACCTTGCACAAACTTGTAGAATCTGCATCCTGTGATCACACACTGTTTGCACGTTCATGGAGTGGAAGCCCTTCCTGTTGACGAAGGCGCCGGGCTCATCTGATGGCGCCTTGTTGGCTACATGTGTACAGTCTATTGCACCTTGGATGCAGGGGAAGCCAGCAATGGCTGCGAAGCCTCTGGCTCGCTGTGTCTAACTTGCCTGGTCGCACCAGAAGTGGATGAAGGTCAATGCCCGTCTGAACAGAGCATCTGTAACCTGCTTGACACAAGTGTGGACAGCTGATTGGGAGACACCGCAAAGATCACCCACTGAGCCCTGGAAGGAGCCAGATGAATAGAAGTGGAGGGCAACTGTGACCTTCAGAGTTGCTGGCATGGGGTGTCCACCCACACAGTTAGCGGAGATCTCAGGGCCAATCATCTGACAGATATAGTTGACTGTCTCCCTTGATAGACAGAGCCTCCTTCGGCACTGCACCTCAGTCATATTGAGGTATTGAGCTGCTTCGCCACCTGTATACCATGGCAGCAGGATAGTGGAATCTTCTGCGGCCCCTTCCACCTTGGACAACCTCTAGGCCCTGCGCCCCTTGTGCCTATGCCTGGCCTCCCAAAGGTGGCTCCCCTGGAGGCTGATTGTCCACTCCTGGCCTCCTCCTTATTCTATCCCCCCTTCCTCCTCAGAGGAGCTGCCTCCAGTGGAGATGTCAGAACCCATACCCCCAGGCTAAATGGAGGCCTCCTGAAAGCTGCAGGCTAGATAAAGATTCCTGACTGCAGGCTGCTGAGCTGAAGCTTCAAAGTACAGAGAAAGCTATTGGAAATCAATGTGAACTGCTAACAATCACACAGGCAAGGTTAAAACACTTTCTGCATTAAATACTTCAGAAAAAACATGAACAACCCCTCTGAGCCCACATATCCCGCCCGTGGATGAAGTTTATAAAAAATCACCTACCCGCCTGCCCGTTGGGCCCATGCGCCGAGCCAAAGTTCGCACGGGCTCCTCAGAATCGGCTTCAATTGCCGAGTTAAGGGCCTTAACAAGGCCTTTAATTAATGGCGGGCGTGCGTCGCGCTGCCCAACTAAATATTGCGATGCTGGGCGCTGACGTCGGGATGCTTGTGCGACATCAGCGCGCGACATTTTAAGCGCTGACGTGCGGGCTCCGCCACCCACATGTCAGCCAGAAAATTCAGCCCATGAGTCTATTTTTGATAGGCTTGCTAAGGAAGTTTAGAAGGCTAAGATTAAGTTAAAAACAGTCCAAAATAAGTTTGCCTACAGCACCCATTACAACTGAATAAAAAGTACAAGGGAACAGGTTAATAAGATGCAAAAGGGAGGTGGCAACTTATGCACTCAGTTATGACGAGAACAGGAAGCATGTGCTGAGGGATGTTATGAAAGGAAGAGATAGAGCAAATACTGGGACAAAACACTGAGTTACGAGGAGAGAATGCCAAGTTGAAGGGAGAACTAGAGGATGTGAGAGGGGCTTTGAGAGAATTAAACTGGCGGAGGGGTTTCACCTTCCCGACACGGACCACGCCCCTTGTTTAGCTAAACTCAGACACAGATTGGCCAGCAGCGAGCATTGGTGGCTGCAGTTACTAGAAACAGAGCAGGTGATGCCATCACTTGCTGCTGCTGCAACAGTAAGGGGGGAAGCGGTGCCCCCGATGATTCCGGGCTTTTCTGGAATAATATAGTTGAAAGCATGACCTCCTCTGCTCTACCTCTCCTATGTAGTGAGGTGAAGCCAGTGTATATAGTCACCCAGGCCAGGGCAAAGACAGAGAGAGGACTGGCGAGGGACCCTCTGGCGTGGTTAGAGAGGATGTCACAACTGTGCATATACCCTTTTTCCCTGTGAGGTTCGGGCCCTAAGGGAAGTGCTCAGGATTGAATATGAGTCCTGACCTCCTTCTCCTTGTTCCAAAATGGAAAATGTTTAGGACCTCACCCCAGAGTTAGAGAACAATGATTTTAAACAGATCCTCCTAGCTTCACGCTCCCTAGACTTAAAGCAAGAGGGGAACCAGGATATGATGGCCAGAGGTCACTCAAGGATGACCTATGTATCAGCCATCTCTAGATGATGACCTACGAGAGGCCCTAGGAGAAGAGAACATTGATTTTCATGAGGTCCTAGTTAGTATCAAACTGGGCCTGACTGAAAGCCCAGGTATATTTGCATTCAGACCTTATGGCTGTTACTGGAAGATCCAGTCAGAAGAGGGAGAGGACTCATGAAGAGGGTACACACTTTAACTCCCTGAGTTTCCAGAGTCTTTTCCTGAATGGCTCCAGCCATTAGTTGGTGGCGCCTTGTCTGTTTATAACAGTAAGACAGCGGGCTGGGATGAGTTGGTCCACTATGCTAATATGGTCTGGGGACAAGTCTGCATTAACCTTCCTCAAACACCTACAAAAACTAAGGTGGTGGCCACTGAGGGCCCCTTGCCTAGCCAGAGGTCTGTGGCACCTAAGAACCCCATGCAAAGAAGGGGTGTTCAAGTTTGCTGTTTTCGCTGCAATCACGTGGAGCATGGTGCTCATGATTGCTCTACTGGGTGTATGGGGGGTGAGGGGTGAGAGGGGGTGCTGACAAGAATAGCAAGCCCTGCTTCCCTCCACCTTCTTCTCCGATACAGTTGAGTGCTGACCCAGTTGAACAGCATCTAGAGAGGATGGAGGCAGTGATAGGAGCCGTAATGGTTGAAAATGGGGCTCGGCAGGTAGCTGCAGTGGTGTCTCAGCAATCCGGGCCAGTCAGCCAGCCTCCGCTGTGACTCCAACTGGCCTCCCAGGGAGAGGTGGTTTCCCCTCCCTGATACGATGGCCATAGGAGACCAGTAGTCCATATTGTTGATAGTGAAGGCTGTCAACGTTTTATGCTAGTCGACTCCGGCTCCTCTGCCCCCATTATCCAGGACCCTCACCCGGACCCTACAAAGGGCTCACCACAAATTTTAACAGGCTTCAACAAATGACCTCAGACATCAATACAGGGCTCCCTCCCCATTGAGCTAAACACAGACAGGATCTGAGTCGCAATCTTATCCCCAGTTTATGTGGTCATTCATGACGGCCAGGGCCTATTGGGTAGTGACGTGCTTAAGAGTTACAAAGCAACCATTGATTATGCCGGAAATAGTTTCTGGTAGAACCTTAAGAAAGGACCCCTGACTTTGGTGGCTAGTGTGAATTTGGTATTTGGATTAAGAAAGCTGAGGAATATGAACCAGCCACCTCGGATGACCCCAAGGTACAGGCAATTTTCGAGTCAATCTCAGGCATGTTTGTGACTAGCAAGCACGATTGCAGAAGCATAACTGGACCCAAAGAAATTAACAGGCCAGTTGGTATATGATCCTGTGAAGCAGTACTGCTACCCAGTTGATAAACACCTGGGCTGGTTTTGAGCCATTACTGCAGCAGGGTGTTGTTGCCAAAGACACGTTTACCGTCTGACTATTGACTATCAGAACCTGAACTCAGTCACCCTGGTAGTGCGGGAAACCCCAATCCACTCTCCAAGATTCCCAGCAGTAGCACAATTTTCTCTACTCTGGATATTTCAAATGTTTTTTGGAGTATCCCAGTAAAGCAAATGGATCAGTTTAAGTTTGCCTTCCCCTTTGAAGACAAGAGTTATACCCAGACTTGCACGCCACAAGGATTTCACAATGCCTCCATCATCTTCCAGAAATGCATGGCCAGAGCTCCGAAAGGCTTTTCACGACCCTCCTGTTTACTCCAGTACATCAATCACCTCCTCCTTGCCACTAAGGACAACCCCAACATTTAACCCTCTTAAAGGAATTGTTGCAGTTACTAAAGGGGCCGGTCTTGAGATCCATCCACATAAAGCACAGCTAGTATGGGACTGCGTCACTTTACTGGGAATTCAAGTTGGTTCATCTGGTATTAGCCCTGATCAACACAAAATCGAAACCTTCCAATGTCTGTCCCTGCCCACATCAAAGATGACCAATATCCCTTCCTCCAGCTGGTGGGATATCAATGGTCTTGCATTCCTTGGCTCACAGAAACCACGGTGCCACTTTATGCACTGCTTAGAGGTGACAGCAACCAGGTCTGGCCTAAATGGGCTGGGGAATGCACTGAAGCAGTTACACAGCTGAAAAAAAAGCTGTTGTCCAGGCGACATGTCCCAACCCAAACAAGGCCTTTCACATGGAAGCAGGAGCTACAGATAAAAGTTTGGCGGCTGTTCTTTGCCAAGAGAGTCGGGGGATACTGCTTCCCATCGCGTTTGCATCCCGAATCCTGAGAGGGGCTGAATTGGCTTACTCCACCTCTGAGAGTCACTTGCTGGCTACATTCTGGGTGGTCAAACATTTCACCTACATCACAAGCTTCAACAAGGTGATACTTCACCACCCACATACTCTCTTAACTCTAATACTTCAGCAGGGGGACACACTCGTATCATCAGCCTGACTGAGTCACTGGACATTGGAACCACTCGGCGTGATTTGGAAGCGGCTGCCAGATAGACTAAATTATTGTCTCAGAGCCTCATGTATGATGAGCCAGTGCAATCGTGTCCATTGACCCCATTGGACTTCCACACCCCGCCTAGTCTGGGTACAGCCGATTGAAGGGCAGTGGACATCTTCATCAGTGGATCATCACTCCACCAGACTGACACTGGCTTCACCGTCATCATGCCGAATGAGACTATTCAGTCAAGATGTAGCCCCAACTCTGCACAATACACTGAGCTGGCTGCATTCAGGACTGCCATTCAGGTTACTAGTTGCCAAAGTGTGAACATTTGGTCGGACAGTGCCTACACTATCAACATCCTGCTTTCTTTACCACTGTATGTGTGGAATAATTTTGGTATGATTGACAGTAAACCCTTATTACACGCCAGCTTATTCCAGATCCCTGATACGGCTTTGAGGAGCCTGTTCACATGGGCAAATTGAGGGCCCATTCCTACTCCATAGAACCCCTACCCAAAGGCAACTCCATGGTAGGTAAAGCAAGCTACTATAAAAGCTCCTATGTGGATAAAACTCCCAGAGCCTGTCTCACTACCTGTAGTGGTGATCAGTCTAGTTAGTGACTCACTTCCTTGCCGGCCACATATGATCCATTCCCAACCATCATCACCTGGCCCCAGGACGGCTAGCCCCTGCTGGCCCTGAGCCCTTGGGCTCAGCTCATGTCCATCTATCAGGCAGAGTCCCGTATGTCAACTCCCATTCCTAGGTTCTCGGTTGCTTGCATCCCCCCAAGCCTGGGAGATGTATTGTTATATACCCACTCCAGCGGAGGGCACTATTCAGCAAATGTCACTCCGGAGAAGCTCTCCATCATGGCCTGGTACCCGGGCTATGAAACAGACTTTGAGACCAAGACTTGGAGGTGTCTTCTCTGCCTCCAGCATAACCCTAGTAACCAGACTAACCGGGCACTCTTTCAAAGGCCACCCCCTGCCAAATGAGCCCTGGACACGTATCCAGATAGATTTCCTTGGGCCTCTTGCCACAGCATCCTCAGGCTGCAAACACTGCCTAGTCTTAATAGGCAAATTCACCAAATGGATATAGGCCTTCTGCTGTAAAAAGAAGACAGCCCTCACCACAGCCAAGCTGCTACTGTGTGAAGTGATCTGCAAGTGGGGATTGCCACTTCAGGTCAACAGTGACCAGGGCTCACACTTCAGCACCTTATGAAAATTGACCATAATCTACATTTGACACGTCATCCACAGTCATCAGGGGTGCTGGAAAGGGGTAACTGAACCCTCAAAACAAGCTGTATTGCACCTGTTTCAATTAAACAAAATAAGTGATAAACATTCTCTGGTTCATTCTCAAGGCAATGCCATGACAAATCAGAGTCAACCTGCCTAGTTTGAATTTAAATAAAGCTTGGCAGTTAACTGTCAGTCATCAGTTAACTGGTGCATTCTCCATGACAACACCTCTACCAGTCAGTGTTCACTTGCCAACCAATCAGCACTCTCTTCTCATGAAGTATAAATTGTTGTTCCCTTTACATTTGGTATCCTTGTGAATTATTCTGATGAGAGCAAGACGAAAAGTTTCAACATTGTCTTTTTTCAGCAAGACACAAGTTCACAAATTACTATTATACATCGTCACCTGCCTATCTTAGGTATCTGTGGCCCCCGAATCCAAAATCTTACAGCCCCACTACTGTCTGCTGTGGCCCACCACTGGTCAGTTTGCCAACCTGAAAATGGCAGCATTTGCCCAGACTTTCTGTTTCCTGTTAGCCAATCCTTTATCCATGTTAATATAACACCGCCAACACCATGAGCTCTTATCTTGTGCAGTAACATTTTGTGAGACACCTTATCAATTGCTTTTTCGAAATTCACATACACTGCATCAACGGGTTCCCCTTTATCCACCCTGCTTGTTACATTCGTAAAGAAGTTTAATTTGTCACACAATTTCCCTCTTATGAAACCATGTTTGACTGCTTGATTGTGTCATGATTTTCTAAATTTCCTGCAACTATTTCCTTAATCACGGATTCCAACTTTTTCCCAATGACAAGTGTTAGACTAATTGGCCTTTAATTTTCTGTTTTCTGTCTCCCTCCTTTCTTGAATAGAGGTGTTAGATTTGTAGTTTTCCAATCCACTGGGACCTTCCCATATATTGTCAACTCTTAATCCCATTAGTTTTCCTAGTACTTTTTTTCTAATGATTGTGATTGTTTTAAGTTCCTGCCTCCCTTTTGCCCTTGATTTTCTAATATACTTGGAATGTGTTTTGTGTTTTCTACCATGAAGAAAGATACAAAATACTTGTATTTCCCAGTCTCACTCTCCCTTTTAGCTACTCTTTTCCTTTTTATTTACTTGTAGAAGGTTTTACTACCTGTTTTTATATTTCTTGCTAGTTTACTCTCATATTCTAATTACTTTATCTTTATTATCTTTTTAGTCATCTTTTGCTGGTTTCTAAAATTTTCCCAATCTTTTGCTTTACCACTAATCTTCGCAGTATTGTACACCTTTTCTTTCAATTTGATACTATCCTTAACTTCCTGAGTTAGACACAGATGGTGCATCTGTCTGGTAGATTCTTTCCTTTTCAATGGAATATACCTTCATGGAGAATTTTGAAATATTTCCTTGAATGTCTGCCATTGCTTATCTACCATTTTATACTTTAACCTATTTTCCCACTATACTGTAGCCAACTCTTCCTTCCTTCCTTTGCAATTGTCTTTATTTAAGGTTAAGATATTAGTTTGAGACCCAATTTTCTCATCCTCAGCTGAATGTGAACTTGTATCATGTCATACCTAGAGCATCCTTTATGAGGGGGAGCTGGTGGCATAGTAGTATTGTCACTGGACTAGTAATCCAGAGACCCAGGGTAATGCTCTGGGTACCTGGGTTTGAATGGCAGATGGCAGAATTTGAATTCAATAAAAATCTTGAATTAAAAGTCTAATGATGACCATGAAACCATTGTCAATTGTTCTACAAACCTATCTGGTTCACTAATGTCTTTCAAGGAAGGAAATCTGTCATCCTTGCCTGGCCTGGCCTACATGTGACTCCAGACCGCCAGCAATGTGGTTGACTCTTAAATGCCCTCTTAAATGGCCTAGCAAGCCAGTCAGTTGTATCAAAACGCTACAAAGTCTATAAGGAATGAAACCTGATGGACCATTCCGCATCGACTGAGGCACCGGAAATGACGATGACAAACTCAGCCCTGTTGACCCTGCAAAGCCCTCCCCTTACTAACATCTGGGGGCTAGTGCCAAAATTGGGAGAGCTGTCTCACAGACTAGTCAAGCAGCAGCCTGACATAGTAATCCTCACGGAATCATATCTTACAGATAATGTCCCAGACACCACCATCACCATCCCTGGGTATGTCCTGTCCCACTGGCAGGTCAGGCCCAGCAGAGGTGGCGGCACAGTGGTATACAGTCGGGAGGGAGTTGCTCTGGGAGTCCTAAATATCAGCTCCAGACCCCATGAAGTCTCATGGCATCAGGTCAAACATGGGCAAGGAAACCTCCTGCTGATTACCATGTACTGCTCTGCCACCCCCACCGCTGCCTCCCTCAGCTGATGAATCCGTGCTCCTCCATGTTGAACACCACTTGAAAGAAGCACTGAGGGAGGCAAGGGTACAGAATGTACTCTGGGTTCTTCAATGTCCATCACCAAGAGTGGCTCGGTATCATCACTATTGATCGAGCTGACCGAGTCCTAAAGGACATAGCTGCTAGACTGGGTCTGTGGCAGGTGGTGAGGGAACCAATAAGAAGGAAAAACATATTTGACCTCATCCTCACCAACCTGCCTGCTGCAGATGCATCTGTCCATGACAGTATCAATAGGAGTGACCACCACACAGTCATTGTGGAGACAAAGTTCTACCATCATATTGAGGATACCCTCTAACGTGTAGTGTGGCACTACCACTGTGCTAAATAGGACATATTTCTAACAGATCTAGCAACTCAAGACTGGGCATCCATGAGGCACTGTGGGTCATCAGCAGCAGCAGAATTGTACTCGAACACAATCTGTAACCTCATGGCCCAGCATATCCCCCACCAAGCCAGAGGATCAACCCTGGTTCAATGAAGAGTGCAGGAGGGCATGTCAGGAGCAGCACCAGGCATACTTAAAAATGAGGTGTCAATCTGGTGAAGCTTCAACACTGGACTACTTGCATGCCAAACAGCATAAGCAGCAAGTGATGGAGTTAAGTGATCTCACAACCAACAAATCAGATCTAAGCTCTGTAGTCCTGCCACATCCAGTTGTGAATGGTGGTGGACAATTAAACAACTCACTGGAGGAGGAGACTCCACAAATATTCTCATCCTCAATAATGTGGGAGCCCAGCACATCAGTGTAAAAGATAAGGCTGAAGCATTTGCTACAGTCTTCGGCCAGAAGTGCCGAGTGGATGATCCATCTCGGCCTCCTCCGGAAGTCCCCAGCATCACAGATGTCAGTCTTCAACCAATTCGATTCACTCCACATGATATCAAGAAATGACTGAAGAAGGCTATGGCCCTGACAATATCTCGGCAATAGTATTGAAGACTTGTGCTCCAGAACTTTCCGCACACCTAGCCAAGTTGTTCCAGTACAGTTACATACCCTGTTAGGAACTAGAGATAGTTTTAAGTAGGTTATATTTGTATTTGTGGATGTTAGGAATGAGTTTTAGCTTTAAGTTTAAGTTTGATCTGTGTTTCTGTATTTGTGAAAGGGGGAACTTGAGTATTAGTTTCACTTTAAATGATGCCTGCATTTTAATGAGATTTTACGACTCTTGAAGGGGAGTTAAAACAAACACAAGGTAGAAAAAACTAGGCTGTTGCCTAGTAATAGGAGGCCCAAACACAGACACACAGAAACCAAAAGCAATTTCAGTTCAGTTGAAAGGAGTTGCCAGCAGAAGCAGGTGAGGGAGAGATAGCAAGCCCCAAACTAAAGTTGAAACCAGGTGCCAGGAGAAGCTGGACACAGGAAAGGGAACTTCAGGAGCAGGTCCCAAAAACCAAAGAAGGAAGTCCCCAAGAACAGGAAAGGTCCCATGAGGACAGTCAAATCAAAGGACAAGGACAGGATTCTGGAAAAGGTCCTGTTCAGTGAAGTTAAAAGTAAGGAGCAGAGAGGGGGGTTCCAAGCTTAAAGGGAGAAAGCTGCAGGATGCAGAATTAATTCAAAGTAGGCTTGCAAAAAGCCAGAAGATCCAAGGAGACAGCCAAAGGCCTGTAACTCTTTACTATGGGCATGTGAAGCAGTGGTGTTCTGTTGGCACGGCTGAGCAAATTAGAGAGACAGCATGGAAGAAAGCTTGAATGCATGTGGTGATCCAGGGAGAGGAACATCAGAAGGTGAGCTTGAAACCCTGGAGGCGGAACCTTGTGGAAGGCATCTGTTTGGGGGTGGCACCTGTCACTTGGTTTCAGAGTGTGGTGTGCCCGACCACAGTTTAACATGGACTGTGTACTTACTGTGAACATTAGAGTATAAGCTAGCTTTTGTAACTTGTGTTATCCTTACGAACCTGTATATATCTGTAAAGGTATAGTTGTGGGTGAAGGAGTATTGTAATATAGTTCATCTTTTCTTGTTTAATAAATGTTTTATCCTTTTGTTAAAAGTTCATCAGCTGACTCCTGTGACTCTGTTCAGCATCCACCCTCCACGAATCTAAACAAAAAATAAAAGTAAGGATCTATCAAGCTGGGTTTCACCTTGGGATGTGACTTGGCCGGGAGTAACATCAACTGGGATCATAGCAATTCAACAATGTGGAAAGTTGTCTAGGTACGTCCTATCTACAAAAAGCTGGACAAATCCAACCCGGCCAATTACTGCCCCATCAGTCTACCCTCCGTCATCAGTAAAGTGATGATGGTCATCAACAGAGCTATCAAGTGGCACATGCTTAGAAATAACCTGCTCACTGATGCTCAGTTTGGGTTCTGCCAAGACCACTCAGCCCCTGACATCATCACAGCCTTGGTTCAAACATGGACAAAAGGGCTGAACTCCAAAGGTGAGTCAAGAGTGACTGCCCTTGAGACCAGGGCAGCATTCGGCTGAGTGTGGCATTAGGGAATCAGGAGGAAAACTCTCCGCTGGTTGGACTCATACCTAACACAAAGTAAGATGGTTGTAGCTGATGGAGGTCAATCATCTCAATACCAGGACATCACAGCAGGAGCTCCTCAGGGTAGTGTCCTTGACCCAACCATCTTCCGCTGCTTCATCAACGACCTTCCTTCCATCATCAGGTCTGGGGATGTTCGCTGATGATTGCATAATGTTCAGCAGCATTCACGACTCCTCAGAAGCAGTCCATGTCCAAATGCAGCAGGACCTGGACAATATCTAGGCTTAGGGTGATAAGTGGAAAGTAACATTCATGTCACACAAGTGCCAGGCAATGCCATCTCCAACAAGAGAGAATCTAACCATCACCCCTTGACATTCAATGCCATTACCATCACTGAATATCCCATTATCAACATGCTGGGGGTTACCATTGACCAGAAACTGAACTGGACTAGCCATATAAATACTGTGGCTACACAAGAGCAGGTCAGAGGCTAGGAATCCTGCGACAAGTAACTCACCTCCTGACTCCCCAGAGCCTGTCCAACATCTACAAGGCACAAATCAGGAGTGTGATGGAATACTCTCCACTTGCCTGGATGAGTGCAGCTCCAACAACACTCAAGAAGCTTGACACCATCCAGGATAAAGCAGCCCGCTTGATTGGCACCCCATCCACAAACATTCCCTCCCTCCACCACCGACGCACAGTGGCAGCAGTGTGTACCATCTACAAGATGCACTGCAGAAACTCACCAAGGCTCCTTAGGCAACACCTTCCAAACCCACAACCACTACCATCTAGAAGGACAAGGGCAGCAGACACATGGGAACACCACCACCTGGAGGTTCCCTTCCAAGTCACTCACCACCCTGACTTGGAAATATATCGTCATTCCTTCACTGTCACTGGGTCAAAATAGAGTCAGAGGTCTACAGCACAGAAAAAGGCCCTTCGGCCCATCGAGTCTGCACCAGTCAAACAAGTACCTAACTATTCTAATCCCATTTTCCAGCACTAGGCCCATAGCCTTGGCAGTGAGTTCCAGATTCCCACCACCCTCTGGGTGGAAAAATTCTTTCTCACATCCCCTCTAAACTTCCTGCCCCTTACCTTAAATCTATGACCCCTGGTTATTGATCCCTCCACCAAGGGGGAAAGTTCCTTCCTGTCTACCCTATCTATGCCCCTCATAATTTTACACACCTCAATCATGTACCCCCTCAATCTCCTCTGCTCCGGGGAAAATAATCCCAGTCTATCCAATCTCTCCTCATAACTAAAACTGTCCAGACCAGGCAACATCCTGGGAAATCTCCTCTACACTCTCTCTAGTGCAATCACATTCTTCCTATAATGTGGATTCCAGAACTGCACACAATACTCTAGCTGTGGCCTAACCAGCGTTTTATACAGTTCCAGCATTACCTCCCTGCTCTTATATTCTACGCCTCCGCTAATAAAGGCAAGTATCCCATATGCCCTCTTAACCACCTTATCTACCTGTCCTGCTACCTTAAGGGGCCAGTGGACATGCACACCAAGGTCCCTCTGATCCTTGGTACTTCCAAGGGCCCTACCGTTCATCATGTATTCCGATGCCTTGTTTGTCCTGCCCAAGTGCATCACCTCACACTTATCCTGAAACTCCCTCCCTAACAGCGCTGTGGGTGTACCTACACCACATGGACTGCAGTGGTTCAATACGGCAGCTCACCACCACCTTCTCAAGGGCAATTAGGGATGGGCAAAAGGACATGAGTGACTGGGGGAAGGGAAGGAACTTGACCATGACAATTGTTGTTGAAATTGAAAGTGAGCGGAGCCTCGTGTTGGGCGAGATCAGGTGCTGCATGGGAGTGAGATCAGTGGGTGGGCGGAGATACAGGTCAGCTCAGATGGACAACTGAAAGAGACCTCCAGCAGGCAGCATTGAAAATGCTGGGGACATTCAGAGGAGTGTGATGGAGGAAAGCTCTGGGCACATGAGAGACTGCTCGCATAAGGCTCTGTAAGGCCCTGCCCCAAACACACTTCTCCCTCCAGAATCACTTGTGGTCTGGCTGCATGCAGCTGAACTGCTAGTGGAGGGTGGAGGCGTAGGGTGGGGGCTTCAGCTGGAGGACTTGCAAAGCCTGTCAATGAAGCTGGAAGACAACATTATTTAGTGGAAGAGGATAGATTTTCAGATTATAAAGTGACAAAATGTGTTCACCCGTGCAACCACTTGTGATCAGAATTTCTTACCTTTTCTAGGTGCTGCCCTGACATCCGCAGCAGGGATGGAGATGCCTGTGCAATGTTTGGCCCTGTTGCCTCTGATGACTTCAGTGTGGGTCCTCTAGAGAGCCAAGGCCTTGTGGGCTCTGGTTTGCTTTGGTTGTCCTCCTGTGGGCCAGCTGCTCCCTCTGCAGTGACAGAGGACAAAGTTCAGGCAGTCACAGGCAAAGGGAACTCAGAGGGAGAAGACAGCCTCTGAGAGTCCTGAGTGGGTGACCCAGTGGTATCCAGCTGCCGCTCCTCCTCCCTGGGTGCCCGGAGGCCCTGATCTGGTCCCTTGAGGGGAGGGAGCACCTGGAGGGATGTTAATGTGCCCTGTTTCTCTCTCACATTGCCACTACAGGAACTCACCCATGACTACCGTGATAGAGTGCTGGTCAGCGCGCATCTTCGCGTTCTGCTGGACAAGGGTCTCCATGGCGTCCGCCATCCTCCCCATGGAGACCTCCATACGTGCACATGTGGGCAGCACTTCATCAGAGAGCAGGCAGATGCACTCCTCCAACTCACCTGCCACTCTGTTGAGGGCTTCCAACAGCTCTGCTGTTCCCCTGCCTTCTGCTGACTCCAGGATGAGTTGGAAGGCCGAATCCAGAGGCTCATCATCTGACTCAGGCCTCACAGAAGCCTCTTCCCCAGCAGTCCTCTGAGTGTGGGGGAGCTCAGCTGAACCTGCCTCCCCCTGCTGCGGACATGTGTCCATGTGCTGACCATCAGATTGTGAACACGAGCCTGCTCTAGATCTAGGTCCCACCGAGGTGTGTGTCTCTGTGCTGGTGGAGGGTGTGGGTAAGTGCTGTGACGGGTCTTCCAGACTGCTTATTTCCAGCTCTTCAATGGAGGAGGTGTTCTCTTGGCTGGAGGTGCGGACCTGGATAGAGCTGAGGGACTGGCTGGTTAAGGGCGTCGGTTGCTTGGTAGAGCTCTCTGTGAACCAAAGTAGAGATAATTAGTGCATGGCAGCAGAGTCAAAAGTAGGAGAGGGAGCACCCAAACTTTGTTGAGAGAGGGATGATGTGGTGCAGGTTCCTCACGTGGCTGTTCGTTGCCGACCTCACCATTGCTGTAGGCACAGTCCATGTACCCGCCAGTCAGTGCGATGGCACGCTCCTCAAAGTAAGAGAGGTGACTAATGTGGGCCACTCCACCCTCGGTCTGGGACCTCTCCCTGCTGTTGTGAGCCAGCTTCACCTGCATGGAAACAGATGGAGAGATTGTGAGCAGGACACATGGCACTGTGTGGAATGTTTGTGTCGTGAGCGGAGACATGGACGGGATGAGGATGTGAGCTTCAGTGGATATGAGTCTGATGGAGTTGTGAAGGTGTGTGTGAGAGTTAGTGGTGTTGTCCCTTGAGGTGTGAGATCCCTGTGGATGTGTGATGGATTTGTGAGTGTGAGTTGAGAGTGATGATGTGGTTGAAGGAACCTGGCAGAATGGATGAGATCATTCATCCACTTCCTGCACTGGATGGCTGACCTCCTCTGTGCTCCAGTGGCACTGATCACTGCTGCCACCACCTCCCAGGCCGGATTGGTGACTCTGATGAGCTTCCTGTGGCCAGAGCAGGGGTAGAGGACATCGCGGCGGCCTCCCACAGTGTCCAACAGGTGCCCCAGAGAAGCATCATTAAATCGGGGTGCTGATGTCATCTTTGCTTTCGGGGCCATCTGTCATCTGGAGCAGTCCTGGTCTGAAAACATGGAGTAGCCCTGCGCTCTGGTGCGCTTTAAATATGGTGCCCAGAGCGAGGAAGTGCTGAGGTTAGAGTGTGGTGGGCAAATTCAAGCCCACTGTAGTAATCTGAAGTGTAATACAACTTTAAGAGAATGTGAGCAGATTGACCACGTGACTATTACCCAATAGCCGTGTAGCGCAGACTACATTGTTAATGTTAGTCTAGAGTAGGGTCTGGTTGGAGAAACACACATCATTTTAGTGCTCTGTTGTTTGTGTAAATGAATAGCATGTGCTTCATTTCATATTGGCCTCTGCGTCTGCCGTATATTGTAATCAGCTTGCCTGCCGACAGATAAGTGTGCAACTGGTTCACGAGCAAAGCGACCCCATAATAGAACATAACAACTCGTGACGAGGCAAAACACCACCAGTCGATGACACCAAGGAAGCCGTGAAAACTCAACATAGTGAACAAGCCGTTCCCTACAGGCTGATTGTGAGTACAACCCTCACCACAGTCATCGAAGTTATCTCCCTCCAGTATGTCACAATTTGGCTGTATCGAACCGTTTGATCAGACCACCAATGACTGGTCACATTATATTGAACACCTTGCATTTTTCTTTTTGTCCAATGACATATCGGGGAGGAGAAGAGGCAAGTGATCCTCTTATCAAGATGTGGCAGTAAAACGTACAGCCTAATTCGTTGTCTAATGGCACCCAACACCCCAGATTCCAAGAGCTTTGATGAGTTGGTGAATCTTGTGAAAAGCCACTTTCAGCCGAAACCCTCGGTAACAACGCAGCGTTTCAAATTCAATTCGAGGCCCTGGAAAGACAGTCACTTGCTATGTAGCAGCCTTAAAACAACTGACAGAGTACTGTGACTACAGGATGTTGATTAATGACATGTTAAGAGACCGATTAGTATGTGGGATTAACGAAGAGGCCGTTCAAAAAAGGTTGTTGTCAGAAACAAATTCAGACTTTAGCAAGGTGCTGGAGTTGCACTCGCAATGGGGAGCGCAGTCAGGGATTCAGAAACAATCAAGGGAGCACAAAATGGCACTGTTCTTCACATCGGGAGGGAGGCACCGGCTATAAATGGCTTGGAAGCTCCGTGGAAAGGCGGGAAACAGCCGCCATTAACAAACCAACAAAAAGCAATGGGTTAATAGAGAAAATCCACATTAATAAAAGTAGAATTGGAACCAGACAGCCTGCAAGTGAACGACATTTTAAAAGAATTGAGTGCGATGGCATGTCATGCAATATTGTAAAGAGAGATTGAGAGAAAATTTCAAACAAAAAGGCAAAAGTCCTGAAATTTATATAATGGAGGAACCAGAAGAAACAGAGTCAGATACTTACTCGCTATACAACTTAAAAATGGGTAAAACAGAGCCAAATCTACGTGACAGTAGAAGTCAACAGAAAACCCATTTGAATGGAGGTGGATGCAGGCGCATCCATGACAGTCATAGGGGAACACACATTTAAGCATCTGAATGGAGGAGGCCAGTCACTAAAGCTGGAAAACTTGGAAGCTAGATTAAAGACATATACTGGCGGAAACATACGAGTGCAAGGTATACGCAAGGTTCCAGTACAGTATGGAAGCCAGTCTGCTAATCTACCCCTAATGGTTCTAGGAGGCAGAGGACCCAGTCTCCTCGGAAGAAACTGGTTAAGAGAGATCAATCTTGAGAGATTACTGAGGTCTCAATCAGAAGTAGGAAATTTTGCTGTTTGGAAAAAGGAGCATGTAAAGACTCAACAAAAGGAACTTGTAGAGATGATGCTTCAGGACAGAGTTTTAGTTGAAGTCAGTAATCTCCAAAAAGAAAAAGACAACCTGCTGAAGGACTTTCACATATTGCAAGATTCCCTCAGATCCCAATTTGTACCATTAAAAAGGTATGAGGAAGAACAGAAAGAATTCTGCATATCTCTGGCTGAGATGAAGAATCAATTAGCTGATAAAGCATAACAATACTTAATTTTCCAGGAAACAACTAACAAATATAAAAAAGAAATGGAAAAGCTAAAGAATCAGTTACATGGAAGTCAAGAAGCTTTAAAAATAGAGACTCCTGAGTTTTCAAAGGAGCTGACAGATGAGGAAGTGCTAGAAGACTCAACCACTGATTTCACTCAAGTTGAGCTCATACCTAAGCCTAGTCTGGCCATTAGGGAAGTTGAAGAGGAAGCCGAGATTAAAGTCAGTGCTGCCAAGAAGAAAACCCATCAAAAGAAGACACGTGGGAAGAAAAAGCGGAATTACTAACAAGGCCCCCAAATTTTTTTTACACAACAGGAAGCTTATCATTTCATGTCACAGTTAGCCTTGACCAACATCCTGATTCTCAGAACCTGTCTGACAGTTGCCCTTCATATTCTTGAACTTGGAGGGGAGGGGCAGCAGGAGTGCAGGCGATTGGGCCTGAAAGAGGGTGAAAACATTGGAGTCTACACCACAGGTAGAAGGAACTCCTCTTGCTTTAGAAGTACCTGTGGCATGTCGGATATATAATTATTTGGACAGCCAAGGGCGGATTAAGGATAGTCAGCATGGCTTTGTGCGTGGTAGGTCATGTTTAACGAACCTTGTAGAGTTTTTCGAGGAGATTACCAAGAAAGTAGATGAAGGAAAGACTGTGGATGTTGTCTACATGGACTTTAGTAAGGTCTTTGACAAGGTCCCACATGGGAGGTTAGTTCAGAAGGTTCAGACACTTGGTATCCATGGAGAGGTTGTAAACTGGATTCGAAATTGGCTGTGTGGGAGAAGACAGAGAGTCGTAGTGGATGATTGCTTCTCAGACTGGAGGTCTGTGACTAGTGGTGTGCCTCAGGGATCTGTACTTGGACCATTGTTGTTTGTTGTCTATATCAATAATTTGGATGATAATGTGGTGAATTGGATCAGCAAGTTTGCTGATGACACTAAGATTGGAGGCGTTGTGGACAGCGAGGAAGGCTTTCAAAGCTTGCAGAGAGACCTGGACCAACTGGAAAAATGGGCCAGAAAATGGCAGATGGAATTTAATGCGGAAAAGTGTGAGGTGTTACATTTTGGAAGGTCAAACCAAGGCAGGACATACACAGTAAATGGTAGGGCACTAAGGAGTGCGGAGGATCAAAGGGATCTGGGAGTTCAGATACATAATTCCCTGAAAGTGGCGTCACAGGTAGACAAGGTTGTAAAGAAAGCTTTTGGCATACTGGCCTTCATAAATCAAAGTATTGAGTATAGGAGTTGGGATGTTATGGTGGGGTTGTATAAGACATTGGTGAGGCCAACTTTGGAGTATTGTGTGCAGTTCTGGTCGCCTAACTACAGGAAGGATATCAGTAAGATTGAGAGAGTGCAGAGAAGATTTACTAGGATGTTGCCGGGTCTTAAGGAGTTGAGTTACAGGGAAAGATTAAACAGATTAAGACTTTATCCCTTGGAGTGTAGAAGAATGAGGGGAGATTTGATAGAAGTTTACAAAATTGTGAGGGGTATAGACAGAGTAAATGTGAGTAGGTTCTTTCCACTTAGATTAGGAGAAATAAACACGAGAGGACATGGCTTTAGGGTGAAAGGGGAAAGGTTTAGGGGGAACATTAGGGGGAACTTCTTCACTCAGAGAATGGTGAGAGTGTGGAATGAGCTACCATCTGACGTGGTAAATGTGGGCTCACTCTTAAGTTTTAAGAATAAATTAGATAGATACATGGATGGGAGAGGTCTGGAGGGTTATGGACTAGGTGCAGGTCAATGGGACTAGCAGAATAATATTTCGGCACAGACTAGAAGGGCCGAATGACCTGTTTTCTGTGCTGTAGTGTTCTATGGTTCTATGGTTCTATGTCAACCGAGTCGAAGGAACAAACTTACATTGGGGAGCCTAGTGGACAGATAACTCCTGAGAGGGAGGCCTCAGATAAACCACCCAAAGTCGTAGATCTACGACAGTCAACATGTTTGAAAAAGCCTCCAGAGAGACTGAATTTGTAAATAGTTTATTTTTGTAAATAGTTAATAGATTGTAAAATGTACTTTCAAGTAAAGGGGGAGGGATATGGTAATCTGAGGTGTAATACACCTTTAAGAGAACATGAGCAGATTGACCATGCGACTCTATTACCCAATAGCTTTGTAGTGCGGGCTATAATGTTAATGTTAGTCTAGAGTAGGGTCTGGTTGGAGAAGCACACATCATGTTAGTGCTCTGTTATCTGTGTAAATAAATAGCACGTGCTTCATTTCATATTGGTCTCTGCGTCTGCCGTATATTGTAATCAGCTCGCCCGCCGACAGATAAGTGTGCAACTGGTTCACGAGCAAAGCGACCCCATAATAGAACATAACTGGCGACGAGGCAAAACACCACCAGTCAAAGACACCAAGGAAGCCGCGAAAACTCAACTGTAGTGAACCAGCCGTTCCCTACAGGCTGATTGTGAGTACAACCCTCACCATAGTCATCGAAGTTATCTCCCTCCAATATGTCACAATTTGGCCGTATCGAACCGTTTGATCAGACCACCAATGACTGGTCACATTATATTGAACACCTTGCATTTTTCTTTTTGTCCAATGACATATCGGGGAGGAGAAGAGTATCCTGAGACCGTGACCCCTTGTTCTAGACCCACCTTCAGCAAGGGGAAACATCATCCCTGAATCCAGTCTGTCCATCCTTGTCAGAATTTTATATGTTTCAATGAAATCTCCTCTCATTCCTCAAAACTCCAGTGAATACAGGCCTAGTTGGCCCAACCTCTCCTTATATGACAATCATGCGATCCTAGGAATCAGTCTGATGAACCTTCGCTGCACTCCTTCTATGGCAAGTATATCCTTTCTTAGGTAAGGAGGCCAAAACTGCACACAATACTCCAGGTGCGGTCTCACCGAGGCCCTGTACAGCTGCAGCGAGACATCCTCTCTCAATGAAGGCCAACATCCCATTTTCCTTCTATACTGCTTGCTGCACCTGTTTTTTTAAATTCCTTCATGGGATGTGAGTGTCACTGGCCAGGCCAGCATTTATTACCCATCCCTAGTTCAGAGGGCCAGACCAGGTAAGGACAGCAGATTCCTTTCCTAAAGGACATTAGTGAGCCAGATGGGTTTTTATAACAAGGGACAATGGTTCCATGGTCATCATTAGACTTTTAATCCAAATTCCACCATCTGTGGGATTCAAACCTGGGTCCCCAGAGCATTACCCTGGGGATCTGGATTACTAGCCCAGTGACAACACCACTGCGCCATTGCCTCCCCTGCATGCTCGCTTTCAGTGATTGATGTACAAGGACAACCAGGCCCCTTTGTACATCAGCATTTCCCAATCGATCACCATTTAAATAATACTCTGCCGTTCTGTTTTTCCTACCGAAGTGGATAACTTCACACTTATCCACATTATACTGCATCTGCCATGTGTTTGCTCAACCACTCAACCTGTCTGACTCACCTTGAAGCCTCTTTTAACGCTGTCCTCATCACTCACATTCCCACCAAGTTTCAAGTTGTCAACAAACTTGTAAATATTAATTTGGTTCCCTCATCCAAATCATCGATATATATTGTGAATAGCTGGGGCCCAAGCACTGATCCCTGCGGTACCCCACTAGTTACTGTCTGCCACCCTGAAAAAGACCCATTTATTCCTTCTCTGTTTCCTGTCTGCTCACCAATTCTTAATCCATGCCAATATATTACCCCCAATCCCATGAGCTTTAATTTTACTTACTAGCCTCTTTTGTGGGACTTTATCAAAAGCTTTCTGAAAATCCAAATACAGCACAACCACTGGTTCTTATCTATTCTGCTAGTTGCATCCTCAAAAAACTCCAGTGGGTTTGTCAAACATAATTTCCCTTTCATAAATCCATGCTGATTTTGTCTAATCCCATTGATATTTTCTAAATGTCCTGTTATCACATCCTTTATAATAGACTCTAGCATTTTCCCTACTACTGATGTTAGGCCAACCGGTCTGTAATTCCCTGTTTTCTCCCTTCCTCCTTTTTTAAATAGTGGGGTTACATCTGCCACCCCCCAATCTGCAGGGACTGTTCCAGAATCTACAGAATTTTGGAAGATGATGACCAACGCATCCATTATTTCCATGGCCACCTCCTTAAGTACCCTGGGATGCATGAGATTATTGGGCCCTGGGGATTTATTGACTTTCGGTCCCATTAATTTCTCCAGCACTATTGTTTTAGTAATACTAATTTCCTTCAATTCGTCCTTCTCTCTAGACCCTTAGTTCCCTAATATTTCTGGGAAGTTATTTGTGTCTTCCTCAGTGAAGACAGAACTCAATTTGTTGTTTAATTGCTCTGCTATTTCCTTGTTCTCTATTATAAATTCTCCTGTTTCAGACTGTAAGGAACCTACATTTGTCTTCAGTAATCTTTTTCTTTTTACATACTTATAGAAGCTTTTACAGTCTGCTTTTATGTTCCTTGCAAGTTTACTCTCATACTCTATTTTTCCGCTCTTAATCAATCTCTTGGCCCTCCTTTGCTGAATTCTAAACTGCTCCCAATCCTCAGGCTTGCTATTTTTTCTAGCAACTTTATATGACTCCTCTTTGGATCTAACACTATCCTTAGTTTATGCTGTTAGCCATGGGTGGGCCGCTTTTCCTGTTGTGCTTTTGTGGCAGAAAGGAATTTATTAGTGCTACAATGCATACATTCATTCTTTCAATATTAGGCATTGTCTATCCACTGTCAGGCCTTTTAATGAAGTTCCCCAATCTATCTTAGCCAACACACACCGCACACCTTTGCAGTTTTCTTTATTAACATTTAGGACCCCAGTTTCAGGTCAGACTACTTCACTTTCCATCCTAATGAAGAATTCTATCACATTATGGTCACTGTTCCCTAAAGAACCCCGCACAACAAGATTATTAATTAAACCCATCTCATTGCACAAAACCAAATTTAGAATAGCCTGTTCCCTAGTCGGTTCCTTGACATACTGATCTAAAAAAACCATCTTGTATGCACTCCAGGGTTTCATCCACCACTGTATCATTGCTAATTTGGTTTGCCCAGTCTATATGTAGTTTAAAGTCACCCATGATTACTGTAGCACCCTTGTTACATGCATCTCTAATTTCCTGTTTAATACCGTCCCCTACCTTATCACTACTGTTTGGGGTCCTATAGACAACTCCCACTAATGTTTTCCACTCCTTGTTGCTTCTTAGCTCCACCCAGGCTGATTCCACATCTAGATTTTCTAAGCCAATATCCTCTCTCACTATCGCTTTGATTTCATCCTTAACTAACAATGCCATGCCACCTTCTTTACCTTTTTGCCTGTCTTTTTTAAACATTGAATACCCTTGGATATTCAGTTCTCAGCCTTGGTCACCCTGCAGCCATGTCTCCATAGTACCATCTACAAGATGCACTGCAGGAATTCACCGAGGCTCCTTCAACAGCACCTTCCAAACCTGTGACCACTACCAAATAGAAGGACAAGGGCAGCAGATAGACAGGAACACCGCCACCTCGAAGTTCCCCTCCAAGTCACTCACCATCCTGACTTGGAAATATATCACCGTTCCTTCACTGTCGTTGGTCAAAATCCTGGAACTCCCTTCCTACATCACATGGACTGCAGTGGTTCAAGAAGGCAGCTCACCACCAACTTCTCCAGGGAAATTAGGGATGGGCAATAAATGCTGGCCCAGCCAGCAAAGCCCACATCCCATGAATGAATGAAAAGAAAGTCACTTGACACAAAAGGTAGTGAAGGAGAGAATAAGAAAATACAAAGCTTTGAGGGACTGGGTTCTGAACGAAATGAGGTTTTCCCAGAGCATGGCACGGTTATAGCAGATACATGTGTCGGAAATGTTTCTTTCCAAGTGTAATCCAGAATATGTTAGGAAGGCATCCCAATGTGGCTTCCCCCATTCTGCCAGCTACCCCCACCTCCAAGCCCATTAACACCAGCACAGGTATAAACCTCCTGGCACCACTCCCAGAGCTTGAGTTGTTACCTTTGTGTCCAAACCTGAGTCCAGCCCACATCGGAAGACCCCTCTCTGCTACTGTGTTCTTGTAGCCCCGAGAAATAACATGACTGGGCTTCACACTGCCTGCTCAGAATGGAGAAAAAGGGCTCATAGAGTCATAGAGGTCTACAGCACAGAAAAAGGCTCTTTGGCCCATCGAGTCTGCGCCAGTCAAACAAGTACCTAACTATTCTAATCCCATTTTCCAGCACTAGGCCCATAGCCTTGTATGCCATGGCATCGCAAGTGCACATCCATAGAACCATAGAACCATAGAACACGACAGCACAGAAAACAGGTCATTCGGCCCTTCTAGTCTGTGCCGAAATATTATTCTGCTAGTCCCATTGACCTGCACCTAGTCCATAACCCTCCAGACCTCTCCCATCCATGTATATATCTAATTTATTCTTAAAACTTAAGAGTGAGCCCACATTTACCACGTCAGATGGTAGCTCGTTCCACACTCTCACCACTCTCTGAGTGAAGAAGTTCCCCCTAATGTTCCCCCTAAACCTTTCCCCTTTCACCCTCTCGTGTTTATTTCTCCTAATCTAAGTGGAAATACCAAATACCTCTTAAATGTTATGAGGATTTCTGCCTTTACCACCCTTTCAGGCAGCGAGTTCCAGATTCCCAACACCCTCTGGGTGAAAAAATTCTTCCTCACATCCCCTCTAAACCTCCTGCCCCTTACCTTAAATCTATGCCTCCTGGTTATTGATCCCTCCACAAAGAGGAAAAGTTCCTTCCTGTCTACCTGATCTATGCCCCTCATAATTTTATACACTTCAATCATGACCCCCCTCAATCTCCTCTGCTCCAGGGAAAATAACCCCAGCCAATCCAATCTCTCCTCATAACTAAAACTCTCCAGACCAGGCAATATCCTGGTAAATCTCCTCTACACTCTCTCTAATGCAATCACATTCTTCCTATAATATGGATTCCAGAACTGCACACAATACTCTAGCTGTGGCCTAACCAGCGTTTTATACTGTTCCAGCATAACCTCCCTGCTCTTATATTCTATGCCTTGGCTAATAAAGGCAAGTATCCTATATGCCTTCTTAACAACCTTATCTACCTGTCCCGCTACCTTAAAGGGCCGGAGGACATGCACACCAAGGTCCCTCTGATCCTCGGTACTTCCAAGGGTCCTACCATTCATCTTGTATTCCCGTGCCTTGTTTGTCCTGCCTAAGTGCATCACCTCATACTTACAGAATCGCACAGTGCAGAAGAGGCCTTCAGCCCATTGAGGCTGCACCAACACTTAAGAAACATCTGACCTACCTACCTAATCCCATTTACCAGCACTTGGCCCATAGCCTTGAATGTTATGATGTGCCAAGTGCTCATCCAGTTACTTTTTAAAGGATGTGAGGCAACCCGTCTCCACCTTTCCCAGATTAAATTCCATTTGCCACTGATCAGCCCAACTGACCAGCCCATCTATATCCTCCTGTAATCTAAGGCTATCCTCCTCACTATTTACCACCCCACCAATTTTCAGGTCATCCGTGAACTTACTGATCAACCCTCCTACATTCAAGCCTAAATCATTTATATATACCACAAACAGCAAGGGACCCAACACTGATCCCTGTGGAACCCCACTGGACACAGGCATCCAGTCACAAAAACACCCCTCAACCATCACCCTCTGCTTCCTGCCACTCAGCTAATTCTGGATCTAATTTGCCAAATTGCCTTGGATCCCATGGGCTCTTACCTTCGTTATCAATCTGCCATGCGGGACCTTATCAAAAGCCTTGCTGAAGTCCAAGTAGACTATATCAAATGCATTGCCTTCAACTACATACCTGGTCACCTCTTTGAAAAATTCAATCAAATTGGTCAGACATGACCTCCCCTTAACAAAACCATGCTGACTGTCCTTGATTAATCCCTGCCTCTCCATGTGTAGATTAACTCTGTCCCTCAGAATTGCTTCCAATAGTTTCCCCACCACTGAGGTTAGACTGATTGGCCTGTAGTTCCCTGGTTTATCCCTTCCTTCCTTCTTGAGTAACGGTACCACATTGGCTGTCCTTCAGTCCTCTGGCGCCTCTCCTGTGGCCAAAGAAGTATTGAAAATTATTGCCAGTGCCCCTGCTATCGCCTCCCTTGCCTCACTCAACAGCCTGGGATACATTTCATCCGGACCTGGAGATTTATCTACTTTTAAGCCTGCCAGACCACTTAGAACCTCCTCCTTTTCTATGCTAATTTCTTTAATTATATCACAGTCCTTCTGCCTGATTTCCATATCCACGTCATCCCTCTCACTTGTGAACACCGACACAAAGTATTAATTTGGCAGTTCTGCCGAAGGGCCGTGAAGGCTCGAAACGTTGACTGATTTCTTCTCCGCCGATGCTGCCAGACTTGCTGAGTTTTTCCAGGTAATTCTGTTTTTGTTTTGTTATTAATTTAGAAGCCTACCTATGTCTTCTGGCTCCACACACAAATTACCCCAATGGTCTTTAATGGGCCCTACTCTTTCCCTAGTTATCCTCTTACTCTTAAAGTAACTTTGGATTTTCCTTCATTTAACCTGCCAATGTTTTTTCATGCCCCCTTTTTGCTCTCCTAATTTTCTTTTTAAGATCCCCCCTACACATTCTATACTCCTTTAGGGCCTCCACTGTTTTGAGCCCCCGGTATCTGCCATGAGCCTCCCTTTTTCTCTTTACCCAATCCTGTATATCCCTCTACATCCAGGGTTCCCTGGATTTGTTGGTTCCAACCTTTGTCTTTACTGGAATATGTTGGCCCTATACTCTCCCTATTTACTTCTTGAATGAGTCCCACTGCTCTGACGCAGATTTACCTAAAAGTAGCTGCTCCCAGTCCACTCTGGCCAAATCATATTTGATCTTATTAAAGTTGGCCTTCCCCCAATTTAGAACTCTGATTTCTGGCCCATCCTTGTCCTTTTCCATAACAACCTTGAAGTCCCACTGCTCTGACGCAGATTTACCTAAAAGTAGCTGCTCCCAGTCCACTCTGGCCAAATCATATTTGATCTTATTAAAGTTGGCCTTCCCCCAATTTAGAACTCTGATTTCTGGCCCATCCTTGTCCTTTTCCATAACAACCTTGAATCAAACGGCGTTATGATCACTATCTGCAAAATGCTCCCCCACTGATACCTCTACCACTTGCCCGGCATTATTCCCTAAAACTAAATCCAGGACCACCCCCTCTCTTGTAAGACCTTCTACGTACTGGCTTAAAAAGCTCTCCTGGATGCATTTTAAGAATTCCACTCTCTCTAAACCTATCACACCATGACTAACCCAGTTAATGTTGGGGAAGTTGAAATCCCCCACTATTACTACCCTATTATTTTGACGCTTCTCTGAAATTTGCCTACCATCTGCTCTTCTGTTTCTCTCTGACTGTTTGGGGGCCTATAGTACACTCCCAGCAATGTGATTGCTCCTTTTATGTTTTTCAATTCTACCCCTTTGTCTTCATTTGAGGAGCCTTCGAAGATGTCATCCCTCCTTACTGCTGTAATTGATTCCTTGATCAATATTGCGATACCCCCCCCTTTTACCTCCTTCCCTGCCTTGCCTGAAGACCCTATATCCTGGAATATTGAGCTGCCAATCCTGCCCCTCTCTCAACCATGTCTCTGTGACAGCAATGACATCATACTTCCATGTGTTAATTTGTACCCTCAACTCATTTGCCTTATTTGTCAGACTCCTTGCATTAAAATAAATACCATCCAACCTTGCCAAGCTCCCTTGTGCCTTAACTGGCCTATAATTTCTATGCCTTCCAGATTCATTTGCTCTCTCTTCTAATTTTGGCTGTGCATCTTCCCCTGCTGAACCTCCTTTCAGGATCCCATCCCCCTGCCATGTTAGTTTAAACCCTCCCCAACAGTACTAGCAAATCTCCCTGCAAGGATGTTGGTCCCACTCCAGTTCAGGTGTAACCCGTCCGCCTTGTACAGGTCCCACTGCCCCCAGAAATGGTCCCAATGTCCCAGAAATCTAAAGCCCTCCCTCCTGCACCATCTCTCCAGCCACACATTCATTTGGACTAACCTCTTATTTCTATACTCACTAGCGCGCGGCACCGGAAGTAATCCAGAGATTACTACCTTTGAGGTCCTGTTTTTAAATCTGTTTCCTAGTTCCCCAAATTCTGCAGGACCTCATCCCTCTTTCTACCTATGTCCTTGGTATCAATATGTACCACGATCTCTGTATGCTTGCCCTCCTCCTTTAGAATGCCCTGCAGCCATTCAGTGACATCCTTGACCCTGGCACCAGGGAGGCAACATACCATCCTGGAGTCACGTCTACGGCTACAGAAATGCCTGTCTGTTCCCCTTACTATTGAGTCTCCTACCACTATTGCTCTTCCCCTCTTTTTCTACCCCACCTGTGCAGCTGAGCCACTCACAGTGCAATGAGCATGGCTGCACTCCCCAGAGGAACAGTCACTCTCACCATTTTCCAACACAGAAAAATGGTTCTCGAGCAAGATGCACCCTGGGGATTTCCTGACTAGCCTCCTGACACCTTACTTCGGACTGATGGTCACCCATTCCCTCTCTGTCTGCGCTTCCATAAGCTGTGGGGTGACCATGTCTAAAAACGTGCTATCCACGAAACTCTCAGCCTCACGGATGCACCTCAGTGCCTCCAGCTGCCGCTCAAGCTCCGAAACTCAGAGCTCAAGTAGCTGCAGCTGGTGGCACTTCCCGCACACATGGTTGACGCAAGGAGCGCCTAGGACTTCCCACATGTTGCAGGCAGTACATAACATGGGACTGAGCTGCCCTGCCATACCTCTAGTTGAAAAAAACCCCTTACTTTAAGTTAAATATTTAAGTAAAAAAACGTTTAATTATTTATGTACTTTAAATAAAAACTAGAACCCTTTGCCTTTCCTAAGCTTAATCTGGAGAAAAAACTGGAGAAAGAATATCAGAATGGAAACTAATTAACATATTATTATCACTTATAATTATTTAAATAAGGGTGTTTGACATTGGAAGCCCCTCCAAGCACCATTGTCTCTGGTTTCTGATGTTCTGCTGTTGGTATAAAACACTAGAATGCAGCAAATTTCATTCCTTTTGAGAGACAAACACCTTTTGTTTCCAACATTTTCCTGTGATCAGCCCCTGTCCACTCCTATCCTACTTTTTCATTTCCCTGTGGTTGCAGTTGGAATGTTGCAAATATTGGAATTTCCCACCTTTGACTGCTTCAACTTTTTTATTTCAGCTCATTTTTAAACACCGGGACTGTCCTACGGATGTTGTGTATTCCCTGACAGCATATTTCTGGGACTGTACAAGAGACAAGAGAATGTCAGAAAAGATATAGGGCATATGCGGTCACACTCATCAACAGCCATCTTACCAACACCCCTTGCTGTGCTTTCCAATGGAGAAATGCTGGACTTCTCCTGCAATTGAGATAATGGCAGGTTGGTTGCATCAAATAATCATTCAAAGCAAGGGATGATGAAGGAAAGGGTCAGAAAACGTAAAGCTTTGAGGAATTGGATTCTGAACAAAATGAGATCCCCCAGTCAATCCAGAAGAACACACGTGAGGCCTGTTCCAAAGGAATTGGAAAGCAAACAGCACAAAGAAAACTAGCACAGAAGTTTTGACAATGGGAAGAAGTGAATTGTAGGCATGGGATGAAATTTGACCTTGCAGAAAGGAAGGAAAGAAGAAAGGAAGGAAAGTGTCAATCTGTCATAACTGGGACAGTGAAGCTTTAATGTGCCGAGTCACGGACTGAATATCAACTCTTGCCACTCTCAGGTGATATACTTTCCCCACTGCACTCTACATAAGAACATAACATAAGAACATAAGAACTAGGAGCAGGAGTAGGCAATTCAGCCCCTCGAGCCTGCCCTGCCATTCAATATGATCATGGCTGATCTCATTTCGGCCTCAACTCCAATTTCTCACCCTCTCCCCATAACCTTTCAACCCGTTACTAATTAAAAATCTGTCTATCTCCTCCTAAAATTTATTCAGCGTCCCGGCATCCACTGCACTCTGAGGTAGTGAATTCCACAGATTCATGACCCTTTGAGAAAAGTAATTCCTCCTTATCTCTGATTTAAATCTACCACCCCTTAGCCTAAAACTATGGCCTCTCGTTCTAGAATGGCCCACAAGGGGAAACATCCGCTCTACATCTACTTTGTCTATCCCCTATAGCGTCTTATATACCTCAATTAGATCTCCTCTCATCCTTCTAAACTCTAGCCAGTATAGGCCTAAACTGCTCAATCTCTCCTCATAAGACAAGCCCTGCATCTCTGGAATCAATCTAGTGAACCTCCTCTGAACCGCTTCCAATGCAACTACATCCTTCCTCAAGTAAGAGGACCAAAACTGTGCACAGTACTACAGGTGCGGTCTCACTAATGCCTTGTACAGTGCAACACTTTCCTATTTTTATACTCTATTCCTTTAGCAATAAATGCCAAAATTCCATTTGCCTTCCTTATTACCCGCAGGTACTGCATACTAGCTTTCAGCGATTCATGCACGAGGACACCCAGATCTCTCTGCACTGAAGCATTCTGAAGTTTCTCTCCATTTAAATAATAAGTCACCTTTTTATTCTTCCGACCTCACACTTATCCACGTTAAATCCCATCTGCCAAATTTTGGCCCATTCACCTAACCTGTCCATATCCATTTGTAAATTTCTTATTTCTTCATTGCAACTTCTTTTCCACCTATTTTGGTGTCATCTGAAAATTTAGCTACAGTACCTTCTATCCCTGGATCCAAGTCATTAATGTAGATTGTAAATAGTTGGGGACCAATGACTGAACCCTGTGGCACCCCAATAGTTATAGCTTGCCATCCAGAAAAAGACCCATTTATTCCAACTCTCTGCTTTCTGTTGGTTAGTCAGTCCTCTATCCAAACTAATATATTACTCCTAACTCTGTGTGATCTTATCTTGTGTATTAATCTTTTGTGCGGCACCTTCAGCGAGGGATGATCCAGATATACATCTACAGGATCCCCATTATCCACTTTGCTTGTCACATCTTCAAAGAACTCTAGCAAATTAGTCAAACACAATTTACTCTTCATAAAACCATGCTGACTCTGATGGATTGCATTTTGACTTTCCAAATGCCCCATTACTACTTCCTTAATAATGGATTCCAACAATTTCCCAATGACAGACATTAAACTAACTGGTCTATAGTTTCCTACTTTCTGCCTCTCCCTTTTTGAATATTAGCATTTTTCCAATCCACTGGAACCTTTCCAGAATCCAGGGAATTTTGGAATATTATAGCCAATGCATCCACTATCTCCGCTGCCACTTCCTTTAAGCCTGGGATGTAGGCCATCAGGTCCTGGGGACTTGTCACCCTTTAATCCCAATAGTTTGCTCAGTACTTTTTCTCTAGTGATGGTGATTGTTCTAAGTTCCTCCTTCTCTATACCCTCTGCACTACCTGTTACTATTGGGGTGGTACTAGTGTCCTCCACCATGAAAACTGAGGCAAAATATTGATTAAGCATCTCTGCCATTTCTGCATTCCCCATTATTAACTTCCCACTCTCATCCTCCAAGGGACCAACATTCACTTTAGCTACTCCCTTTCCTTTTATACACTTGTTGAAGCTTTTGCTATCAGTTTTTACATTTTGCGCTAGTTTTCTTTCATAATTTACCTTTGCTCTTTTTATTATTTTTTTAGTAACCCTTTGTTTATCTTTAAAAGTTTCCCAATCTTCCAGCCTGCTACTGACCTTTGCAATTTGTTATGCCTTAGTTTTTGCCTTTATGTTATCTTTAACTTCCTTGCTTAGCCATGGATGCTTTTTCCCCTCTTATCATCTTCCTCTTTGGAATATATTTTACTTGGGAGGAACTGAATATCTCCTTAAATATCTGCCACTGTTCCATCAACTGTCCTACCTTGTAGTCTTCCTGCCCAGTCCACCAGGGCCAAATCTGCCCTCATGCCTATGAATTACCTTTGTTTAACTCCAGAGCACTAGTGTGGGACTCAAGTTTCTCGCTCTCAAACTGAATTTGAAATTCTAGCATGCTATGATCACTCTTCCCTAGAGGATCCTTTACTATGAGGTCATTAATTAATCTCATCTCATTACACAAAACCAAATCCAGAATAGCCTGCTCCCTGGTTGGTTCCACAACATATTGCTCCAAGAAACAATCTCTAATACACTCGATGAACTGTCCCTCGAGGCTAATCTCGTCATTTTTATTAGTCCAGTCTATTTGCATATTAAAATCACCCATAATTATTGCTGTGACTTTCTTACATGCTCCCAGTATTTCCTAGCTTATACTGTGCCCTCCTGCTGAACTATTGTTTGGGGACCTATAGATTATTCCCACCAGGGACTTCTTTCCCTTGCTATTTCTTATTTCTACCCAAACTGATTCTACATCTTGCTCCCCGGTGCCTATATCATTCCTCACTATAGCACTGATCTCTTCCTTTACTAACAAAGCTACACCACCTCCTTTGCCTACCTGCCTATCCTCCCGAAACACTGAGTACCCTTGGATATTCAACTCTCAAACCTGTTCTCCCTGCAACCATGTCTCAGCAATCGCCATCAAATCATACCTATTTATCTCTATTTGCATTGTTAACTCACTAGTTTTATTCCAAATGCTGCGTGCATTCAGATACAAAGCCTTTAAATTTGCCCTATTGTCCATTTTCCCTACCCCTATATGATTCTTTGGTGCAATATGGCATTCACACACTCTGACCCTTCCTTTCACTTTTTGATAACAATCAGCCTTGTCACTAACCTGAAGCTTTGATTTTTTATATTTCCATGCAACTGAACCCTCCCCCAACTATTTAGTTTAAAGCCCTATCTACAAGACTAGCTATGCAATTCGCCAGGACACTGGTCCCAGGATAATTCAAGTGGAGCCCATCCGAATGGAATAGCTCCCTCTTTCCCCAGTACTGGTGCCAATGTCCCATGAATTTGAACCCATTTCTCCCACACCAATCTTTGAGCCACACATTTACCTCTTTAATCTTATTGACCCTGTGCCATTTAGCTCGTGGCTCAGGTAGAAATCCGGAGATTATTACCTTTTTGGTTCTGCTTTTTAATTTAGCCCCTAGCTGCTCGTATTCCCTCAGCAGAACTTCTTTCCTCGTTCTAGCTATATTGTTGGTACCTACGTGGACCACGACAACTGGACCTTTCCCCTCCCACTCCAAGTTCCTCTGCAGCCCAGATGAGATATCCTTAACCCTGGCACCAGGTAGGCAACATAGCCTTCGGGACTTTCGATCCTGGCTACAGAGAACAGCACCTAACTATACTATCCCTGATTACAACTACATTTCTCTTTTCTCTTCCCACTTGAATGGCTCCCTATACCACGGTGCTATGGTCAGTTTGCTCATCCTTCCTACAGTCCCCGCTCTTGTCCACACAGGCAGCAGGAATCTCAAACCTGTTGGATAAGGGCAAGGGCTGAGGCTCCTGCAGTGCTATTTCCTGGATCCCTGTACCTGCCTCACTCATTGTCACACCCTCCTGTCCCTGACCACTGGCCGAATTTAAGGTAGCTAATTTAAGGGGTGTGACTGTCCCCTGAAACACAGCATCCAGGTAACTCTCCCCCTCCCTGATGTGTCGCAGTGTCCGAAGCTCAGACTCCAGCTCATCAACTCTGAGCCGGAGTTCCTCGAGCAGCCAACATTTGCTACAGGTGTGGTCACTAGGAACCACAATGGGGTCCACCAGCTCCCACATCATGCAGCAACAACAAATCGCCTGGCCCTACATCTCTATTTTATTTAATTCATTTTTCAATTTGTTTTTAAATTTCCTACTGGTCTTTAGTTTATCAATCTGTAAAATATTTCTCCTATTTACCTTTAATCTGAAAGCAAGTTAGAATCGAGATTCAAAATACACTTTTTAAAATCAACTGGAACTTGCTCTCTCTGCTGAGTTGAAGCTGAAGTGTTAGATCTCCAATCCTGGGCCCCAGTAGTCACCTTTAATCTGAAATCAACTTAGAATAGGTAGTTCAAACTAGCAGTTACTTACCAACCAATGAACTTACAGTTTTCCTGTGATGTCACTGTTTTTTTTTCACTCGGCGATGGTGACTGCAGAGGACACTCTTCCCAAACTGCTTCACGGCAACAGTGACCGCAGAGGACAGTCTTCCCAGACTTCTTCACGGCAACGGTGACTGCAGAGGACACTCTTCCCAGACTACTTCACGGCGACAGTGGCCGCAGAGGACACTGTTCCCAGACTGCTTCACGGTGACAGTGACCGCAAAGGACACTCTTCCCAGACTGCTTCATGGTGACAGTGACCGCAGAGGACACTCTTCCCAAACTGCTTCACGGCGACGGTGACCGCAGAGGACACTCTTCCCAGACAGCCTCACGGCAACAGTGACTGCAGAGAATACTCTTCCCAGACTGGTTCCCGGCGATGGTGACCACAGAGGACACTCTTCCCAGATTGCTTCACGGCGATGGTGACTGCAAAGGACACTCTTCCCAGACTGCTTCACGGCGACGGTGGCTGCAGAGGACACTCTTCCCAGACTGCTTCCTGGCAATGGTGACCGCAGAGGACATTCTTCCCAGACTGCTTCATGGCAACAGAGTGACTTGACCCCATTAGATGGGTTTACGCTGAATCTCAGCATATGTCCCTAAGACCCAATTTGTTTAAATTTAGTTAATTATAATATTCTCTCTCCAGAGGCAGATGGCACAGAGCCGACCAATGTATGGACACTGGTCGACACTCGATCACTCCTCTTATACTTCACCCATAATGCTGGGGGATGCATGTGGCAACTCCTGGTCCCTTTTGTCACCATTTGAGTAATTACTGAACCTGAAGGGAGAGAGCCAAGACCCCATGTCCCTCTGAAGTATTTTGATGACATGTCACTAGCCATGAAACTTTCATCCAACTGATGTAGAATCCAGTCTCTGTCACTTTGCAAGTGGGAGGGTGATCCTCTCTATTGAACCAGTGCTGTCCTTGTGTCTCTTTCTGTCATCAGCAGCAGGACATCCCATCACCATCTCCTAAATCAAAAACCAGGCTGACCTTACTGAGTCCTTCCCTTAGTTCACAGACTTCCCTACAATCTGTTGTGGAGCCAGGTGTAGACCTGATAGAAGCAGAATGGGAGTGAAGGGAAAGTCAAATAAACTGATTGTGGGAATTTTAGGGGGCTTTGTTCAGTAAAATGCACAAAAGAATCTGTACATCCTAGTGGTAGTGATATTAGTCCCATTACTCGAGTAAGAATTTGCTGACAAGCTGTTGGACAAATACTTTCTGTGCTGTTCACTAAGGTAGTGGTTTGTGGAGGGTGCGGAGGGCATGGAGAGAGGGGCTGGAGGTTGGGAAGTGGGTGGTGCAGTGGGTTTGAGAGTGAGGAAACGGGATTAGGAATGGGGTGGTGCAAGATTTAGGGTCTTGAGTTATCAAACCCTTCTAATTAAAATCTCTGTTCCAAATTCTTAATTTCTAACACTAGAATCCCCAGTTGTGCCTGACCTAACAAGGTACAAATAACTAGTACTTATTAATTAAGTAGAATTTATTAAGCAAGATTTTACACGTACTTAACAAAAAATAATGAAGACAACATCCCTCACGTTCCTAGGATTCCTTGAGCATTGCCAGCACAGACGATGTTTTTCTTTTTGTCTGTCTCTGAAGTGATGTTGAACTGAAGAATCATACCACAAAAGCTGTGGTAAAGCTGTGCCAACAAAGACTCAGATTTTCCAACTTTTATTCCCACTTCTCATTATTCCAGGATCCCTTATTTACAAACAGTCCAAATTCACTTCTTCCATTGCCTTTGGGTATAGGTCATCTGGTGTCACCCCACCTCTGTAACTACAGTCATATAAAGCCAAATGTCCATCCCTTGTCCCCTGGGCTTCTAGAGTTTACATTCCATTGTGAACAAATGACACATTTCCTTTAGATACAGAGCAGTTACAATGTCACACCCTCTTCAACATATTTAACCCAAGTCCCATTGAACTATTTAAAACGTGGTTAAAAATAAAATCTATGGATATTACATCAGACCAACAATGAACCCTAAAAATTAATAGTATTATCAAAATCCAATGGTGCCCGCCTCGAGGAAGAAAATGTACTAACATTGGTTCCACACCTAACCTACATTTAATCTGACTCAATCCACCTAAAATTCAATGTTGGTTGGAAATATTTGATCCTTTATATAAGAACTGAAACATCGTATTAGCCCTCCATATGCCAATTGAGGACAGTACCAAAAACTTTGCTAATATTAGTCAGATTTACCAAGACTTTAGTTGCGGAAGCTAGTGCCTTAAAACCCGTTTGACTCCATGGGATAGTTCCTCACCAGAAATAACAAATTCTTTGACAACTACTTTTCCAGTGTGCCATTTGTTTCCCAGGCATGTTATACTCGATATACCTGTGCTAAACCCTTAATTATACAAATGTTTATAGTGAATTGATAAGTAAACAAGCCCTTATATACCTGTCTTTTACCCTTAAAGATAATATTTCTTCTATGACTCTTCACAATCTCTCTCCAATCTGTTCTAAAACCCAATTTTTATTCTCAATTCTCCAGTTCTTCCCTTGAATCTATCTTATGGATATTCCCTATCATTATTTTCCTAACCCTTCAATCGCCTCACACAAATTAATTTTATTTTGTTTTATTCCCTCTAACCAATCATTGTTGAGACAGTTTCTCTAGTTAGTATGTGTCAATACCTTGATAAACAAAAATTCTTTCTTACAGTACTAGCCATCTTAACCATGCCGTGGCGCTATTGTCCAGTAACTAAACATGTTTGAGACCCATTCTTCAGTGCATTTTACCATGCATTTTCCCATGTTAGTCACTCTACACCATTGCGAAAGACACTAGTCCAACCACAACTGCAGACTCGCATTGGTATCTCAATATCATGTCACCCTTTCTGGACTTCATGTGATCTTATCAAAAGACCAGGGTATGACATGTGGGGGTCTCTATGGCCGAATCTTTGCTTAACTCTCACTCCATGGCCCCAATGCCTTGGATGATGGCCAAACAATCAAACTCTAGTCTCTTAAAAAAAATTCACAGGGCAGAATTTTCCATGCACGCTGGCATCAGGCATCAGGCAGGTGTGAGTGGACAATATGGCAGGAAGGCCATAAATCAGTTTCACCCCATCGTGAAACACATTTGCAACCGTCTGCTCTGCCTGTCAATGGTGGGCCGTGTTTCCCACCACTGGGCATTGGGAACTTCATTGTAATACTCTACATATAAGCCCAGTCCACTGGAATCATCCCCCCACACTGGATCATCTGCCTACACCGGCGGGAAAACATGCCGGTGCAGAACACGTCTTGACAAGTGTGATGTGGAGAAGTCTGGACTTACCCGCCAGGGCCTTGCTCACATAGTGGACATCTGAGGAGCAGACGATTCTGGACCCCGCAGCAATGGGACCCTGGAGGAATGTCCATGGCTGCTGGGTGGATTCTCATGGACATGGCTCTGCCGTGAAACAGCTCATGCAAGGTAGAAAATCACCGTTGAGGGTCTACTTCGGGACTTCAGTGTCTTGGCCATGGTCTGCTCTGAATGATTGTCAAGAGCGTGGTGAAGAAGGTCCAGTTGTGAGTGGGAGAGGAAGATCTAGGTTTGACTGGGAGGTGAAGGTGTGTCAGGGGTGGGTGAGGTTGGAAGGGAGGAATGAAGGTGTTGGGGATTGAGGTTGGGAGGGAGGGGAATGAAGGTGTCAGGGGTGACATTGGGAGGGAGGAGTACGGGGGAGCAGGAGGGGGTAATGGGGAGAATACGGCAACTGGAGAGGTAAGTGTAAGGAGGAGGAAGGTGTAAAGGAAGGAATTTGAAGGAGGGAAGGAGAATGGAGGGGGGGGAAGGAGTCCAGGTGTGTGTATGGAGATCTCCATGGGGAGGGTGGTGGATGCCATGGGGACCCTGGTCCAGCAGAACGTGGAAGTGTGTGCAGACCTGCACTTTATCATGGTAGCCATGGGTGAGTTCCTGCAGTGGAAACGCGAGAGAGAAACGGGGAACCTCGATGTCCCTCCAGGTGCTCCTTCCCATCAAGGAGTCAGGCCAGGGCCGTTGGGCATCCAAAAGGAAGAGGAGCAGAGCTGGGTGCCCCTGGGTCATCCACTCAGGAATCTCTCCCTGCGAGTTCCCTTTGCCTGTGACCCCCCTCAACCTCGTCCTTTGTTCATCAGAGAGCAGGCGGATGCAATCCTCTGACTCATGTGCCACTCTGTTGAGGGCTTCCAACAGCTCTGTGTGATAATCCCCCACCTTCTGCTGACTCTCCACGATGAGTTGGAAGGCCAAATCCAGAGGCTCATCATCTGACTCGGACCTCATGGATGCCTCTTCCCCAGCAGTCTTCCAAGTGCTGGGGAGCTCAGCTGAACCTGCCCCCTCCAGCTGCAGACACGTGTCCGTGCAGATTGCGAACTGAGCCTGCTCTAGATCTAGGTCCCACCGAGGTACGTGTCTCTGTGCTGGTGGAGGGTGTGGGTAAGTGCTGTGATGGGTTTTCCAGGCTGCTTATTTCCAGCTCTTCAAAGGAGGAGGTGTCCTCTTGACTGGAGGTGAGGATGTGGCTGGAGCTGAGGGATTGGCTGGCTGAGGGTGTCGGTAGCTTGGCAGATCTCCCTATGAACCAAAGTAGAGATAATTAGTGCATGGCAGCAGAGTCAAAAGCAGGAGAGAGAGCACTCACAGCTGCATTGAGAGAGGGATGATGTGGTGCAGGATCGGCATGAGGATGTTCGCCGCCAGCTTCATTGTCACCGGAGGCTTAGTCCATGTCCTCACCAGTCAGCGCGATGGCACACTCCTCAAAGTGAGTGATGGGGCTAATTTCAGCACTCCACCCCTGGGACCTCTCCCTGCTGTTGTGAGCCAGCTTCTCCTTCATGAAAATAGGTGGAGAGAGTGTGAGCAGGACACATGGCACTGCCTGGAATGTTTGTGTGTTGAGCAGAGCCATGGACAGGATGAGGCGGTGAGCTCCAGGGGATATGAGCCTGATGGAGATGTGAGAGCGTGTGAGAGAGTTAGTGGTGTTGTCCTTTGAGGTGTGAGATCCCTGTGGATGTGTGATGGGTTTGTGAGTGTGTGAGCTGTGAGTGATGAGAAGAGTGACTTTCCCTGGCGGAACGGATGAGATCATTCATCCTTTTGCGACACTGGATGGATGTCCTCTTTTACAGGGCGTTGGCACTGACCACCGCTGTCACTGCCTCTCACGCTGGATTGCTGACCTTGCTGGTTGGACTTTTCCCAGAGCAAAGGTAGAGAACATCGCGAGGGCCTCCACGGCATCGAAAAGGCATTCCAGGGACGCATCACTGAATCGGGAGGCTGCAGTCTTCTTGCCTTTCAGGGCCATGTCTTCCGTGCAGCAGTCCTGGGCTGGAAGCACTGATAGGTGTGTGTGCGGCAGCGCTTTAAATATGGTGCCCGGCATGAGCAAGTGACAAGGTGATGGCATGGTGGGTGAATCTGAGCCTGCCCGCCATGGAAGTGGCATGTTGCCCTGGAATGCATAATTAATAAGGCAGGTTTGGAACAATACGACATGAAAAGCTGCCATTGTGGCCAGAGAATAAAACATTCTTTCTCCCCCCTGCCACTGCACTTAGTGCAAATCCGGGACAAGTCTGCCCATAGACAAGAACACAAACATAACCAAGAGAAACCTGTCAAATTTAATCTACACTTGCCTGACTTTTGCTAAAACTTACATTGATACCAGAATACACCCACAATGTTTATCCCAGGATGTTATTGTGCATTTTTCTTTAGCTTTCTTATGCTTAACCACTTTTTCTTCATGCAATTTACACATCCCATTAGTTATCATCCTATCTCATTCATGAGCATTGAAGAAACTTTACTGTCTAAAACAATATTTGGCTTTTCCTTCAGAAATCAAACATTCTATATGATTCCAGGCCTTAACATGTTTTGTATGTTTATTCATTTAATTCCTTACCAATTAGTTCTTTTTCTTTGTCGTAGATGTTGTTGTGATTCTAAATTCCCAATAGTCATAGCCCAAAATTCTGTCTCCTATTAGCATGATCGAAGTTGGTTTAAAACATAAACTATGTCCCCTTAAGGCTCAAATGTGCAGGTAAAATGTAGCTCAACCGATTTTCAACTCACCTTTATGCATGCAAATTGTAGAGGAAACTCCTTTATTATCTCATTATTGTTCTTGACCATTCTTTTTCCTAGTTCATGCATAGCGTGAGCTGCACAAATCATACATTTCAATCTTCTCCTAAAATTTCAGTTTCCATTCCATAACCTCAGATGATAACCACTGATGATGGAAAATCCTAGTATCTGTTGGAACTTCATTGACACTCCCCAGACTTAACGCTATCTCTCCATCTGCATATCACCTCACTCATGAACATATAACATTCCTTACCCTTTTACAGGAGTGTTATTAATTCCTAAGCCATTAGCATGTAAGTACATAGAATTAAAACTTCAGATTATGCATGTTCACATATGTGTTACCTGAGATAACACTTTACTCATTATAGGTAACCCACCAAAATAAAACAGATATTGCTTAATTATAAATTATCCCAAATTCAAATAGAGACATCATGGGCTGAGAATATGTTCAATTTATCTCTCTTCAAATGACAAAGAAGTACTTCCTTGGCACTCAGAAACCACCCAGACTGCCTTTCCATTACCCTTTGTTTTTCCAACATGAAAATGTATTTATCCCTTAAACTTCAGATCAATTTCCCTTTGAATGCATGGAATAGCAACTCAGATCAATTTATTTTATCAATTCAATATCAGGAACAAATAGATCCAGGCTTGGTGGTGATAACATCAAGTTATCAGGAACATGTACCATGTTTTAAATTATGCTTTTAATCCAGATCACAATTCTTATTTTTTTAACTCAGTGTTGAAACTATTACTGCAAAATCACAATTTAGAAAAAAAACATTAAAACTTGAAACACACAAACAAAAATCTATGCAAATTGTTTATTACACTGACTGGTGGAAGCTTCCCATTTTCTTCTTCCCAGGCAGTCCCTTGGGGTCGAGGATGACTTGCTTCCACACTGAAAACAAGGAGTCCAATACGTGACTTACACTCCCTGTCACAGGTGGGGCAGACGGTGGTAGGGGGAACGGGCGGTTGGGGTGCCCGGGTTGCCATGCGCTCCTTTCATTGTTGACGCTTGGCTTCAGTTAACCCTTGGTGGTGTGACTTCCTGGATGCTTTCCCTCCAATTTGAGCAGCTTGGACGAGGGATTCCCGGATGTTGGTGGGGATGTTGTACTTTTCAAGGAGGCTTTGAGGGTGTCCTTGAAGCATTTCCTCTGCCCTCCTGGGGCTTGCTTGCCGTGTCGGAGCTCTGAGTAGAGCGCTTGTTTTGGGAGTCTCGTGTCAGACATGTGGACGATGTGGCCCGCCCAGCGGAGCTGATCGAGTGTGGTCAATGCTTCAATGCTGGAGATGTTGGCCTGAGCGAGAACACTGACGTTGGTGTGCCTATCCTGCCAATGGATTTGCAGGATCTTGTGGAGGCAGCGCTGGTAATACTTCTCCAGAGATTTAAGGTGTCTGCTGTACATTTTCACACACATTTCCACAGCATTTAACTTTGCTTTCATTCAATCTTAACAATTTGAAACTGAAATCAAAATAGAATATTCAAAGACAACAAAGGAAATAGATTAAGACAGTTGTCTTGATTCTTCCTTCAAACATTAATTGAAACGAAAAGAAAAAGATGAATCCTCACAAGAAAACTTGTTATTACAAAAAGTTTGTAAATTAAACAACAGCCTTTCACAGCCATAGGGGCCTTTGAGATTTCCACTTAGAATAGAAGCTCAAGCAACAAAGCTTCCATTTTCTTTGCCCGAGTGTCTATCTCATTATCTCCCTAGAAGCGCCCCTCTCTTGCCAGAACAAAGCAATTCCTTTAACGACTTAAACATCATTCTCTATTATTTTATCATAACTTATCCTTCTCCTCACTTAAAGCAATTTAAAATATAACAGTCTCTCTTACTGCAGCTGTACCTAGAGACCTGTACTGAGACCACACCTAGAGTATTGTTTGCAGTTTTGGTCTCCTTACCCAAGAAAGGATATACTTGCCATAGAAGGAGTGCAGTGAAGGTTCACTAGGCTGATACCGGGGATGGCAGTACTGTCATATGAGGAGAGATTGGGTCAACTAGGCCTGCATTCACTGGAGTTTAGAAGAATGAGAGGGAATCTCATTGAAACGTATAAAACTCTGACAGGACTGGATAGACTGGATGCAGGGATGATGTTTCCTCCGGCTGGGGGTGGGTCTAGAACAAGGGGTCGCAGTCTTAGGATATGAGGTAGACCATTTAGGACTGAGATGACGAGAAACTTTTTCACTCAGAGGGTGGTGAGCTTGTGGAATTCTCTGCCACAGAAGGCTGTGGAGGCCAACTCACTGAATATATTTAAGAAGGAAATAGATTTCTGGACTCTAAAGGCATCATGGTTTATGAGGAGAGAGCGGGTGTATGGCGTTGTGATAGAGGAGCAGCCATGATCACATTGAATGGTGGAGCAGGCTCAAAGGGCCGAATGGCCTACTCCTGCTCTCTAACCCAACTAACATAACCAGATCACAGAGGGCTAACTAATTTAATTCCATGACACGGACACTAGACACTGAGGGCGGAATCATCCCAGTACATTAGTGGGAGTCAGTGGCACAGTGGATATTGTCACTAGACTAGTATTCCAGAGACCTAGGGTAATGTTCTGGGGACTTGGGTTTGAATCCCACCATGGCAGATGGTGAAACTTGAATTCAATAAAAATCTGGAATTAAAAGTCTGGTAATGACCACAAAACCATTGTTGTAACAAACCCATCACTAATGTCCTTGGGGGAAGGAATGTCTACATGTGACTCCAGACTCACAATGTGGTTGACTCTTAAATGCCATCTGAACAATGCCCACATCCCAAGAATGATATAAAAAAAACATTTACATACACTAACAGTGATTATTTCACTTCATCAACTTTACACATCCTGTCCAGCATTCCCTGGAAGATTAAAAACACCTGGTGCTCTGCTTACAGGATCTTTCCCTGAATCTAAAAAGGCTTCATTACCAGTCATTTGGATTTAGTCTTTCCCAACGTTGAACTAGTCACTGGGCTAATTGTAAGATTTTAGGTCTTGAGGCTTAAAACCCTTCTAATTAAAATCTGTAAGTTCTGAATTCTTAATTTCTAACACTAGGGTCCTCAGTTTTTTTGACCTAACAAGGGTATGAATAACTAGTATTTATGAATCAAGTAGAATATATTAAGCAAGATTTTACATATACTTAACAAAAAATAATGAAGACAACATGGAAGTTCCTTATCCCTCAAGTTCCTAGGATTTCTTGAGCATTGCCAGCACAGGCGATGCTTTTTCCTTTTTCTGTCTCTGAAGTGGTGTTGAACTGTGTCACCGAAGAATCATACCACAAAGACTCAGATTTTCCAATTTTTATCCCCACTTCTCATTATTCCAGAATCTCTTATTTGCAAATAGTCCAAATTCACTCTTCATTGTCTTAGGGTGCAAGTCACCTGGTGTCACCCCACCTCTGTAACTACAGTCATGTAGACTACGGACAAATATCCATCCCTTGTTCCCTGGGCCCCCAGAGTTTACATTCCATTGTGAACGAATGATACTTTCCTTTTGATACAGAGCAGTTACAATGTCACATCCTCTTCAACATATTTAACCCAAGTCCCACTGATACTAAAGCCATTAAGAACAAATGTTAATAACACTTCCTACAATAATGTCAAAACAAAAAGAAAAGTTTCCCTCTAATACAGATGTTCTACCCTACAGATATGGTTAATCAATTAAATCAATGTGTGTGTTTAGTTTGAAGATAGTGTCACCCTTAGCTCAAGTTACTTTTCAGACATTTCTTGAGAGTTGATAAAAAAGACTCTTAATTGCCTACAATACAATTAAAACAACATACAACTGCTCAAACCAAGACTCTCAGGCAACTTAAAATCAAAAATTAATTAAATGTAGTTCCTCATAAATAACTGCCTTCCTGTCCCTCAACTAACAGAAATTCAAACTGAACCATTTAAAAAGTGGTTAAAAATAAAATCCATGGATATTACGTCAGACCAACAACAAGCACTAAAAAAATAAGTAACATTATCAAAATCTTAGTGGGTGGAGTGAACGGGTTGGGATGGAAGTGAAGGAGGAAGTGACAGGTGGGGTGGAAGGGAGGGTGAAGGACAGTGATGGGGGCAGAGGGGAAGGAGAGGTTGAGAGAGCAGAAGTGGGTAGGGAAAGAAGTGGGGAAGAGGTGGGAAGGGGGAAGGAGAAGGGAAGGATGAGAAGGGGGTCAGGAAGGAAAGGGGAAGGGAAAGGAGAAGGAGTGGGAGGGTGGAGAGGCTGGAGGAGGTTAGGAATGGAGGGGGTAGGAGAGTGTTGGAGGGTATAGATGAGAGGTAAGGGGTTTGGGGAAGTTGGTGGAAGGATAGTGGGCAGGGGAGAGTAGGGGTGTAGGGGAAGGGACTGTGTGTAGGTGAGGTGGATGGAGTGGTGAAGTGTGGGAGTGGGGAGGGGCATGGGGAAGAGGAGGGGAGGAGAGTATTGGAGGGGTTAGATAGGAAGGGAGGGAGTGAAGAAGAGGATTAGTGAGTATGGGTAGGGGTGAGGTAGGGAATGGGCTGGGGAGGGGGAAAAGGGTGACAGGAGGATGGGGTAGGAGGGGGAGGGGATAGCAGGGTGGGGCAGAGATGAGGAATGGGTTATGGGAGAGGGATAGGAGGAAGGGATTGTGGGAGGTGCAATAGGGTAGATGGTTTAGTTAGGGGTTATGGGTGAGGTTAAATGGGAGGGAGTGGGATTGTAGGGTGTGGGGGTAGGGGGAAGGGGTAGCGGAGTGGGGGAAGAATGGGATAGATCACTAAAGGGTAGGTTTGTAGGGGGAAGGAAGTAGGGGAGCTGTTGGATGGGGATGGCGAAAGAGAGAGAGGGGTCAGGATGAGGGGGACAAGGAGCTGGTGGGACAAGGGAGAATTGGGGGGGGAAGTGTGGTATTAAGTGGGTTGCAGTAGGGGATGGGGGATGGGAGGGTAACAGAGTGAGGGAGGGGGGTAGGCGAGGGGGAAGGGCGTATGGGGTAATGGAGTGGGCTAAGGGAGGGGGTAAGGGAATGGGGAGAGCCACTCCCCTGGACAACCAGTGATGTGAGACATCCGCACCAGATGACTTATCCACTCTAAGAATAGGCAGCCATCCCAGCACATCCTGTCAATCAATATTCATCCCATCCATTACCTCTATTATCACCCCATCTATCAGTATTTTATCAGCATTCTCACCCTTGGCAAACACTGATACAAAGTACTCATTCCACATTCTAGCCTTGGCCTGCAGCTCTGGGCATATATAAGCATATATAGAGGATCAGCCATGATCATATTGAATGGTGGAACAGGCTTGATGGGCCGAATGGCCTAATCCTGCTCCTATTTTCTGTTTCTATGCCTATGTTTCTATCACTCTCTTTGTCCCTTATAGGACCCACAACACCCTACTTCCAGCTTTCACTATATCTGTATCTAATCTGTGTGTGTGATTAGATACAGATGAAATTCAATCCGTAATTATAAAAATGGAATTTATAACTCAGTCTTTATATGTCTTCCTGGTTCAGTTGATATTTTAGTTGGAGTGAAGGTCTTTTTTAAGCAAAGGATTCTCATGAGCTTCAAAGCCTCCTGTGGATGAATAGCTAGGAGGTTGGTTCTCATTTGGATTTGGAAGCTGGGACAAGGATAGTACATTGACTGAATTAGAAGACTTTCAGCTCTGATGGCTCAGCTGTTTCTCACACACACAGATTTGTTCCGGATGTATTGAACGGTAGTCCCTGAAAGTTAGTTTCAGTCACTTGACTGCAGGGTTAACACTTCTGGGGTACACGACGATACAATAACAATTGACAATAGTCATTCGCTCTTATTTCTGTCCCAACTTGAGCTCAAATATTCTCCTTTGTCCAATATGGCACTCTGAGGCCAACAGTCTAGAAATCTCATATTCCTCAAACGCTGGTTCATCTGTTATTAATGAGAAGTTTAAACTTAACAGGTGGCTGTGGAGTTCCCTTATTCAGGTCCAGGTTTAACCAAATATTGGCCACAGAATCGAATACTGTCCATTGTTTAAGTCCTCATAGTCACATTTTAAGTTGCAGCCATCTTAACAGGTTTTGTGGCACCTTTCACAAAGTATGATCTTACAATCCGCAATATCCTATATCCTCACGCTTATACTGAGTATGACACAGTCTTATTTTCCTCTTCACTCTCCCACTCAACTTGATTGCTTTCGAACTGTTTTACACTTGAAGAATTCATCTGACATGACCATACGCCCTCTTTTTTTGTTTCATCATACTCTCCATCTCCCTCATAATCCAAGGATTCCTGGCTTTGGTTCCCCAGGCTTTCCCTCTTGTTGGAATGTACCTAACCTGTACCTGAAACATCTCTTCCTTAAAAATCACCCATTGTTCCATTACAGATTTTCCTGTCAAACTTTGGTTCCATTTTACTCGGGTTAGATCCACTCTGATCCCACTGAGGTTAACCCCCTTCCAATTTAGAAGTTCTACTTTATAATCATTCCTTGTTTTTCTCCATTACTAATCTAAGCTTTATGATACGATGCTCACTCTTACTCAAGTGTTTCCTGACAGACAATTGGTCCACTTAGCCCACCTCAATCCCCAGCACCAGATCCAGCGATGCCACCTTTCTAGTCAGGCAAAGAACATACTGATCAAGGAAGTTGTCTTGAAGATATTCCAGAAATTCCTCCCCCTCCTTACCCTTTACTCAAACATTATCCCACTTGATCTTTGGGAAATTTAAGTCCCCCAATATCACTACCCTGTTGTTCTTGCACATCCCTGTGATTTCCCTGCAGATTTGCCCCTCTATCTCTCTCTTATTATTTGGAGGCCTATAGAATAGCCCCAATAGTGTGATCTTACCCTTTTTGCTTCTCAGCTCTAACTAAATGGTCTCTGTCCTTGCTCCTCAAGGACATCCTCTCTTTCCAATATTACAATGTTTTCCCCAATCAGTACTCCCACATATCCCATCTCCTTTAGTTCCTTCCCCATCTTTTTCGAATACTTTGTATCCATGAATATTAAGCACTCAGTCCTCACCATATTTAAGCCATGTTTCCATTATTAACACATCATCACATTCACAGGAGGGGAGGGTGAGTGGAGAGGTGGAGGGGGAAAGGCATTGAAGGGAAGGGGAGGGGAATGTTATATTGCTATATTATCCCAACATGGTTTAGGAAATACATTTCATGCATATACATATATGAGCATTCAAGTGCCACATCACCCACTACTGCTCTAGTTTGTGTATCGAACTATGTATCAGTTCACAGCACATGGTATGATCTGAGAAATGCATTCAATGAAGCTCCAGCTTTTGAGTTTACAGTGTGATTATTTCAAACTTTTGGGACCCATAACACATTTATTTTATTGATAATGCTTGGGTTTCATTCCCAACCCCCCGCTTGCCTCCATGTTATGGTTCTCTATAAGGTTCATGCTGATGTGTCCAGCTCTCTGACTGCATGCTGTTCTCCCAGGTGAATTACACTATACCACAGGAGAATATACTTCAGTTCTGTTGAAGGGTCATGTTGGACTCGAAACGTCAACTCTTTTCTTCTCCACCGATTCTGCCAGACCTGCTGAGTTTTTCCAGGTAATTCTGTTTTTGTAGTGAATTCTCAATGGTCATTAAGGAAAGAAACTCTCATTACTGGAGAACAGTGGGCTTGGGGCCTCCCTGAGGTTCCACAGGGTTTTCATGAACTCTCTTTTTACTCTTTAGGATAACATAAAGCCTGTCGCGGAAAACGGAGTGAACACTCAGACCCAGGAGGTTTGTCTCGGAAGCCTTTATTGAATCGTGATATCACGGAGAGCCCAGCAGCATACAACAGAGCTAGCCGGCACTCTGAGGAAGCATCAGAGTACACACATAGTTATAGTAAAAGTGTGCGTAACAGAGGTCATGCAAATTACAAAAACTGCTTGACTCTTAGTAATTAATAACATTGAAATTTTATCTTTGGCATGCATACAATTGTTCTGTCTTAGTTTATAATTACGCAAAAACCTTGAGTAGTTACACAAAACCTTGAGTTGCCCATCTGGTGACTAGTCATCTGGACAGACAACAGATAGCAAGACTAGGCCCTGTCTCATGTGCTGATAACAGACATCCTAACTTTGTTTCAAGGACTCTTGGTAGTTTGTTTATGATACTTGTTTTTCTTCCTTCACAATAGCTGACAGCGCAGGTTTGTCTGCTACTGGTGCAAGGAGACTTCGTTGTAGTATTCCACTATGGTTTAACCACTTAACCCTTTGTTATCCTGTAGATGTATTTTATTCTCCCACAAAGCCTTTAACCTTTCCTTCCAATTTATTTTATGAATATTAAAACACAACAGTGATACAGATAAGGAAACTTACAACATTAGTTCAAAGTACGGGTCAGAATGGTCACAGGTTTTTTTCTTCAGGAGACTAAGGGGTTAATTCTCCATGAACATCCTTCTTCATTCTCTTCTGGCCTGTGTCCCTGAATTGACTAAACTGGCTGATTAGCGAAGGTCATGATTTTCTCCAGGAGTGAAAGTTTGAGGCCTGCTAAAGGCTTCAGCTCGCCCCTCAGGAGGAGTGACCAGAGATTCGGAACTTGCTAATTCTTGTTTGTGTAATTTAATCCTATGTTTCAGGCAACAAATGGTTTTGTTATGTTTCATTTTCCAAAAGAACCTTCTGCTCAACCAGTCAAAATCCAGATCCAGGACTCGAGTTTCCACTTGTTTCCATTAGGATGTCAACACAATCCGGATACGATTGGCTGATGAACAAGTGCAAATGATCAGGGGATTGAAAACAGAAGTGAATTCAATCCCAAAGCATTTACCTTCTAATGGGAAGGGGAAATTGAAACAATTACATTCTATTACACCATCAGCTGTGGCTCAGTTCATAGCACCCTCGCCTTTGAATCAGAGGGTTGTGGGTTCATGTCCCACTCCTGGAAATCAAGAACTGTGATTGTACTCAAAAAAAGAGTTGCAATCTGTGACTGTTGATAACTCGAAAGAGTATCAGGTTGCTCTGGATTTGGAAAATTTTATGTCTGTGATGATGCAAAAACAGTTTTAGTGCTAAGTTGAAGTGCAACCTGACCAGTGCATTTTGGCACAATTTCCCAATTGCACCCAGAGTGGAAACTCTACCCCATCCATGAGGAAAGAGGGAATTCCAACTGGAAAACAAATGTTCCCATTCCTGAAACCTGTCAGGAGATTTAGTAATGGGGTTGAATGGGAAATCTAATTGGTGCTGGAACTTGAACATCCACTCAGAATTTTTGTTCTTCAGTTTGAAAGGTGGGCTTGTTTGAATTACTAAACTATAACACAAAAACACTTAGAAAATGTGGGAGCTTGATTTGGAGTTTCTGTATAGCATGCAGAACTGAAAATGTGGGGTTAATGTGACGATGTTATCAAGATGAGGGGCTGTGCAAACTTGCTCTATGCAACACAATTGTATTTTCAAGAGCAAAAATCTACATTTATATAGAGACAGAAGGATGAAGATCCTGTTTAAATAACAGACAAGTATTGAATGAACAGAGAGAGTGAGCAGAATGAGTTCATAGACACAAGGTCTGAATATTTGAGAATACCTGAGAGTAAAGTGCTGCACTGAAGGACTCTGGTCACTAGGGGGTGGCAGAAAGCTTCCATTGGAGTCTGAGCCTTCCCCTAACTTGCTGCAGGTCCCGAGATCCAGGGAATCACAAACCAGGAATATAGATGGCAGGCAAACGGCCCATGACACAATCTCAGCTTTATTTAAAGAGACAGTGCATAAATGGAAATTGGAGGAGCAGGTGATATTCATGCTGGATGTTGGATACAATGATGAAGCAATGGAACTATTGCTGGGGTTTGGACAGAAACAGGAGGAACAGACTTATCCTCAACAGTGGTAGGAAGAAACCTACAGCTCTCACTCAGGCGTTGTGGTTAGCTGAGGGGGTGAGCAGCAGGAGCATTATACACAGACCACGGGAACAGTGTAGGAAACAGTTTAATTACTTAAACAGGTCAGGAAAAGTGAGTACAGTTGCTGATTCACCTACATCCTGTGATTTAAGCACCGTCCTCCCCTTCACTCTTCCCCCTGTGCCTCGCTCTCCCTGTGCCCCTACTCCTTATCTCTTCCTGTGCCCATCCCCATGCCCCTCCTCCCTGTGCCCTTCTCTCCTGTTCACTCCTCCCCATTCCCCTCCCCCTTGAGCCCTCCCCGTGCCCTCTCCCTGTGCCCCTCTCCCTATGCCCTTCTCTCCTGTTCACTCCACCCCATTCCCCTTCCCCTTGAGCCCTCCCTGTGCCCCTCTCCCTGTGCCCTTCTCTCCTGTTCACTCCTCACTGTGCCCCTCTCCCTGTGCTTCTTCCCATGCCCCTTCCCTGTGGCCCCTGCCTGTGCCCCTCTCCCGTACTCCTGATGATCTTGTCACATCACATGACCACTGTCGTGGATGGTGATTGATCTGCTCATCTGATGTGATGTCAAAACCATCCAAGGCCCCTCCCACTCTGCCAGTGTCCCTTTGAAACTTCCAATCCTCTGACACATTGGGAGAATTTTGGCTTCTCTGAGATGAGGCTATTAAATCACCAAATTTGTGAGACCTGACACTAACCTGTTGTGGGTGGGCACCTGACTGTTTCCATGGGGATTTCGGGGGCGCCTGACTAACCCACATTGGAGAGGCGGGTCCACTATTATAATTTCGAAATCAGGATTCTTTCCTGACATTTCCACCACCGTTCGAATTGAACACCGATTTCCTGGGCTCATTTGTGAATTAGAGGCGAGATTGAACAGCTCTTCATGAAGCGATGGTGAAAAGTCAGGAGTCTTGTGTTTAATAAAAGTTCAGCGCTCAAAGCTGTTTCTTCAGTTCCCCCTGAGCTCTCAGGAGCCTTTTGTACAGTTTGCAGGTGTTCACACAAAAAGCACCAGGATGGGCAGTGTCATGAGTTCAGATAAGGAAGACAATTAGCAGCAGCAGATCGAGCTGCAGAGGGAGCTGGACACTGGTGATATGGAGAAAGATGAGAATGGACGGGTTATCAGGTCCACAGTCATAAAGGATTTGTGACTCAGATTAAAGCAGTTTCAATACTGCGACAGGCTCAGAAACTGGAGGTGACAAAATGCTTAAGAGCTTTGGAGAGGAATGGGAGGTTAGAAATGGGGTGGCAGTTTGCAACAACAGAGGGTTATAAGGGTGGGTGTTTTGAGGAGAAAGGGGTGATGATGAATGATGAAGTCGGGGGCGGGAGGTGAACAGTACCTGAGTAGACATCTGCTGCCTCTTAGAAGACAACTTTCCCCCTCCTGGGAATGGCCACGAAGTGGTGTTTGCGAAAGTCAGCACCTCCCTCAATTTATTTACTCTTGGTTCATTCCAGGGATACACACCGACCGTGTCACAGTTGACTACAAATAATGCTTAAGGCAAGTGACATATGAATTGTTTGCCAGGGCTGTCAGTAACATAAACCTTCCCTGCAATCATAAATGCCTGAATGAGCAGATAGTCAGACTCGTGTGTGGTTCTGTTGAAGAGTCATATGGACTCGAAACATGTGTTCCTCTCCGCAGATGCTGTCAGACCTGCTGAGTTTTTCCAGGTATTTTTATTTTTGTTTTTCTATTTAGTATGGAGCAGTACATTGTAAAGCAGGTGCCCAAATGTAAATAACTTTAATGGTAGTTGAGCAATTGCAGTACATTGCAACAAACAGAAAGAACAAAATAAATACCAACATTTGCATCGATTCTCTGCTTGACCTCGTCAATGATGGAGTCTCTGCTCCTCAAAAGGCCAATGACAGCTGAGAACATGCGGTCTGGGTCTCCTTAAACTGAAATGTTCCTGGTCCCTCATCTGGAGTTTGACATATACCTGGAAGCCAAACTGCCAGTGAGATGTGGGAGCCACCTTCCAAAGGCTCCCAAGTGGAAGGGAGTTCAGAAACAAGATTATTTTAAAAATTCTACCACTGGCTTCCTGTATAAGGATTGTTGGGGTGGTGGTGGCCGGGGCATGATGTGGTGGCAGCATATATCCTTTTGGGTTTACAGCATCCGCAGTTTTTGGCTTTTATCATGTCGAGTCATGTCTGGCCATGTCGAGTTATGTCATGTCGATGCATCTCATGTAGAGTCATGTCATGTAGAGGCATGTCGAGTCATGTCATGTCATGTCAAATCATGTCATGTTGAGTCATGGCGTGTCATGTCATGTCAAAGAACAAAGAAAAGTACAGCACAGGAACAGGCCCTTCAGCCCTCCAAGCCTGCGCCGATCATATTGCCCATCAACTAAAACAATTTGCACTTCCGGGGTCCGTATCCCTCTATTCCCATCCTATTCATGTATTTGTCAAGCTGCCTCTTAAACACTACTATTGTACCTGCTTCCACCACCTCCTCTGGCAGCGAATTCCAGACACTCACTACCCTCTGCATAAAAAACTTGCCCCGCACATCTCCTCTATAGTTTTCTCCTCTCACCTTAAATCTATGTCCCCTAGTAATTGACTCTTCCACCCTGGGAAAAAGCTTCTGACTATCTACTCTGTCCACGCCACTCATAATTTTGTAAACTTCTATCAAGTCGCCCCTCAACTCCATCGCTCTAGTGAGAACAATCCGAGTTTCTCCAACCTCTCCTCATAGCTAATAACCTCCAGACCAGGCAGCATCCTGGTAAACCTCCCCTGCACCCTCTCCAATGCTTCCATATCCTTCTGGTAATGTAGTGACCAAAACTGCACGCAATATTCCAAGTGTGGCTTAACCAAGGTTCTATACAGCTGCAGCATGACTTCCCAGCTTTTATACTCAATACCCCTGCCGATGAAGGCAAGCATGCTATATGCCTTCCTGACTACCTTATCCACCTGCGTTGCCACTTTCAGTGACCTGTGGACCTGTACACCCAGATCCCTCTGCCCGTCGATGCACGTAAGGGTTCTGCCATTTACTGTATAATTCCTGCCTGTACTAAACCTTCCAAAATGCATTACCTCACATTTGTCCGGATTAAACTCCATCTGCCATTTCTCCGCCCAAGTCTCCAACCGATCTATATCCCATTGTATCCTTTGACAATCCTCTTCACTATCTGCAACTCCTCCAATCTTAGTGTCGTCTGCAAACTTACTAATTAGCCCAGTTACATATTCATCCAAATCATTTATGTATACTTCAAACAGCAAAGGTCCCAGCACTGACCCCTGCAGAACTCCACTAGTCACAGCTCTCCATTCAGAAAAACACCCTTCCACTGCTACCCTTTCTCTTCTATGACCAAGCCAATTCTGTATCCATCTTGCCAGCTCACTTCTGATCCCGTGCGACTTTACCTCTGTACCAGTCTGCCATGAGGGACCTTGTCAAAGGCCTTAATGAAATCCATGCATATAACATCCACTGCCCTTCCATCGTCAATCATCTTTGTCACTTCCTCGAAAAACTCGATCAAGTTAATGAGACATGACCTCCCCTTCACAAAACCATGCTGCTTCTCACTAATACGCCCATTTGCTTCCAAATGGTAGTAAACCCTGTCACGAAGAATCTTCTCCAATAGTTTCCCTACCACTGACGTAAGGCTCATCGGCCTGTAATTTCCTGGATTATCCCTGCTACCCTTCTTAAACAATGGAACAACACTGGCCATTCTCCAGTCCTCTGGGACCTCACCCGTAGCCAGTGAGGATAGAAAGATTTCTGTCAAGGCCCCAGCAATCTCTTCCCTTGCCTCCCTCAGTACTCTGGGGTAGATCCCATCTGGCCCTGGGGACTTATCCACCTTAATATTCTTCAAGACGCCTAACACCTCCTCTTTTTTGATCTCAACATGATCCAGGCTATCTACACACTCTTCCCTAGACAAATCGACCGCTGAGTCCTTCTCTTTGGTGAATACCGATGAGAAGTATTCATTTAGTATCTCTCCCATTTCTTCTGGCTCCACACACAGATTCCGACCTCTGTCCCTGAGTGGGTCTACCCTTTCCCTGGCTACCCTATTGCTTTTTACATATGTATAATAGGCCTTGGGATTTTCCTTAATCCTGGTTGCCAGCGACTTTTCATGACCCCTTTTAGCCCTCCTGACTCCTTGCTTAAGTTTCTTCCTACTTTCTTTGGATTCTCCACGGGCTTCATCTGTTCCCAGCCCTTACGAATGCTTCCCTTTTCTTTTTGTCTAATCTCACAATATCCTTGGTTATCCAAGGTTCCTGAAACTTGCCATACTTATCCTTCATCCTAGCAGGAACATGCCGGTCCTGAATTCTTATCAACTGACATTTGAAAGCCCCTCATGTGTTAGTTGTTGATTTGCCCTCAAACATCCGCCTCCAGTCTAGATTCCTCAGTTCCTGCCTAATATTGTTGTAATTAGTCTTCCCCCAATTAAGCACCTTAACCCGAGGACTCCTGTTATCCTTATCCACCAGTACCTTGAAACTTACTGAATTATGGTCACTTTTCCAGAAATGCTCTCATACTGAAACTTCGAACACCTGGCTGGGTTCATTCCCTAATACCAGGTCCGGTATTGCCCCTTCCCTAGTTGGACGATCTACATATTGTCATGTCGAGACATATCATGTCGAGTCAAATCGAGTCATATCATGTCAAGTCAAATTGAGTCATGTCATGTCGAGTCAAATCGAGTCATGTCATGTCGAGTCAAATCGAGTCATGTCATGTCGTGGCATGTCGAGTCGAGTCGAGTCTTGTCGAGTCATGTCATGACGAGTCATGCCACGTTGCGTCGAGCCGTGCCGTGTCATGTCGAGTCATGTCAAGTCATATCATGTCGGTCGAGTCATGTCGTGTCATGTCGAGTCGTGTCGAGTCGAGTCGAGTCATGTCTGGACATGTCGATTCATGTCATGTCGATTCATGTCATGTCGATTCATGTCATGGCGATTCATGTCATGTCGATTCATGTCATGTCGATTCATGTCGAGTAATGACGAGTCATGTCGTGTCGAGTCATGTTGAGACATGTCATGTCGAATAATGTCGAATCATATCATGTCGAGCCATTTCATATCGTGTCATGTCATGTTGATCCATGTTGCGTCAATTAATGTGGTGTCATGTGGAGTCATGCCATGTCGAACATGTCAAGTCATGCCACGTCGATTCATGGCGTGTCATGCCACGTCAAGTCATGTCGTGTCATGTCACATCGAGTCATGTCGAGCCATGTCACGTCACGTCATGCCGAGTCATGTCATGTCATCTCGTGTCGAGTCAAATCGAGTCATGTCATGTCGAGTCAAATCGAGTCATGTCATGTCGAGTCAAATCGAGTCATGTCATGTTGAGTCAAATCGAGTCATTTCATGTCGAGTCAAATCGAGTCATGTAATGTCGAGACAAATTGAGTCATGTCATGTCGAGTCAAATCGAGTCATCTCATGTCGAGTCAAATCGAGTCATGTCAAATCGAGTCGTGTCATGTCGAGTCAAATCGAGTCGTGTCATGTTGAGTCAAATCGAGTCGTGTCATGTCGAGCCAAATTGAGTCGTGTCATGTCGAGTCAAATCGAGTCGTGTCATGTCGAGTCAAATCGAGTCGTGTCATGTCCAGTCAAATTGAGTCATCTCATGTCGAGTCAAATCGAGTCATGTCATGTCTAGTCAAATCGAGTCATGTCATGTCGAGTCAAATCGAGTCATGTCATGAAATTTCGAGTAATGAAATGTCATGTCGAGTCATGTCGTGTCGATTCATGTCGAGTCATGTCATGTCGAGCCATGTTATGTCATGTCGAATCTTTTCATGTCATGTCATGTTGTTTCATGTTGCGTCAATTAATGTGGAGTCATGTGGAGTCATGCCATGTGGAGTCATGCCATGTTGATCATGTGGAGTCATGCCATGTTGATCATGTGGAGTCATGCCATGTTGATCATGTGGAGTCATGCCATGTTGATCATGTGGAGTCATGCCATGTTGATCATGTGGAGTCATGCCATGTTGATCATGTGGAGTCATGCCATGTTGATCATGTGGAGTCATGCCATGTTGATCATGTGGAGTCATGCCATGTCAAGTCATGTCACTTTGAGTCATGTCGAGCTATGTCACGCTGTGTCATGCAAGTCATGTCGAGTCATGTCATGATGAATAATGTCATGTCGAGTCGCATCAAGTCACGTCGAGCCGTGTCGCATCGAGCTGCATCGAGCCGCCTCATGTCGAGCCGTCTCACGTCAAGCCACGTCGCGTCGCGTCAAGCCGCGTCATGTCGAGTCGCGTCATGTCGAGTCGCGTCATGTCGAGTCGCGTCATGTCGAGTCGCGTCATGTCGAGTCATGTCATATCGAGTCATGTCATGTCGTGGCATGTCGAGTTGAGTCGAGTCTTTTCGAGTCATGTCATGATGAGTCATGCCACGCCGCGTCGAGCCGCGTCGTGTCATGTTGAATCATGTCAAGTCATATCATGTCGTGTCGAGTCATGTCGTGTCATGTCGAGTCGTGTCGAATTGTGTCAAGTCGAGTCGAGTCATGTCTGGACATGTTGATTCATGTCATGTCAATTCATGTCATGTCGATTCATGTCATGTCGATTCATGTCATGTCGATTCATGTCATGTCGATTCATGTCATGGCGATTCATGTCATGTCGATTCATGTCATGTCGATTCATGTCATGTCGATTCATGTCATGTCGATTCATGTCATGTCGATTCATGTCATGGCGATTCATGTCATGGCGATTCATGTCGAGTACTGACGAGTCATGTTGTGTCGAGTCATGTTGAGACATGTCATGTCGAATAATGTCGAGTCATGCCACGTCGAGCCATTTCATGTTGTGTCATGTCATGTTGATCCATGTTGTGTCAATTAATGTGGAGTCATGTGGAGTCATGCCATGTTGATCATGTCAAGTCATGCCACGTTGATTCATGGTGTGTCATGCCACGTCGAGTCATGCCGAGTCATGTCATGTCGAGTCAAATCGAGTCATGTCAAATTGAGATGTGTCATGTCGAGTCAAATCGAGTTGTGTCATGTCGAGCCAAATCGAGTCATGTCATGTCGAGTCAAATCAAGTCATGTCATGTCGAGTCAAATCGAGTCGTGTCATGTCAAGTCAAATCGAATCATCTCATGTCGAGTCAAATCGAGTCATGTCATGTCGAGTCAAATCGAGTCATGTCATGTCGAGTCAAATCGAGTCATGTCATGTCGAGTCAAATCGAATCATGTCATGTTGAGTCAAATCGAGTCATCTCATGTCGAGTCATGTCTGGTCATGTCGATTGATATCATGTCGATTGATGTCATGTCGATTGATGTCATGTCGATTGATGTCATGTCGATTGATGTCATGTCGATTCATGTCATGTCGATTCATGTCATGTCGAGTCATGACGAGTCATGTCATGAAATGTCGAGTCATGAAATGTCATGTCGAGTCATGTCATGTTGATTCATGTCGAGTCATGTCATGTTGAATCATTTCATGTCATGTCATGTCATGTTTCATGTTGCGTCACTTAATGTGGAGTCATGCCATGTTGATCATGTGGAGTCATGCCATGTTGAACATGTGGAGTCATGCCATGTTGATCATGTGTAGTCATGTCATGTTGATCATGTGGAGTCATACCATGTTGATCATGTGGAGTCATGCCATGTTGATCATGTGGAGTCATGCCATGTTGATCATGTGGAGTCATGCCATGTTGATCATGTGGCGTCATGCCATGTTGGTCATGTGGAGTCATGCCATGTTGGTCATGTGGATTCATGCCATGTTGGTCATGTGGAGTCATGCCATGTTGGTCATGTGGAGTCATGCCATGTTGGTCATGTCGAGTCATGCCATGTTGAGTCATGTCGTATCATGTCACTTCGAGTCATGTCATGTCGTGGCATGTCGAGTCGAGTCGAGTCTTATCGAGTCATGTCATGATGAGTCATGCCACGTCGCGTCGAGCTGCGTCGCGTCATGTCGACTCATGTCAAGAAATATCATGTCATGTTGAGTCATGTCGTGTCATGTCGAGTCGTGTCGAGTCGAGTCGAGTCATGTCTGGACATGTTGATTCATGTCATGTCAATTCATGTCATGTCGATTCATGTCATGTCGATTCATGTCACGTTGATTCATGTCATGTCGATTCATGTCATGTCGATTCACGTCATGTCGATTCATGTCATGTCGATTCATGTCATGTCGATTCATGTCGAGTAATGACGAGTCACGTCATGTCGAGTCATGTCGAGACATGTCATGTCGAGTCATGTTGAGACATGTCATGTCGAATAATGTCGAGTCATGTCACATCGAGCCATTTCATGTCATGTCATGTCATGTTGATCCATGTTGCGTCAATTAATGTGGAGTCATGTGGAGTCATGCCATGTTTATTATGTCAAGTCATGCCACGTCGATTCATGGCGTGTCATGTCACATCGAGTCATGTCGAGCCATGTCACGTCGCGTCATGCCGAGTCATGTCATGTCATGTCGAGTCATGTCGTGTCGAGTCGTGTTGAGTCGAGTCGAGTCGTGTCGTGTCGAGTCGTGTTGAGTCGTGTCGACTCGAGTCATGTCTGGTCATGTTGATTCATATCATGTTGATTCATGTCAAGTCGATTCATGACATGTCGAGTTATGTTGAGTAATGACAAGCCATGACGAGCCTTGTTATGTCGAGTCATGAAATGTCATGTCGAGTCATGTCGTGTTGAGTCATGTCGAGTCATGTTGTGTCGAGTCGTGTCGAGATATGTCATGTCGATTCATGTCGAGTCATGTCGTGTCGAGCCATTTCATGTCATCTCGTGTCAAGTTGATTCATGTTGCATCAATTAACGTGGAGTCATGTCGTGTCGAGTCATGTCGTGTCATGTCGAGTCGTGTTGAGACATGTCATGTCGAATCATTTCATGTCGTGTCATGTCATGTTGTTTCATGTTGCGTCAATTAATGTGGAGTCATTTGGAGTCATGCCATGTTGAGCATGTCGAGTCATGCAATGTCGATTCATGTCATGTCACGTCACGTCGAGTCCGGTCGTGTCATGTCACATCAAGTCATGTCGAGCCATGTCACGTCGATTCATGTCATGTCGATTCATGCCATGTTGATTCATGCCATGTTGATTCATGCCATGTCGATTCATGCCATGTCGATTCATGTCATGTCGATTCATGTCATGTCGATTCATGCCATGTCGATTCATGCCATGTCGATTCATGTCATGTTGAATAATGTCGAGTCATGTCATGTCGAGCCACTTCATGTTGTGTCATGTCATGTTGATTCATGTTGCATCAATTAATGTGGAGGCATGTGGAGTCATGCCATGTCGATCATGTCAAGTCATGCCATGTCGATTCATGTCACGACGCAGCATGCCGAGTCATGTCATGTCGTGTCGAGTCGCGTTGAGACATTTCATGTCATCTCGTGTCAAGTTGATTCATGTTGCGTCAATTGATGTGGAGTCATGTCATGTCGAGTCGTGTCGAGTCGATTCGAGTCGTGTCGAGTCGTGTCGAGTCATGTCGAGTCATGTCAAGTCGTGTCGAGACATGTCATGTTGAATCATGTCAAGTCATGTCATGTCGAGCCATTTCATGTCGTCTCGTGCCAAGTTGATTCATGTTGCATCAATTAATGTGAAGTCATGTCATGTCGAGTCGTGTCGATTCGTGTCGGGTCGTGTCGAGTAGTGTCGAGACATGTCATGTAGAATCATTTCATGTCGTGTCATGTCATGTTGTTTCATGTTGCGTCAATTAATGTGGAGTCATTTGGAGTCATGCCATGTAGATTCATGTCATGTCACGTCACGTCGAGTCCTGTCGTGTCATGTCACATCAAGTCATGTCGAGCCATGTCAAGTTATGTCATGATGAATAATGTCATGACGTGTCATGTCGAGTCATGTCATGTCGACTCGTGTCGAGTCATGTTGAGTCATGTCGAGTCGTGTCGTGTCGAGTCGAGTCGAGTCATGTCGAATCTTGTCGTGCCATGTCATGTCGAGACATGTCGTGTCGTGTCAAGTTATGTCATGACGAATAATGTCATGACGAGTCATGTCCTGTCGAGTCATGTCATGTCGAGTCGTGTTGAGTCGTGTTGAGTCATGTCGAGTCGTGTCGTGTCGAGTAGAGTTGAGTCGAGTCATGTCTGGTCATGTTGATTCATGTCATGTTGATTCAGGTCCTGTTGATTCATGTCATGTTGATTCATGTCATGTTGATTCATGTCATGTCAATTCATGTCATGTCGATTCATGTCATGTCGAATCATGCCATATCGATTCATGTCATGTCGAGTAATGATGAGTCATGTCGAATCATGTCATGTCGAGTCATGTTGAGACATGTCATGTCGAGTCATTTCATGTCATGTCATGTCATGTTGATTCATGTTGCGTCAATTAATGTGGAGTCATGTGGAGTCATGCCATGTCGATCATGTCAAGTCATGCCATGTCGATTCATGGCATGTCATGTCATGTCGAGTCATGTCGTGTCATGTCACGTCGAGTCATGTCGTGTCATGTCACGTCGAGACATGTCGAGCCATGTCACGCCGCGTCATGCCAAGTCATGTCATGTCGTTTAGAGTCGTGTTGATTTGTGTTGAGTCGTGTCGAGTCATGTCGAGTCATGTCGTGTCGTGTAGAGTCGTGCCGTGTTGAGTTGTGTCGAGTCGTGTCGAGTCATGTCGAGTCATGTCGTGTCGTGCAGGATCGAGTCGAATCAAGTCATATGTGCACATGTCTGGTCATGTTGATTCATATCATGTTGATTCATGTCATGTTGATTCATGACATTTCAAGTTATGTCGAGCAATGACAAGTCATGTCGAGTCATGTCATGTCGAATCATGTCGAGCCATGTCATGTCGAGCCATGTCATGTCATGTCGAATTATTTCATGTTGTGTCATGTCATGTTGTTTCATGCTGCGTCAATTAATGTGGAGTCATGCCATGTCGATTCATGGCGTGTCATGTCACGTCGAGTCATGTCGAGCCATGACACGTCGAGCCATGTCATGTTGAGTCATGACGAGCCATGTCACATCGCGTCATGTCGTGTCATGTCGCGTCATGTCGAGTCATGTCGAGTCATGTCGAGTCAAGTCGAGTCATGTCGAGTCATGTCGAGTCATGTCGAGTCATGTCGTGTCGAGTCATGTTGAGACATGTCATGTCGAATAATGTCGAGTCATGTCATGTCGAGCCACTTCATGTCGTGTCATGTCATGTTGATTCATGTTGCATCAATTAATGTGGAGGCATGTGGAGTCGTGCCATGTCGATCATGTCATGTCGATTCATGTCATGTTGATTCATGTCATGTCAATTCATGTCATGTTGAGTTATGTCGAGTAATGGCGAGTCATGTCGAGTCATGTCGTGTCGAGTCATGTTGAGACATGTCATGTCGAATAATGTCGAGTCATGTCATGTCGAGCCACTTCATGTCGTGTCATGTCATGTTGATTCATGTTGCATCAATTAATGTGGAGGCATGTGGAGTCATGCCATGTCAATCATGTCAAGTCATGACATGTTGATTCATGGCATGTCATGTAACGACGCAGCATGCCAGGTCATGTCATGTCGTGTCGAGTCGTGTCGAGTCGCGTCGAGACATTTCATGTCATCTCATGTCAAGTTGATTCATGTTGCGTCAATTGATGTGGAGTCATGTCGAGTCGTGTCGAGTCGATTCGAGTCGTGTCGAGTCGTGTCGAGTCGTGTCGAGACATGTCATGTCGAATCATGACGAGTCATGTCATGTCGTCTCGTGTCAAGTTGATTCATGTTGCATAAATTAATGTGGAGTCATGTCATGTCGAGTCATGTCGAGTCGTGTCGAGACATGTCATGTTGAATCATTTCATGTTGTGTCATGTCATATTGTTTCATGTTGCGTCAATTAATGTGGAGTCATTTGGAGTCATGCCATGTTGAGCATGTTGAGTCATGCAATGTAGATTCATGTCATGTCACATTACGTCGAGTCCTGTCGTGTCATATCACATCAAGTCATGTCGAGCCATGTCAAGTTATGTCATGATGAATAATGTCATGACGAGTCATGTCATGTCGATTCATGTCATTTCGAGTCATGTCGAGTCATGTTGAGTCATGTCGAGTCTTGTCGTGTCGATTCTAGTCGAGTCATGTTGAATCTTGTCGTGCCATGTCATGTCGAGACATGTCGTGTCATGTCAAGTTATGTCATGACGAGTCATGTCATGTCAAGTCATGTCATGTCGAGTCGTGTCAAGTCGTGTTGAGTCATGTCGAGTCGAGTCATGTCGAGTCGAGTCGAGTCATGTCTGGTCATGTTGATTCATGTCATGTTGATTCAGGTCCTGTTGATTCATGTCATGTGGATTCATGTCATGTGGATTCATGTCATTTCGATTCATGTCATGTCGATTCATGTCATGTCGACTCATGCCATGTTGATTCATGCCATGTTGATTCATGCCATGTCGATTCATGCCATGTCAATTCATGTCATGTCGAGTAATGATGAGTCATGTCGAATCATGTCATGTCGAGTCATGTTGAGACATGTCATGTCGAGTCATTTCATGTCGTGTCATGTCATGTTGATTCATGTTGTGTCAATTAATGTGGAGTCATGTGGAGTCATGCCATGTTGATCATGTCATGTCATGCCATGTCGATTCATGGCATGTCATGTCACGTCGAGTCATGTCGAGCCATGTCACGTCGCGTCATGCCGAGTCATGTCATGTCGTTTAGAGTCGTGTTGATTCGTGTTGAGTCGTGTCGAGTCATGTCGTGTCGTGTAGAGTCGTGCCGTGTCGAGTCGTGTCGAGTCGTGTCGAGTCATGTCGAGTCATGTCGTGTCGTGTAGGATCGAATCAAATCAAGTCATATGTGCACATGTCTGGTCATGTTCATTCATATCATGTTGATTCATGTCATGTTGTTTCATGACATTTCAAGATATGTCGAGCAATGACAAGTCATGACGAGTCAAGTCATGTCGAATCATGAAATGTCATGTCGAGTCATGTCATGTCGAATCATGTCGAGCCATGTCATGTCGAGCCATGTCATGTCATGTCGAATTATTTCATGTTGTGTCATGTCATGTTGTTTCATGCTGCGTCAATTAATGTGGAGTCATGTGGAGTCATGCCATGTCGATTCATGGCGTGTCATGTCACGTTGAGGCATGTCATGTCATGTCACATCGAGTCATGTCGATCCATGTCATGTCGAGCCATGTCACATCGAGTCATGTCGAGCCATGTCACGTCATGTCGAGTCATGTCGAGTCATGTCGAGTCATGTCATGTCGAGTCATGTCGAGACATGTCATATCGAATAATGTCGAGTCATGTCATGTCGAGCCACTTCATGTCGTGTCATGTCATGTTGATTCATGTTGCATCAATTAATGTGGAGGCATGTGGAGTCGTGTCATGTCGATCATGTCAAGTCATGTCATGTCGATTCATGTCATGTCGATTCATGTCATGTTGATTCATGTCATGTCAATTCATGTCATGTTGAGTTATGTCGAGTAATGGCGAGTCATGTTGAGTCATGTTGTGTCGAGTCATGTTGAGACATGTCATGTCGAATAATGTCGAGTCATGTCATGTCGAGCCACTTCATGTCGTGTCATGTCATGTTGATTCATGTTGCATCAATTAATGTGGAGGCATGTGGAGTCATGCCATGTCGATCATGTCAAGTCATGCCATGTCAATTCATGGCATGTCATGTAACGACGCAACATGCCGGGTCATGTCATGTCGTGTCGAGTCGTGTCGAGTCGCGTCGAGACATTTCATGTCATCTCGTGTCAAGTTGATTCATGTTGCGTCAATTGATGTGGAGTCATGTCATGTCGAGTCGTGTCGAGTCGATTCGAGTCGTGTCGAGTCGTGTCAAGTCGTGTCGAGTCATGTCGAGTCGTGTCGAGACATGTCATGTCGAATCATGTCGAGTCATGTCATGTTGAGCCATTTCATGTCGTCTCGTGCCAAGTTGATTCATATTGCGTCAATTAATGTGGAGTCATGTCATGTCGAATCATGTCGAGTCGTGTCGAGACATGTCATGTCGAATCATTTCATGTCGTGTCATGTCATGTTGTTTCATGTTGCGTCAATTAATGTGGAGTCATTTGGAGTCATGCCATGTTGAGCATGTCGAGTCATGCAATGTAGATTCATGTCATGTCACGCGACGTCGAGTCCTGTCGTGTCATGTCACATCAAGTCATGTCGAGCCATGTCACGTCGCGTCATGTCGAGTCATGTCATGTCGAGTCATGTTGAGACATGTGATGTCGAATAATGTCGAGTCATGTCATGTCGAGCCACTTCATGTTGTGTCATTTCATGTTGATTCATGTTGCATCAATTAATGTGGAGGCATGTGGAATCATGCCATGTTGATCATGTCAAGTCATGTCATGTCGATTCATGTCATGTTGATTCATGTCATGTCAATTCATGTCATGTTGAGTTATGTCGAGTAATGGCGAGTCATGTCGAGTCAAGTTGTGTCGAGTCATGTTGAGACATGTCATGTCGAATAATGACGAGTCATGTCATGTCGAGCCACTTCATGTTGATTCATGTCACTTCGATTCATGTCATGTCGATTCATATCATGTCGATTCATGCCATGTCGATTCATGCCATGTCGATTCATGCCATGTCGATTCATGCCATGTCGATTCATGTCATGTCGAGTAATGATGAGTCATGTTGAGTCATGTCGTGTCGAGTCATGTTGAGACATGTCATGTCGAGCCATTTCATGTCGTGTCATGTCATGTTGATTCATGTTGCGTCAATTAATGTGGAGTCATGTGGAGTCATGCCATGTCGATCATGTCAAGTCATGCCATGTCGATTCATGGCATGTCATGTCACGTCGAGTCATGTCGTGTCATGTCACGTCGAGTCATGTCGTGTCATGTCATGTCATTTAGAGTCATGTGGAGTCGTGTTGAGTCGTGTCGAGTCATGTCGAGTCATGTCGTGTCGTGTAGAGTCGTGCCGTGTCGAGTCGTGTCGAGTCGTGTCGAGTCGTGTCGAGTCGTGCCGTGTCGAGTCGTGTCGAGTCATGTCGAGTCATGTCGTGTCGTGTAGGATCGAGTTGAATCGAGTCACATGTACAGATGTCTGGTCATGTTGATTCATATCATGTTGATTCATGTCATGTTGATTCATGACATTTCAAGTTATGTCGAGCAATGACAAGTCATAACGAGTCAAGTCATGTCGAATCATGAAATGTCATGTCGAATCATGTAATGTCGAATCATGTCTAGCCATGTCATGTCGAGCCATGTCATGTCATGTCGAATTATTTCATGTTGTGTCATGTCATGTTGTTTCATGTTGCATCAATTAACATGGAGTCATGTGGAGTCATGCCATGTCGATTCATGGCATGTCATGTCACGTCGAGTCATGTCGTGTCATGTCACGTCGAGTCATGTCGAGCCATGTCACGTCAAGCCATGTCACGTCGAGTCATGTCGAGCCATGTCATGTCGCGTCATGTCGCGTCATGTCGAGTTATGTCGAGTCATGTCGAGTCAAGTCGAGTCAAGTCGAGTCATGTCGAGTCATGTCGAGTCATGTCGAGTCATGTCGTGTCGAGTCATGTTGAGACATGTCATGTCGAATAATGTCGAGTCATGTCATGTCGAGTCACTTCATGTCGTGTCATGTCATGTTGATTCATGTTGCATCAATTAATGTGGAGGCATGTGGAGTCATGCCATGTCGATCATGACAAGTCTTGTCATGTCGATTCATGTCATGTTGATTCATGTCATGTCAATTCATGTCATGTTGAGTTATGTCGAGTAATGGCGAGTCATGTTGAGTCGTGTCGTGTCAAGTCATGTTGAGACATGTCATGTCGAATAATGTCGAGTCATGTCATGTCGAGCCACTTCATGTCGTGTCATGTCATGTCGATTCATGTCATTTCGATTCATGTCATGTCGATTCATGTCAAGTCGATTCATGCCATGTCGATTCATGCCATGTCGATTCATGCCATGTTGATTCATGTCATGTCAAGTAATGATGAGTCATGTCGAATCATGTCATGTCGAGTGATGTTGAGACATGTCATGTCGAGTCATTTCATGTCGTGTCATGTCATGTTGATTCATGTTGCGTCAATTAATGTGGAGTCATGTGGAGTCATGCCATGTCGATCCATGTCACGTCGAGCCATGTCACGTTGAGTCATGTCGAGCCATGTCACGTCGCGTCATGTCGCTTCATGTCGAGTTATGTCGAGTCATGTCGAGTCATGTCGAGTCAAGTCGAGTCAAGTCGAGTCAAATCGAGTCATGTCGAGTCATGTTGAGTCATGTCGAGTCATGTCGAGTCATGTCGTGTCGAGTCATGTTGAGACATGTCATGTCGAATAATGTCGAGTGATGTTATGTCGAGCCACTTCATGCCGTGTCATGTCATGTTGATTCATGTTGCATCAATTAATGTGGAGGCATGTGGAGTCATGCCATGTCGATCATGACAAGTCTTGTCATGTCGATTCATGTCATGTTGATTCATGTCATGTCAATTCATGTCATGTTGAGTTATGTCGAGTAATGGTGAGTCATGTCGAGTCATGTCGTGTCGTGTCATGTTGAGACATGTCATGTCGAATAATGTCGAGTCATGTCATGTCGAGCCACTTCATGTCGTGTCATGTCATGTTGATTCATGTTGCATCAATTAATGTGGAGGCATGTGGAGTCTTGTCATGACGATCATGTCAAGTCATGTCATGTCGATTCATGTCATGTCGATTCATGTCATGTTGATTCATGTCATGTCAATTCATGTCATGTTGAGTTATGTCGAGTAATGGCGAGTCATGTTGAGTCATGTTGTGTCGAGTCATGTTGAGACATGTCATGACGAATAATGTCGAGTCATGTCATGTCGAGCCACTTCATGTCGTGTCATGTCATGTTGATTCATGTTGCATCAATTAATGTGGAGGCATGTGGAGTCATGCCATGTAGATCATGTCAAGTCATGTCATGTCGATTCATGTCATGTTGATTCATGTCATGTCAATTCATGTCATGTTGAGTTATGTCGAGTAATGGTGAGTCATGTCGAGTCATGTTGTGTCGTGTCATGTTGAGACATGTCATGTCGAATAATGTCGAGTCATGTCATGTCGAGCCACTTCATGTCGTGTCATGTCATGTCGATTCATGTCATTTCGATTCATGCCATGTCGATTCATGCCATGTCGATTCATGTCATGTCGAGTAATGATGAGTCATGTCGAATCATGTCATGTCGAGTCATGTAGAGACATGTCATGTCGAGTCATTTCATGTCGTGTCATGTCATGTTGATTCATGTTGCGTCAATTAATGTGGAGTCATGTGGAGTCATGCCATGTCTATCATGTCAAGTCATGCCATGTCGATTCATGGCATGTCATGTCACGTCGAGTCATGTCGTGTCAAGTCACGTCGAGTCATGTCGTGTCATGTCACTTCGAGACATGTTGAGCCATGTCACGTCGCGTCATGCCGAGTCATGTCATGTTGTTTAGAGTCGTGTTGATTCTTGTTGAGTCGTGTCGAGTCATGTCGAGTCATGTTGTGTCATGCAGGATCGAGTCGAATCAAGTCATATGTGCACATGTCTGGTCATGTTGATTCATATCATGTTGATTCATGTCATGTCGATTCATGCCATGTCGATTCATGTCATGTCGAGTAATGATGAGTCATGTCGAATCATGTCATGTCGATTCATGTTGAGACATGTCATGTCGAGTCTTTTCATGTCGTGTCATGTCATGTTGATTCATGTTGCATCAATTAATGTGGAGTCATGTGGAGTCATGCCATGTTGATCATGTCAAGTCATGCCATGTCGTTTCATGGCATGTCATGTCACGTCGAGTCATGTCGTGTCATGTCATGTCGAGTCATGTCACTTCGAGACATGCACATGTCTGGTCATGTTGATTCATATCATGTTGATTCATGTCATGTTGATTCATGACATTTCAAGTTATGTCGAGCAATGACAAGTCATGACGAGTCAAGTCATGTCGAATCATGAAATGTCATGTCGAGTCATGTCATGTCGAATCATGTCTAGCCATGTCATGTCGAGCCATGTCATGTCATGTCGAATTATTTCATGTTGTGTCATGTCATGTTGTTTCATGTTGCATCAATTAATGTGGAGTCATGTGATGTCATGCCATGTCGATTCATGGCGTGTCATGTCATGTCGAGTCATGTCGTGTCATGTCACGTCGAGTCATGTCGAGCCATGTCACGTCGAGCCATGTCACGTCGAGTCATGTCGAGCCATGTCACGTCATGTCATGTCGCGTCATGTCGAGTTATGTCGAGTCATGTCGAGTCATGTCGAGTCATGTCGAGTCATGTCGAGTCATGTCGAGTCATGTCAAGTCATGTCGTGTCGAGTCATGTTGAGACATGCCATGTCGAATAATGTCGAGTCATGTCATGTCGAACCACTTCATGTCGTGTCATGTCATGTTGATTCATGTGGCATCAATTAATGTGGAGGCATGTGGAATCGTGCCATGTCGATCATGTCAAGTCTTGTCATGTCGATTCATGTTATGTTGATTCATGTCATGTCAATTCATGTCATGTTGAGTTATGTCGAATAATGGCGAGTCATGTCGAGTCATGTCGTGTCGAGTCATGTTTAGACATGTCATGTCGAATAATGTCGAGTCATGTCATGTCGAGCCACTTCATGTCGTGTCATGTCATGTTGATTCATGTTGCATCAATTAATGTGGATGCATGTGGAGTCATGCCATGTCGATCATGTCAAGTCATGACATGTCGATTCATGGCATGTCATGTAATGACGCAGCATGCCGGGTCATGTCATGTCGTGTCGAGTCGTGTCGAGTCGCGTCGAGACATTTCATGTCATCTCGTGTCAAGTTGATTCATGTTGCGTCAATTGATGTGGAGTCATGTCATGTCGAGTCGTGTCGATTCGATTCGAGTTGTGTCGAGTTGTCGATTCGTGTCGAGTCATGTCGAGTCGTGTCGAGATATGTCATGTCGAATCATGTCGAGTCATGTCATGTCGAGCCATTTCATGTCGTCTCGTGTCAAGTTGATTCATGTTGCGTCAATTAATGTGGAGTCATGTCATGTCGAGTCGTGTCGAGTCATGTCGAGTCGTGTCGAGACATGTCATGTCGAATCATTTCATGTCGTGTCATGTCATGTTGTTTCATGTTGCGTCAATTAATGTGGAGTCATTTGGAGTCATGCCATGTTGAGCATGTCGAGTCATGCAATGTAGATTCATGTCATGTCACGTCACGTCTAGTCCTGTCGTGTCATGTCACATCAAGTCATGTCGAGCCATGTCAAGTTATGTCAGGATGAATAATGTCATGACGAGTCATGTCATGTCGAGTCATGTCATGTTGAGTCATGTCGAGTCGTGTTGAGTCATGTCGAGTCGTGTCGTGTCGAGTTGAGTCGAGTCATGTCGAATCTTGTCGTGCCATGTCATGTCGAGACGTGTCGTGTCGTGTCAAGTTATGTTATGACGAATAATGTCATGACGAGTCATGTCATGTCGAGTCATGTCATGTCGAGTCATGTCGAGTTGTGTTGAGTCATGTCGAGTCGTGTCGTGTCGAGTAGAGTCGAGTCATGTCTGGTCATGTTGATTCATGTCATGTTGATTCAGGTCCTGTTGATTCATGTCATGTCGATTCATGTCATGTCGATTCATGTCATGTCAATTCATGTCATGTCGATTCATGCCATGTCGATTCATGCCATGTCGATTCATGCCATGTCGATTCATGTCATGTCGAGTAATGATGAGTCATGTTGAATCATGTCATGTCGAGTCATGTTGAGACATGTCATGTCGAGCCATTTCATGTCGTGTCATGTCATGTTGATTCATGTTGCGTCAATTAATGTGGAGTCATGTGGAGTCATGCCATGTCGATTATGTCAAGTCATGCCATGTTGATTCATGGCATGTCATGTAACGACGCAGCATACCGGGTCATGTCATCTCGTGTCGAGTCGCATCGAGACATTTCATGTCATCTCGTGTCAAGTTGATTCATGTTGCGTCAATTGATGTGGAGTCATGTCATGTCAAGTCGTGTCGAGTCGATTTGAGTCGTGTCGAGTCATGTCGAGTCGTGTCGAGTCGTGGCGAGTCGTGTTGAGTCGTGTTGAGACATGTCATGTCGAATCATTTCATGTCGTGTCATGTCATGTTGTTTCATGTTGCGTCAATTAATGTGGAGTCATTTGGAGTCATTCCATGTTGAGCATGTCGAGTCATGCAATGTAGATTCATGTCATGTCACGTGAAGTCGAGTCCTGTCGTGTCATGTCACATCAAGTCATGTCGAGCCATGTCAAGTTATGTCATGATGAATAATGTCATGACGAGTCATGTCATGTCGATTCATGTCATTTCGAGTCATGTCGAGTCGTGTCGAGTCTAGTCGAGTCATGTCGAATCTTGTCGTGCCATGTCATGTCGAGACAAGTCGTGTCGTGTCAAGTTATGTCATGACGAACAATGTCATGACGAGTCATGTCATGTCGTGTCATGTCGTGTCGAGTCGTGTCAAGTTGTGTTGAGTCATGTCGAGTCGTGTCGTGTCGAGTCGAGTCGAGTCATGTCTGGTCATGTTGATTCATGTCATGTTGATTCAGGTCCTGTTGATTCATGTCATGTGGATTCATGTCATGTGGATTCATGTCATTTCGATTCATGCCATGTTGATTCATGTCATGTCGATTCATGCCATGTTGATTCATGCCATGTTGAGTAATGATGAGTCATGTCGAATCATGTCATGTCGAGTCATGTTGAGACATGTCATGTTGAGTCATTTCATGTCGTGTCATGTCATGTTGATTCATATTGCGTCAATTAATGTGGAGTCATGTGGAGTCATGCCATGTCGATCATGTCAAGTCATGCCATGTCGATTCATGGCATGTCATGTCACGTCGAGTCATGTCGAGCCATGTCACGTCGCGTCATGCCGAGTCATGTCATGTCGTGTTGATTCCTGTTGTGTCATATCGAATCATGTCGAGCCATGTCATTTCGAGCCATGTCATGTCATGTCGAATTATTTCATGTTGTGTCATGTCATGTTGTTTCTTGCTGTGTCAATTAATGTGGAGTCATGTGGAGTCATGCCATGTCGATTCATGGCGTGTCATGTCACGTCGAGTCATGACGAGCCATGTCACGTCGAGCCATGTCACATCGAGTCATGTCGAGCCATGTCGAGTCATGTCGAGTCATGTCGAGTCATGTCGAGTCATGTCGAGGCATGTCGAGGCATGTCGAGTCATGTCATGTCGAGTCATGTCGAGACATGTCATGTCGAGTCATGTTGAGACATGTCATGTCGAATAATGTCGAGTCATGTCATGTCGAGCCACTTCATGTCGTGTCATGTCATGTTGATTCATGTTGCATCAATTAATGTGGAGGCATGTGGAGTCATGCCATGTCGATCATGTCAAGTCATGTCATGTCGATTCATGTCATGTCGATTCATGTCATGTTGATTCATGTCATGTCAATTCATGTCATGTTGAGTTATGTCGAGTAATGGCGAGTCATGTTGAGTCATGTCGTGTCGAGTCATGTTGAGACATGTCATGTCGAATAATGTCGAGTCATGTCATGTCGAGCCACTTCATGTCGTGTCATGTCATGTTGATTCATGTTGCATCAATTAATGTGGAGGCATGTGGAGTCATGCCATGTCGATCATGTCAAGTCATGTCATGTCGATTCATGGCATGTCATGTAACGACGCAGCATGCCGGGTCATGTCATGTCGTGTCGAGTCGTGTCGAGTCGCGTCGAGACATTTCATGTCTTCTCGTGTCAAATTGATTCATGTTGCATCAATTGATGTGGAGTCATGTCATGTCGAGTCGTGTCGAGTCGATTCGTGTCGTGTCAAGTCATGTTGAGTCATGTCGAGTCATGTCGAGTCGTGTCGAGTCGTGTCGAGACATGTCATGTCGAATCATTTCATGTCGTGTCATGTCATGTTGTTTCATGTTGCGTCAATAAATGTGGAGTCATTTGGAGTCATGCCATGTTGAGCATGTCGAGTCATGCAATGTAGATTCATGTCATGTCACGTGACGTCGAGTCCTGTCATGTCATGTCACATCAAGTCATGTCGAGCCATGTCACGTCGCATCATATCGAGTCATGTCATGTCGATTCATGTCATGTCGTGGCATTTCATGTCGAGTCGAGTCATGTGGAATCTTGTCACGTCATGTCAGGTCGAGACATGTCGTGTCGTGTCAAGTTATGTCATGATGAATAATGTCATGACGAGTCATGTCATGTCGAGTCATGTCATGTCGAGTCGTGTTGAGTCGTGTTGAGTCATGTCGAGTCGTGTCGTGTCGAGTCGAGTCGAGTCATGTCTGGTCATGTTGATTCATGTCATGTTGATTCAGGTCCTGTTGATTCATGTCATGTCGATTCATGTCACGTCGAGCCATGTCACGTCACGTCATGTCGCGTCATGTCGAGTCATGTCGAGTCATGTCGAGTCATGTCGAGTCAAGTCAAGTCATGTCGAGTCACGTCAAGTCATGTCATGTCGAGTCATGTTAAGTTATGTCGTGACGAATAATGTCATGTCGAGTCGCGTCGAGCCGCCTCACATCGAGCCACCTCGCATTGTGCCGTGTCGTGTCGAGCCGTGTTGCGTCGAGCCGTGTCGCATCATGTCGAGCCATGTCATGTGGTGGCGTGTCGAGTCAGGTCATGTCGTGGCATGTCATGTCGAGTCGGGTCGAGTCATGTCGAGTCTTGTCATGTCATGTCATATCGAGACATGTCGCGTCGTGTCAAGTTATGTCATGACGAATAATGTCATGTCGAGTCATGTCATGTTGAGTCATGCTGCGTCGCGTCGTGCCCTGTCGCATCGTTTCCAGACATGTCGAATCGTGTCGTGTTGAGTTGAGTCGAGTCACGTGTGGTCATGTCACATCGAGTCATGTCGAGCCATGTCACGTCGAGTCATGTCGAGCCATGTCACGTCGAGTCACGTCGAGTCACGTCGAGTCATGTCGAGTCATTTCATGTCGAGTCACGTTAACTTATGTCATGACGAATAATGTCATGTCGAGTCACGTCGAGCCATGTCGCATCGAGCCGTGTCGCGTCGAGCCGTGTCGCGTCAAGCCATGTTGCATCATGTCGAGCCATGTCATGTCGTGGCATGTCAAGTCATGCCATGTCGATTCATGGCATGTCATGTCATGTCGATTCATGTCGTGTCATGTCACGTCGAGTCATGTCGAGCTATGTTACGTCGCGTCGTGCCGAGTCATGTCGTGTCGTATCGACTCGTGTTGTGTCGAGTCGTGTTGAGTCGTGTCGAGTTCAGTCGTGTCGAGTCGTGTCGTGTTGTGTCGTGTTGAGTCAGTCTGGTCATGTTGATTCATATCATGTTGATTCAAGTCATGTCGAGTCATGTCGTGTCGAGTCATGTCGAGACATGTCATGTCGAATCATGTCGAGTCATGTCATGTCGAGCCATTTCATGTCGTCTCGTGTCAAGCTGCTTCATGTTGCATCAATTAACGTGGAGTCATGTCGTGTCGAGTCACGTCGTGTCATGTCGAGTCGTGTCGAGACATGTCATGTCATGTCGAGTCGTGTCGAGACATGTCATGTCGAATCATTTCATGTCGTGTCATGTCATGTTGTTTCATGTCGTGTCAATTAATGTGGAGTCATTTGGAGTCATGCCATGTTGAGCATGTCGAGTCATGCAATGTCGATTCATGTCATGTCACGTCACGTCAAGTCTGGTCGTGTCATGTCACATCAAGTCATTTCGAGCCATGTCACGTCGCGTCATGTTGAGTCATGTCATGTCGAGTCGAGTCGAGTCATGTCGAATCTTGTCGTGTCATGTCATGTCGAGACATGTCGTGTCGTGTCAAGTTATGTCATGATGAATAATGCCACGATGAGTCATGTCATGTCGAGTTGTGCCATGTCGAGTCGAGTCGAGTCATGTCTGGTCATGTTGATTCATGTCATGTTGATTCAGATCCTGTTGATTCATGTCATGTTGATTCATGTCATGTCGATTCATGTCATGTTGATTCATGTCATGTCGATTCATGCCATGTCGATTCATGCCATGTCGATTCATGCCATGTCGATTCATGTCATGTCGAGTAATGATGAGTCATGTCGAGTCATGTTGTGTCGAATCATGTTGAGACATGTCATGTCGAGCTGCTTCATGTCATGTCATGTCATGTTGATTCATTGTGTGTCAATTAATGTGGAGTCATGTGGAGTCATGCCATGTCGATTATGTCAAGTCATGCCATGTCGATTCATGACATGTCATGTCACGTCGAGTCATGTCGTGTCATGTCACGTCGAGTCATGTCGTGTCATGTCAAGTCGAGTTATATCGAGCCATGTCACTTCGCGACATGCCGAGTCATGTCATGTCGTTTAGAGTCGTGTTGAGTCGTGTCGAGTCGTGTCGAGTCATGTCGTGTAGTGTAGAGTCGTGCCGTGTCGAGTCGAGTCATATGTGGACATGTCTGGTCATGTTGATTCATGTCATGTTGATTCATGTCATGTTGATTCACGACATTTCGAGTTATGTCGAGTAATGACAAGTCATGACGAGTCAAGTCATGTCGAATCATGAAATGTCATGTCAAGTCATGTCGTGTCGAGTCATGTCAAGACATGTCATGTCATGTCGAATCATTTCATGTTGTGTCATGTCATGTTGTTTCATGTTGCGTCAATTAATGTGGAGTCATGTGGAGTCATGCCATGTCGATTCATGATGTGTCATGTCACGTCGAGTCATGTCGAGCCATGTTACGTCGAGCCATGTCATGTCGAGTCATGTCGAGCCATGTCACGTTGTGTCATGTTGTGTCATGTCGCATCATGTCGCGTCATGTCGCGTCATGTCGCGTCATGTCGAGTCATGTCGAGTCATGTCGAGTCATGTTAAGTTATGTCATGACGCATAATGTCATGTCGAGTCGCGTTGAGCCGCCTCGCGTTGAGCCACCTCGCGTTGTGCCATCTCATGTCGAGCCACGTTGCGTCTAGCCGTGTCGCATCATGTCGAGCCATGTCATGTGGTGGCATGTCGAGTCAGGTCGTGTCGTGGCATGTCATGTCGAGTCGAGTCGAGTCATGTCGAGTCTTGTCGTGTCATGTCATATCGAGTCATGTCGCATCGTGTCAAGTTATGTCATGATGAATAATGTCATGTCGAGTCATGCTGCGTCGCGTCGTGCCCTGTCGCGTCGTGTCGAGACATGTCAAGTTGTGTCGTGTCGAGTCGAGTCGAGTCATGTATGGTCATGTCGATTCATGTCATGTCGATTCATGTCATGTCGATTCATGTCATGTCGATTCATGTCATGTCGATTCATGTCCTGTCGATTCATGTCATGTCGATTCATGTCATGTCGATTCATGTCAAGTCGATTCATGTCTTGTCGATTCATGTCATGTCGATTCATGTCATGTTGATTCATGTCATGTCGATTCATGTCATGTCGAGTTATGTCGAGTAATGGCGAGTCATGTCGTGTCGAGTCATGTTGAGACATGTCATGTCGAATAATGTCGAGTCATGTCATGTCGAGCCACTTCATGTCGTGTCATGTCATGTTGATTCATGTTGCATCAATTAATGTGGAGGCATGTGGAGTCATGCAATGTCGATCATATCAAGTCATGCCATGTTGATTCATGTCATGTCATGTCACGTCGCGTCATGCCGAGACATGTCATGTCGTGTTGAGTCGTGTCGAGTCGTGTCAAGACATTTCATGTCATCTCGTGTCAAGTTGATTCATGTTGCGTCAATTAATGTGGAGTCATGTCATGTCACGTCGAGTCATGTCGAGCCATGTCACATCGAGTCATGTCATGTCGAGTCATGTCATGTCATGTCAAATCAAGTCATGTCATATCGAGCCAAATCGAGTCGTGTCATATCGAGTCATGTCATGTCGAGTCAAATCGAGTCGTATCATGTCGAGTCAAATCGAGTCGTGTCATGTCGAGCCAAATCGAGTCGTGTCATATCGAGTCGAGTTGGGTCAAATCGAGTCATGTCGAGTCAGGTCAAATTGAGTCGAGTCAAAGCGAGTCATGTCGATTCAAGGCAAATCGAGTCGTGTCGAGTCGAGTAGAGTCATGTCGAGTCGTGTCATGTCGAGTCGTGTCGTGTCGATTCGTGTCGTGTCGAGTTGAGTCATGTCGTGTCGAGCCATGTAACATCGCATCAGGTCGAGTCATGTCGTGTCGAGTCATGTCTGGTCATGTTGATTCATGTCATGTCGATTCATGTCATGTCGATTCATGTCATGTCAATTCATGTCATGTCGATCCATGTCATGTCGATCCATGTCATGTTGTTCCATGTCATGTCGATTCATGTCATGTTGATTCATGACATGTCGATTCATGTCATGTCGATTCATGTCATGTCGAGTTATGTTGAGTAGTGATGAGTCATGATGAGTCATGTCATGTCATGTTGAGTCATGTCATGTCAAGTCGAGTCATGAAATGTCAAGTCGAGTCATGTCGTGTCGAATCATGTCGAGACATGTCATATCATGTCGAATCATGTCGAGTCATGTCATGTTGAGCCATGTCATGTCATGTTGAATCATTTCATGTCATGTCATGTCATGTTGTTTCATGTTGCGTCAATTAATGTGGAGTCATGTGGAGCGATGCCATGTCGATTCATGTCGTGTCATGTCATGACGAGTCATGTCGTGTCATGTCATGTCGAGTCATGTCGAACCATGTCACGTCGAGCCATGTCACGTCGAGTCATGTCGAGTCATGTCTCGTTGCATCATGTCACGTCATGTCGAGTCATGTCGAGTCATGTTAAGTTATGTCATGATGAATAATGTCATGTCGAAGCACGGCGAGCCGCCTCGCGTCGAGCCACATCACGTCGCGTCAAGCCGTGTTGCATCTTGTCGAGCCATGTCATGTTGTGGCGTGTCGAGTCATGTCGTGGCATGTCATGTCGAGTCGAGTCATGTCAAATTTTGACGTGTCATGTCATGTCGAGACGCCGCGTTGTGTCAAGTTATGTCATGACAAATAATGTCATGTTGAGTCATGTCATGTCGAGTCATGCTGCGTCGCATCGTGCCCTGTCGCATCATGTCGAGACATGTCATGTCAAGTCGTGTCGAGTTGAGTCGTGTCGAGTCGAGTCATGTCTGGTCATGTTGTTTCATGTCAGTTTGATTCATGTCATGTTGATTCATGTCATGTCGAGGTATGTCGAGTAATGACGAGTCATGTCGAGTCATGTCGTGTCGAGTCATGTTGAGACATGTCATGTCGAATAATGTCGAGTCATGTCATGTTTAGCCACTTCAAGTCATGTCATGTCATGTTGATTCATGTTGCGTCAATTAATGTGGAGTCATGTGGAGTCATTCCATGTCGATCGTGTCAAGTCATGCCATGTTGATTCATGGCATGTCATGTCACGTCGAGTCATGTTGAGCCATGTCAAGTCGCGTCATGTTGAGTCCTGTCATGTCATGTCGACTCGTGACGAGTCGTGTCGTGTTGTGTCGAGTTGTGTTGAGTCGTGTCGAGTCGTGTCAAGTCTTGTCGAGTCGTGTTGAGTCATGTCGTGGCATGTCATGTCGAGTCGAGTCGAGTCATGTCAAATTTTGTCGTGTCATGTCATGTTGAGAAGCCGTGTTGTGTCAAGTTATGTCATGACAAATAATGTCATGTTGAGTCATGTCATGTCGAGTCATGCTGCGTCGCATCGTGCCCTGTTGTGTCATGTCGAGTCATGTCATGTCAAGTCGTGTCGAGTCGAGTCGTGTCGAGTCGAGTCATGTCTGGTCATGTTGATTCATGTCATGTTGATTCATGTCATGTTGATTCATGTCATGTCGAGGTATGTCGAGTAATGACGAGTCATGTCGAGCCATGTCGTGTCGAGTCATGTTGAGACATGTCATGTCGAATAATGTCGAGTCATGTCATGTTTAGCCACTTCAAGTCATGTCATGTCATGTTGATTCATGGCATGTCATGTCACGTCGAGTCATGTCGTGTCATGTCACGTCGAGTCATGTTGAGCCATGTCACGTCGCGTCATGCTGAGTCCTGTCGTGTCATGTCGACTCGTGACGAGTCGTGTCGTGTTGTGTCGAGTCTTGTCGAGTCGTGTCGAGTCGTGTCGAGTCTTGTCGAGTCGTGTCGAGTCAAGTCGAGTCGAGTCGTGTCGTGTCGTGTCGAGTCATGTCTGGTCACGTCTGGTCATGTTGATTCATATCATGTTGATTCAAGTCATGTTGAGTCATGTCGTGTCGAGTCATGTCGAGACATGTCATGTCGAATCATGTCGAGTCATGTCATGTCGAGCCATTTCATGTCGTCTCATGTCAAGTTGATTCATGTTGCATCAATTAATGTGGAGTCATGTCATGTCATGTCATGTCATGTTGAGTCATGTCGTGTCATATCGAGTCGCACGAGACATGTCATGTCGAATCAATTCATGTCATGTCATGTCATGTTGTTTCATGTTGCGTCAATTAATGTGGAGTCATGTGGAGTCATGCCATGTCGATTCATGGCGTGTCACGTCACATCGAGTCATGTCGTGTCATGTCACGTCGAGTCATGTCGAGCCATGTCACGTCGAGTCATGTCGAGCCATGTCACGTTGCGTCATGTCGCGTCATGTCGAGTCACGTCGAGTCATGTCGAGTCATGTCGAGTCATGTCGAGTCATGTCGAGTCATGTCATGTCGAGTCATGTTAAGTTATGTCATGACGAATAATGTCATGTCGAGTTGCGTTGAGCCGCGTTGCAACGAGCCACCCTGCATTGAACCGTGTCGTGTCGAGCCGCGTTGCGTCGAGCTGTGTTGCATCTTGTCGAGCCATGTCATGTGGTGACGTGTCGAGTCAGGTCATGTCGTGGCATGTCATGTCGAGTCGAGTCGAGTCGAGTCATGTCGAGTCTTGTCGTGTCATGTCATGTCGAGACATGTCACGTCGTGTCAAGTTATGTCATGATGAATAACGTCATGTTGAGTCATGTCATGTCGAGTCATGTCATGTCGAGTCGAGTCGTGTCAAGTCGAGTCGAGTTGAGTCATGTCTGGTCATGTTGATTCATGTCATGTTGATTCATGTCATGTTGATTCATGTCATGTTGATTCATGTCATGTCGAGTTATGTTGAGTAATGACGAGTTATGTCGAGTCATGTCGTGTAGAGTCATATTGAGACATGTCATGTCGAATAATGTCGAGTCATGTCATGTTGAGCCACTTCAAGTCGTGTCATGTCATGTTGATTCATGTTGCGTCAATTAATGTGGAGTCATGTGGAGTCATGCCATGTCGATCATGTCAAGTCATGCCATATCGATTCATGGCATGTCATGTCACGTCGAGTCATTTCGTGTCATGTCACGTCGTGTCATGCCGAGTCATGTCATGTCGTGTCGACTCGTGACGAGTCGTGTCGAGTCGTGTCGTGTTGTGTCGAGTCGTGTCGAGTCATGTCGAGTCGTGTTGAGTCATGTCGTGTCATGTCACGTCGAGTCATGTCGAGCCATGTTACGTCGCGTCGTGCCCAGTCATGTCATGTCGTGTCGTGTCAACTCGTGACGAGTCATGTTGTGTCGATTTGTGACGAGTCGTTTCGAGTCGTGTTGTGTTGTGTCGAATCGTGTCGAGTTGTGTCGAGTCGAGTCGTGTCGAGTCGTGTCGTGTCGTGTCGAGTCATGTCTGGTCATGTTGATTTATATCATGTTGATTCAAGTCATGTCGAGTCATATCGTGTCGAGGCATGTCGAGACATGTCATGTCGAATCATGTCGAGTCATGTCATGTCGAGCCATTTCATGTCGTCCCGTGTGAAGTTGATTCATGTTGCATCAATTAACGTGGAGTCATATGGTGTCATGTCATTTCGAGTCATGTCGTGTCATGTCATGTTGTGTCGAGACATGTCATGTCGAATCATTTCATGTTGTGTCACGTCATGTTGTTTCATGTTGCATCAGTTAATGTGGAGTCATTTGGAGACATACCAAGTTGAGCATGTCGAGTCATGCAATGTCGATTCATGTCATGTCACGTCACGTCGAGTCCTGTCGTGTCATGTCACATCAAATCATGTCGAGCAATGTCACGTCGCGTCATGTCGAGTCATGTCATGTCGAGTCATGTCGTGTCGAGTCATGTTGAGACATGTCATGTCAAATAATGTTGAGTCATGTCATGTTGAGCCACTTCATGTCATGTCATGTCATGTTGATTCATGTTGCATCAATTAATGTGGAGGCATGTGGAGTCATGCCATGTCGATCATGTCAAGTCATGCCATGTCGATTCATGTCATGTCATGAAACGACGCAGCATGCCGGGTCATGTCATGAAGTGTCGAGTCGTGTCGAGTCATGTCGAGACATTTCATGTCATCTCGTGTCAAGTTGATTCATGTTGCGTCAATTGATGTGGAGTCATGTCATGTCGAGTCGTGTCGAGTCAATTCGAGTCGTGTCAAGTCGTGTCGAGTCGTGTCGAGACATGTCATGTCGAATCATGTCGAGTCATGTCATGTTGAGCCATTTCATGTCGTCTCATGTCAAGTTGATTCATGTTGCATCAATTGATGTGGAGTCATGTCATGTCGAGTCATGTCGAGTCGATTCGAGTCGTGTCAAGTCGTGGCGAGTCGTGTCGAGACATGTCATGTCGAATCATGTCGAGTCATGTCATGTCGAGCCATTTCATGTCGTCTCGTGTCAAGTTGATTCATGTTACGTCAATTAATGTGGAGTCATGTCATGTCGAGTCGTGTCGAGTCATGTCGAGTCGTGTCGAGACATGTCATGTCGAATCATTTCATGTCATGTCATGTCATGTTATTTCATGTTGCGTCAATTAATGTGGAGTCATTTGGAGTCATGCCATGTTGAGCATGTCGAGTAATGCAATGTAGATTCATGTCATGTCACGTGACGTCGAGTCCTGTCGTGTCATGTCACATCAAGTCATGTCGAGCCATGTCATGTCGCGTCATGTCGAGTCATGTCATGTCGATTCATGTCATGTCGTGGCATTTCATGTCGAGTCTTGTCGTGTCATGTCATGTCGAGACATGTCGTGTCGTGTCAAGTTATGTCATGATGAATAATGTCATGACGAGTCATGTCATGTCGAGTCATGTCATGTCGAGCCGTGTCGAGTCATGTTAAGTCATGTTGAGTTGTGTCATGTCGAGTCGAGTCATGTCTGGTCATGTTGATTCATGTCATGTTGATTCAGGTCCTGTCGATTCATGTCATGTCGATTCATGTCATGTCGATTCATGTCATGTCGATTCATGTCATGTCGTTTCATGTCATGTCAATTCATGTCATGTCGATTTATGCCATGTCGATTCATGCCATGTCGATTCATGCCATGTTGATTCATGTCATGTCGAGTAATGATGAGTCATGTCGAATCATGTCGTGTTGAGTCATGTTGAGACATGTCATGTCGAGCCATTTCATGTCATGTCATGTCATGTTGATTCATGTTGCATCAATTAATGTGGAGTCATGTGGAGTCATGCCATGTCGATCATGTCAAGTCATGCCATGTCGATTCATGGCATGTCATGTCAGGTCGAGTCATGTCGTGTCATGTCACGTCGAGTCATGTCGAGCCATGTCACGTCGAGCTATGTCACGTCGCGTCATGTCGCGTCATGTCGTGTCATGTCGAGTCATGTTGAGCCATGTCACGCTGCGTCATGCTGAGTCATGTGATGTCATGTCGCTTAGAGTCGTGTCGAGTCGTGTCAAGTCGTGTCGAGTCGTGTCTAGTCATGTCGAGTCGTGTCGAGGCATATTGAGTCATCTGTGCACATGTCTGGTCATGTTGATTCATATCATGTTGATTCATGTCATGTTGATTCATGACATTTCAAGTTATGTCGAGCAATGACAAGTCATGTCGAGTCATGTCATGTCGAATCATGTCGAGCCATGTCATGTCGAGCCATGTCATGTCATGTCGAATTATTTCATGTTGTGTCATGTCATGTTGTTTCATGCTGCGTCAATTAATGTGGAGTCATGCCATGTCGATTCATGGCGTGTCATGTCACGTCGTGTCATGTCGAGCCATGACACGTCGAGCCATGTCATGTTGAGTCATGACGAGCCATGTCACGTCGCGTCATGTCGTGTCATGTCGCGTCATGTCGAGTCATGTCGAGTCATGTCGAGTCATGTCGAGTCATGTCGAGTCATGTCGAGTCTTGTCGTGTCAAGTCATGTTGAGACATGTCATGTCGAATAATGTCGAGTCATGTCATGTCGAGCCACTTCATGTCGTGTCATGTCATGTTGATTCATGTTGCGTCAATTAATGTGGAGTCATTTGGAGTCATGCCATGTTGAGCATGTCGAGTCATGCAATGTAGATTCATGTCATGTCACGTGACGTCGAGTCCTGTCGTGTCATGTCACATCAAGTCATGTCGATTCATGTCATGTCGTGGCATTTCATGTCGAGTCTTGTCGTGTCATGTCATGTCGAGACATGTCGTGTCGTGTCAAGTTATGTCATGATGAATAATGTCATGACGAGTCATGTCATGTCGAGTCATGTCATGTCGAGCCATGTCGAGTCATGTTGAGTCATGTTGAGTTGTGTCATGTCGAGTCGAGTCATGTCTGGTCATGTTGATTCATGTCATGTTGATTCAGGTCCTGTCGATTCATGTCATGTCGATTCATGTCATGTCGATTCATGTCATGTCGATTCATGTCATGTCGTTTCATGTCATGTCAATTCATGTCATGTCGATTTATGCCATGTCGATTCATGCCATGTCGATTCATGCCATGTCGATTCATGTCATGTCGAGTAATGATGAGTCATGTCGAATCATGTCGTGTTGAGTCATGTTGAGACATGTCATGTCGAGCCATTTCATGTCATGTCATGTCATGTTGATTCATGTTGCATCAATTAATGTGGAGTCATGTGGAGTCATGCCATGTCGATCATGTCAAGTCATGCCATGTCGATTCATGGCATGTCATGTCAGGTCGAGTCATGTCGTGTCATGTCACGTCGAGTCATGTCGAGCCATGTCACGTCGAGCTATGTCACGTCGCGTCATGTCGCGTCATGTCGTGTCATGTCGAGTCATGTTGAGCCATGTCACGCTGCGTCATGCCGAGTCATGTGATGTCATGTCGCTTAGAGTCGTGTCGAGTCGTGTCGAGTCGTGTCTAGTCATGTCGAGTCGTGTCGAGGCATATTGAGTCATCTGTGCACATGTCTGGTCATGTTGATTCATATCATGTTGATTCATGTCATGTTGATTCTTGACATTTCGAGTTATGTCGAGCAACGACAAGTCATGATGAGTCAAGTCATGTCGAATCATGAAATGTCATGTCGAGTCATGTCGTGTCAAGTCATGTCAACACATGTCATGTCATGTCGAATCATGTCGAGCCATGTCATGAGGAGTCATGTCATATCATGTCGAATCATTTCATGTCGTGTCATGTAATGTTGTTTCATGTTGCGTCAATTAACGTGGAGTCATGTGGAGTCATGATATGTCGATTCATGGCGTGTCATGTCACGTCGAGTCTTGTCGTGTCATGTCAGGTCGAGTCATGTCGAGCCATGTCATGTCGAGCCATGTCACGTTGCATCATGTCACATCATGTCGAGTCATGTCGAGTCATGTCGAGTCATGTCGTGTCATGTCGAGTCATGTCATGTCGAGTCATGTTGTTATGTCATGACGAATAATGTCATGTTGAGTCGCGTCGAGCCGCCTCGCATCGAGCCACCTCACGTCGAGCCGTGTCGTGTTGAGCTGCGTTGCGTCGAGCCGTGTTGCATCATGTCGAGCCATGTCATGTGGTGGCATGTCGTGTCAGGTCATGTCGTGGCATGTCATGTCGAGTCGAGTCGAATCATGTTGAGTCTTGTCGTGCCATGTCATATCAAGACATGTCGCATCGTGTCACGTTATGTCATGACGAATAATGTCATGTCGAGTCATGTCATGTCGAGTCATGCTGCGTCGCATCATGCCCTGTCGTGTCGTGTCGAGACATGTCGAGTCGTGTTGTGTCGAGTCGAGTCGAGGCATGTCTGGTCATGTCGATTCATGTCATGTCAATTCATGTCATGTCGATTCATGTCATGTCGATTCATGTCATGTCGATTCATGTCATGTCGAGTTATGTCGAGTAATGGCGAGTCATGTCGATTCATGTTATGTCGAGTCATGTTGAGACATTTCATGTTGAATAATGTCGAGTCATGTCATGTCGAGCCACTTCATGTCGTGTCATGTCTTGTCGATTCATGTCATGTGGATTCATGTCATGTCGATTCATGTCATGTCGATTCATGTCATGTTGATTCATGCCATGTTGATTCATGCCATGTCGATTCATGCCATGTCGATTCATGCCATGTCGATTCATGCCATGTCAATTCATGCCATGTCGATTCGTGCCATGTCGAGTAATGACGAGTCACGTCGAGTCATGTCGTGTCGAGTCATGTTGAGACATGTCATGTCGAATAATGTCGAGTCATGTCATGTCGAGCCATTTCATATCGTGTCATGTCATGATGATTCATGTTGCATCAATTAATGTGGAGTCATGTGGAGTCATGCCATGTCGATCGTGTCAAGTCATGCCATGTCGATTCATGGCATGTCATGTCACGTCGAGTCATGTCATGTCATGTCACGTCATGTCACGTCGAGTCATGTCGTGTCATGTCGACTCGTGACAAGTCGTGTCGAGTCGTGTCGTGTTGTGTCGAGTCGTGTTGAGTCGTGTCGAGTTGTGTTGAGTCTTGTCGAGTCGTGTCGAGTCGTATTGAGTCGAGTCAAGTCGTGTCATGTTGTGTTGAGTCATGTCTGGTCACGTCTGGTCATGTTGATTCATATCATGTTGATTCAAGTCATGTCGAGTCATGTCGTGTCCAGTCATGTCGAGACATGTCATGTCGAATCATGTCGAGTCATGTCATGTCGAGCCATTTCATGTCGTCTCGTGTCAAGATGATTCATGTTGCATCAATTAATGTGGAGTCATGTCGTGTCGTGTCATGTCATGTCGTGTCGAGACATGTCATGTCGAATCATTTCATGTCGTGTCATGTCATGTTGTTTCATGTTGCATCAATTAATGTGGAGTCATATGGAGTCATGCCATGTCGATTCATGGCGTGTCACGTCACGTCGAGTCATGTCGTGTCATGTCACGTCGAGTCATGTCGAGCCATGTCACGTCGAGTCATGTCGAGCCATGTCATGTTGCGACATGTTGAGTCACGTCGAGTCATGTCGAGTCATGTCGAGTCATGTCATGTTGAGTCATGTTAAGTTATGTCATGACGAATAATGTCCTGTCAAGTCGCGTCGAGCCGCGTCGCATAGAACCACCCCGCGTTGAGCCGTGTCGTGTCGAGCCGCGTTGCGTCGAGCCGTGTCGCATCTTGTCGAGCCATGTCATGTGGTGACGTGTCGAGTCAGGTCATGTTGTGGCATGTCATGTCGAGTCGAGTCGAGTCGAGTCATGTCGAGTCTTGTCGTGTCACGTCATGTCGAGACATGTCGCATCGTGTCAAGTTATGTCATGACGAATAATGTCATGTCGAGTCATGTCTTGTTGAGTCATGCTGCGTCACATCGTGCCCTGTCGCATCATGTCGAGTCATGTCGTGTTGAGTCGAGTCGAGTCATGTCTGGTCATGTTGATTCATGTCATGTTGATTCATGTCATGTTGATTCATGTCATGTTGATTCATGTCATGTCGAGTTATGTTGAGTAATGACGAGTTATGTCGAGTCATGTCGTGTAGAGTCATATTGAGACATGTCATGTCGAATAATGTCGAGTCATGTCATGTTGAGCCACTTCAAGTCGTGTCATGTCATGTTGATTCATGTTGCGTCAATTAATGTGGAGTCATGTGGAGTCATGCCATGTCGATCATGTCAAGTCATGCCATATCGATTGATGGCATGTCATGTCACGTCGAGTCATGTCGTGTCATGACACGTCGAGTCATGTCGAGCCATGTAACGTCGCGTCATGCCGAGTCATGTCATATCGTGTCGACTCGTGACGAGTCATGTCGAGTCATGTCGTGTCGTGTCGAGTCGTGTTGAATCATGTTGAGTCGTGTCGAGTCACTTCGTGTCGAGTCGTGTCGTGTCGAGTCATGTCTGGTCATGTCTGGTCATGTTGATTCATATCATGTTGATTCAAGTCATGTCGAGTCATATCGTGTCGAGTCATGTCGATACATGTCATGTCAAATCATGTCGAGTCATGTCATGTCGAGCCATTTCATGTCGTCTCGTGTGAAGTTGATTCATGTTACATCAATTAACGTGGAGTCATATCGTGTCATGTCATTTCGAGTCATGTCGTGTCATGTCTTGTCGTGTCGAGACACGTCACATCGAATCATTTCATGTTGTGTCATGTCATGTTGTTTCATGTTGCGTCAATTAATGTGGAGTCATTTGGAGTCATACCATGTTGAGCACGATGAGTCATGCAATGTCAATTCATGTCATGTCACGTCACGTCGAGTCCTGTCGTGTCATGTCACATCAAGTCATGTCGAGCCATGTCATGTCGCGTCATGTCGTGTCGAGTCATGTTGAGACATGTCATGTCGAATAATGTTGAGTCATGTCATGTTGAGCCACTTCAAGTGGTGTCATGTCATGTTGATTCATGTTGCGTCCATTAATGTGGAGTCATGTGGAGTCATGCCATGTCGATCATGTCAAGTCATGCCATATCGATTGATGGCATGTCATGTCACATCGAGTCATGTCGTGTCATGTCACGTCGAGTCATGTCGAGCCATGTCACGTCGCGTCATGCTGAGTCATGTCATGTCGTGTCGTGTCGACTCATGTCGAGTCGAGTCGAGTCATATGTGCACGTGTCTGGTCATGTTGATTCATATCATGTTGATTCATGTCATGTTGATTCATGACATTTCGAGTTATGTCGAGCAATGACAAGTCATGACGAGTCAAGTCATGTCGAATCATGAAATGTCATGTTGAGTCATGTCGTGTCGAGTCATGTCAAGACATGTCATGTCATGTCGAATCATGTCGAGCCATGTCATGTCAAGCCATGTCACATTGCGTCATGTTGCATCATGTTGAGTCATGTCGCGTCATGTCAAGTCTTGTCGAGCCATGTCATGTCGAGCCATGTCATATCAAGACATGTCGCGTCGTGTCAAGTTATGTCATGACGAATAATGTCATGTCGAGTCATGTTGCGTCGCATCGTGCCCTGTCAGGTTGTGTCGAGACATGTCGAGTCGTGTCGAGTCGAATCATGTCTGGTCACGTCGATTCATGTCATGTCGATTCATGTCATGTCGATTCATGTCATATCGAGTAATGGCGAGTCATGTCGAGTCATGTCATGTCGAGTCATGTTGAGACATGTCATGTCGAATAATGTTGAGTCATGTCATGTCGAGCCACTTCATGTCGTGTCATGTCATGTCGATTAATGCCATGTCGATTCATGTCATGTCGATTCATGTCATGTCGATTCTTTTCATGTCGATTCATGTCATGTCGATTCATGTCATGTCGATTCATGCCATGTCGATTCATGCCATGTCGATTCATGCCATGTCGATTTACGGCATGCCATGTCACGTCGAGTCATGTTGTGTCATGTCACGTCGAGTCATGTTGAGCCATGTCACGTTGCGTCATGCCGAGTCAAGTGATGTCATGTCACTTAGAGTCGTGTCGAGTCGTGTCGAGTCGTGCCGAGTCGTGTCGAATCGTGCCGAGTCGTGTCGAATCGTGTCGAGTCATGTCGAGTCATGTCATGTCGTGTAGGGTCGTGTCGTGTGGAGTCGAGTTGAGTCATATGTGCACATGTCTGGTCATGTTGATTCATAACATGTTGATTCATGTCATGTTGATTCATGACATTTTGAGTTATGTCGAGCAATGACAAGTCATGATGAGTCAAGTCATGTCGAATCATGAAATGTCATGTCGAGTCATGTCGTGTCGAGTCATGTCAAGACATGTCATGTCATGTCGAATCATGTCGAGCCATGTCATGTCGAGCCATGTCATGTCATGTCGAATCATTTCATGTCGTGTCATGTCATGTTGTTTCATGTTGTGTCAATTAATGTGGAGTCATGTGGAGTCATGCCATGTCGATTCATGGTGTGTCATGTAACGTCGAGTCATGTCGTGTCATGTCACGTCGAGTCATGTCAAGCCATGTCACGTTGAGCCATGTCACGTCGAGTCATGTCGAGCCATATCACGTTGTGTCATGTCGCGTCATGTCGCGTCATGTCGCGTCATGTCGAGTCATGTCGAGTCATGTCGAGTCATGTCATGTCGAGTCATGTTAAGTTATGTCATGACGAATAATGTCATGTCGAGTCGCGTCGAGCCACCTCGCGTCGAGCCACCTCGCGTCGAGTCTTGTTGTGTTAAGCCGCATTGCGTCGAGCGGTGTTGTATCATGTCGAGCCATGTCATGTGGTGGTGTGTCGAGTCAGGTCATGTCGTGGCATGTCATGTCGAGTCGAGTCGAGTCCTGACGAGTCTTGTCGAGCCATGTCATATCGAGACATGTCACGTCGTGTCAAGTTATGTCATGACGAATAATGTCATGTCGAGTCAAGTCATGTCGAGTCATGCTGCGTCGCATCGCATCGTGTCGACACATGTCGAGTCGTGTCGTGTCAAGTCGAGTCATGTCTGGTCATGTCGATTCATGTCATGTCGATTCATGTCATGTCGAGTTATGTCGAATAATGTTGAGTCATGTCATGTCGAGCCACTTCATGTCATGTCATGTCATATTGATTCATGTTGCGTCAATTAATTTGGAGTCATGTGTAGTCATGCCATGTCGATCATGTCAAGTCATGCCATGTCGATTCATGGCATGTCATGTCACGTCGAGTCATGTCGCGTCATGTCACGGCGAGTCATGTCGAGCCATGTTATGTCGCGTCATGCTGAGTCATGTCATGTCGTGTCGAGTCATGTCGAGTCGTGTCGTGTCATGTCGAGTCATGTCTGGTCATGTCTGGTCATGTTGATTCATGTTATGTTGAGTCATGTCGTGTTGAGTCATGTCGAGACATGTCATGTCGAATCATGTCGAGTCATGTCATGTTGAGCCATTTCATGTTGTCTCGTGTCAGGTTGATTCATGTCGCATCAATTAATGTTGAGTCATGTCATGTCGAGTCGTGTCGAGCCGTGTCGGGTTGTGTCGAGACAGGTCATGTCGAATCATTTCGTGTCGTGTCATGTCATGTTGTTTCATGTTGCGTCAATTAACGTGGAGTCATTTGGAGTCATGCCATGTTGAGCATGTCGAGTCATGCAATGTCGATTCATGTCATGTCACGTCATGTCGAGACCTGTCGTGTCATGTCACATCGAGTCATGTCGAGCCATGTCACGTCGCGTCAAGTCGAGTAATGTCACGTCGAGTCATGTCATGTCGTGGCATGTCATGTCGAGTCGAGTCATGTCGAATCTTGTCGTGTCATGTCATGTCGAGACATGTCGTGTCGTGTCAAGTTATGTCACGATGAATAATGTCATGACGAGTCATATGTCATGTCGAGTCATGTCGTGTCGCGTCGTGTCGAGTCATGTCGTGTCGAGTCGTGTCGATTCGTGTTGAGTCATGTCGAGTCGTGTCATGTTGATTCATGTTCTGTTGATTCATGTCATGTTGATTCATGTCATGTCGATTCATGTCATGTCGATTCATGTCATGTCGAGTTATGTCGAATAATGATGAGTCATGTCGAGTCATGTTGTGTGGAGTCATGTCGAGACATGTCATGTCGAATCATGTCGAGTCATGTCATGTCGAGCCATTTCATGTCGTCTCGTGTCAGGTTGATGCATGTTGCATCAATTAATGTGGAGTCAGGTCATGTCGAGTCATGTTGAGTCATGTCGAGCCGTGTCGGGTCGTGTCGAGACAGGTCATGTCGAATCATTTCGTGTCGTGTCATGTCATGTTGTTTCATGTTGCGTCAATTAATGTGGAGTCATTTGGAGTCATGCAATGTTGAGCATGTCGAGTCATGCAATGTTGATTCATGTCATGTCACGTCATGTCGAGTCCTGTCGTGTCATGTCACTTCGAGTCATGTCGAGCCATGTCACATCGCATCAAGTCGAGTAATGTCATGTCGAGTCATGTCATGTTGTGGCATGTCATGTCGAGTCGAGTCATGTCGAATCTTGTCGTGTCATGTCATGTCGAGACATGTCGTGTCGTGTCAAGTTATGTCATGATGAATAATGTCATGACGAGTCATGTCATGTCGAGTCATGTCGTGTCGATTCGTGTTGAGTCATGTCTAGTCGTGTTATGTTGATTCATGTTCTGTTGATTCATGTCATGTTGATTCATGTCATGTCGATTCATGTCATGTCAAGTTATGTCGAATAATGATGAGTCATGTCGTGTCGAGTCATGTTGAGACATGTCATGTCGAATAATGTCGAGTCATGTCATGTCGAGCCATTTCATGTCGTGTCATGTCATGTTGATTCATGTTGCGTCAATTAATGTGGAGTCATGTGGAGTCATGTCATGTCGATTCATGGCATGTCATGTCACGTCGCGTCATGTCGTGTCATGTCATGTCGCGTCATGTCGTGTCATGTCACGTCGAGCCATGTCGTGTCATGTCACGTCGAGTCATGTCGAGCCATGTCACGTCGCGTCATGCCGAGTCATGTCATGTCATGCCGTTTAGAGTTGTGTCGAGTCGTGTTGAGTCGTGTCGAGTCATGTCGAGTTGTGTCGAGTCATGTCGTGTCGTGTCGAATCGAGTCATGTGTGGACATGTCTGGTCATGTTGATTCATATCATGTTGATTCATGTCATGTTGATTCATGACATGTCGAGTTATGTCGAGTAATGACAAGTCATGACGAGTCAAGTCATGTTGAGTTATGAAATGTCAGGTCAAATCATGAAATGTCATGTCGAGTTATGTTGTGTCGAGACATGTCATGTCATGTTGAATCATGTCGAGTCATGTCATGTCGAACCATGCCATGTCATGTCGAATCATTTCATGTCGTGTCGTCATGTTGTTTCATGTTACGTCAATTAATGTGGAGTCATGTGGAGTCATGCCATGTCGATTCATGGCGTGTCATGTCACGTCGAGTGATGTCGTATCATGTTACGTTGAGTCATGTCGAGCCATGTCACGTCGAGTGACGTCGAGCCATGTCACATTGCATCATGTCGCGTCATATCGCGTCATGTCGAGTCCTGTCATGTCAAGTCATGTTAAGTTATGTCATGACGAATAATGTCATGTCGAGCCACATCGCTTTGAGCCGCGTCGTGTCCAGCCGCATCGCATCGCATCGCATCAAGCCGTGTCGCATCATGTCGAGCCATGTCATGTCGTGGCGTGTCGAGTCATGTCATGTCGTGGCATGTCATGTCAAGTCTTGTCGTGTCATGTCATGTCGAGACATGTCGCGTCGTGTCAAGTTATGCCATGACGAATAATGTCATGTCGAGTCATGCGGCGTCACGTCGTAACCTGTCATGTCATGTCGAGTCATGTCGTGTCGTGCTGAGTCGTGTCGAGTCATGTCGAGACATGTCCAGTTGTGTCATGTCGAGTCATGTCGATTCATGTCATGTCGATTCATGTCATGTCGATTCATGTCATGTCGAATAATGATGAGTCATGTCGAGTCATGTCGTGTCGAGTCATGTCGAGACAGGTCATGTCGAATCATGTCGAGTCATGTCATGTCGAGCCATTTCATGTCGTCTCGTGTCAGGTTGATGCATGTTGCATCAATTAATGTGGAGTCATGTCATGTCGAGTCATGTTGAGTCGTGTCGAGCCGTGTCGGGTCGTGTCGAGACAGGTCATGTCGAATCATTTCGTGTCGTGTCATGTCATGTTGTTTCATGTTGCGTCAATTAATGTGGAGTCATTTGGAGTCATGCCATGTTGAGCATGTCGAGTCATGCAATGTCGATTCATGTCATGTCACGTCATGTCGAGTTCTGTCGTGTCATGTCACGTCGAGTCATGTCGAGCCATGTCACATCGCATCAAGTCGAGTAATGTCATGTCGAGTCATGTCATGTTGTGGCATGTCATGTCGAGTCGAGTCATGTCGAATCTTGTCGTGTCATGTCATGTCGAGACATGTCGTGTCGTGTCAAGTTATGTCATGATGAATAATGTCATGACGAGTCATGTCATGTCGAGTCATGTCGTGTCGATTCGTGTTGAGTCATGTCTAGTCGTGTTATGTTGATTCATGTTCTGTTGATTCATGTCATGTTGATTCATGTCATGTCGATTCATGTCATGTCAAGTTATGTCGAATAATGATGAGTCATGTCGTGTCGAGTCATGTTGAGACATGTCATGTCGAATAATGTCGAGTCATGTCATGTCGAGCCATTTCATGTCGTGTCATGTCATGTTGATTCATGTTGCGTCAATTAATGTGGAGTCATGTGGAGTCATGTCATGTCGATTCATGGCATGTCATGTCACGTCGCGTCATGTCGTGTCATGTCATGTCGCGTCATGTCGTGTCATGTCACGTCGAGCCATGTCGTGTCATGTCACGTCGAGTCATGTCGAGCCATGTCACGTCGCGTCATGCCGAGTCATGTCATGTCATGCCGTTTAGAGTTGTGTCGAGTCGTGTTGAGTCGTGTCGAGTCATGTCGAGTTGTGTCGAGTCATGTCGTGTCGTGTCGAATCGAGTCATGTGTGGACATGTCTGGTCATGTTGATTCATATCATGTTGATTCATGTCATGTTGATTCATGACATGTCGAGTTATGTCGAGTAATGACAAGTCATGACGAGTCAAGTCATGTTGAGTTATGAAATGTCAGGTCAAATCATGAAATGTCATGTCGAGTTATGTTGTGTCGAGACATGTCATGTCATGTTGAATCATGTCGAGTCATGTCATGTCGAACCATGCCATGTCATGTCGAATCATTTCATGTCGTGTCGTCATGTTGTTTCATGTTACGTCAATTAATGTGGAGTCATGTGGAGTCATGCCATGTCGATTCATGGCGTGTCATGTCACGTCGAGTGATGTCGTATCATGTTACGTTGAGTCATGTCGAGCCATGTCACGTCGAGTGACGTCGAGCCATGTCACATTGCATCATGTCGCGTCATATCGCGTCATGTCGAGTCCTGTCATGTCAAGTCATGTTAAGTTATGTCATGACGAATAATGTCATGTCGAGCCACATCGCTTTGAGCCGCGTCGTGTCCAGCCGCATCGCATCGCATCGCATCAAGCCGTGTCGCATCATGTCGAGCCATGTCATGTCGTGGCGTGTCGAGTCATGTCATGTCGTGGCATGTCATGTCAAGTCTTGTCGTGTCATGTCATGTCGAGACATGTCGCGTCGTGTCAAGTTATGCCATGACGAATAATGTCATGTCGAGTCATGCGGCGTCACGTCGTAACCTGTCATGTCATGTCGAGTCATGTCGTGTCGTGCTGAGTCGTGTCGAGTCATGTCGAGACATGTCCAGTTGTGTCATGTCGAGTCATGTCGATTCATGTCATGTCGATTCATGTCATGTCGATTCATGTCATGTCGAATAATGATGAGTCATGTCGAGTCATGTCGTGTCGAGTCATGTCGAGACAGGTCATGTCGAATCATGTCGAGTCATGTCATGTCGAGCCATTTCATGTCGTCTCGTGTCAGGTTGATGCATGTTGCATCAATTAATGTGGAGTCATGTCATGTCGAGTCATGTTGAGTCGTGTCGAGCCGTGTCGGGTCGTGTCGAGACAGGTCATGTCGAATCATTTCGTGTCGTGTCATGTCATGTTGTTTCATGTTGCGTCAATTAATGTGGAGTCATTTGGAGTCATGCCATGTTGAGCATGTCGAGTCATGCAATGTCGATTCATGTCATGTCACGTCATGTCGAGTTCTGTCGTGTCATGTCACGTCGAGTCATGTCGAGCCATGTCACATCGCATCAAGTCGAGTAATGTCATGTCGAGTCATGTCATGTTGTGGCATGTCATGTCGAGTCGAGTCATGTCGAATCTTGTCGTGTCATGTCATGTCGAGACATGTCGTGTCGTGTCAAGTTATGTCATGATGAATAATGTCATGACGAGTCATGTCATGTCGAGTCATGTCGTGTCGATTCGTGTTGAGTCATGTCTAGTCGTGTTATGTTGATTCATGTTCTGTTGATTCATGTCATGTTGATTCATGTCATGTCGATTCATGTCATGTCAAGTTATGTCGAATAATGATGAGTCATGTCGTGTCGAGTCATGTTGAGACATGTCATGTCGAATAATGTCGAGTCATGTCATGTCGAGCCATTTCATGTCTTGTCATGTCATGTTGATTCATGTTGCGTCAATTAATGTGGAGTCATGTGGAGTCATGCCATGTCGATTCATGGCATGTCATGTCACGTCGAGTCATGTCGTGTCATGTCACGTCGAGTCATGTCATGTCATGTCACGTCGAGTCATGTCGAGCCATGTCACGTCGCGTCATGCCGAGTCATGTCATGTCATGCCGTTTAGAGTTGTGTCGAGTCGTGTTGAGTCGTGTCGAGTCATGTCGAGTTGTGTCGAGTCATGTCGTGTCGTGTCGAGTCGAGTCATGTGTGGACGTGTCTGGTCATGTTGATTCATATCATGTTGATTCATGTCATGTTGATTCATGACATGTCGAGTTATGTCGAGTAATGACAAGTCATGACGAGTCAAGTCATGTTGAGTTATGAAATGTCATGTCGAATCATGAAATGTCATGTCGAGTCATGTCGTGTCGAGTCATGTCGAGACATGTCATGTCATGTTGAATCATGTCGAGTCATGTCATGTCGAGCCATGCCATGTCATGTCGAATCATTTCATGTCGTGTCGTCATATTGTTTCATGTTGCGTCAATTAATGTGGAGTCATGTGGAGTCATGCCATGTCGATTCATGGCGTGTCATGTCACGTCGAGTGATGTCGTATCATGTTACGTTGAGTCATGTCGAGCCATGTCACGTCGAGTCATGTCGAGCCATGTCACATTGCATCATGTCGCGTCATATCGCGTCATGTCGAGTCCTGTCGAGTCATGTCATGTCAAGTCATGTTAAGTTATGTCATGACGAATAATGTCATGTCGAGCCGCGTCGCTTTGAGCCGCGTCGTGTCCAGCCGCATCGCATCGCATCGCATCAAGCCGTGTCGCATCATGTCGAGCCATGTCATGTCGTGGCGTGTCGAGTCATGTCATGTCGTGGCATGTCATGTCGAGTCTTGTTGTGTCATGTCATGTCGAGACATGTCGCGTCGCGTCAAGTTATGTCATGACTAATAATGTCATGTCGAGTCATGCGGCGTCACGTCGTAACCTGTCATGTCATGTCGAGTCATGTCGTGTCGTGCCGAGTCGTGTCGAATCATGTCGAGACATGTCCAGTTGTGTCATGTTGAGTCATGTTGAGTCATGTCGAGTCATGTCGAGTCATGTCGATTCATGTCATGTCGATTCATGTCGTGTCGAGTAATGATGAGTCATGTCGAGTCATGTCATGTCGAGTCATGTTGTTTCATGTCATGTCGAGTTATGTCATGTCGAGTTATGTCGAGTAATGATGAGTCATGCTGAGTCATGTCATGTCGAGTCATGTCGTTTTGAGTCATGTCGAGTCATGTCATGTCGAGTCATGTCGAGTCATGTCATGTCGAGCCATTTCATGTCGTCTCGTGTCAGGTTGATTCATGTTGCGTCAATTAATGTGGAGTCATGTCATGTCAAGTCATGTCGAGTCATGTCGTGTCGAGTCATGTCCAGTCATGTCATGTCGAATAATGTCGAATCATGTCATATCGAGCCATTTCATGTCATGTCATGTTGCGTCAATTAATGTGGAGTCATGTGGAGTCATGCCATGTCGATCATGTCAAGTCATGCCATGTCGATTCATGGCATGTCATGTCACGTCGCGTCATGCTGAGTCATGTCATGTCACGCCGAGTCATGCTGAGTCATGTCAAGTCGAGTCGAGCCGTGTCGTGTCAAGTTGAGTTATGTCTGGTCATGTTGATTCATGTCATGTCGATTCATGACATGTCGAGCTATGTGGAGTAATGACAAGTCATGACGAGTCATGTCATGTCGAGTAATGAAATAATAGGTCGAGTCATGTCATGACGAGTCATGAAATGATACGTCGAGTCATGTCGTGTCGAGTCATTTCGAGACATGTCATGTCGAATCATGTCGAGTCATGTCATGTCGAGCCATTTCATGTCGTCTCGTGTTAAGTTGATTCAAATTACGTTAATTAATGTGAAGTCATGTCGAGTCATGTCGTGTCATGTCATGTCAAGTCATGTTGTGTCATGTGTGTGTTGGAGTGACTGGGGGGGAGTGTTTGTGTCGGCGTGAATGGGGGGGGTGTTTGTGTCGGAGTGACTGCTGGGTTGTGTTTGTGTCGGAGTGACTGGGGGGGTGTTGGTGTGACTGGTGGGTGTGTCGAAGTGACTGGGGGGGTGTGTTTGTCGGAGTGAGTGGGGGGGGTGTTTGTGTCAGAGTGAATGGGGGGGTGTTTGTGTCGGAGTGGCTGGGGGGGCGGTGTTTGTGTCGGAGTGACTGGGGAGGTGTCGGAGTGACTGGTGGGTGTGTCGGAGTGACGGGGGGGATTTGTGTCAGAGTGACTGGGGGGGTTGTTTGTGTTGGAGTGACGGAGGGGTGTTTGTGTCAGACTGACTGGGGGTGTGTGTGTTGGAGTGACTCAGGGGGTGCTTGTGTCAGAGTGACTGGGGGGTTGTGTCGGAGTGACTGGGGGGTTGTGTGTCGGAGTGACGGGGGGCTGTGTGTCGGAGTGACTGGGGGTGGTGCGTGTCGGAGTAACTGGGGGCTGGTGTGTGTCGGAGTGATGAGGGGGTGTGTGTCAGAGTGACGGGGGGAGGCGTGTGTATTGGAGTGTCTGGGGGTGGGTGTTTGTGTCGGAGTGACTGGGGGTTTGTGTTTTTGTCGAAGTGACTGGGGGGGTGTCGGAATGACTGGCGGGGTGTCTGTGTCGGAGTGACTGGGGGGGGTGTTTGTGTCGGAGTGACTCGGGGGGGTGTGTCGGAGTGATTGGGTGGTGGTGTGTGTTGGAGTGGCTGCGGGGCATGTGTGTTGGAGTGACAGGGGAGGCATGTGTGTCGGAGTGTCTGGGGGTGGGTGTTTGTGTTGGAGTGACTGGGGGTTTGTGTTTTTGTTGAAGTGACTGGGGGAGTGTTGGAATGAATAGGGGGACGTGTTTGTGTCGGAGTGACTAGGGGGGTGTGTGTCAGAGTGACTGGGGGGGTGTGTTGGAGTGAATAGGGGGACGTGTTTGTGTCGGAGTGACTGGGGGGGTGTTTGTGTTGGAGTGACTTGGGGGGGTGTTTGTGTCGGAGTGACGGGGGGAGTGTGTGCCAGAGTGACTGGGGGGGGTGTGTGTGTCGGAGTGACGGGAGGGGGGGCTGTTTGTGATGGAGTGAATGGATGGGGGGTGTTTGTGTCGGAGCGACTGGGGGGTGCTGTTTGTGTCAGAGTGACTGGGGGGGTGTCGGAGTGACTGGTGGGTGTGTCGGAGTGACTGGGCGGCTGTGTGTCGGAGTGACTGGGGGGGGACGTTTGTGTCGGAGTGACTGGGGGTGTGTGTGTTTCGGAGTGGCAGGTGGGTGTTTGTGTATGAGTGACGGCCGGGGGGGTGTTTGTGTCGGAGTGACTGGGGGGGTATGTGTTGGAGTGACTGGGCGGGGTGTATGTGTCGGAATGACTGCGGGGAGTGTGTCGGAGTGACTGGGGTGGGTGTGTGTCAGAGTGACTGGGGGGGGGTGTGTTTCGGAGTGCCTGGGGGGGTGTGTGTCGGAGTGATTGGTGGGTGGTGTGTGTCGGAGTGACTCGGGGTGGGTGTGTCGGAGTGACTGGGGGGGTGTGTGTCAGTGTGAATGGTGGGGGTGTGTCGGAGTGACTGGGGGGTGGTGTGTGTCGGAGTGGCGGGGGGCGTGTGTGTCGGAGTTACAGGGGAGGCGTGTGTGTCAGAGTGTCTGGGTGTGGGTGTTTGTGTCGGAGTGACCGAGGGGTTGTGTTTGTGTCGAAGTGACTGGGGGTGTTGGAGTGACTGGGGGGTTTGTCGGTGTGACTGGTGGGGTCTGTGTTGGAGTGACTGGGGGGGATGTTTGTGTCGGAGTGAGTGGGCGCGGGTGTCAGAGTGACTGGGGGTGGGTGTTTGTGTCGGAGTGACTGGGGGGGGTGTTTGTGTGAAAATGACTGGAGGGGTGTCGGAGTGACTGGGGGGTTTGTCGGTGTGACTGGTGGGGGATGTTTGTGTCGGAGTGAGTGGGGGCGGGTGTTGGAGTGACTGGGGTGTGTGTGTCGGAGTGACTGGGGGGGTTGTTTGTGTCAGAGTGACTGCGGGGGGGTGTTTGTGTCAGAGTGACTGGGGGGGTGTGTGTCAGAGTGACTGGGAGGCGTGTTTGTGTCGGAGTGACTGGGGGAGATGTTTGTGTTGGAGTGACTGGGGGAGAGGTCTTTGTGCCAGAGTGCCTGGGGGCGGGGTGTGTGTCATAGTGACTGTGGGGGGGTATTTGTCAAAGTGACTGGGATGGGGTGTTTGTGTCGGAGAGACTTGGGGGGGGTGTTTGTCTCGGAGTGACAGTGGGGGGGGTGTTTTTGTCGGAGTGACTGGTGGGGTGTGTGTCGGAGTGAAGGGCGGGGTGTGTGTCTTAATGACTGGGGGGGTTGTTTGCAAAGTGACTGGGAGTGGGTGTTTGTGTCGGAGAGACTGGGGGGTGTGGTGTTTGTGTCAGTGTGACTGGGTGGGGCGTGTGTCATAGTGACTGGGGGGGGGGTGTTGGTTGGAGAGACTGGGAGGGGGAGGTTTGTGTCGGTGTGACTGTGGGGGTGTGTTTGTGTCAGAGTGACCGGGGTGGTGTTTGTGTCGGGGCGACTGGGGGGGTGTCGGAGGGACTGGGGGGGTATGTGTCAGAGTGACTCAGGGGGTGTTTGTGTTGGAGTGATTGGAGTGGTGTGAGTCGGAGTGATTTGGGGGTGGGGGGGAGTGTCGGAGTGACTAGGGGGTGGTATGTGTCGGCGTGACTGGGGGGGTATGTGTGTCGGAGTGACTGGGGGGGTGTTTGTGTCGGAGTTTCTGGGGGGGTGTTTGTGTCGGTGTGACTGGGGGTGGTATTTGTGTCGGAATGACTGGGGGGGTTGTTTATGTCGGGGTGACTGCGGGGGGTGTCGGAGTGACTTGGGGGGAGTGTGCCGGAGTGACTTGGGTGGGGGTGTATTGTGTCGGAGTGACTGGGTGGGGTTTTTTGTGTCGGAGTGACTGGGGGGGTGTGTCGGAGTGTCTCGGGGGGAGTGTTCCGGAGTGATTTGGGTGGGGGTGTTTGTGTTGGAGTGATTGCGGGGGTGTGTGTCGGAGTGACTGGGTGGGGATGTTTATCTCGGAGTGACTGGGTGGGTGTCGGAGTGACTGGGGGGGTGTGCGCCGGAGTGACTGGTGCGAGGTGTGTGTGTGTCAGAGTCACTGGGGGTGGGTGTTTGTGTCGGAGTGTCTGGGGGGGTGTCGGAGTGACTGGTGGGGTGTTTGTGTCGGAGTGACTGGAGGGGTGTCGGAGTGACTGGGGGGTTTGTTGGTGTGACTGGTGGGGTCTGTGTCGGAGTGACTGGGGGGATGTCTGTGTCGGAGTGAGTCGGGGCGTGTGTCGGAGTGACTGGGGGGGTGTGTTTTGGAGTGACTGGGGGGGTGTGTGTTGGAGTGACTGGGGGGAGTGTGTGTCAGAGTGACTTGGGGGGGTGTGTGTGGGAGTGACTGAGGGTGGTGCGTGTCGGAGTAATTGGGGGCCGGTGTGTGTCGGAGTGACGAGGGTGTGTGTGTCGGAGTGACTGGGGGTGGTTGTTTGGGCCAGAGTGACTGGGGGTGTGTGTTTGTGTCGAAGTGACTGGGGGTGGTGTTGGAGTGACTGGCAGCGTTTTTGTGTCGGAGTGACTGGGGGGGTTGTTTGTGTCGGAGTGACTGCGGGGGGGGTATTTTTGTCAGAGTGACTGGGGGGGTGTGAGTCGGAGTGACTGGGGGGGGGTGTGTTTGTGTCGAAGTGACTGGGGGGTGTCGGTGTGACTGGTAGGGTGTTTGTGTCGGTGTTACTGGGCGGGGTGTTTGTGTCGGAGTGACTGGGTTGGTTGTTTGTGTCGGAGTGACTGCGGGTGGGAGTGTTTGTGTCGGAGTGACTGCGTGGGGTGTTTGTGTCTGAGTGACTGGGTTGCTTGTTTGTATTGTAGTGACCTGGGGGGTGGGATTGTGTCGCAATGACTGAGAGGGAGTGTTTGTGTCGGAGTGACTGGGGGGGGTGTGTGCCGGAGTGACTGGGGCGAGGTGTGTTTGTGCCAGAGAGACTGGTGGGGGCTGTTTGTGTTGGTGTGACTGGGGGGGTGTGTTTGTGCCGGAGTGACTGGGGGGTGAGTTTGTGTCGGCGTGTCTGGGGGCGGTGTTTGTGTTGGAGTGACATGGGGGGTATGTGTTGGAGTGACTAGGGTGTAGTATTTGTGTCGGAGTGACTGGGGGGGTGTTTGAATTGGAGTGACTGGGCGGGGTGTATGTGTCGGATTGACTGGGGGTGTTGTTTAAATCGGAGTGATTGGGGGGGTTCGGAATGACTGGGGGGGTGTGTGCCGGAGTGACTGGGGGGTGTGTGTGTGTTGGAATGACTGGGGGGGGGTGTTTGTGTCGGAGTGAATGGTGGGGTGGTGTTTGTGTCTGAGCGACTGGGGGGGGTGTTTGTGTCAGAGTGACTGGGGGGTGTCGGAGTGACTGGTGGGCGTGTTGGAGTGACTGGGGGTGTTTGTGTCGGAGTGACTGTGGGGGGGTGTTTGTTTTGGAATGCCGGGGGGATGTTTGTGTCGGAGTGACTGCCGGTGTGGTGTTTGTGTCAGAGTGACTGGGGCGGGTGTGTGTCGGAGTGACTGTGGCGGGTGTGTGTCGGAGTGACTGGGGGGGGTGTGTGACGGAGTGCCTGGGGGGTGTGTGTCGGAGTGACTGGAGGGGGGTATGTGTCGGAGTGGCTGCGGGGCGTGTGTGTCGGAGTGACAGGGGAGGCGTGTGTGTCGGAGTGTCTGGGACTGGGTGTTTGTGTCGGAGTGACTGGGGGGTTGTGTTTGTGTCGGAGTGACTGGGTGGGGGTGTTTGTGTCGGAGTGACTGGGCGGTTTGTCGGTGTGACTGCTGGGGGATGTTTGTGTCGGAGTGAGTGGGGGCGGGTGTTGGAGTGACTGTGGGGGTGTATGTCGGAGTGACTGGGGGTGGGTATTTGTGTTGGAATGACTGGGGGGGTTGTTTGTGTTGGAGTGCCTGGGGGCGGGGTGTGTGTCTTAATGGCTGGGGGTGAGTATTTGTCAAAGTGACTGGGAGTGGGTGTTTGTGTCGGAGAGACTGGGTGGGGTTGTTTGTGTTGGTGTGACTGGGTGGGGGGTGTTTATGTCAGAGTGACTGGGGGGCGTGTTTGTGTCCGGGTGACTGGGGGGTGTCAGAGTGACTGGGGGGTATGTGTCGGAGTGACTGGGGAGGTGTGTGTCGGTGTGACGGGGTCAGTGGTGTGTGTTGGAGTCACGGGGGGGGGTGTGTGTTGGAGTAATGGGGGGGTGTGTGTCGGAGTCACTGTGGGGGGTGTGTTTGTTTCGGTGTGACTGGGCGGGGTGTTTGTGTTGGAGTGACTGGGTTGGTTGTTTGTGTCGGAGTGACTGCGGGGGGGATGTTTGTGTCGGAGTGACTGGGTGGGGTGTTTGTTTCAGAGTGACTGGGTTGGTTGTTTGTATCGGAGTGACTTGGGGGGGGTTTTGTGTCGCAATGACTGAGAGGGAGTGTTTATGTCGGAGTGACTGAGGGGGGTGTTTGTGTCTGTGTGACTGGGGGGGGATGTCAAAGTGACTGTGGGGGGTGTGTGCTGGAGTGACTGGGGCGAGGTGTGTTTGTGTTGGAGAGACTGGTGGGGGCTGTTTGTGTCGGTGTGACTGGGGGAGTGTGTTTGTGTCGGAGTGACTGGGGGGTGAGTTTGTGTCGGCGTGTCTGGGGGCGGTGTTTGTGTCGGAGTGACTGGGGTGCTATGTGTTGGAATTACTGGGGGGGGGGGTTTGTGTCGGAGTTACTGGGGGGATGTGTTGGAGTGACTAGGGGGTCGTGTTTGTGTCGGAGTGACTGGGGGGGGTGTTTGTGTCAGAGTGACTGGGGGGGTGTTTGTGTTGGAGTGACTGGGGGTGATGTTTGTGTAGGAGTGACTGGGGGTGTTATTTAAGTCGGAGTGATTGGGGGGGTTTGGAGTGACTGGGGGGGTGTGTGCTGGAGTGATTGGCGGGTGTGTGTTTGTCGGAGTGACTGTGGGGGGGGGTGTGTTTGTGTCGGAGTGAATGGTGGGGTGGTGTTTGTGTCGGAGCGACTGGGGGGTAGTGTTTGTGTCAGAGTGACTGGGGGGGTGTCGGAGTGACTGGTGGGTGTGTCGGCGTGACTGGGGGGGTTTGTGTCGTAGTGACTGTGGGGTGGTGTTTGTGTCAGAATGACTGGGGGGTGTGTGTCGGAGTGATTGGGGCTTGGTGTGTGTCGGAGTGACTGGGAAGGTGTGTGTGTCGGAGTGTCTGGGGGTGGGTATTTGCGTCGGAGTGACTGGGGGGTTGTGTTTGTGTCGAAGTGATTGGCGGGGTGTTTGTGTCGGAGTGACTGGGTGGGGGTGTTTGTTTCAGAGTGACTGGGTTGGTTGTTTGTATCGGAGTGACTTGGGGGGGGTTTTGTGTCGCAATGACTGAGAGGGAGTATTTGTGTCGGAGTGACTGAGGGGGGTGTTTGTGTCTGTGTGACTGGGGGGGGATGTCGAAGTGACTGTGGGGGGTGTGTGCCGGAGTGACTGGGGAGAGGTGTGTTTGTGTTGGAGAGACTGGTGGGGGCTGTTTGTGTCGGTGTGACTGGGGGAGTGTGTTTGTGTCGGAGTGACTGGGGGGTGAGTTTGTGTCAGCATGTCTGGGGGCGGTGTTTGTGTCGGAGTGACTGGGGGGGTGTTTGTGTTGGAGTGACTGGGGGTGATGTTTGTGTAGGAGTGACTGGGGGTGTTATTTAAGTCGGAGTGATTGGGGGGGTTTGGAGTGACTGGGGGGGTGTGTGCCGGAGTGATTGGCGGGTGTGTGTTTGTCGGAGTGACTGTGGGGGGGTGGTGTTTGTGTCGGAGTGAATGGTGGGGTGGTGTTTGTGTCGGAGCGACTGGGGGGTGGTGTTTGTGTCAGAGTGACTGGGGGGGTGTTTGTGTTGGAGTGACTGGGGGTGATGTTTGTGTAGGAGTGACTGGGGGTGTTATTTAAGTCGGAGTGATTGGGGGGGTTTGGAGTGACTGGGGGGGTGTGTGCCGGAGTGATTGGCGGGTGTGTGTTTGTCGGAGTGACTGTGGGGGGGTGGTGTTTGTGTCGGAGTGAATGGTGGGGTGGTGTTTGTGTCGGAGCGACTGGGGGGTGGTGTTTGTGTCAGAGTGACTGGGGGGGTGTCGGAGTGACTGGTGGGTGTGTCGGCGTAACTGGGGGGGTTTGTGTCGGAGTGACTGTGGGGTGGTGTTTGTGTCAGAATGACTGGGGGGAGTGTGTCGGAGTGACTGGGGCGGGTGTGTGTCGGAGTGACTGGGGGGGGTGTGTGAGACGGAGTGCCTGGGGGGTGTGTGTCAGAGTGATTGGGGCTTGGTGTGTGTCGGAGTGACTGGGAAGGTGTGTGTGTCGGAGTGTCTGGGGGTGGGTATTTGTGTCGGAGTGACTGGGGGGTTGTGTTTGTGTCGAAGTGATTGGCGGGGTGTTTGTGTCGGAGTGACTGGGGGGGGGTGTTTGTGTCGGAGTGACTGGAGGGGTGTCGGAGTGACTGGGGTGTTTGTTGGTGTGACTGGTGGGGGATGTTTGTGTCGGAGTGAGTGGGGGCGGGTGTCGGAGTGACTGGGGGTGGGTGTTTGTGTCGGAGTGACTGGGGGGGGGGTGTTTGTGCCAGAGTGACTGGGGGCAGGGTATGTGTCATAGTGACTTGGGGGGGGTGTTGGTCGGAGTGACTGGGAGGGGGTGTTTGTTTCGGAGAGACTGGAAGGGGGGTGTTTTTGTCGGTGTGACTGGGGGTGTGTGTTTGTGTCGGAGTGACCGGGGTGGTGTTTGTGTCAGGGCGACTGGGGAGGTGTCGGAGCGACTGGGTGGGTATGTGTCGGAGTGACTGGGCGGGTGTTTGTTTTGGAGTGATTGGAGGGTTGTGTGTCGGAGTGACTGGGGGGAGGAGTGTCAGAGTGACTAGGGGGTGGTGTGTGTCAGCATGACTGGGGGGGTAATGTGTGTCGGAGTGACTGGGGGGGTGTTGGTTTTGGAGTGACTGGGGGGGTGTTTGTGTCGGAGTGACTGGGGGGGTGTCTGAGTGACTGGGGGGTGTGTCGGGTAGACTGGCGGAGAGTGTGTCGGAGTGACTGGGGGGGTGTTTGTGTCGGAGTGACTGGGGGTGGTGTTTGTGTCGGAGTGACTGTGGGGGGTGTTTGTGTTGGAGTGACTGGGGGGGTGTTTGTGTCGGAGTGACTGGGGGTGGTGTCTGAGTGACTGGGGGGTGTGTCGGGTAGACTGGCGGAGAGTGTGTCGGAGTGACTGGGGGCGGGTGTCGGAATGACTGGGGGTGTTTGTGTCGGAGTGACTGGGTTGGTTGTTTGTGTCGGAGTGACTGCGGGGAGGTGTTTGTGTCGGAGTGACTGGGGGGTGTGTTTGTGTCAGAGTGACTGGGGGGGGTGTTTGTGTCGGAGTGACTGGGGGAGGGGTTTTGTGTCGCAATGACTGAGAGGGAGTGTTTATGTCAGAGAGACTGGGGGGGGGTGTTTGTGTCGGTGTGACTGGGGGGTGGTGGTGTCAGAGGGACTGGGGGGTGTGTGTGCCGGAGTGACTGGGGCGAGGTGTGTTTGTGTCGGAGGCACTGGTGGGGGTTGTTTGTGTCGGTGTGACTGGGGGTGGGGGGTGTCAGAGGGACTGGGGGGTGGTGTTTGTGTCGGTGTGACTGGGGGCAGTGTTTGTGTCGGAGTGACTGGGGGGGGTGTATGTGTCGGATTGAATGGGGGTGTTGTTTAAGTCGGAGTGATTGTGGGGGTTCGGAGTGACTGGGGGGGTGTGTGCCTGAGTGACTGGGGGGTGTGTGTATGTCGGAGTGACTGGGGCGGGGGGGGTGTTTGTGTCGGAGTGAATGGTGGGGTGGTGTTTGTGTCGGATCGACTGGGAGGGTGTTTCTGTCAGAGTGACTGGGGGTGTTTGTGTCGGAGTGACTGTGGGGGGCTGTTTGTGTCGGAGTGACTGGGGTGGGGTGGTGTTTATGTCGGAGTGACTGGGGGGCGTGTTTGTGTCCGGGTGACTGGGGGATGTCTTTGTGTCAGAGTGCCTGGGGGCGGGGTGTGTGTCTTAATGACTGGGGGGTGGTGTTTCTGTCGGAGAGACTGGGGGGGGCATTGTTTTTGTCGGTGTGACTGGGTGTGGGGTGTTTATGTCGGAGTGACTTGGGAGCGTGTTTGTATCGGAGTGACTGGGGTGTGTCGGAGTGACTGGGGGGTATGTGTCGGAGTCACTGGGGAGGTGTGTGTCGGTGTGACTGGGGGGGTGTGTCGGAGTGACTAGGGGGTGGTGTGTATTGGAGTGACGGGGGGGGTGTGTGTCGTAGTGATGGGGGGTGTGTTTGTGTCGGTGTGACTGGGGGGGTGTTTGTGTCGGAGTGACGGGGGGGTGTCTGAGTGACAGGGGGGTGTGTCGGGTTGACTGGCGGGGTGTGTGTCGGAGTGACTGGGCGCGGGTGTCGGAATGACTGGGGGTGTTTGTGTCGGAGTGACTGGGTTGGTTGTTTGTGTCGGAGTGACTGCGGGGGAGGTGTTTGTGTCGGAGTGACTGGGGGGTGTGTTTGTGTCAGAGTGACCGGGGTGGGTGTTTGTGTCGGAGTGACTGGGGGGGGGGGTTTGTGTCGCAATGACTGAGAGGGAGTGTTTATGTCAGAGAGACTGGGGGGGTGGTTTGTGTCGGTGTGACTGGGTGGGGTGGTGTCGGAGGGACTGGGGCGAGGTGTGTTTGTGTCGGAGAGACTGGTGGGGGTTGTTTGTGTCGGTGTGACTGGGGGGGGGGTGTTTGTGTCGGAGTGACGGGGGGGGTGTTTGTGTCGGCATGACTGGGGGTGGTGTTTGTGTCGGAGTGACTGGGGGGGTATGTGTTGGAGTTACTGGGGGGGGAGGGGGTTTGTTTCGGAGTGACTGGCGGGGTGTGTGTAAGAGTGACTGGGGGGGTGTGTTGGAGTGAATAGGGGGCCGTGTTTGTGTCGGAATGACTGGGGGGTGAGTTTCTGTCAGCGTGTCTGGGGGCGGTGTTTGTTTCGGAGTGACTGGGGTGGTATGTGTTGGAGTTACTGAGGGGGGCGTTTGTGTCGGAGTTACTTGGGGGGTGTGTTGGAGTGACTAGGGGGTCGTGTTTGTGTCGGAGTGACTGGGGGGTTGTTTGTGTTGGAGTGACTGGGGGGTGGTGTGTGTCGGTGTCACGGTGGGGGGGTGTGTTGGAGTGACGGGGGGGTGTGTGTCGGAGTGACTGGGGGGGTGTGTTTGTGTCGAAGTGACTGGGGGGCTGTCGGAGTGACTGGTAGGGTGTTTGTGTCAGTGTGACTGGGGGGGGTGGTGTCAGAGTGACTGGGAGGGGGGTGTGTGCCGGAGTGACTGGTGCGAGGTGTGTTTGTGTCGGAGAGACTGGTGGGGGCTGTTTGTGTCGCTGTGACTGGGGGGTGTGTGTTTCTGTCGGAGTGACTGGGGGGTGAGTTTGTGTCAGCGTGTCTGGGGGCGGTGTTTGTGTCGGAGTGACTGGGGGGGTATGTGTTGGAGTTACTGGGGGGGGTGTTTGTGTCGGAGTGACTGGGGGGGTGTGTTGGAGTGACTAGGGTGTCGTGTTTGTGTCGGAGTGACTGGGGGGCTGTTTGTGTTGGAGTGACTAGGGGGGTGTTTGTGTTGGAGTGACTGGGGGTGTTGTTTAAGTCGGAGTGATTGGGGGGTTCGGAGAGACTGGGGGGGTGTGTGTCGGAGTGACTGGGGGGGTGTGTGTCGGAGTGACTGGGGGTGTGTGTGTGTTGGAGTGACTGGGGGGTTGTTTGTGTCAGAGTTACTGGGGGGATGTGTTGGAGTGACTGGGTGGGGTGTGTTTCGGAGTGACTGGGGGGGGTGTGTGTCGGAGTGACTAGGGGTGGTGCGTGTTGGAGTAACTGGGGGCTGGTGTGTGTCGGAGTGATGAGGGGGAGTGTGTCGGAGTGACTGGCAGGGTTTTTGTGTCGGAGTGACTGGGGGGGTTGTTTGTGTCAGAGTGACTAGGGGGGGTATTTTTGTCGGAGTGACTGGGCGGGTGTGTGTCGGAGTGACGGGGTGGGTGTTTTTGTTGGAGTGACTGGTGGGGTGGTCTTTTGTCAGAGTGCCTGGGGGCGGGGTGTGTGTCTTAATCGCTGGGGAGGAGTGTTTGTCAAGTGACTGGGAGTGGATGTTTGTGTCGGAGAGACTGGGGGGTGGTTGTTTGTGTCGCTGTGACTGGGTGGGGGGTGTTTATGTCGGAGTGACTGAGGGGCGTGTTTGTGTCCGGGTGACTGGGGGGGGGCTTTGTCTCAGAGTGCCTGGGGGCGGGGTGTGTGTCTTAATGGCTGGGGGGTGGTGTTTGTTAAAGTGACTGGGAGTTGGTGTTTGTGTCGGAGAGACTGGGGGGGGGCGTTGTTTTTGTCGGTGTGACTGGGTGTGGGGTGTTTATGTCGGAGTGACTTGGGAGCGTGTTTGTATCGGAGTGACTGGGGGGTGTCGGAGTGACTGGGGGGTATGTGTCGGAGTCACTGGGGAGGTGTGTGTCGGTGTGACTGGGGGGGGGGTGTGTCGGAGTGACTGGGGGGTGGTGTGTATTGGAGTGACGGGGGGGGTGTGTGTCATAGTGACGGGGAGTGTGTTTGTGTCGAAGTGACTGGGGGGGTGTCGGTGTGACTGGGGGGGTGTTTGTGTTGGAGTGACTGGGGGTGATGTTTGTGTAGGAGTGACTGGGGGCAGGTCTCGGAATGACTGGGGGTGTTTGTGTCGGAGTGACTGGGTTGGTTGTTTGTGTCGGAGTGACTGCGGGGGAGGTGTTTGTGTCGGAGTGACCGGGGCGTGTGTTTGTGTCAGAGTGGCTGGGGGGGGTGTTTGTGTCGGAGTGACTGGGGGGGGGGTTTTGTGTCGCAATGACTGAGAGGGAGTGTTTATGTCAGAGAGACTGGGGGGGGTGTTTGTGTCGGCGTGACTGGGGGGGTGGTGTCTGAGGGACTGGGGGGGGGTTGTGTGCCGGAGTGACTGGGGCGAGGTGTGTTTCTGTCGGAGAGACTGGTGGGGGTTGTTTGTGTCGAAGTGACTGGGGGGGTATGTGTTGGAGTTACTGGGGGGGGAGGGGGTTTGTTCCGGAGTGACTGGGGGGGTGTGTGTCAGAGTGACTGGGGGGATGTGTTGGAGTGAATAGGGGGCCGTGTTTGTGTCGGAGTGACTGGGGGGTGAGTTTGTGTCGGCGTGTCTGGGGGCGGTGTTTGTGTCGGAGTGACTGGGGTGGTATGTGTTGGAATTACTGGGGGGGCGTTTGTGTTGGAGTTACTGGGGGGGTGTGTTGGAGTGATTAGGGTGTTGTGTTTGTGTCGGTGTGACTGGGGGTGTGTTTGTGTTGGAGTGACTGGGGGTGTGTTTGTGTTGGAGTGACTGGGGGTGGTGTTTGTGTAGGAGTGACTGGGGGTGTTATTTAAGTCGGAGTGATTGGGGGGGTTCGGAGTGACTGGGGGGGGTGTGTGCCGGAGTGATTGGCGGGTGTGTGTTTGTCGGAGTGACTGGGGGGGGGGATGTTTGTGTCGGAGTGAATGGTGGGGTGGTGTTTGTGTCGGAGCGACTGGGGGGGATGTTTGTGTCAGAGTGACTGGGGGGGTGTCGGAGTGACTGGTGGGTGTGTCGGAGTGACTGAGGGGGTTTGTGTCGGAGTGACTGTGGGGGGGTGTTTGTGTCAGAATGACTGGGGGGAGTGTGTCGGAGTGACTGGGGCGGGTGTGTGTCGGAGTGATTGGGGCTTGGTGTCTGTCGGAGTGACTCGGGGGGGGTGTGTCGGAGTGACTGGGGGGTTGTGTGTCGGTGTGACTGGTGGCGGTGTGTCGGAGTGACTGGGGGGTGATGTGTGTCGGAGTGGCTGCGGGGCGTGCGTGTCGGAGTGACAGGGAAGGCGTGTGTGTCGGAGTGTCTGGGGGTGGGTGTTTGTGTCTGAGTGACTGGGGGGGTTTGTTTGTGTTGAAGTGACTGGCGGGGTGTTTGTGTCGGAGTGACTGGGGGGGTTGTTTGTGTCGGAGTGACTGGAGGGGAGTGTGTCGGAAAGACTGGGGGAGGTGTTTGTGTCGGAGTGACTGTGGGGAGGGAGGTGTTTGTGCCAGAGTGACTGGGGTCGGGGTGTTTGTGTCGGTGTGACTACCGGGGTGTGTTTGTTTCGGAGTGATTGGAGGGGTGTGTGTCGGAGTGACTGGGGGGTTGTGTGTGTCGGCGTGACTGGGGGTGTATGTGTGTCGGAGTGACTGGGGGGGTGTTTGTGTTGGAGTTTCTGGGGGGGGTGTTTCTGTCGGTGTGACTGGGGGTGGTATTTGTGTCGGAGTGACTGGGGGGGTTGTTTATATCGGAGTGACTGAGGGGGGTGTCGGAGTGACTCGGGGGGTGTGTGCCTGGGGGGAGCGTGTGTGTGTCGGAGTGACTTGGGTGGGGGTGTTTGTGTTGGAGTGAATGGGGGGGGTGTTTGTGTCGGAGTGACTGGGTGGGATTTTTTGTGTCGGAGTGACTGGGGGGTGTGTTGGAGTGACTCGGGGGGGTTGTTTGTGTCGGAGTGACTGGGTGGGGTTTTTTGTGTCGGAGTGACTGGGGGGTATGTTGGAGTGACTCGGGGGGTTGTTTGTGTTGGAGTGACTGCGGGGGGGGGGGGGTGTTATTGTCGGTGTGACTGGGGGTGTGGGTGTCGGAGTTACGGGAGGGGCGTTTGTGTCAGAGTGACTGGTGGGCGTGTTTGTGTTGGAGTGACTGGGAGGGGGTCTTTGTGTCAGAGTGCCTGGGGACGGGGTGTGTGTCATAGTGACTGGGGGTGCTGTTTGTCATAGTGACGCGGAGGGGTTGTTTTTGTCGGAGTGACTGGGGGGGTGTGTGTCGGAGTGACGGAGGGGGAGCTGCTTGTGTCGGAGTGACTGCAGGGGGTGTTTGTGTCAGAGTGACTGGGGGGCGTCTTTGTGTCAGAGTGACTGGGGGTGGGGTGTGTGTCTTAATGACTGAGGGGGGGTGTTTGTCAAAGTGACTGGGAGTGGGTGTTTGTGTCGGAGAGACTGTGGGGGGGTGTTTGTGTCGGTGTGACTGGGTGGGGGGTGTTTATGTCGGTGTGACTGGGGGGCGTGTTGTGTCGGAATGACTGGGGGGGTGTCGGTGTGACTGGGGGGTATGTGTCGGAGTGACTGGGAGGTGTGTGTCGGTGTGACTGGGGTGGTGTGTCGGAGTGACTGGGGGGTGGTGTGTGTCGGAGTGACGGGGGGGGGTTTGTGTCGGAGTGATGGGGGGGTGTGTGTTGGAGTGTCTGGGGGTGGGTGTTTGTGTCGGAGTGACTGGGGGGTTGTGTTTGTGTCAAAGTGACTGGAGGGGTGTCGGAGTGACTGGCGGGGTGTTTGTGTCGGAGTGACTGGGCGGGTGTTTGTGTCGGAGTGATTGGAGGGGTGCCGGAGTGACTGGGTGATTTCTCGGTGTGACTGGTGGGGGTCTGTGTCAGAGTGACTCGGTGGGGAATATTTGTGTCGGAGTGAGTGGGACGTGAGTGTCGGAGTGACTGGGGTGGTGTGTGGTAGAGTGACTGGGGGTGGGTGTTTGTGTCGGAGTGACTGGCGGGGTTGTTTGTGTCAGAGTGACTGCGGGCGGGTGTTTGTGTCGGAGTGACTGGAGAGGTGTGTGTCGGAGTGACTGGGGGTGGGTGTTTGTGTCGGAGTGACTGGGGGGGTTTGTGCCGGAGTGATTGGCGGGCGTGTGTTTGTCAGAGTGACTGTGGGGGGGGGGTGTTTGTGTCGGAATGAATGGTGGGGTGGTGTTTGTGTCAGAGTGACTGGGGGGGTGTCGGAGTGACTGGTGGGTGTGTCGGAGTGACTGAGGGGGTTTTTGTATCGGAATGACTGGAGGGGTGTCGGAGTAACTGGGGGGTTTGTCGGTGTGACTGGTGGGGGATGTTTGTGTCGGAGTGAGTGGTGGCGGGTGTCGGAGTGACTTGGGGGGTGTGTGTCGGAGTGACTGGGGGTGGGTGTTTGTGTCGGAGTGACTGGGGGGGTTGTTTGTGTCGGTGTGACTGTGGGAGGGTGTTTGTGTCAGAGTGACTGGGGGGGAGTGTCTCGGAAAGACTGGAGGGGGTGTTTGTGTCGGAGAAACTGGGGGGGGTGTTTGTGTCGGAGTGACTGGGGGCGGGGTGTGTGTCATAGTGACTTGGGGGGTGGTGATGGTCGGAGTGACTGGGAGGGGGTGTTTGTTTCGGAGAGACTGGGAGTGGGGTGTTTGTGTCAGTGTGACTAGGGGTGTGTGTTTGTTTTGGAGTGACGGGGGTGGTGTTTGTGTCGGGGCGACTGGGGGGTTGTTGGAGGGACTGGGGGGGTATGTGTCAGAGTGACTGGGGCGGTGTTTGTGTTGGAGTGATTGGAGGGGTGTGTGTCGGAGTGACTGGGGGGGGGTGTGTCGGAGTGACTAGTGGGTTGTGTGTGTCGGCGTGACTGGGGGTGTATATGTGTTGGAGTGACTGGGGGGGTGTTTGTGTCGGTGTGACTGGGGGTGGTATTTGTGTCGGAGTGACTGGGGGGGTTGTTTATGTCGGAGTGACTGGGGGGTGTGTCGGAGTGACTCGGGGGTGTGTGCCGGAATGACTGGGGGGGGTGTGTGTGTGACGGAGTGACTTGGGTGGGGGTGTTTGTGTTGGAGTGAATGGGGGGGGTGTTTGTGTCGGAGTGACTGGGTGGGGTTTTTTGCGTCAGAGTGACTGGGGGGTATGTTTGAGTGACTCGGGGGGTTGTTTGTTTCGGAGTGACTGTGGGGGGGGGTGTTTTTGTCGGTGTGTGTCGGAGTTACGGGGAGGGTGTTTGTGTCGGAGTGACTGGGGGGCGTGTTTGTGTTGGAGTGACTGGGAGGGGGTCTTTGTGTCAGAGTGCCTGGGGGCGGGGTGTGTGTCATAATGACTGGGGGGGGGGTGTTTGTCAAAGTGACGGGGAGGGGTTGTTTGTGTCGGAGAGACTGGGGTGGGGTGTTTGTCTCGGAGTGACAGTTGGGGGGGTGTTTTTCTCGGAGTGACTGGGGGGGTGTGTGTCGGAGTGACGGTGGGGGGGTGTTTGTGTAGGAGTGACTAGTGGGGTGTTTGTGTCAGAGTGACTGGGGGGATCTTTGTGTCAGAGTGACTGGGGGCGGGGTGTGTGTCTTAATGACTGAGGGGGGGTGTTTGTCAAAGTGATTGGGAGTGGGTGTGTCGGAGAAACTGTGGGGGGGTGTTTGTGTCGGTGTGACTGGGTGGGGGGTGTTTGTCTTGGAGTGACAGTGGGCGGAGAGTTTTTGTCGGAGTGACTGGGGGGGTGTGTGTCGGAGTGATGGGGGGGTGTGTGTCGGAGTGTCTAGGGGTGGGTCTTTGTGTCGGAGTGACTGGGGGGTTGTGTTTGTGTCAAAGTGACTGGGGGGGTGTCGGAGTGACTGGCGGGGTGTTTGTGTCGGAGTGACTGGCGGGTGTTTGTGTCGGAGTGATTGGAGGGGTGTCGGAGTGACTGGGGGATTTGTCGGTGTGACTGGTGGGGTCTGTGTGTGTCAGAGTGACTCGGTGGGGGATGTTTGTGTCGGAGTGAGTGGGACGCGGGTGTCGGAGTGACTGGGGTGGTGTGTGGCGGAGTGACTGGGGGTGGGTGTTTGTGTCGGAGTGACTGGGGGGTTGTGTTTGTATCGAAGTGACTGGGGGGATGTCGGAGTGACAGGTGGGGGGATGTTTGTGTGAGAGTGACTGGGGGGTTTGTGTCGGAGTGACTGGGGGTGGTATTTGTGTCGGAGTGACTGGGGGGAATGTTTGTGTCGGAGAGACTGGGAAGGGGGTTTTTGTGTCGGTGTGACTGGGGGTGTGTGTTTGTGTCAGAGTGACCGGGGTGGTGTTTGTGTCGGGGCGACTGGGGAGGTGTCGGAGCGACTGGGGGTGTATGTGTCAGAGTGACTGGGGGTGTGTTTGTGTTGGAGTGATTGGAGGGGTGTGTGTCAGAGTGACTGCAGGGGGGTGTGTCGGAGTGACTAGGGGGTGGTGTGTGTCAGCGTGACTGGGGGGGTATGTGTGTCGGAGTGACTGGGGGGGTGTTTGTGTCGGAGTTTCAGGGGGGGTGTTCCTGTTGGTGTGACTGGGGGTGATACTTGTGTCGGAGTGACTGGGGGGGGTGTTTGTGTCAGAGTGACTGGGGGGGCGTGTGTGTCGGAGTGACAGGGGAGGCCTGTGTATCGGAGTGTCTGGGGGTGGGTGTTTGTGTTGGAGTGTATGGGGGTGTGTCGGAGTGACTGGCGGGGTGTTTGTGTCGGAGTGACTGGGGGATGTGTTTGTGTCGGAGTGACTGGAGGGGTGTCGGAGTGACTGGGGGGTTTGTCGGTGTGGCTGGTGGGGTCTGTGTCGGAGTGACTGTGGGGAATGTCTGTGTTGGAGTGAGTGGGGGGTTGTGTTGGAGTGACTGGGTGGGTTGTTTGTGTCAGAGTGACTGCGGGGGGGTGTGTGTCGGAGTGACTGGCGGGGTGTTTGTGTCGGAGTGACTGGGGGGTGTGTTTGTGTCGGAGTGACTGGAGGGGTGTCGGAGTGACTGGGGGGTTTGTCGGTGTGACTGGTGGGGTCTGTGTCGGAGTGACTGTGGGGAATGTCTGTGTTGGAGTGAGTGGGGGCGTGTGTCGGAGTGACTGGGGGCGGGTGTGTGTCGGAGTGACTGGGGGTGTGTTTGTGTCAGAGTGACTGGGGGGTTGTGTTGGAGTGACTGGGGGTGTTGTTTGTGTCGGAGTGACTGGGGGGGATGTTTGTGTCAGATTGACTGGGGGGGTGGTGTTTGTGCCAGAGTGACTGGGGGCGGGGTGTGGGTCATAGTGACTGGGGGGGGTGTTGGTTGGAGTGACTGGGAGGGGGTGCTTGTTTCAGAGAGACTGGGAATGGGGTGTTTGTGTCGGTGTGACTGGGTGTGTGTGTTTGTGTCGGAGTGACTGGGTGGTGTTTGTGTCGGGGCGACTGGGGAGGTGTCGGAGCGACTGGGGGGGTATGTGTCAGAGTGACTGGGGGGCTGTTTGTGTTGGAGTGATTGGAGGGGTGTGTGTCGGAGTGACTGGGGAGGGGGGTGTGTCAGAGTGACTAGGGGGTGGTGTGTGTCAGCGTGACTGGGGGGGGTATGTGTGTCGGAGTGACAGGGGGGGTGTTTTTGTCGAAGTTTCTCGGGGGGGTGTTTGTGTCGAAGTGACTGGGAGGGTGTCAGAGTGACTGGCAGGGTGTTTGTGTCGGAGTGACGGGGGGGTGTTTGTGTCGGAGTGAATGGGGGCAGGTGTCGGAGTGACTGGGGGGGGTGTGTGCCATAGTGACTGGGGACGGGGTGTTGGTCGGTGTGACTGGGAGGGGGGTGTTTGAGGTGGTGTCAGAGTGACTGGGGGGGTGTTTGTGTAGGAGTGATTGGAGGGGTGTGTGTCGGAGTGACTGGGGAGGGGGTGTGTCGGAGTGACTAGGGGGTTGTGTGTGTCGGCGTGACTGGGGGGGTGTGTGCCGGAGTGACTGGGGCGGGGTGTGTGCGTGTCGGAGAGACTGGGGGGAGCTGTTTGTGTCGGTGTGACTTGGGCGGGGGGGATGTTTGTGTCGGAGTCACTGGGGGGGGGTGTTTGTGTCAGAGTGACTGGGCGGGTGGTGGGGTGTGTCAGGGGGGGTATGTGTCGGTGTCACTGGGGGGGGTGTTTGTATCGGAGTGACTGGGCGGTTGTGTGTCGGAGTGACTGGGGCCGGTGTGTTGGAGTGACTAGGGGTGGTGTTTGTGTCAGGGTGACTGGGGGGGTGCATTTGTGTCGGAGTGACTGGGGGGGCGTGTGTGTCGGAGTGACGGGGAGGCCTGTGTATCGGAGTGTCTGGGGGTGGGTGTTTGTGTTGGAGTGTCTGGGGGTGTGTCGGACTGACTGGCGGGGTGTTTGTGTCGGAGTGACTGGGGGGTGTGTTTGTGTCGGAGTGACTGGAGGGGTGTCGGAGTGACTGGGGGGTTTGTCGGTGTGACTGGTGGGGTCTGTGTCGGAGTGACTGTGGGGAATATCTGTGTTGGAGTGAGTGGGGGCGTGTGTCGGAGTGACTGGGGGGGGTGTGTGTCAGAGTGACTGGGGGTGTGTTTGTGTCAGAGTGACTGGGGGGTTGTGTTGGAGTGACTGGGGGTATTGTTTGTGTCGGAGTGACTGCGGGGGGGTGTTTGTGTCAGAGTGACTGGGAGGGTGTGTGTCGGAGTGACTGGGGGTGGTGTTTGTGTCGGAGTGACTGGGGGTGATGTTTGTGCCAGAGTGACTGGGAGTGGGGTGTGGGTCATAGTGACTGGGGGGGGTGGGGGTGTTGGTTGGAGTGACTGGGTGGGGGTGTTTGTTTCGGAGAGACTGAGAGTGGGGTGTTTGTGTCGGTGTGACCGGGGGTGTGTGGTTGTGTTGGAGTGACTGGCGTGGTGTTTGTGTCGGGGCGACTGGGGACGTGTCAGAGTGACTGGGGGGGGCTGTTTGTGCTGGAGTGATTGGAGGGGTGTGTGTCGGAGTGACTGGGAGGGGGGGTGTGTCGGAGTGACTAGGGGGTGCTGTGTGTCGGCGAGACTGGGGGGGTATGTGTGTCAGAGTGACAGGGGGGTTGTTTGTGTTGGAGTTTCTGGGGGGGGTGTTTGTCTCGAAGTGACTGGGGAGGTGTCGGAGTGACTGGCCGGGTGTTTGTGTCGGAGTGACGGGGGGGGGGGGGGTGTTTGTGTCGGAGTGACTGGAGGGGTTTCGGAGTGACTGGGGGGTTTGTCGGTGTGACTGGTGGGGGATGTTTGTGTCGGAGTGAGTGGGGGTGGGTGTCGGAATGACTGGGGGGGTGTGTGTCGGAGTGACTGGCGGTGGGTGTTCGTGTCGGAGTGACTGGGGGGGTTGTTTGTGTCGGAGTGACTGGGGGGGGATGTTTGTACCAAAGTCACTGGGGACGGGGTGTGTGTCATAGTGACTGGAGGGGGGTGTTGGTCGGAGTGACTGGGAGGGTGTGTTTGTTTTGGAGAGACTGGGAGGGGGGTTTTTGTGTCGGTGTGACTGGGGGCTGTGTGTTTGTGTCGGAGTGACCGGGGTGGTGTTTGTGTCGAGGCGACTGGGGAGGTGTGTGTCAGCGTGACTGGGGGGGTTTGTGTGTCGGAGTGACTGGGCGGGTGTTTGTGTCGGAGTGATTGGAGGGGTGTCGGAGTGACTGGGGGATTTGTCGGTGTGACTGGTGGGGTCTGTGTCAGAGTGACTCGGTGGGGGATGTTTGTGTCGGAGTGAGTGGGACGCGGGTGTCGGAGTGACTGGGGTGGTGTGTGGCGGAGTGACTGGGGGTGGGTGTTTGTGTCGGAGTGACTGGGGGGTTGTGTTTGTGTCGAAGTGACTGGGGGGATGTCGGAGTGACAGGTGGGGGGATGTTTGTGTGAGAGTGACTGGGGGGTGTGTGTCGGAGTGACTGGGGGTGGTATTTGTGTCGGAGTGACTGGGGGGAATGTTTGTGTCGGAGTGACTGGGGGGGGGGTGTTTGTGCCAGAGTGACTGGGGGCGGGGTGTGTGTCATAGTGACTGGAGGGGGGTGTCGGTCGGAGTGACTGGGAGGGGGTGTTTGTTTCGGAGAGACTGGGAGGGGGGTTTTTGTGTCGGTGTGACTGGGGGTGTGTGTTTGTGTCGGAGTGACCGGGGTGGTGTTTGTGTCGAGGCGACTGGGGAGGTGTGTGTCAGCGTGACTGGGGGGGTTTGTGTGTCGGAGTGACTGGGGGGGTGTTTGTGTCAGAGTTTCTGGGGTGGGTGTTCCTGTCGGTGTGACTGGGGGGGTGGTGTCACGGTGACTGGCGGTGTGTGTGTTGGAGTGACTGGGGGAGGGTGTCAGAGTTACTGGGGGTGTTTGTGTCGGAGTTACTGGGGGGGTTGTTTATGTCGGAGTGACTGGGGGGGGTTGTCGGTGTGACTCGGGGGCTGTGTGCCGGAGTGACTGGGGGGGGGTGTGTGTGTCGGAGTGACTTGGGTGGGGGTGTTCGTGTTGGAATGAATGGGGGCGGTGCGTGTGTCAGAGTGACTTGGGGGTGTGTCGGAGTGATTGGGGTGGGTATGTGTCGGAGTTACTGGTGGGGGGTGTTTGTGTCGGAGTGACTGGGGGCGGGTATCGGAGTGACTGGGGGGGTGTTTGTGTTGGTGTGATTGGGTGGGGGTGTTTATTTCGGAGTGACGGGGGGGTGGCGGTCAGAGTGACTGGGGGGGCTGTGTGCCGGAGTCACTGGGGCGGGGTGTGTTTGTGTCGGAGAGACTGGGGGGAGCTGTTTGTGTCGGTCTGACTCGGGGGGGGGGGGTTGGAATGTGTCAGAGGGGGTATGTGTAGGTGTAACTGGGGAGGTTGTTTGTATCGGAGTGACTTGGGGGTTGTGTGTCGGAGTGACTGGGAGTGGTGTTTGTGTCAGAGTGACTGGAGGGGTGTCGGAGTGATTGGGGGGTTTGTCAGCGTGACTAGTGGGGTCTGTGTCGGAGTGACTGTGGGGAATGTCTGTGTCGGAGTGAGTGGGGGCGTGTGTCGGAGTGACTGGGGGTGTGTTTGTGTCAGAGTACTGGGGGGTTGTGTCTGAGTGACTGGGGGGGTTGTTTGTGTCGGAGTGACTGCAGGGGGGTGTTTGTGCCAGAGTGACTGGGGGCGTGGTGTGTGTCATAGTGACTGGGGGGGGGTGTGTTGGTTGGAGTGACTGGAGGGGTTTCGGAGTGACTGGGGGGTTTGTCGGTGTGACTGGTGGGGGATGTTTGTGTCGGAGTAAGTGGGGGCGGTTGTCGGTGTGACTGGTGGGGGGTGTTTGTGTCAAAGTGACTGGGGGAGTGTGTGTCGGAGTGACTGGGGGTGGTGTTTGTGTCGGAGTGACTGGGGGGGGTGTGTGTCATAGTGACTGGAGGGGGGTGTTGGTCGGAGTGACTGGGAGGGCTGTTTGTTTCGAAGAGACTGGGAGGGGGTTTTTTGTGTCGGTCTGACTCGGGGTGTGTGTTTGTGTCGGAGTGACCGGGGTGGTGTTTGTGTCGGGGTGACTGGGGAGGTGTCGGAGCGAGTGTGGGGTTACGTGTCAGAGTGACTGGGGTGGTGTGTGTCAGAGTGACTGGGGGTGGGTGTTCGTGTCGGAGTGACTGGGGGGGTTGTTTGTGTCGGAGTGACTGCGGGAGGGTGTTTGTGTCAGAGTGACTGGGGGGGTGTGTGTCGGAGTGACTGGGGGGATTGATTGTGTCGGAGTGACTGGGGGTGGTGTTTGTGCCAGAGTGACTGGGGGTGGGGTGTGTGTCATAGTGACTTGGGGGGGGGTGGGGGGGGGGGTGTTGGTGAGAGTGACTGGGCAGGTGTTTGTGTCGGAGTGACTGGAGGGTTGTCGGAGTGACTGGGGGGTTTGTTGGTGTGACTGGTGGGGTCTGTGTCGGAGTGACGGGGGGGGATGTTTGCGTCAGAGTGAGTGGGCGCCGGTGTCGGAGTGACTGGGGTGGTGTGTGTCAGAGTGACTGGGGGTGTGTCGGAGTGACTGGCGGGGTGTTTGTGTTGGAGTGACGGGGGGGGGGGTGTTTGTGTCGGAGTGACTGGAGGGCTGTCGGAGTGACTGGGGGGTTTGTCGGTGTGACTGGTGGGGGATGTTTGTGTCGGAGTGAGTGGGGCCGGGCGTTCGAGTGATTGGTGGAGTGTGTGTCGGAGTGACTGGGGGTGGGTGTTTGTGTCGGCATGACTGGGGGGGTTGTTTGTGTCGGAGTGACTGGGGGGGTTGTGTGTGTCGGAGTGACTGGGGGTGGTTGTTTGTGTCAGAGTGACTGGGGGGGTGTGTGTCGGAGTGACTGGGGAGTTTGTCGGTGTGACTTGTGGGGTCTGTGTCGTAGTGACGGGAGGGGATGTTTCTGTCGGAGTGAGTCCGCGCGGTTGTCGGAGTGACTGGGGTGGTGTGTGTCGGAGTGACTGGGGGTGGGTGTTTGTGTCGGAGTGACTGGGGGGGTTGTTTGTGTCAGAGTGACTGCGGGAGGGTGTTTGTGTCAGAGTGACTGGGGGGGTGTGTGTCGGAGTGACTGGGGGGGTTGATTGTGTCGGAGTGACTGGGGGGATCTTTGTGTCAGAGTGACTGGGGGCGGGGTGTGTGTCTTAATGACTGAGGGGGGGTGTTTGTCAAAGTGACTGGGAGTGGGTGTTTGTGTCGGAGAGACTGTGGGGGGGTGTTTGTGTCGGTGTGACTGGGTGGGGGGTGTTTGTCTTGGAGTGACAGTGGGCGGAGAGTTTTTGTAGGAGTGACTGGGGGAATGTGTATCGGAGTGATGGGGGGGTGTGTGTCGGAGTGTCTGGGGGTGGGTCTTTGTGTCGGAGTGACTGGGGGGTTGTGTTTGTGTCAAAGTGACTGGGGGGGTGTCGGAGTGACTGGCGGGTGTTTGTGTCGGAGTGATTGGAGGGGTGTCGGAGTGACTGGGGGATTTGTCGGTGTGACTGGTGGGGTCTGTGTCAGAGTGACTCGGTGGGGGATGTTTGTGTCGGAGTGAGTGGGACGCGGGTGTCGGAGTGACTGGGGTGGTGTGTGGCGGAGTGACTGGGGGTGGGTGTTTGTGTCGGAGTGACTGGGGGGTTGTGTTTGTGTCGAAGTGACTGGGGGGATGTCGGAGTGACAGGTGGGGGGATGTTTGTGTGAGAGTGACTGGGGGGTGTGTGTCGGAGTGACTGGGGGTGGTATTTGTGTCGCAGTGACTGGGGGGAATGTTTGTGTCGGAGTGACTGGGGGGGGGGTGTTTGTGCCAGAGTGACTGGGGGTGGGGTGTGTGTCATAGTGACTGGAGGGGGGTGTCGGTCAGAGTGACTGGGAGGGGGTGTTTGTTTCGGAGAGACTGGGAGGGGGTTTTTTGTGTCGGTGTGACTGGGGGTGTGTGTTTGTGTCGGAGTGACCGGGGTGGTGTTAGTGTCGGGGCGACTGGGGAGGTGTCGGAGCGACTGGGGGTGTATGTGTCAGCGTGACTGGGGGGGTGTTTGTGTTGGAGTGATTGGAGGGGTGTGTGTCAGAGTGACTGCGGGGGGGTGTGTCGGAGTGACTAGGGGGTGGTGTGTGTCAGCGTGACTGGGGGGGTATGTGTGTCGGAGTGACTGGGGGGGTGTTTGTGTCGGAGTTTCAGGGGGGGTGTTCCTGTTGGTGTGACTGGGGGTGATACTTGTGTCGGAGTGACTGGGGGGGGTGTTTGTGTCAGAGTGACTGGGGGGGCGTGTGTGTCGGAGTGACAGGGGAGGCCTGTGTATCGGAGTGTCTGGGGGTGGGTGTTTGTGTTGGAGTGTCTGGGGGTGTGTCGGAGTGACTGGCGGGGTGTTTGTGTCGGAGTGACTGGGGGGTGTGTTTGTGTCGGAGTGACTGGAGGGGTGTCGGAGTGACTGGGGGGTTTGTCGGTGTGGCTGGTGGGGTCTGTGTCGGAGTGACTGTGGGGAATGTCTGTGTTGGAGTGAGTGGGGGGTTGTGTTGGAGTGACTGGGTGGGTTGTTTGTGTCAGAGTGACTGCGGGGGGGTGTGTGTCGGAGTGACTGGCGGGGTGTTTGTGTCGGAGTGACTGGGGGGTGTGTTTGTGTCGGAGTGACTGGAGGGGTGTCGGAGTGACTGGGGGGTTTGTCGGTGTGACTGGTGGGGTCTGTGTCGGAGTGACTGTGGGGAATATCTGTGTTGGAGTGAGTGGGGGCGTGTGTCGGAGTGACTGGGGGCGGGTGTGTGTCGGAGTGACTGGGGGTGTGTTTGTGTCAGAGTGACTGGGGGGTTGTGTTGGAGTGACTGGGGGTGTTGTTTGTGTCGGAGTAACTGCGGGGGGGTGTTTGTGTCAGAGTGACTGGTGGGGTGTGTGTCGGAGTGACTGGGGGTGGTGTTTGTGTCAGAGTGACTGGGGGGGATGTTTGTGTCAGATTGACTGGGGGGGTGGTGTTTGTGCCAGAGTGACTGGGGGCGGGGTGTGGGTCATAGTGACTGGGGGGGGTGTTGGTTGGAGTGACTGGGAGGGGGTGTTTGTGTCAGATTGACTGGGGGGGTGGTGTTTGTGCCAGAGTGACTGGGGGCGGGGTGTGGGTCATAGTGACTGGGGGGGGTGTTGGTTGGAGTGACTGGGAGGGGGTGTTTGTTTCGGAGAGACTGGGAGTGGGGTGTTTGTGTCGGTGTGACTGGGTGTGTGTGGTTGTGTAGGAGTGACCGGGGTGGTGTTTGTGTCGGGGCAACTGGGGAGGTGTCGGAGCGACTGGGGGGGTATGTGTCAGAGTGACTGGGGGGCTGTTTGTGTTGGAGTGATTGGAGGGGTGTGTGTCGGAGTGACTGGGAGGGGTGTGTGTCAGAGTGACTAGGGGGTGGTGTGTGTCAGCGTGACTGGGGGGGGTATGTGTGTCGGAGTGACAGGGGGGGTGTTTGTGTCGAAGTTTCTCGGGGGGGTGTTTGTGTCGAAGTGACTGGGAGGGTGTCAGAGTGACTGGCAGGGTGTTTGTGTCGGAGTGACTGGAGGGGTTTCGGAGTGACTGGGGGGTTTGTCGGTGTGACTGGTGGGGGATGTTTGTGTCGGAGTGAGTGGGGGTGGGTGTCGGAATGACTGGGGGGGTGTGTGTCGGAGTGACTGGCGGTGGGTGTTCGTGTCGGAGTGACTGGGGGGGTTGTTTGTGTCGGAGTGACTGGGGGGGGATGTTTGTACCAAAGTCACTGGGGACGGGGTGTGTGTCATAGTGACTGGAGGGGGGTGTTGGTCGGAGTGACTGGGAGGGTGTGTTTGTTTTGGAGAGACTGGGAGGGGGGTTTTTGTGTCGGTGTGACTGGGGGTGTGTGTTTGTGTCGGAGTGACCGGGGTGGTGTTTGTGTCGAGGCGACTGGGGAGGTGTGTGTCAGCGTGACTGGGGGGGTTTGTGTGTCGGAGTGACTGGGCGGGTGTTTGTGTCGGAGTGATTGGAGGGGTGTCGGAGTGACTGGGGGATTTGTCGGTGTGACTGGTGGGGTCTGTGTCAGAGTGACTCGGTGGGGGATGTTTGTGTCGGAGTGAGTGGGACGCGGGTGTCGGAGTGACTGGGGTGGTGTGTGGCGGAGTGACTGGGGGTGGGTGTTTGTGTCGGAGTGACTGGGGGGTTGTGTTTGTGTCGAAGTGACTGGGGGGATGTCGGAGTGACAGGTGGGGGGATGTTTGTGTGAGAGTGACTGGGGGGTTTGTGTCGGAGTGACTGGGGGTGGTATTTGTGTCGGAGTGACTGGGGGGAATGTTTGTGTCGGAGTGACTGGGGGGGGGGTGTTTGTGCCAGAGTGACTGGGGGCGGGGTGTGTGTCATAGTGACTGGAGGGGGGTGTCGGTCGGAGTGACTGGGAGGGGGTGTTTGTTTCGGAGAGACTGGGAGGGGGGTTTTTGTGTCGGAGTGACTGTGGGTGGTGTTTGTGTCGGAGTGACTGGGGGGGTATTTGTGTCGGAGTGACTGGGGGGGTGTTTGTGCCAGAGTGACTGGGGGTGTGGTGTGTGTCATAGTGACTGGGGGGGGGGTGTGTTGGTTGGAGTGACTGGGGGGGTGTTTGTGTCGGAGTTTCTGGGGGGGGGTGTGTGTGTCGAAGTGACTGGGGGGGGGTGTTTGTGTTGGAGTGACTGGAGGGGTTTCGGAGTGACTGGGGGGTTTGTCGGTGTGACTGGTGGGGGATGTTTGTGTCGGAGTAAGTGGGGGGGGTGTGTGTCATAGTGACTGGAGGGGGGTGTTGGTCGGAGTGACTGGGAGGGCTGTTTGTTTCGAAGAGACTGGGAGGGGGTTTTTTGTGTCGGTCTGACTCGGGGTGTGTGTTTGTGTCGGAGTGACCGGGTGGTGTTTGTGTCGGGGCGACTGGGGAGGTGTCGGAGCGAGTGTGGGGTTACGTGTCAGAGTGACTGGGGGTGTGTTTGTGTTGGAGTGATTGGAGGGGTGTGTGTCGGAGTGACTGGGGAGGGATGTGTCGGAGTGACTAGGGGGTGGTGTGTGTCAGCGTGACTGTGGGCGTATGTGTGTCGGACTGAATGGGGGGGTGTTTGTGTCGGAGGTTCTGGGGGGGGTGTTTCTGTTGGCGTGACTGGGGGTGGTATTTGTGTCGGAGTGACTGGGGGGGGTGTTTGTGTCGGAGTGACTGACGGGGGGGGGTGTTTGTGTCGGAGTGACTGGGGGGGGTGTCAGAGTGACTGTGGGGGTGTGTCGTGGTGACTGGCGGGGTGTGTGTTGGAGTGACTGGGGGCGGGTGTCGGAGTTACTGGGGGTGATTGTGTCGGAGTGACTGGGTTGGTTGTTTGTGTCGGAGTGACTGCCGGTGGGGAGTTTGTGTCGGAGTGACTGGGGGGGGTGTTTGTGTCAGAGTGACTGGGGGGGTGTTTGTGTCGGAGTGACTGGGTGGGGGGGGTGGTTTGTGTTGCAATGACTGAGAGGGAGTGTTTGTGTCGGAGAGACTGGGGGGGGCGTGTTTGTGTCGGTGTGACTGCGGGGCGTGTCGGAGTGACTGGGGGGGTGTGTGCCGGAGTGACTGGGGCGAGGTGTGTTTGTGTCGGAGAGACTGGTGGTGGATGTTTGTGTCGGTGTGACTGGGGGGCGGTGTTTGTGTCGGAGTGACTGGGGGGGGTGTTTGTGTCGGCGTGACTGGGGGCGGTGTTTGTGTCGGAGTGACTGGGTGAGTGTGTGTCAGAGTGACTGGGGGGGTGTGTTGGAGTGAATAGGGGGACGTGTTTGTGTCGGAGTGACTGTTGGGGTGTTTGTGTTGGAGTGACCGTGGGGGTGTTGTGTCGGAGTGACGGGGGGGTTGTTTAAGTCAGAGTGACTGTGGGGGTTCGGAGTGACTTGGGGGGTTTGTGCCGGAGTGACTGGTGGGGGGGGGGGGGTGTGTGTGTCGGAGTGACGCAGGATGGGGGGGTGTTTGTGTCGGAGTGAATGGGGGGGGTGGTGTTTGTGTTGGAGCGACTGGGGGGTGGTGTTTGTGTCAGAGTGACTCGGACTGACTGGTAGGTGTGTCGGAGTGATTGGGAGGCTGTGTGTCGGAGTGACTGTGGGTGTGTGTGTTGGTGTGACTGGGGGTGGTGTTTGTTTCGGATTGACGGAGTGGTGTTTGTGTAGGAGTGACTGCCGGGGGATGTTTGTGTCGGAGTGACTGGTGGGGGTATGTGTCGGAATGACTGCGGGGAGTATGTCGGAGTGACTGGGGCGGGTGGGTGTCGGAGTGACTGGGGGGGTGTGTGTCGGAGTGCCTGGGGGGGGGGGTGTGTGCCGGAGTGATTGGTGGGTGGTGTGCGTCGGTGTGACTGGTTGGGGTGCGTCGGAGTGACTGGGGGGCTGGTGTGTGTCGGAGTGGCTGGGGGGCGTGAGTGTCGGAGTTACCGGTAGGCGTGTGTGTCAGTGTGTCTGGGGGGTGGGTGTTTGTGTCGGAGTGACTGGGGGGTTGTGTTTGGTGTCGAAGTGACTGGGGGGGTGGCGGAGGGACTGGCGGGGTATTTGTTTCGGAGTGACTGGGCAGGTGTTTGTGTCGGAGTGACTGGCGGGTTGGGGGGGGGGGGGGGGGGGGGGGGGGGGGGGGGGGGGGGGGGGGGGGGGAGTGGTGGGGTCTGTGTCGGAGTGACGGTGGGGGATGTTTGTGTCGGAGTGAGTGGGGGCGGGTGTCGGAGTGACTGGGGGGGGTGTGTGTCGGAGTGACTGGGGGTGGGTGTTTGTGTTGGAGTGACTGGGGGTTGTGTTTGTGTCGAAGTGACTGGGGGTGTGTCGGAGTGACTGGTGGGGTGTTTGTGTTGGAGTGACTGGGGGGGTGTTTGTGTCGGAATGACTGGAGGGGTGTCGGAGTGACTGGGAAGTTTGTCGGTGTGACTGGTGGGGGATGTTTGTATCGGAGTGAGTGGGGGCGGGTGTCGGAGTGACTGGGGGGGGTGTGTGTCAGAGTGACTGGGGGTGGGTGTTCGTGTCGGAGTGACTGGGGGGGGGTGGGGGGGGGGGTGTTGGTCAGAGTGACTGGGCAGGTGTTTGTGTCGGAGTGACTGGAGGGTTGTCGGAGTGACTGGGGGGTTTGTCGGTGTGACTGGTGGGGTCTGTGTCGGAGTGACGGGGGGGGATGTTTGCGTCGGAGTGAGTGGGCGCCGGTGTCGGAGTGACTGGGGTGGTGTGTGTCAGAGTGACTGGGGGTGTGTCGGAGTGACTGGCGGGGTGTTTGTGTTGGAGTGACGGGGGGGGGGTGTTTGTGTCGGAGTGACTGGAGGGCTGTCGGAGTGACTGGGGGGTTTGTCGGTGTGACTGGTGGGGGATGTTTGTGTCGGAGTGAGTGGGGCCGGGCGTTCGAGTGATTGGTGGAGTGTGTGTCGGAGTGACTGGGGGTGGGTGTTTGTGTCGGCATGAGTGGGGGGGTTGTTTGTGTTGGAGTGACTGGGGGGGTTGTGTGTGTCGGAGTGACTGGGGGTGGTTGTTTGTGTCAGAGTGACTGGGGGGGTGTGTGTCGGAGTGACTGGGGAGTTTGTCGGTGTGACTTGTGGGGTCTGTGTCGTAGTTACGGGAGGGGATGTTTCTGTCGGAGTGAGTCCGCGCGGTTGTCGGAGTGACTGGGGTGGTGTGTGTCAGAGTGACTGGGGGTGGGTGTTTGTGTCGGAGTGACTGGGGGGGGTTGTTTGTGTCAGAGTGACTGCGGGAGGGTGTTTGTGTCAGAGTGACTGGGGGGGTGTGTGTCGGAGTGACTGGGGGGGTTGATTGTGTCGGAGTGACTGGGTGGGGTGTTTGTGCCAGAATGACTGGGGGCGGGGTGTGTGTCATAGTGACTGGGGGCGGGGTGTTGGTCGGAGTGACTGGGAGGGGGGTGTTTGAGTCGGTGTGACTGGGGGTGTGTGTTTGTGTCGGAGTGACCAGGGTGGTGTTTGTGTCGGCGCGACTGGGGGGGTGTTGGACCGACTGGGGGGGTAAGTGTCAGAGTGACTGGTGGGTTCTTTGTGTAGCAGTGCTTGGAGGGGTGTTTGTGTCGGAGTTTCTCGGGGGGTGTTTTGTCGGTGTGAATGGGGTTGGTATTTGTGTCGGAGTGACGGGGGGGGTTGTTTATGTCGGAGTGACTGGGGGGGCGGTGTCGGAGTGACTGGGTGGGGGTGTTCGTGTTGGAATGAATGGGGGGGGTGTTTGTGTCGGAGTGACTGGGGGTGTTGTTTGTGTCGGAGTGACTGCGGAAGGGTTTTTGTGTCAGAGTGACTGGGGGGGTGTGTGTCGGAGTGACTGGGGGGGTTGTTTGTGTCGGAGTGACTGCGGGGGGTGTTTGTGTCGGAGTGACTGGGGGGGTTGTTTGTGTCGGAGTGACTGCGGGAGGGTGTTTGTGTCGGAGTGACTTGGGTGGGGGTGTTCGTGTTGGAATGAATGGAGGGGGTGTTTGTGTCGGAGTGACTGGGGGGTTGTTTGTGTCGGAGTGACTGCGGAAGGGTTTTTGTGTCAGAGTGACTGGGGGGGTGTGTGTCGGAGTGACTGGGGGGGGTTGTTTGTGTCGGAGTGACTGCGGGGGGTGTTTGTGTCTTTGTGTCGGATTGACTGCGGGAGGGTGTTTGTGTCAGAGTGACTGGGGGTGTGTGTGTCGGAGTGACTGGGCAGGTGTTTGTGTCGGAGTGACTGGAGGGTTGTTGGAGTGACTGGGGGGTTTGTCGGTGTGACTTGTGGGGTCTGTGTCGTATTGACGGGGGGATGTTTCTGTCGGAGTGAGTGGGCGCGGTTGTCGGAGTGACTGGGGTGGTGTGTGTCGGAGTGACTGGGGGTGGGTGTTTGTGTCGGAGTGACTGGGTGTTGTGTTTGTGCCGAAGTGACTGGGGGTGTGTCGGAGTGACTGGTGGGGTGTTTGTGTTGGAGTGACTGGGGGTGGTGTTTGTGTCGGAATGACTGAAGGGGTGTCGGAGTGACTGGGGGGTTTGTCGGTGTGACTGGTGGGGGATGTTTGTGTCAGAGTGAGTGGGGGCGGGTGTCGGAGTGACTGGGGGGGGTGTGTGTCGGAGTGACTCGGGGAGGGTGTGTGTGTCGGAGTGACTTGGGTGGGGGTGTTCGTGTTGGAATGAATGGGGGGGTTGTTTGTGTCGGAGTGACTGCGGAAGGGTTTTTGTGTCAGAGTGACTGGGGGGGTGTGTGTCGGAGTGACTGGCGGGGTTGTTTGGGTCGGAGTGACTGTGGGGGGTGTTTGTGCCGGAGTGACTGGGGGGGTTGGTTGTGTCGGAGTGACTGCGGGAGGGTGTTTGTGTCAGAGTGACTGGGGGTGTGTGTGTCGGAGTGACTGGGGGGGTTGATTGTGTCGGAGTGACTGGGTTGGGTTTTTTGTGTCGGAGTGACTGGGGGGTGTGTGCCGGAGTGACCGAGGGGGTGGTGTATGTGTGTCGGAGTGACTTGGGTGGGCGTGTTCGTGTTGGAATGATTGGGGGGGTGTTTGTGTCGGAGCGACTGGGTTGGGTTTTTTGTGTCGGAGTGACTGGTGGGGTGTTTGTGTTGGAGTGACTGGGGGGGGTGTTTGTGTTGAAATGACTGGAGGGGTGTCGGAGTGACTGGGAGGTTTGTCAGTGTGACTGGTGGGGGATGTTTGTATCGGAGTGAGTGGGGGCGGGTGTCGGAGTGACTGGGGGGGGTGTGTGTCGGAGTGACTGGGGGTGGGTGTTTGTGTCGGAGTGACTGGGGGGGTTGTTTGTGTCGGAGTGATTGCGGGAGGGCGTTTGTGTCAGAGTGACTGGGGGGGTGTGTGTCGGAGTGACTGGGGGGGGGTTGTTTGTGTCGGAGTGACTGGGGGGCGTGTTTGTGTCAGAGTGACTGGGGGGGGTGTTTGTGCCAGAGTGACTGGGGGAGTGGTGTGTGTCATAGTGACTGGGGGGGGGTGGTGTTGGTCGGAGTGACTGGGCAGGTGTTTGTGTCGGAGTGACTGGAGGGTTGTCGGAGTGACTTGGGGGTTTGTCGGTGTGACTTGTGGGGTCTGTGTCGTAGTGACGGGGGGGATGTTTCTGTCGGAGTGAGTGGGCGCGGTTGTCGGAGTGACTGGGGTGGTGTGTGTCGGAGTGACTGGGGGTGCGTGTTTGTGTCGGAGTGGCTGGGGGGTTGTGCTTGTGCCGAAGTGACTGGGGGTGTGTCGGAGTGACTGGTGGGGTGTTTGTGTTGGAGTGACTGGGGGGGGGTGTTTGTGTCAGAATGACTGGAGGGGTGTCAGAGTGACTGGGGGGTTTGTCGGTGTGACTGGTGGGGGATGTTTGTGTCGGAGTGAGTGGGGGCGGGTGCGGAGTGACTGGGGGGGTGTGTGTCGGAGTGACTGGGGGTGGGTGTTTGTGTCGGAGTGACTGGGGGGGTTGTTTGTGTCGGAGTGACTGGGGGGGGCATTTGTGTCGGAGTGACTGGCGGGGTTGTTTGTGTCGGAGTGACTGCAGGAGGGTGTTTGTGTCAGAGTGACTGGTGGGGTGTGTGTCGGAGTGACTGGGGGGGTGTTTGTGTTGGAGTGACTGGGAGGGGGGTGTTTGTGTCAGTGTGACTGGGGGTGTGTGCTTGTGTCGGACTGACCGGGGTGGTGTTTGTGTCGGCGCGACTGGGGTGGGGTAGTTGTGTCGGAGTGACTGGAGGGGTGTTTGTGTTGGAGTTTCTGGGGGGGTGTTTGTCTCGAAGTGACTGGGGAGGTGTCGGAGTGACTGGCCGGGTGTTTGTGTCGGAGTGACGGGGGGGGGGGGGGTGTTTGTGTCGGAGTGACTGGGGGGTTGTTTGTGTCGGAGTGACTGCGGGAGGGTGTTTGTGTCAGAGTGGACTGGGGGGGTGTGTGTCGGAGTGACTGGGGGGTTTGTCGGTGTGACTTGTGGGGTCTGTGTCGTAGTGACGGGAGGGGATGTTTCTGTCGGAGTGAGTCCGCGCGGTTGTCGGAGTGACTGGGGTGGTGTGTGTCGGAGTGATTGGGGGTGGTGTGTTTGTGTCGGAGTGACTGGGGGGTTTGTTTGTGTCAGAGTGACTGCGGGAGGGTGTTTGTGTCAGAGTGACTGGGGGGGTGTGTGTCGGAGTGACTGGGGGGGTTGATTTGTGTCGGAGTGACTTGGGGGGTTGATTGTGTCGGAGTGACTGGGTGGGGTGTTTGTGTCGGAGTGACTGGGGGGGTGTTTGTGCCAGAATGACTGGGGGCGGGGTGTGTGTCATAGTGACTGGGGGCGGGGTGTTGGTCGGAGTGACTGGGAGGGGGGTGTTTGAGTCGGTGTGACTGGGGGTGTGTGTTTGTGTCGGAGTGACCGGGGTGGTGTTTGTGTCGGCGCGACTGAGGGCGTGTTTGAGCGACTGGGGGGTAAGTGTCAGAGTGACTGGTGGGTTCTTTGTGTAGGAGTGATTGGAGGGGTGTTTGTGTCGGAGTTTCTCGGGGGGGTGTTTTGTCGGTGTGAATGGGGGTGGTATTTGTGTCGGAGTGACTGGGGGTTGTTTATGTCGGAGTGACTGGGGGGGCGGTGTCAGAGTGACTGGGGGAGGGTGTGTGTGTCGGAGTGACTTGGGTGGGGGTGTTCGTGTTGGAATGAATGGGGGGGGTGTTTGTGTCGGAGTGACTGGGGTGTTGTTTGTGTCGGAGTGACTGCGGAAGGGTTTTTGTGTCAGAGTGACTGGGGTGTTGTGTTCGAGTGACTGGGGGTTGTTTGTGTGGAGTGGACTGCGGGAGGGTGTTTGTGTCAGAGTGACTGGGGGTGTGTGTGTCGGAGTGACTGGGGAGTTGATTGTGTCGGAGTGACTGGAGGGTTGTTGGAGTGACTGGGGGGGTTTGTCGTGTGACTTGTGGGTCTGTGTCGTAGTGACGGGGGGATGTTTCTGTCGGAGTGAGTGGGGCGCAGTTGTCGGAGTGACTGGGGTGGTGTGTGTCGGAGTGAACTGGGGGTGGGGTGTTTGTGTCAGAGTGACTGGGGTGTTGTGTTTGTGCCGAAGTGACTGGGGGTGTGTCGGAGTGACTGGTGGGGTGTTTGTGTCGGAATGACTGGAGGGGTGTCGGAGTGACTGGGAGTTTGTCGGTGTGACTTGTGGGGTCTGTGTCGTAGTGACGGGGGGGATGTTTCTGTCGGAGTGAGTGGGCGCAGTTGTCGGAGTGACTGGGGTGGTGTGTGTCGGAGTGACTGGGGGTGGGGTTGTTTGTGTCAGAGTGACTGGGTGTTGTGTTTGTGCCGAAGTGACTGGGGGTGTGTCGGAGTGACTGGTGGGGTGTTTGGGTCGGAATGACTGGAGGGGTGTCGGAGTGACTGGGGGGTTTGTCGGTGTGACTGGTGGGGATGTTTGTGTCAGAGTGAGTGGGGCGGGTGTCGGAGTGACTGGGGGGGTGTGTGTCGGAGTGGACTAGGGTGGGGTGTGTGTGTCGGAGTGACTTGGGAGGTGTGTTCCTGTTGGATGAATGGGGGCAGTGTTTGTGTCGGAATGACTGTGGGGGTTGTTTGTGTCGGAGTGACTGCGGAAGGGTTTTTGTGTCAGAGTGACTGGGGGGGTGTGTGTCGGAGTGACTGGGGGGGTTGTTTGTGTCGGAGGTGACTGCGGAAGGGGTTTTTGTGTCAGAGTGACTGGGGGGGTGTGTGTCGGAGTGACTGGCGGGGTTGTTTGGGTCGGAGTGACTGCGGGGGGTGTTTGTGTCGGAGTGACTGGGGGGTTGTTTTGTGTCGGAGTGACTGCGGAGGTTGTTTGTGTCAGAGTGACTGGGGGTGTGTGTGTTGGAGTGACTGGGGGAGTTGATTGTGTCGGAGTGACTGGGTGGGTTTTTTGTGTCGGAGTGACTGGAGGGGTGTGTGCCGGAGTCACTCGGGTGGGATGTGACTGGGGGTGGGGGGTGTTTGTGTCGGAGTCACTGGGGGGGTTGTTTGTGTCGGAGTGACTGGGGTGGTGGTGGGGTGTGTCGGGGGGGTATGTGTCGGTGTAACTTGGGGGGGTGTTTGTATCGGAGTGACTGGGGTTTGTGTGTCGGTGTGACTGGGGGTGGGGGGTGGTTGTGTTGGAGTCACTGGGTGGGGTGTTTGTGTCGGAGTGACTGGGGAGGGTGGGATGTGTCAGGAGGGTTATGTGTCGGTGTAACTGGGGGGGGGGTGTTTGTATGGGAGTGACTGTGGGGGTTGTTTGTGTCGGAGTGACTGGGGGTGGTGTTTGTGTCAGAGTGACTCGGTGTGCGTGTGTGTCGGAGTGACAGGGGAGGCCTGTGTATCGGAGTGTCTGGGGTGGGTGTTTGTGTTGGAGTATCTGGGGGGGTGACGGAATGACTGGCGGGGTGTTTGTGTCGGAGTGAATGGGGGGTGTGTTTGTGTCGGAGTGACTGGAGGGGTGTCGGAGTGACTGGGGAGTTTGTCGGTGTGACTGGTGGGATCGAAGTCAGAGTGATTGTGGGGAATGTCTGTGTCGGAGTAAGTGGGGGATTGTGTCGGAGTGACGGGGGGGGTGTGTGTTGGAGTGACTGGGGGGGTGAGTGTTGGAGTGACTGGGGGTGTGTTTGTGTCAGAGTACTGGGGGGTTGTGTCTGAGTGACTGGGGGGGTTGTTTGTGTCGGAGTGACTGGAGGGGTGTCGGAGTGACTGGGGAGTTTGTCGGTGTGACTGGTGGGGTCGATGTCGGAGTGACTGTGGGGAATGTCTGTGTCGGAGTGAGTGGGGGATTGTGTCAGACTGACTGGGGGGGGTGTGTGTCGGAGTGACTGGGGGGGTGAGTGTTGGAGTGACTGGGGGTGTGTTTGTGTCAGAGTACTGGGGGGTTGTGTCTGAGTGACTGGGGGGGTTGTTTGTGTCAGAGTGACTGGGGGTGTGTGTGTCGGAGTGACTGGGGGTGGTGTTTGTGTCGGAGTGACTGGGGGGGGTGTTTGTGTCGGAGTGACTGGGGGGGTTGTTTGTGCCAGAGTGACTGGGGGCGGGGTGTGTGTCATAGTGACTTGGGGGGAGTGTTGGTTGGAGTGACTGGGAGGGGGTGTTTGTTTTGGAGAGACTGGGAGTGGGGTGTTTGTGTCGGTGTGACTGGGGGTGTGTGGTTGTGTCGGAGTGACCGGGGTGGTGTTTGTGTCGGGGCAACTGGGGAGGTGTCGGAGCGACTGGGGGGGTATGTGTCAGATTGACTGGAGGGGTGTTTGTGTTGGAGTGATTGGAGGGGTGTGTGTCGGAGTGACTGGGAGGGGGGTGTGTCAGAGTGACTAGGGGGTGGTGTGTGTCGGAGTGACTGGGAGGGGGGTGTGTCGGAGTGACTGGTGGGGGATGTTTGTGTCGGAGTGACTGGAGGGGTGTCGGAGTGACTGGGTGGTTTGTCGGTGTGACTGGTGGGGGATGTTTGGGGATGTTTGTGTCAGAGTGAGTGGGGCCGGGTGTCGGAATGACTGGGGGGGTGTGTGTCAGAGTGACTGGGGGTGTGTGTTCGTGTTAGAGTGACTGGGGGGGGTGTTTGTGTTGGAGTAACTGTGGGGGGGAGGGGTGTTTGTGCCAGAGTGACTGGGGGCGGGGTGTCTGTCATAGTGACTGGAGGGGGGTGTTGGTCGGAGTGACTGGGAGGGGGTGTTTGTTTCGGAGAGACTGGGAGAGGGGTTTTTGTGTCGGTGTGACTGGGGGTGTGTGTTTGTGTCGGAGTGACCGGGGTGGTGTTTGTGTCGGGGCGACTGGGGAGGTGTCGGAGCGACTGGGGGGGTATGTGTCAGAGTGACTGGGGGTGTGTTTGTGTTGGAGTGATTGGAGGGGTGTGTGTCGGAGTGACTGGGGAGGGGTGTGTTGGAGTGACTAGGGGTTGGTGTGTGTCAGCGTGACGGTGGGCGTATGTGTGTCGGACTGACTGGGGGGGTGTTTGTGTCGGAGTTTCTCGGGGGGGTGTTTCTGTTGGCATGACTGGGGGTGGTATTTGTGTCGGAGTGACTGGGGGGGTGGTATCAGAGTGACTGGGGGGGTGTGTCGTGGTGACTGGCGGGGAGTGTGTCGGAGTGACTGGGGGCGGGTGTCGGAGTTACTGGGGGTGTTTGTGTCGGAGTGACTCGGTTGGTTGTTTGTGTCGGAGTGACTGCCGGGGGGGTGTTTGTGTCGGAGTGACTGGGGGGGGTGTTTGTGTGTAGAGTGACTGGGGTTGTGGGGGGGGGGGGGGGGTTGTGTCGCAATGACTGAGAGGGAGTGTTTGTGTCGGACAGACTGGGGGGGCGTGTTTGTTTCGGTGTGACTGCGGGGGGTGTCGGAGTGACTGGGGGGGTGTGTGCCGGAGTGACTGGGGCGAGGTGTGTTTGTGTCGGAGAGACTGGTGGTGGATGTTTGTGTCGGAGTGACTGGGGGCGGTGTTTGTGTCGGAGTGACTGGGGGGCGTATGTGTTGGAGTTACTGGGGGGGAAGGTTTATGTCGGAGTGACTGGGGGGGTGTGTTGGAGTGAATAGGGGGACGTGTTTGTGTCGGAGTGACTGTTGGGGTGTTTGTGTTGGAGTGACGGGGGGGTTGTTTAAGTCAGAGTGACTGTGGGATTTCGGAGTGACTTGGGGGGGTTTGTGCCGGAGTGACTGGGGGGGGGGTGTGTGTGTCGGAGCGACTGGGGGGGTGGTGTTTGTGTCAGAGTGACTGGGGGGGTGTCGGACTGACTGGTGGGTGTGTTGGAGTGACTGTGGGGGGGCGTTTGTGTCGGAATGACTGGGGGGGTGTGTGTTGGTGTGACTGGGGGTGGTGTTTGTTTCGGAGTGACTGGGGGGTGTTTGTGTAGGAGTGACTGGGGGGGTATGTATCGGAATGACTGCGGGGAGTATGTCGGAGTGACTGGGGTGGGTGGGTGTCGGAGTGACTGGGGGTGTGTGTGTCGGAGTGCCTGGGGTGTGTGTGTCGGAGTGATTGTTGGGTGGTGTGCGTCGGTGTGACTGGTTGGGGTGTGTCGGAGTGACTGGGGGGTGGTGTGTGTCGGAGTGGCTGGGGGGCGTGAGTGTTGGAGTTACCGGGTAGGCGTGTGTTTCGGAGTGTCTGGGTGGTGGGTGTTTGTGTCGGAGTGACTGGGGAGTTGTGTTTGTGTCGAAGTGACTGGGGGGGTGGCGGAGTGACTGGCGGGGTATTTGTGTCAGAGTGACTGGGCAGGTGTTTGTGTCGTAGTGACTGGAGGGTTGTCGGAGTGAATGGGCGGTTTGTTGGTGTGAGTGGTGGGGTCTGTGTCGGAGTGACGGTGGGGGATGCTTGTGTCGGAGTGAGTGGGGGCGGGTGTCGGAGTGACTGGGGGGGTGTGTGTCTGATTGACTGGGGGTGGGTGTTTGTGTCGGAGTGACTGGGAGTTGTGTTTGTGTCGAAGTGACTGGGGGTGTGTCGGAGTGACTGGCGGGGTGTTTGTGTTGGAGTGACTGGGGGGGTGTTTGTGTCAGAATGACTGGAGGGGTGTCGGAGTGACTGGGGGGTTTGTCGGTGTGACTGGTGGGGGATGTTTGTGTCGGAGTGAGTGGGGGCGGATGTCGGAGTGACTGGGGGAGTGTGTGTCGGAGTGACTGGGGGGGTTGATTGTGTCGGAGTGACTGGGGGAGGTGTTTGTGTCGGAGTGACTGGGGGTGGGGTGTGTGTCATAGTGACTGGGGGGGGGCGTTTGTGTCGGAGTGACTGGGGGGTGTGTGTGTTGGTGTGACTGGGGGTGGTGTTTGTTTCGGAGTGACGGGGGGGTGTTTGTGTAGGAGTGACTGCCGGGGGTTGTTTGTGTCGGAGTGACTGGGGGGGTATGTGTCGGAATGACTGCGGGGAGTATGTCGGAGTGACTGGGGGGGGTGTGTGTCGGAGTGATTGGTGGGTGGTGTGCATCGGTGTGACTGGTTGGGGTGTGTCGGAGTGACTGGGGGGTGGTGTGTGTCGGAGTGGCTGGGGGGCGTGAGTGTCGAAGTTACCGGGTAGGCGTGTGTGTCAGAGTGACTGGGGGGTTGTGTTTGTGTCAAAGTGACTGGGGGGGTGGCGGAGTGACTGGCGGGATGTTTGTGTCAGAGTGACTGGGCAGGTGTTTGTGTCGGAGTGACTGGAGGGTTGTCGGAGTGAATGGGCGGTTTGTCGGTGTGACTGGTGGGGTCTGTGTCGGAGTGACAGTGGGGGATGTTTGTGTCGGAGTGAGTGGGGGCATGTGTCGGAGTAACTGTGGGGGTGTGTGTCGGAGTGACTGGGGGTGGGTGTTTGTGTCAGAGTGATTGGGGGTTGTGTTTGTGTCGAAGTGACTGGGGGTGGGTGTTTGTGTCGGAGTGACTGGGGGGGTGTTTGTGCCAGAGTGACTGGGGGCAGGGTGTGTGTCATAGTGACTGGGGGGGGGGTGTTGGTCGGAGTGACTGGGAGGGGGGTGTTTGTGTCGTTGTGACTGGGGGTGTGTGTTTGTGTCGGAGTGACCGGGGTGGTGTTTGTGTCGGGGCGGCTGGGGGGGTGTTGGAGCGACTTGGGGGGGTAAGTGTCAGAGTGATTGGGGGGTGTTTGTGTTGGAGTGACTGGGGGGGTATGTGTTGGAGTGACTGGGGGGGGTTGTTTGTGTTGGAGTGACGGGGGGGTTGTTTAAGTCAAAGTGTCTGGGGGGGTTCGGAGTGACTGGGGGGGTGTGTGTGTGTAGCAGTAACTGGGGGGGGATGTTTGTGTCGGTGTGATTGGTGCGGGGGGTGCTTGTGTCGGAGTGACTGGGTGGGGTGTTTGTGTCGGAGTGACTGGGGAGGTGTGTGTTGGAGTGACTGTGGCGGGGTATGTCGGAGAGACTAGCGGGTGGTGTGTGTCGGTGTGACTGGGGGGGTTTGTGTGTCGGAGTGACTGGCGGGGGTGTTTGTGTCGGAGTGACTGTGGGGCGTGTTTGTGTCGGTGTGACTCGGGGGGGTGTTTGTGTCGTAGTGACGGGGGGTGTGTTTGTGTCGGAGTGACTGGGGGGGGTGTTTGTGTCGGAGTGACTGGGGGGTTTGTTTATGTCGGAGTGACTGTGGGGGTGTGTTGGAGTCACCGTGGGTGTGTGTGTCGGAGTGACTGGGGGGTGGTGTTTGTGTTGGAGTCACTGGGGGCGGGTGTCGGAGTGACTGGGGGGGGTGTTGTGTCAGAGTAACTGGGTGGGGTGTTTGTGTCGGAGTGACAGCAGAGGCTGTGTTTGTGTCGGAGTGACTGGGGCAGTTTGTGTCAGAGAGATTAGTGGATGGTGTGTGTCGGAGTGACTGGGGGGGTTTGTGGGTTGGAGTGTCTGGCGGGGGTGTTTGTGTCGGAGTGACAGCGGGGGGTGTGCTTGTGTCGGAGTGACTGGGGGAGGGTGTCGGAGTGACTGGGGGGGGTATTTGTGTCGGAGTGACTGGGGGGGTGTTTGTGTCGGAGCGACAGCAGGGGGGGTGTTTGTGTCGGAGTGACTGGGGGGGTTGTGCGTGTCGGAGTGACTGGGGGGGGTGTTTGTGTCGGAATGACTGGGGGGCTGTGTGTTGGAGTGACTGGGGAGGTGTGTGTCGGAGAGACTAGCGGGTGGCATGTGTTGGAGTGACTGGCGGGGTTTGTGTGTCGGAGTGACTGGCGGGGTCGTTTGTGTCGGAGTGAATGTGGGGCGTGTTTGTGTCGGTGTGACTCGGGGGGGTGTTTGTGTCGTAGTGACTGGGGGGGTGTTTGTGTCGGATTGACTGGGGGGGGTGTTTGTGTTGGAGGGACTGGGGTGGTTGTTTATGTCGGAGTGACTGAGGGCTTGTGTTGGAGTGACAGAGGGGGTGAGTGTTGGAGTGACTGGAGGGTGGTGTTTGTGTTGGAGTGACTGGGGGCGGGTGTCGGAGTGACTGGGGGGTGTGTTGTGTCGGAGTGACTGGGGGGGTGTTTCTGTTGGATTGACAACGGGGGGTGTGTTTGTGTTGGAGTTTCTGGGGCAGGGTGTGTCGGAGTGACTGGGGAGGTGTGTGTCGGAGTGACTGGGACGGGGTGTGTCGGAGAGACTAGCGGGTGATGTGTGTCGGAGTGACTGGGGGGGTTTGTGTGTCGGAGTGACTGGCGGGGGTGTTTCTGTCGGAGTGAATGTGGGTCGTGTTTGTGTCGGTGTGAATCGGGGGGGTGTTTGTTTCGTAGTGACTGTGGGGGGTGTTTGTGTCGGAGTGACTGGGGGGGGTGTTTGTGTTGGAGTGACTGGGTGGGGTGTTGTGTCGGAGTGACTGGGGGGTTGTTTGTGTCGGAGTGACAGCGGGAGGTGTGTTTGTGTCGGAGTTTCTGGGTCAGGGTGTGTCGGAGAGACTACCGGGTGGTGTGTGTCGGAATGAGTGGGGGGGTTTGTGTGTCGGAGTGACTGGAGGGTGTGTTTGTGTTGGAGTGACAGCGGGGAGTGTGCTTGTGTCAGAGTGACTGGGGGGGTGTGTGTCGGTGTGACTCGGGGGGGGAGGTGTTTGTGTTGGAGTGACTGGAGGGGTGTTTGTGTCGGAGTGACAGCGGAGGGGGTGTTTGTGTCGGAGTGATTGGGGGGTGGTGTGGGTCGGGCGGGGTGTGTCTGAAAGATTAGCGGGTGGTGTGTGTCGGAGTGACTGGGGAGGTTTGTGTGTCGGAGTGATTGGGGGGTGGTGTGGGTCGGAGTGACACGGGTTGTGTGTCTGAGTCACTGGGGGAGTGTGTGTCGGTGTGACTGGGTGGGGCGTGTCAGAGTGACTGTGGGGGGTGTGTGTCGGAGTTACGGGGTGGTGTGTGTCGGAGTGACTGGGGGTGGGTGTTTGTTTTGGGGTGACTGGGGTGTGACGGAGTGACTGGCGGGATGTTTGTGTTGGAGTGACTGGAGAGGTGTCGGAGTGCCTGGGGGGGTGTGTGTCGGAGTGACAGGGGGTGGGTGATTGTGTCGGAGTGGCTGTGGGGGTTGTGTGTGTCGGAGTGACTGCGGGGGGGTGTTTGTGTTGGAATGACTGGGGGGGTGTGTTTCGGAGTGACTGGGGTGTGTGTTTGTGTCGGAGTGACTGGGGGCTGTGTTTGTGTCGGAGTGGCTGGGGGGAGTATTTGTGTCGGTGTGACTGGGGGCGGGGTGCTTGTGTCGGAGTAACTGGGGTTGTCTTTGTGTCGGAGTGACTGGGGGGGTATGTGTCGGAGTGACTGGGTGGGCTGTTTGTGTCGGAATGACTGGGGAGGTGTGTGTTGGTGTGACAGGGGCAGGGTGTGTCGGAGAGACTAGCGGGTGGTGTGTGTCGCAGTGACTGGGGGTGTTTGTGTGTCAGAGTGACTGGCGGGGGTGTTTGTGTCGGAGTGACTGGGGGGTTTGTGTGTGTCGGAGTGACTAGGGGGGGTGTTTGTGTCAGAATGTCAGGGGGGATGTGTGTTGGAGTGACTGGGGGGGTTTGTGTGTCGGAGTGACTGGCGGGGGTGTTCGTGTTGGAGTGAATGTGGGGCGTGTTTGTGTTGGTGTGTCTCGGGGGGTGTTTGTGTCGTAGTGACTGGGTGGGGTGTTTGTGTCGGAGTGACTGGGGGCGGGGTATGTGTCATAGTGACTGGGGGAGGGTGTTTGTGTCGGAGTGTCTGGGGCGGGATGTGTCGGAGAGGTTAGCGGGTGGTGTGTGTCGGAGTGACTGAGGGGTTTGTGTGTCGGAGTGATTGGGGGTGGTGTGTGCCGGAGTGACTCGGGTGTTGTGTCTGAGTCACTGGGGGGGGTTGTGTGTCGGTGTGACTGTTTGGGGCGTGTCACAGTGACTGTGGTGGGTGTGTGTCGGAGTTACGGGGTGGTGTGTGTCGGAGTGACTGGGGGTGGGTGTTTGTGTTGGAGTGACCGGGGGTGTGTTGGAGTGACTGGAGGGGTGTTTGTGTCAGAGTGAATGGAGGGGTGTCGGAGTGCCTGGGGGGTGTGTGTCGGAGTGACAGGGGGTGAGTGATTGTGTTGGAGTGGCCGTGGGGGTTGTGTGTGTCGGAGTGACTGGGGGGTGTATGTCGGAGTGACTGGGGCAGGGTGTGTCGGAGAGACTAGCGGGTGGTGTGTGTCGCATTGACTGGGGGGGTTTGTGTTTCGGAGTGACTGGCGGGGGTTTTTGTTTCGGATTGACTGGGGGGGTTGTGTGTGTCGAAGTGACTGGGGGGGGGCGTTTGTGTCGGTGTGACTTGGGGGTGCTTGTGTCGGAGTGACTGGGGTGGTCTTTGTGTCGGAGTGACTGGGGGTGGTGTTTGTGTTACAGTGACTGGGGAGGTGTGTGTCGGAGTGACTGGGGTGGGGTGTGTCGGAGAGACTAGCGGGTGGTGAGTGTCGGAGTGACTGGGGGTGTTTGTGTGTCAGAGTGACTGGCGGGGGTGTTTGCGTCGGAGTGAATGTGGGGCGTGTTTGTGTCAGTGTGACTCGGGTGGGTGTTTGTGTTGGAGTGACTGGGGGGGGTGTTTGTGTCGGAGTGACAGCGGAGGGGGTGTTTGGATCGGAGTATCTGGGGCGGGGTTTGTCAGAAAGATTAGCAGGTGGTGTGTGTCGGAGTGACTGGGGGGGTTTGTGTGTCGGAGTGATTGGGGGGTGGTGTGTGTCGGAGTGACTCGGGGAGTGTGTCTGAGTCAATGTGGGGGGTGTGTGTCGGTGTGACTGGGTGGTGCATGTCAGACTGACTGTGGGGGTTGTGTGTCGGAGTGACGGGGTGGTGTGTGTCAGAGTGACTGGGAGTGGGTGTTTGTTTTGGAGTGACTGGAGGGGTGCCGGAATGCCTGGGGAGGTGTCTGTTGGAGTGACAGGGGGTGGGTGATTGTGTCGGTGTGGCTGTGGGAGTTGTGTGTGTCGGAGTGACTGCGGGGGGGTGTTTGTGTCAGAATGACTGGGGGGGGTGTGTTTCAGAGTGACTGGGGTGTGTGTTTGTGTCGGAGTGACTGTGGGGAGTATTTGTGTCGGTGTGACTGGGGGCGGGGTGCTTGTGTCAGAATGACTGGGGTTGTCTTTGTGTCGGAGTGACTGGGGGGGTATGTGTCGGAGTGACAAGGTGGGCTGTTTGTGTTGGAGTGACTGGGGAGGTGTGTGTCGGTGTGACTAGGGTGGGGTGTGTCGGAGAGACTAGCGGGTGGTGTGTGTCGCAGTGACTGGCGGGGTTTGTGTGTCGGAGTGACTGGGGGGGGTGTTTGTGTCGGAATGTCTGGGGGGTGTGTGTCGGAGTGACTGGGGAGGTGTGTGTCAGAGTGACTGGGGGAGTGTGTGTCGGAGTGATTGGAGGGTGGTGTGTGTCGGAGTGACTCGGGGGTTATGTCTGAGTGACTGGGGGGGTTTGTGTCGGTGTGTCTGGGTGGGGTGTGTCAGAATGACTGGGGGGTGGTGTGTGTCAGTGTGACTGGAGGTGTGTGTGACGGAGTGACGGGGGGGTGTGTATCGTAGTGACTTGGGTGGTGTGTTTGTATCGAAGTGACTGGGGGGGGTGTCTGAGTGACTGGTGGGGTGTTTGTGTCGGAGTGACTGGGGGGGTGGTTGTGTTGGAGTGACTGGGGCGGTGTCGGAGTGACTGGGGGTTGTGTCGGGATGACTGGGGGGATGTTTATGTCGGAGTGACTGGGGGGGGTGTGTGTCCGAGTGACTGGGGGTGGGTGTTTGTGTCGGAGTGACTGGGGGTTGTGTTTGTGTCGAAGTGACTGGGGGTGTGTCGGAGTGACTGGCAGGGTGTTTGTGTTGGAGTGAATGTGGGGCGTGTTTGTGTCGGTGTGACTCGGGTGGGTGTTTGTGTTGTAGTGACTGGGGGGGGTGTTTGTGTCGGAGTGACTGGGGGGGCTGTTTGTGTCGGAGGGACTGGGGTGGTTGTTTATGTCGGAGTGTTTGTTGGCTTGTGTTGGAGTGACCGAGGGGGTATGTGTCGGAGTGACTGGGGGGTGGTGTTTTTGTTGGAGTGACTGGGGGCGGGTGTCGGAGTTACTGGGGGGGGTGTTGTGTCGGAGTGACTGGGGTGTTTGTGTCGGAGTGACAGCGGGAGGTGTGTTTGTGTCAGAGTTTCTGGGTCAGGGTGTGTCGGAGAGACTACCGGGTGGTGTGTGTCGGAATGAATGGGGGGGTTTGTGTGTCGGAGTGACTGGAGGGTGTGTTCATGTTGGAGTGACAGCGGGGAGTGTGCTTGTGTCAGAGTGACTGGGGGGGGTGTGTGTCGGTGTGACTCGGGGGGGGTGTTTGTGTTGGAGTGACTGGGGGGGTGTTTGTGTCGGAGTGACAGCGGAGAGGGTGTTTGTGTCGGAGTGATTGGGGGGTGGTGTGGGTCGGGCGGGGTGTGTCTGAAAGATTAGCGGGTGGTGTGTGTCGGAGTGATTGGGGAGTGGTGTGGGTCGGAGTGACACGGGTTGTGTGTCTGAGTCACTGGGACGGGTTGTGTGTCTGAGTCACTGGGGGAGTGTGTGTCGGTGTGACTGGGTGGGGCGTGTCAGAGTGACTGTGGGGGGTGTGTGTCGGAGTTACGGGGTGGTGTGTGTCGGAGTGACTGGGGGTGGGTGTTTGTTTTGGGGTGACTGGGGTGTGACGGAGTGACTGGCGGGATGTTTGTGTTGGAGTGACTGGAGAGGTGTCGGAGTGCCTGGGGGGGTGTGTGTCGGAGTGACAGGGGGTGGGTGATTGTGTCGGAGTGGCTGTGGGGGTTGTGTGTGTCGGAGTGACTGCGGGGGGGTGTTTGTGTTGGAATGACTGGGGGGGTGTGTTTCGGAGTGACTGGGGTGTGTGTTTGTGTCGGAGTGACTGGGGGCTGTGTTTGTGTCGGAGTGGCTGGGGGGAGTATGTGTCGGAGTGACTGGGTGGGCTGTTTGTGTCGGAGTGACTGCGGAGGTGTGTGTTGGTGTGACAGGGGTGGGGCGTGTCGGAGAGACTAGCGGGTGGTGTGTGTCGCAGTGACTGGGGGTGTTTGTGTGTCAGAGTGACTGGCGGGGGTGTTTGTGTCGGAGTGACTGGGGGGTTTGTGTGTGTCAGAGTGACTAGGGGGGGTGTTTGTGTCGGAATGTCAGGGGGGATGTGTGTCGGAGTGACTGGGGAGGTGTGTGTCAGAGTGACTGGGCCGGGGTGTGTTGGAGAGACTAGCGGGTGGTGTGTGTCGGAGTGACTGGAGGGGTTTGTGTGTCGGAGTGACTGGCGGGGGTGTTCGTGTTGGAGTGAATGTGGGGCGTGTTTGTGTTGGTGTGACTCGGGGGGGTGTTTGTGTCGTAGTGACTGGGGGGGGTGTTTGTGTCGGAGTGACTGGGGGCGGGGTATGTGTCATAGTGACTGGGGGAGGGTGTTTGTGTCGGAGTGTCTGGGGCGGGATGTGTCGGAGAGGTTAGCGGGTGGTGTGTGTCGGAGTAACTGAGGGGGTTTGTGTGTCGGAGTGATTGGGGGTGGTGTGTGTCGGAGTGACTCGGGTGTTGTGTCTGAGTCACTGGGGGGGTTGTGTGTCGGTGTGACTGTTTGGGGCGTGTCACAGTGACTGTGGTGGGTGTGTGTCGGAGTTACGGGTTGGTGTGTGTCGGAGTGATGGGAGTGGGTGTTTGTTTTGGGGTGACTGGGGTGTGACGGAGTGACTGGCGGGATGTTTGTGTTGGAGTGACTGGAGAGGTGTCGGAGTGCCTGCGGGGGTGTGTGTCGGAGTGACAGGGGGTAGGTGATTGTGTCGGAGTGGCTGTGGGGGTTGTGTGTGTCGGAGTGACTGCGGGGGGGTGTTTGTGTTGGAATGACTGGGGGGGTGTATTTCGGAGTGACTGGGGTGTGTGTTTGTGTCGGAGTGACTGGGGAGGTGTGTGTCGGAGTGACTGGGGGGTGTGTTTGTGTCGGTGTGACTTGGGGGGTGCTTGTGTCAGAGTGACTGAGGTTGTCTTTGTGTTGGAGTGACTGGGGGGTGTGTGTCGGAGTGACTGGGTGGTGTGTTTGTGTCGGAGTGATTGGGAAGGTGTGTGTCGGAGTGACTGGGGCGGGGTGTGTCGGAGAGACTAGCGGGTGGTGTGTGTCGGAGTGACTGGGGGTGTTTGTGTGTCGGAGTGACTGGGTGGGGTGTTTGTGTCGGAGTGACTGTGGGGCGTGTTTGTGTCGGTGTGACTCGGGTGGGTGTTTGTGTCGGAGTGACTGGGGGGGTGTTTGTGTCGGAGTGACAGCGGAGGGGGTGTTTGTGTCGGAGTATCTGGGGCGGGGTGTGTCGGAAAGATTAGCGGGTGGTGTGTGTCGGAGTGACTGGGGGGTTTGTGTGTCGGAGTGATTGGGGGATGGTGTGTGTTGGAGTGACTCGGGGGGTGTGTCTGAGTCACTGGGGGGGGTGTGTGTCGGTGTGACTTGTTGGGGTGTTTGTGTCATAGTGACTGGGGGGGGGTGTTTGTGTCGGAGTGACTGGGGTGGGTGTTTGTGTCGGAGTGACTGGGGGCGTTTTTTATGTCGGAGTGACTGGGGGTGTGTCGGAGTGACCGTGTGGGTGTGTGTCGGAGTGATTGGGAGGGGTGTTTGTGTTGGAGTGACTGGGGGCAGTTATCGGAGTGACTGGGGGGGGTGTTGTGTCGGAGTGACTGGGGGGGTGTTTGTGTCGGAGTGACAGCGGGGGGTGTGTTTGTGTCGGAGTTTCTGGGTCAGGGTGTGTCGGAGAGACTACCGGGTGGTGTGTGTCGGAGTGAGTGGGGGGGTTTGTGTGTTGGAGTGACTGGAGGGGGTGTTTGTGTCGGAGTGACAGCGGGGAGTATGCTTGTGTCGGAGTGACTGGGGGGGGTGTTTGTGTCGGAGTGACAGCGGAGGGGGTGTTTGTGTCGGAGTATCTGGGGCGGGGTGTGTCGGAAAGATTAGCGGGTGGTGTGTGTCGGAATGACTGGGGGGGTTTGTGTGTCAGAGTGATTGGGAGCTGGTGTGGGTCAGAGTGACACGGGGGGTGTGTCTGAGTCACTGGGGGGGTGTGTGTCGGTTTGACTGGGTGGGGCGTGTCAGAGTGACTGTGGGGGGTGTGTGTCGGAGTTACGGGGTGGTGTGTGTCGGAGTGACTGGGAGTGGGTGTTTGTTTTGGGGTGACTGGGGTGTGTCGGAGTGACTGGCGGGGTGTTTGTGTTGGAGTGACTGGAGAGGTGTCGGAGTGCCTGGGGGTGTGTGTGTCGGAGTGACAGGGGGTGGGTGATTGTGTCGGAGTGGCTGTGGGGGTTGTGTGTGTCGGAGTGACTGCGGGGGGGTGTTTGTGTCGGAATGACTGGGGGGGTGTGTTTTGGAGTGACTGGGGTGTGTGTTTGTGTCGGAGTGACTGGGGGCTGTGTTTGTGTCGGAGTGACTGGGGGGAGTATTTGTGTCGCTGTGACTTGGAGCGGGGTGCTTGCGTCGGAGTGACTGAGGTTGTCTTTGTGTCGGAGTGACTGGGGGGGTATGTGTCGGAGTGACTGGGTGGGCTGTTTGTGTCGGAGTGACTGGGGAGGTGTTTGTCGGTGTGACTAGCGGGTGGCGTGTGTCGCAGTGACTGGGGGGGATTGTGTGTCGGAGTGACTGGCGGGGGTGTTTGTGTCGGAGTGACTGGGGGGTTTGTGTGTGTCGGAGTGACTGGGGGGAGTGTTTGTGTTGGAATGTCTGGGTTAGTGTGTGTCGGAGTGACTGTGGAGGTGTGTGTCGGAGTGACTGGGGCGGGGTGTGTCAGAGAGACTAGCGGGTGGTGTGTGTCGGAGTGACTGGGGGGGTTTGTGTGTCGGAGTGACTGGCGGGGGTGTTTGTGTCAGAGTGAATGTGGGGCGTGTTTGTGTTGGTGTGACTCGGGGGGGTGTTTGTGTCATAGTGACTGGGGGGGGGTGTTTGTGTCGGAGTGTCCTGGGCGGGGTGTGTCGGAGAGATTAGCGGGTGGTGTGTGTCGGAGTGACTGAGGGGGTTTATGTGTCGCAGTGATTGGTGGGTGGTGTGTGTCGGAGTGACTCGGGCGTTGTGTCTGAGTCACTGAGGGGGGTGTGTGTCGGTGTGACTGTTTGGGGCGTGTCAGAGTGACTGTGGGGGGTGTGTGTCGGAGTTACGGGGTGATGTGTGTCGGAGTGACTGGGGGGCGGTGTTTGTGTCGGAGTGACTGTGGGTGTGTTTGTGTCGGAGTGACAGGTGGCGGGTGGTGTTTGTGCTGGAGTGACTGCGGCGGTGTTTGTCGGTGTGACTCGGGGGGGGTGTTTGTGTCGGAGTGTCTGGGGGGAGGATTTTTTGTCGGAGTGACTGCGTGGGGTGTTTGTGTCGGAGTGTCTGGGGGGAGGGTTTTTTGTCGGAGTGACTGCGTGGGGTGTTTGTGTCGGAGTGACAGTGGGGGGGTTGTTTGGGTCGGAGTTACTGGGGCGGGGTGTGTCGGAGAGACTAACGGGTGATGTGTATCGGAGTGACTGGGGGGGTTTGTGTGTCGGAGTGATTGGGGGGTGGTGTGTGTCGGAGTGACTCGGGGTGTGTGTCTGAGTCACTGGGGGGCTGTGTGTCGGTGTGACTGGGTGGGGTGGGTCAGAGTGACTGGGGGTTGGTGTGTGTCGGTGTGACTGGGGGGGCGTGTGTCAGAGTGACGGGGGGGTGTGTGTCAGAGTGACTGGGGGGTGGTGTGTGTCGGAGTGACTCGGGAGGTGTGTCTGAGTGACTGGGGGTGTGTGTGTCGGTGTGACTGGGTGGGGTGTAATAGAGTGACTGGGAGGTGTTGTCTGTCGGTGTGACTGGGGGGTTGTGTGTTGGAGTGACGGGGGGGTGTGTGTCGGTGTGACTGGGTGGGGTGTATCAGAGTGACTGGGGGGTGTTGTCTGTCGGTGTGACTGGGGGGTTGTGTGTTGGAGTGACGGGGGGGTGTGTGTCGGAGAGACATGTGTGGTGTGTTTGTATCGAAGTGACTGGGGGGGTGTCGGAGTGACTGGCGGGGTGTTTGTGTCGGAGTGACTGGCGGGGGTGTTTGTGTCGGAGTGACTCAGTGGGATGTGTGTCGGTGTGACTCGGAGGGGGTGTTTGTGTTGGAGTGACTGGGGGGGTTGTGTGTCGGAGTGATGGGGTGGTGTGTGTCGGAGTGACTGGGGGTGGGTGTTTGTGTTTGAATGACTGGGGGTGTGTCAGAGTGACTGGCAGGGTGTTTGCGTCGGAGTGACTGGAGGGGTGTCGGAGTGACTGGCGGGGCGTTTGTGTCGGAGTGACTGGGGGGGGTGTGTGTCGGAGTGACTGGGGTGTTGTGTGCCGGAGTGATTGGGTGGTGTGTTTGTGTCGGAGTGACTGGTAGGTGTGTTTGTGTCAGTGTTACTGGGGTGGGGGTGCTTGTGTCGAATTGACTGGGGGGTGTGTTTGTTTTGGTGTGACCGTGGGGTGTGTTTGTGTCACTGTGACTGGGGGGCTGCTTGTGTCGGAGTGACTGGGGTGGTCTTTGTGTCGTAGTGACTTGGGGGGGTGTCGGAATGACTGGGGGGCTATGTGTCGGAGTGACTGGGTGGGGTGTTTGTGTCGGAGTGACTGGGGAGGTGTGTGTCGGAGAGACTAGCGGTTGGTGTGTATCGGAGTGACTGGGGGGGTGTGTGTGTCGCAGTGACTGGCGGGGGTGTTTGTGTCGGACTCACTGGGGGGGTTATGTGTGTCGGTGTGACTGGGGGGATGTTTGTGTTGTTGTGACTGGGGGTGTGTTTGTGTCGGAGTGACGGGGGGGGTTGTTTATGTTGGAGTGACTGTGGGGCTGTGTCGTAGTGACCGTGGGGGTGTGTGTCGGAGTGACTGGGGGGGTCGTTTGTGTTGGAGTGTCTGGGGCGGGGTGTGTCTGAGAGACTAGCGGGTGGTGTGTGTAGGAGTGACGGGCGGGTTTGTGTGTCGGAGTGATTGGGGGGCGGTCTGTGTCGGAGTGACTCGGGGGGTGTGTCTGAGTCACTGGGGGGGTTTTGTGTTGGAGTGACTGGGTGGTGTGTTTGTGTCGGAGTGACTGGGGGGTGTGTTTGTGTCGGAGTGACTGGAGTGGTCTTTGTGTCGGAGTGACTGGGGGAATGTCGGAGTGACTGGGGGTCTATGTGTCGGAGTAACTGGGTGGGGTGTTTGTGTCGGAGTGGCTGGGGTGGTGTGTGTCGGAGTGACTGGGGCGGGGTGTGTCGGAGGGACTAGAGGGTGGTGTGTGTCAGAGTGACTGGGGGGTGTGTTTGTGTCGGAGTGACTGGGGTGTGTGTTTGTGTCGGAGTGACTGGGGGGGGTGTTTGTGTCGGTGTGACTGCGGGGGGGTACATGTGTCGGAGTGACTGGGGTTGTTTGTGTCGGATGACTGGTGTGTTGTGTGTCGGAGTGACTGGAGTGACTGCGGGGGGTGTTTGTCTTGGAGTGACTGGGGGGGTGAGTGTCGGAGTGACTTGGGGGGTGTTTGTGCCAGAGTGACTGGGGGGCGGCTGTCGGAGTGACTGGGGGGTGTTTGTTGGAGTGACTGTGGAGGGTGTTTGTGTTGCAGTGACTGGGGGTGGTTTTTTGCGTCGGAGGGACTGGGGGGGTGTTTGTGTCGGTGTGACGGGGGGGGGTGCTTGTGTCGGAGTGACTGGGGGTGTGTTTGTGTCGGAGTGACAGGTGGGGTTGTTTATGTCGGAGTGACTGTGGGGGTGTCTCGGAGTGACCATGGGTGTGTGTGTCGGAGTGACTGGGTGGGGTGTTTGTATTGGAGTGACTGGGGGCGGGTGTCGGAGTGACTGGGGGGTGGTGTTTGTGTCGGAGTGTCTGCGAGCGGGTGCCGGAGTGACTGGGGGATGTGTGTCGGAGTGACTGGGGAGGGTTTGTGTCGGAGTGACGGGGGGGTATGTCGGGGTGACTGGGTGGGCGGGTTTGTGTCGGAGTTAATGGCGGGGTTGTGCGTCAGAGTGAATGGGGTGGAATGTGTCGGAGTGACTGGGGGCGGTGTTTGTGTCGGAGTGACTGGAGGCGTGTGTGTTGGAGAGACTGGGGGGATGTTGGAGTGACTGGGGGGTGGTGTGCGTTGTAATGATTGGGGGAGGGTGTGTGTTGGAGTGATTGGGCGGGGTGTGTGTTGGAGTGGCTGGGGGGTTGTGTTTGTGTGGGAGTGACTGGGGGTGTTTGTGTCGGACTGATGGTGTGGTGTGTGTCGGTGTGACTGGGGGGGGTGTTTGTGTCAGAGTGACTGGGGGCGGTATTCGTGTCGGAGTGACTGGTGGGGTGTGTGTCGGAGTTACTGGGGGGTTTGTGTCGGAGTCTCTGGGTGGGGGGGGTTTGTGTCGGAGTGACTGGGGTCGTATGTGTCGGAGTGACTGAGTGGGATGTTTGTGTCTGAGTGAGTGGGGGGGTGTTTGTGTCGGAGTGACTGGTGGGGAGTGTCGGAGTGACTGGGGAGTGGTGTGTGTCGTAGTGACTGTGGGTGGTGTGTGTCGGAGTGACTGGGGGCGGTTTGTGTCGGAGTGACTGGGGGGTGGTATTTGTGTCGGAGCGACTGGTGAGGAGTGTTTGTGTCGGAGTGACTGGGGGGGTGGTGTCGGAGTGACTGGGGGGTGTTTGTGTCGGAGTGACGGGGGGGTGTTTGTGTCGGAGTGACTGGGGGGGGCGGTGTTTGTGTCGGAGTGACTGCGGGGGGTGTTTGTGTCGGAGTGACTGGGGGGGGTTTTTGTGTCGGATTGACTGGGGGCGGTTTGTGTTGGAGTGAGTGGGGGGGGGGTGTTTGTGTCCGAGTGACTGAGGGGATTGTTTGTGTCGGATGACTGGTGCGGTGTGTGACAGTGTGAATGGGGGGTGTATGCGTCGGAGTGACTGGGGGTGTGTGTGTCGGAGTGACCGTGGTGGTGTTTGTGTTGGAGTGACTGGGGGTGGTGTGTCGGAGAGACTGGGTGGGCGGTGTGTCGGGTTGACCGGGGGAGTGTGTCGGAGTTATTGGGGTGCATGTGTGTCGGAGTGACTTCGGGTGGTTTGTGTCGGAGTGACTGTGGGGGGGGGGGGGTCTATCGGTGTGACTGGGGGGGTTGTGTGTCGGAGTTACTGGCGGGTTTGGGCTTCGGAGTGACTGGGGCGGTATGTGTCGGAGTGACTGGGGTGGGGTGTGTCGGAGTGACTGGAAGGGTGTGTGTCGGTGCAACTGGGGGGGGTGTTTGTGTCGGAGTGACTGGGGGATGTTGTGTGTCATAGGGACTGGGGGGGTGTTTGTGTTGGAGTGACTGGGCGCGGTTTGGGTCGGAATGACTGGGGGTGGTGTTTGTGTTGGAGTGACTGGGGGGGTGGTGTCGGAGTGTGACTGGGGGTGTTTGTGTCGGAGTCACGGCGGGCTGTTTGTGTCGGAGTGACTGGGGGGGGCTGTCGGTTTATCTGGGGGGTGCGTGTCGGAGTGACTGGGGGGGGCTGTTTGTATCGGAGTGACTGGGAGCGGGTACCGGAGTGACTGGGGGATGTGTGTCGGAGTGACTGGAGGGGGTTTGTGTCGGAGTGACTGGGTGGTGTGTTTGTGTTGGAGTGACTGGGGGGTGTGTTTGTTTCGGTGTGACTGTGGGGTGTGTTTGTGTCAGTGTGACTTGGGGGGGTGCTTGTGTCGGAGTGACTGAGGTGGTCTTTGTGTCGGAGTGACTGGGCGTGTGTCAGAGTGACTGGGGGACTATGTGTTGGAGTGATTGGGTGGGATGTTTGTGTCGGAGTGACTGGGGAGGTGTGTGTCGGAGTGACTGGGACGGGGTGTGTCGGAGTGACTGGGGGGGTTTGTGTGTCGCAGTGACTGGCGGGTGTGTTTGTGTCGGACTGACTAGGGGGGTGTGTGTGTCGGTGTGACTGGGGGGGGGTGTTTGTGTCGGAGTGACTGGGACGGGGTGTGTCGGAGTGACTGGGGGGGTTTGTGTGTCGCAGTGACTGGCAGGTGTGTTTGTGTCGGACTGACTAGGGGGGTGTGTGTGTCGGTGTGACTGGGGGGGGGGGTGTTTGTGTCGGAGTGACTGGGGGGGGTGTTTGTGTCGGTGTGACTGGGGGGGTGTTTGTGTCGGAGTGACTGGGGGGGTGTTTGTGTCGGAGTGACTGGGGGCGGTATTCGTGTTGGAGTAACTGCGGGGGTGTGTTTGTGTCGGAGTGACGGTGGGGTGTGTGTCGGAGATGCTGGGGGGTTTGTGTTGGAGTTACTGGGGGGGTTGAGTCGGAGTGACTATGGGGGGTGTTTGTGTCGGAGTGACTGGGGGTGTTGTGCTGGATTGACGGGGGGCTGGTGTTTGTGTTGGAGTGACTGGGGGGGGTGATTGTGTCGGAGTGACTGTCGGTGGGGTATTTGTGTCAGAGTGACTGGTGGGGTATGTGTCGGGGTGACTGGCGGGTGTGTGTCGGAGTGATTGGGGGGGCATGTGTGTCAGAGTGATTCGGGGGGTAGTGTCGGAGTGACTGGGGGTGTGTCTGTTGTGGTGACTGGGGGGGGTGTTTGTTTCGGATTGATTGGGGGGGGGATGTGTGTATCGGAGTGACTGGGGGGGTGTTTGTGTCGGAGTGACAGCGGGGGGGGTGTTTGTGTCGGAGTGTCTGGGGCGGTGTGTTTCGGAGAGACTAGCGGGTGGTTTGTGTCGGAGTGACGGGGGGTTTTGTGTGTCGCAGTGATTGGGGGGTGGTGTGTGTCGGAGTGACTCGGGGGGTGTGTCTGAGTCACTGGGGGGCTATGTGTAGGAGTGACTTGGGGGGGGTGTTTGTGTCGGAGTGACTGGGTGGGTTGTTTATGTCGGAGTGACTGTGGGGGTGTGTCGGAGTGACCATGGGTGTGTGTGTCGGAGTGACTGGGTGGGATGTTTGTATTGGAGTGACTGGGGGCGGGTGTTGGAGTGACTGGGGGGTGGTGTTTGTGTCGGAGTGACTTGGGAGTTGTGTGTCGGAGTTACTGGGGCGGGGTGTGTAGGAGAGACTAGCGGGTGGTTTGTGTCGGAGTGACTGGGGGGGTTTGTGTGTCGGAGTGACGGGGGGGCTGTTTGTGTCAGTGTGACTGGGGGGGGTGTTTGTGTCGTAGTGACGGTGGGGGGTGTTTGTGTTGGTGTGGCGGGGGGGTGATTGTGTCGGAGTGACTGGGCTGGTTGCGTATGTCGGAGTGATTGTGGGGGTGTGTCGGAGTGTCCATGGGTATGTGTGTCGGAGTGACTGGGTGGGGTGTTTGTGTTGGAGTGACTGGGGGCGGGTGTCGAAGTGACTGGGGGGGGTCGTGTTTGTGTTGGAGTGACTGGGGGGGTGTGTGTCGGTTTGACTCGGGGGGGTTTTTGTGTCGGAGTGTCTGGGGGGAGGGTATTTTTGTCGGAGTGACTGCGGGGGGTGTTTGTGTCGGAGTGACTGTTCTGGGTGTTTGTGTCGGAGTGACTGGGGGGTGTGTGTCGGAGTGACTGGGGGGGTGTTTGTGTCGGAGTGACTGGGGGGGTGTTTGTGTCGGAGTGACTGGGGGGGTGTTTGTGTCAGAGTGACTGGGGGGGTGTATTCGTGTCGGAGTGACTGCGGGGGTGTGTTTGTGTCATAGTGACTGGGGGGGTGTATTCGTGTCAGAGTGACTGCGGGGGTGTGTGTCAGAGATACTGGGGGGTTTGTGTTGGAGTTACTTGGGGTTTGAGTCGGAGTGACTATGGGGGGTGTTTGTGTCGGAGTGACTGGGGGTGTGTGTGCTGGATTGACGGGGTCTGGTGTTCGTGTCGGAGTGACTGGGGGGGGGTGATTGTGTCGGAGTGACTGCCGGCGGGGTATTTGTGTCGGAGTGACTGGTGGGGTGTGTGTCGGGGTGACTGGCGGGTGTGTGTCGGAGTGATTGGGGGGGCATGTGTGTCGGAGTGATTGGGGGGGTTGTGTCGGAGTGACTGGGGGTGGGTCTGTCGGGGTGACTGGGGGGGGTGTTTGTTTCGGATTGATTGGGGGGGATGTATGTATCGGAGTGACTGGGTGGGTTTTTGTGTCGGAGTGACTGTGGGTGGGTGTTTGTGTCAGAGTTACTGGGGCGGGGTGTGTCGGTGAGACTAGCGGGTGGTGTGTGCCGGAGTGACTGGGGGTTTCGTGTGTCGGCGTGATTGGGGGGTGGTGTGTGTCGGAGTGACTCGTGGGGTGTGTCTGAGTCACTGGGGGGTGTGTGTCAGTGTGACTGGGGTGGCGTGTGTCAGAGTGACGGGGGGGTGTATGCCAGAGTGACTGGAGGGGTGTGTGTCGGAGTGATTGCGGGGTGGTATGTGTCGGAGTGACTCGGGGGGTGTGTCTGAGTGACTGGGGGGGGTGTGTGTCAGTGTGACTGGGTGGGGTGTATCAGAGTGACTGGGGGGTGTTTTCTGTCGGTGTGACTGGGGGTTGTGTGTTGGAGTGACGGGGGCGGTGTGTGTCGGAGAGACTTGTGTGGTGTGTTTGTATCGAAGTGACTGGGAGGTTGTCGGAGTGACTGGTGGGGTTTTTGTGTCGGAGTGACTGGGGGGGGTGTGTGCTGGAGTGACTGGGGGTGGTGTGTGCCGGAGTGACTGGGTGGTGTGTTTGTGTCGGAGTGACTGGGGGGTGTGTTTGTTTCGGTGTGACTGTGGGGTGTGTTTGTGTTAGTGTGACTGGGGTGGGGTGCTTTTGTCGGAGTGACTGGGGTGGTTTTTTTGTCAGAGTGACTGGGGGGTGTCGGAGTGACTGGGGGGCTATGTGTCGGAGTGACTGGGTAGGGTGTTTGTGTCGGAGTGACTGGGGAGGTGTTTGTCGGAGTGACTGGTGCGGGGTGTGTCGCAGTGACTGGCGGGGGTGTTAGTGTCGGACTGACTGGGGGGGGTGTGTGTGTCGGTGTGACTGGGGGGGATGTTTGTGCTGTTGTGTCTTGGGGGGGTTTTTGTGTTGCAGTGACTGGGGGGGTAGTTTATGTTGGAGTGACTGTGGGGGTGTGTCGGAGTGACCATGGGGGTGTGTGTCGGAGTGACTGGGGGGGGTGGTTTTTGTGTTGGAGGGATGGGGGGCGGCTGTCGGAGTGACTGGGGGGAGGTGTATGTGTCGGAGTGACTGGGGGGGTGTTTGTGTCGGAGTGACAGCGGGGGGGGTGTTTGTGTCGGAGTGACTGGGGGGCTGTTTGTGTCGGAGTGACAGCGGGGGGGGGTGTTTGTGTCGGAGTGTCTGGGGCGGGGTGTTTCGGAGAGACTAGCGGGTGGTGTGTGTCGGAGTAACGGGGGGCTTTGTGTGTCGCAGTGATTGGGGGGTGGTGTGTGTCGGAGTGACTCGGGGGGTGTGTCTGAGTCACTGGGGGGCTATGTGTTGGAGTGACTTGGGGGGGGTGTTTGTGTCGGAGTGACTGGGTGGGTTGTTTATGTCGGAGTGACTGTGGGGGTGTGTCGGAGTGACCATGGGTGTGTGTGTCGGAGTGACTGGGTGGGATGTTTGTATTGGAGTGACTGGGGGCGGGTGTTGGAGTGACTGGGGGGTGGTGTTTGTGTCGTAGTGGCTGGGGAGGTGTGTGTCGGAGTTACTGGGGCGGGGTGTCTCGCAGTGACTGGCGGGTGTGTTAGTTTCGGACTGACTAGGGGGGGTGTGTGTGTCGGTGTGACTGGGGGGATGTTTGTGTTGTTGTGACTGGGGGGGGTGTTTGTGTCGGTGTGACTGGGGGGATGTTTGTGTTGTTGTGACTGGGGGGGGTGTGTGTGTCGGTGTGACTGGGGGGATGTTTGTGTTGTTGTGACTGGGGGGGGTGTTTGTGTCAGAGTGACTAGGGGGGGTTGTTTATGTTGGAGTGACTGTGGGGGTGTGTCGGAGTGACCGTGGGGGTGTGTGTCGGAGTGACTTGGGGGGGTGTTTATGTTGGAGGGACGGGGGGCGGGTGTCGGAATGACAGGCGGGAGGTGTATGTGTCGGAGTGACTGGGGGGGTGTTTGTGTCGGAGTGACAGCGGGGGGGGGGTGTTTGTGTCGGAGTGACTGGGGAGGTGTTTGTGTCGGAGTGTCTGGGGCGGGGTGTTTCGGAGAGACTAGCGGGTGGTGTGTTGGAGTGACGGGGGGGGTTTTTGTGTCGGAGTGATTGGGAGGTGGTGTGTGTCGGAGTGACTCGGGGTGTGTGTCTGAGTCACTGGGGGGCTATGTGTCGGAGTGACTGGGTTGGTTGTTTATGTCGGAGTGACGGTGGGGGTGTGTCGGAGTGACCATGGGTGTGTGTGTCGGAGCGACTGGGTGGGGTGTTTGTATTGGAGTGACTGGGGGCAGGTGTTGGAGTGACTGGGGGGTGGTGTTTGTGTCGGAGTGACTGGGGGGTTGTGTGTCGGTGTGACTCGGGGGGGTGTTTGTGTCGGAGTGTCTGAGGGGTGGGTGTTTTTGTCGGAGTGACTGCGGGGGGTGTTTGTGTCGGAGAGACTGGGGGTGTTTGTCGGAATGACTGGGGGTGTGTGTCAGATTGACTGGGGGGGGTGTGGGTCAGATTGACTGTGGGGAGTGTGTGTCGGAGTGACTGGGGAGCGTGGTTTTGTCGGAGTGACTGGGGTGTGTGTTTGTGTCGGAGTGACTGGGGGGGGTGTTTGTGTCAGTGTGACTGGGGGCGGGGGGTGTACATGTGTCGGAGTGACTGGGGTTGTTTGTGTTGGATGACTGGTGTGGTGTGTGTCGGAGTGACTGGAGTCATTGCGGGGGGGTGTTTGTCTCAGAGTGACTGGGGGGCGGGTGTCGGAGTGACTGGGCGGTGTTTGTCGGAGTGACTGGGGAGGGTGTTTGTGTTGGAGTGACTGGGGGTGGTTTTTTGTGTCGGAGTGACTGGGGGGGTGTTTGTGTCGGTGTGACTGGGGTGGGGGGTGCTTGTGTCGGAGTTACTCGGGTGGTGTTTGTGTCGGATTGACTGGGGGGGTGTCGGAGTGTCTTGAGGTGTATGTATCGGAGTGACTGGGTGGGGTGTTTGTGTCGGAGTTACTGGGGAGGTGTGTGTCGGAGTGACTGGGGCGGGGTGTGTAGGAGAGACTAGCGGGTGGTGTGTGTCGGAGTGACTGGGGTGGGTGTTTGTATTGGAGTGACTGGGGGGGTTGTTTATGTCGGAGTGACTGTGGGGGTGTGTCGGAGTGACCATGGGTGTGTGTGTCGGAGTGACTGGGTGGGGTGTTTGTATTGGAGTGACTGGGGGCGGGTGTTGGAGTGACTGGGGGGTGGTGTTTGTGTCGGAGTGACTGGGAGCGGGTACCGGAGTGACTGAGGGATGTGTGTCAGAGTGACTGGGGAGGGTTTGTGTCGGAGTGATGGGGGGGGTATGTCGGGCTGACTGGGTGGGCGGGTGTGTGTCGGAGTTAATGGCGTGGTTGTGCGTCGGAGTGAATAGGGTGGAATGTGTCGGAGTGACTGGGGGCGGTGTTTGTGTCGGAGTGACTCGAGAGGGTGTGTTGGAGTGACTGGGGAGTTGTGCGTTGGATTGTCTAGGGGGGTGTATGTCGAAGAGACTGGGTGGATGTCGGAGTGACTGGGGGGTGGTGCGTGTCGTAATGAGTGGTGGGGGTGTGTGTTGGAGTGACTGGGCGGGGTGTGTGTCGGAGTGGCTGAGGGGTCGTGTTTGTGTCGGAGTGACTGGGGGTGTTTGTGTCGGACTGACTGGTGTGGTGTGTGTCGGAGTGACTGGGAGGGGTGCTTCTGTAAGAGTGACTGGGGGGGGTATTCGTGTCGGAGTGACTGCGGGGGTGATTGTGTCAGAGTGACTGCTGGGGGGTTGTTTGTGTCGGAGTGACTGGTGGGGTGTGTGTGTTGGATTGACTGTCGGGGCGGTGTTCTTGTCAGTGTGACTGGGGGGGGTGATTGTGTCAGAGTGACTGCCGGGGGGTTGTTTGTGTCGGAGTGACTGGTGGGGTGTGTGTCGGAGTGACTGGGGGGTGCGTGTGTCGGAGTCTCTGGGTGGGGGGGGTTTGTGTCCGAGTGACTGGGGTCGTATGTGTCGGAGTGACTGGGTGGGATGTTTGTGTCCGAGTGAGTGGGGGGGGCTGTTTGTGTCGGAGTGACTGGTGGGGAGTGTCGGAGTGACTGGGGGGTGGTGTGTGTCGTAGTGACTGGGGGTGGTGTGTGTCGGAGTGACTGGGGGCGGTTTGTGTCAGAGTGACTGGGGGTGGTGTTTGTGTCGGAGTGACTGGGGGGTGGTGTCGGAGTGACTGGGGGGTGTTTGTGTCGGAGTGAAGGGGGGGTGTTTGTGTCGGAGTGACGGGGGGCTGTTTTTGTCGGAGTGACTCGGGGGGGCTGTCGGTATGACTGGGGGGTTGTCGGAGTGACTGGGGAGGGCTGTTTGTATCAGAGTGACTGGGAGCGGGTGCCGGAGTGACTGGGGAATGTGTGTCGGAGTGACTGGGGGGGGTGTTTGTGTCGGAGTGACTGGGGGGGTGGTTTTGTGTCGGATTGACTGGGGGCGGTTTGTGTTGGAGTGACTGGGGGGGGTGTTTGTGTCCGAGTGAATGAGGGGATTGTTTGTGTCGGATGACTGGTGTGGTGTGTGACAGTGTGAATGGGGGGGGTATGCATCGGAGTGACTGGGGGGTTGTGTGTCGGAGTGACCGTGGGGGTGTTTGTGTTGGAGTGACTGGGGGTGGTGTGTCGGAGTGACTGGGTGGGCGGTGTGTCGGGTTGACACGATCACTCCGACACACAACACCCCAGTTACTCCGACGCATACCCCCACATTCACACTGTCACACACCACACCAGTGTATCGGAGTTATTGGGGGTGCATGTGTGTCGGAGTGACTGTGGGTTGTTTGTGTCAGAGTGACTGGGCGGGGGGGGTCTATCGGTGTGACTGGGGGGGTTGTGTGTCGGAGTTACTGGCGGGGTTGGGCTTCGGAGTGTATGGGGCGGTATGTGTCGGAGTGACGGAGGGAGGTGTGTCGGAGTGTCTGGAGGGGTGTGTGTCGGTGCAACTAGGGGCGGTGTTTGTGTCAGAGTGACTGGGGTGTGGTGTGTGTCATAGGGACTGGGGGGGTGGTGTCGGAGTGACTGGGGGGTGTTTGTGTCGGAGTGACGGGGGGGTGTTTGTGTCAGAGTGACGGGGGGCTGTTTGTGTCGGAGTGACTGGGGGGGGCTGTCGGTTTGACTGGGGGGGGTGTGTGTCGGAGTGACTGGGGTGGGCTGTTTGTATCGGAGTGCCTGGGAGTGGGTACCGGAGTGACTGTGGGATGTGTGTCGGAGTGACTAGGGAGGGGTTTGTGTCGGAGTGACTGGGTGGTGTGTTTGTGTCGGAGTGACTGGGGGGTGTGTTTGTTTCGGTGTGACTGTGGGGTGTGTTTGTGTCGGTGTGACTGGGGGGGGGTGCTTGTGTCGAAGTGACTGGGGTGGTCTTTGTGTCGGAGTGACTGGGGGGGTGTCAGAGTGACTGGGGGGCTATGTGTCGGAGTGATTGGGTGGGGTGTTTGTATCGGAGTGACTGGGGAGGTGTGTGTCGGAGTGACTGGGGCGGGGTGTGTCGGAATGACTGGGGGGGTTTGTGTGTCGCAGTGACTGGTGGGTTTGTTTGTGTCGGACTGACTGGGGCGGCTGTGCATGTCGGTGTGACTGGGGGGGGTGTTTGTGTTGGAGTGACTGGGTGGGGTGTTTGTGTCGGAGTGACTGGGGGGGGTTGTTTATGTTGGAGTGACTGTGGGGGTGTGTCGGATTGAGTGTGGGGGCGGGTGTCGGAGTGAGTGTGGGGGTGTGTGTCGGAGTGACTGGGGGGGGTTGTTTGTGTTGTAGTGACTGGGGGGGCGGTGTCGGAGTGACCGGGGGGGCGTGTTTGTGTTGGAGTGTCTGGGGCGGGCTGTGTCGGAGAGACTAGCGGGTGGTGTGTGTCGGAGTGACTGGGGGGGTTTGTGTGTCGGAGTGATTGGGGGCTGGTGTGTGTCAGAGTGACTCAGGGGGGTGTGTCTGAGTCACTGGGGGGATGTGTGTCGGTGTGACTGGGTGGGGCATGTCAGAGTGACTGGGGGGTGGTGTTTGTCGGTGTGACTGGGAAGGTGTGTGTTGGAGTGATGGGGGTTTGTGTGTTGGAGAGACTTGTGTGGTGTGTTTGTATTGAAGTGACTGGGGGGGGTGTCGGAGTAACTGACGGGGTGTTTGTGTCGGAGTGACTGTGGGGGTGTTTGTGTCGGAGTGACTGGGGGGGTGTTTGCGTCGGAGTGACCGGGGGGGGGAGTCGGAGTGACTGGGGGGGGTGGCGGGGTGACTGGCGCGGTGTGTGTCGAAGTGACTGCGGGGTGGGTGTTTGTGTCGGTGTGACTGGGGGCGGGTGTTGGAGTAACTGGTGGGTGATTGTCGGAGTGACTGGGGGGGGGTTGTTTATTTCGGAGTGACTATGGAGGTGTGTCGGAGTGACCATGGGTGTGTGTGTCGGAGTGACTGGGTGGGGTGTTTGTATTGGAGTGACTGGGGGCGGGTGTCGCAGTGACTTGGGGGGTGGTGTTTGTGTCGGAGTGACTGGGGGATGTGTGTCGGAGTGACTGGGGAGGGTTTGTGTCCGAATGACTGGGTGGGGTGTTTGTGTTGGAGTGACTGGGGGGGTGTTTATGTCAGAGTGACAGCGGGGGGTCGTGTTTGTGTCGGAGTGACTGGGGGGGTGTGTGTCGGTTTGAGTCGGGGGGAGTTTTTGTGTCGGAGTGTCTGGGGGGAGGGTGTTTTTGTCGGAGTGAATGCGGGGGGTGTTTGTGTCGGAGTGACTGTGTTGGGTGTTTGTGTCGGAGTGACTGGGGGGGTGTGTGTCGGAGTGACTGGGGGGGTGTTTGTGTCAGAGTGACTGGGGGGGATATTCGTGTCGGAGTGACTGCGGGGGTATGTTTGTGTCAGAGTGACGGGGGTGTGTGTGTCGGAGATACTGGGGGGTTTGTGTTGGAGTTACTGGGGGCTTGAGTCGGAGTGACTAGGGGGCGTGTTTGTATCGGAGTGACTGGGGGTGTGTGTGTCGGATTGACTGGGGGCTGGTGTTCGTGTCGGAGTGACTGGGGGGGGTGATTGTGTCGGAGTGACTGCCGGCGGGGTGTTTGTGTCGGAGTGACTGTTGGGGTGTGTGTCGGGGTGACTGGCGGGTGTGTGTCGGAGTGATTGGGGGGGCATGTGTGTTGGAGTAACTGGGGGGGTTGTGTTGGAGTGACTGGGGATGGGTCTGTCGGGGTGACTGGGGGGGGGGTGTTTGTTTCGGATAGATTGGGGGGGGGATGTGTGTATCGGAGTGACTGGGGGTCGGTTTTTGTGACGGAATGACTGTGGGTGGGCGTTTGTGTCGGAGTGACTGGGGAGGTGTGTGTCGGAGTGACTGGGACGGGGTGTGTCGGAGTGACTGGGGAGGTGTGTGTCGGAGTGACTGGGGCGGGGTGTGTCGGAGAGATTAGCGGGTGGTGTGTGTCGGAGTGAATGGGGGGGTTTGTGTGTTGGAGTGACTGGGGGGGGGTGTTTGTGTCTGAGAGACTGGGGGGGGGTGTTTGTGTCGGTGTGACTGGGGGGGTTGTTTATGTCGGTGTGACTGTGGGGGTGTGTGTCGCAGTGATTGGGAGGAGTGCTTGTGTCGGAGTGACTGGGGGCGGTTGTCGGAGTGACTGGTGGGCGGTGTTTGTGTCGGAGTGACTGGGGGGGTGTTTATGTCGGAGTGACTGGGGGGGTTTGTGTCGGTGTGACTCGGGGGGGGGGTGTTTGTGTTGGAGTGTCTGGGGAGAGGGTTTTTAGTCGGAGTGACTTCGGGGGGTGTTTGTGTCGGGGTGACTGCATTGGGTGTTTGTGTCGGAGTGACTGGGGGGGTTGTCTGTGTCGAAGTGACTGGGGGGGTGGTGTGTCGGAGTGACTGTGGGGGTGTGTGTCGGAGTGATTGGGGGGTGTGTTTGTGTCAGAGTGACTGGGGATTGTGTTTGTGTCGGAGTGACTGGGGAGGGTGTTTGTGTCGGAGTGACTGGGGGGGTGTGTGTCGGATTGACTGGGGGCTGGTGTTCGTGTCGGAGTGACTGGGGGGGGTGATTGTGTCGGAGTGACTGCCGGCGGGGTGTTTGTGTCGGAGTGACTGGTGGGGTGTGTGTCGGGGTGACTGGCGGGTGTGTGTCGGAGTGATTGGGGTGGTTGTGTTGGAGTGACTGAGGATGGGTCTGTCGGGGTGACTGGGTGGGATGTTTGTTTCGGATAGATTGGGGGGATGATGTGTGTATCGGAGTGACTGGGGGTCGGTTTTTGTTTTGGAGTGACTGGGGAGGTGTGTGTCGGAGTGACTGGGGCGGGGTGTGTCAGAGAGATTAGCGGGTGGTGTGTGTCGGAGTGACTGGGGGCGTTTGTGTGTTGGAGTGACGGGGGTGGTGTTTGTGTCGGAGTGACTGGGGGGTATGTGTCGGAGTGTCTGGGTTGGGGTTTGTGTTGGAGTGACTTGGGGCGGGTGTCAGAGTGACTGGGGGGTGTTTGTGTCAGAGTGACTGGGGGGGTGTTTGTGTCGGAGTGACAGCGGGGGGGGTGTTTGTGTTGGAGTTACTGGGGCGGGGTGTGTCGGAGAGACTAGCGGGTGGTGTGTGTGAGAGTGACTGGGGGGGTTTGAGTGTCAGAGTGATCGGGGGGTGGTGTGTGTCGGAGTGACTCGGGGGGTGTGTCTGAGTCACTGGGGGTGTGTGTGTCGGTGTGACTGGTTGGGGCGGGTCAGAGTGACTGGGTGGGTGTGTGCCAGAGTGACTGGGGGTGTGTGTGTGGTAGTGATTGCGGGGTGGTATGTGTCGGAGTGACTCGTGGGTTGTGTCTGAGTGACTGGGGGAGTGTGTGTCGGTGTGACTGGGTGGGGTGTATCAGAGTGACTGGGGGGTGTTGTCTGTCAGTGTGACTGGAGGGGTGTGTGTTGGAGTGACTGGGGGGGTGTTTATGTCAGAGTGACAGCGGGGGGTCGTGTTTGTGTCGGAGTGACTGGGGGGGTGTGTGTCGGTTTGAGTCGGGGGGAGTTTTTGTGTCGGAGTGTCTGGGGGGAGGGTGTTTTTGTCGGAGTGAATGCGGGGGGTGTTTGTGTCGGAGTGACTGTGTTGGGTGTTTGTGTCGGAGTGACTGGGGGGGTGTGTGTCGGAGTGACTGGGGGGGTGTTTGTGTCAGAGTGACTGGGGGGGATATTCGTGTCGGAGTGACTGCGGGGGTATGTTTGTGTCAGAGTGACGGGGGTGTGTGTGTCGGAGATACTGGGGGGTTTGTGTTGGAGTTACTGGGGGCTTGAGTCGGAGTGACTAGGGGGCGTGTTTGTATCGGAGTGACTGGGGGTGTGTGTGTCGGATTGACTGGGGGCTGGTGTTCGTGTCGGAGTGACTGGGGGGGGTGATTGTGTCGGAGTGACTGCCGGCGGGGTGTTTGTGTCGGAGTGACTGTTGGGGTGTGTGTCGGGGTGACTGGCGGGTGTGTGTCGGAGTGATTGGGGGGGCATGTGTGTTGGAGTAACTGGGGGGGTTGTGTTGGAGTGACTGGGGATGGGTCTGTCGGGGTGACTGGGGGGGGGGTGTTTGTTTCGGATAGATTGGGGGGGGGATGTGTGTATCGGAGTGACTGGGGGTCGGTTTTTGTGACGGAATGACTGTGGGTGGGCGTTTGTGTCGGAGTGACTGGGGAGGTGTGTGTCGGAGTGACTGGGACGGGGTGTGTCGGAGTGACTGGGGAGGTGTGTGTCGGAGTGACTGGGGCGGGGTGTGTCGGAGAGATTAGCGGGTGGTGTGTGTCGGAGTGAATGGGGGGGTTTGTGTGTTGGAGTGACTGGGGGGGGGTGTTTGTGTCTGAGAGACTGGGGGGGGGTGTTTGTGTCGGTGTGACTGGGGGGGTTGTTTATGTCGGTGTGACTGTGGGGGTGTGTGTCGCAGTGATTGGGAGGAGTGCTTGTGTCGGAGTGACTGGGGGCGGTTGTCGGAGTGACTGGTGGGCGGTGTTTGTGTCGGAGTGACTGGGGGGGTGTTTATGTCGGAGTGACTGGGGGGGTTTGTGTCGGTGTGACTCGGGGGGGGTGTTTGTGTTGGAGTGTCTGGGGAGAGGGTTTTTAGTCGGAGTGACTTCGGGGGGTGTTTGTGTCGGGGTGACTGCATTGGGTGTTTGTGTCGGAGTGACTGGGGGGGTTGTCTGTGTCGAAGTGACTGGGGGGGTGGTGTGTCGGAGTGACTGTGGGGGTGTGTGTCGGAGTGATTGGGGGGTGTGTTTGTGTCAGAGTGACTGGGGATTGTGTTTGTGTCGGAGTGACTGGGGAGGGTGTTTGTGTCGGAGTGACTGGGGGGGTGTGTGTCGGATTGACTGGGGGCTGGTGTTCGTGTCGGAGTGACTGGGGGGGGTGATTGTGTCGGAGTGACTGCCGGCGGGGTGTTTGTGTCGGAGTGACTGGTGGGGTGTGTGTCGGGGTGACTGGCGGGTGTGTGTCGGAGTGATTGGGGTGGTTGTGTCGGAGTGACTGAGGATGGGTCTGTCGGGGTGACTGGGTGGGATGTTTGTTTCGGATAGATTGGGGGGATGATGTGTGTATCGGAGTGACTGGGGGTCGGTTTTTGTTTTGGAGTGACTGGGGAGGTGTGTGTCGGAGTGACTGGGGCGGGGTGTGTCAGAGAGATTAGCGGGTGGTGTGTGTCGGAGTGACTGGGGGCGTTTGTGTGTTGGAGTGACGGGGGCGGTGTTTGTGTCGGAGTGACTGGGGGGTATGTGTCGGAGTGTCTGGGTTGGGGTTTGTGTTGGAGTGACTTGGGGCGGGTGTCAGAGTGACTGGGGGGTGTTTGTGTCAGAGTGACTGGGGGGGTGTTTGTGTCGGAGTGACAGCGGGGGGGGTGTTTGTGTTGGAGTTACTGGGGCGGGGTGTGTCGGAGAGACTAGCGGGTGGTGTGTGTGAGAGTGACTGGGGGGGTTTGAGTGTCAGAGTGATCGGGGGGTGGTGTGTGTCGGAGTGACTCGGGGGGTGTGTCTGAGTCACTGGGGGTGTGTGTGTCGGTGTGACTGGTTGGGGCGGGTCAGAGTGACTGGGTGGGTGTGTGCCAGAGTGACTGGGGGTGTGTGTGTGGTAGTGATTGCGGGGTGGTATGTGTCGGAGTGACTCGTGGGTTGTGTCTGAGTGACTGGGGGAGTGTGTGTCGGTGTGACTGGGTGGGGTGTATCAGAGTGACTGGGGGGTGTTGTCTGTCAGTGTGACTGGAGGGGTGTGTGTTGGAGTGACGGGGGGGTGTGTGTCTGAGAGACTGGGGGGGGTATTCGTGTCGGAGTGACTGCGGGGGTGTGTTTGTGTCAGAGTGACGGGGGGGGTGTGTGACGGAGATACTGGGGGGTTTGTGTTGGAGTTAGTGGGGGGTTGAGTCGGAGTGACTAGGGGGGGTGTTTGTGTCGGAGTGACTGGGGGGGGGGTGATTGTGTCGGAGTGACTGCCGGCGGGGCGTTTGTGTCGGAGTGATTGGTTGGGTGTGTGTCGGGGTGACTGGCGGGTATGTGTCGGAGTGATTGGGGGGGCATGCATGTCGGAGTGACTGGGGGGGTTGTGTCTGAGTGACTGAGGGTGGGTCTGTTGGGGTGACTGGGGGGTGTGTTTGTTTCGGATTGATTGGCGGGGAATGTGTGTATCAGAGTGACTGCGGGTTGGTTTTTGTGTCGGAATGACTGTGGGTGGGTGTTTGTGTCGGAGTGACTGGGGTGGGGTGTTTGTGTCGGAGTGACTGGGGAGGTGTGTGTTGGAGTGACTGGGGGGGTTTGTGTGTTGGAGTGACTGGGGGGGGGATGTTTGTGTCGGAGAGACTGGGGTGGGGGGTGTTTGTGTCGGTGTGACTGGGGGGGGTGTTTGTGTCATAGCGACTGGGGGGGGTGTTTGTGTCGGAGTGACTGGGGGGGTTGTTTATGTCGGAGTGATTGTGAGGGTGTGTCGGAGTGACCGTGGGGGTGTGTGTCGCAGTGATTGGGAGGGGTGCTTGTTTTTGGAGTGACTGGGGGCGGGTGTCGGAGTGAATGGTGGGCGGTGTTTGTGTCGGAGTGACTGGGGGTGTGTTTGCGTCGGAGTGACAGCTGGGGGTGTTGTTTGTGTCGGAGTGACTGGGGGGGTGTGTGTCAGTGTGACTCGGGGGGGGTGTTTGTGTCGGAGTGACTGGGGGTTGAGTTTGTGTAGGAGTGACTGGGGAGGGTGTTTGTGTCACTGTGACTGGGGGGTGTGTTTGTGTCGGAGTGACTGGGGTGGTCTTTGTGTCGGAGTGACTGGGCGGGGTGTCGGAGTGACTGGGGGGTATGTGTTGGAGTGACTGAGTGGGGTGTTTGTGTTGGGGTGACTGGGGGTGGGTGTCGGAGTGACTGGGGGGGGTGTTTCTGTCGGAGTGACTGGGGGGCTGTTTGTGTCGGAGTGACAGCGGGGGGGTGTTTGTGTCGGAGTTACTGGGGCGGGGTGTGTCGGAGAGACTAGCGGGTGGTGTGTGTGGGAGTGACTGGGGGGGTTTGAGTGTCGGAGTGATTGGGGGGTGGTGTGTGTCGGAGTCACTGGGGGGGTGTGTCTGAGTCACTGGGGGGGTGTGTGTTGGTGTGACTGGTTGGGGCGGGTCAGAGTGACTGGGGGGTGGTGTGTGTCTGTGTGACTGGGGGGGGCATGTGTCAGAGTGACGGGGCGATGTGTGTCGGAGAAATTTGTGTGGTGTGTTTGTATCGAAGTGACTAGGGGGGTGTTGGAGTGACTGGCGGGGTGTTTGTGTCGGAGTGACTGGGCGGGGTGTGTGTCGGAGTGACTAGGTGGTTTGTCTGTGTCAGGGTGACTGTGGGGTGTGTTTGTTTTAGTGTGACTTTGGGGGGGGTGCTTGTGTCGGCGTGACTGGGGAGGTGTGATTCGGAGTGACTGGGGCGGGGTGTGTCTCAGTGACTGGCGGGGGTGTTTGTGTCGGACTGACTGGGGAGGTGTGTGTCGGAGTGACTGGGGCAGGGTGTGTCTCAGTGACTGGCGGGGGTGTTTGTGTCGGACTGACTGGGGGGTGTGTGTGTGTCGGTGTGACTGGGGGGGATGTTTGTGTTGTTGTGACTGGGGGGGGTGTTTGTGTCGGACTGACTGGGGGGGGTTGTTTATGTTGGAGTGACTGTGGGGGTGTGTCGGAGTGACCGTGGAGGTGTGTGTCGGAGTGACTGGGGGGGTGTTTCTGTTGGAGGGATGGGGGGCGAGTGTCGGAGTGACTGGGGGGAGGTGTATGTGTCAGAGTGACTGGGTGGGGTGTTTGTGTCGGAGTGACAGCGGGGGGGGCTGTTTGTGTCGGAGTGTCTGGGGCGGGGTGTTTCGGAGAGACTAGCGTGTGGTGTGTGTCGGAGTGATGGGGGGTTTGTGTGTTGGAGTGATTGGGGGGTGGTGTGTGTCGGAGTGACTCGGGGGCTGTGTCTGAGTCACTGGGGGGCTATGTGTCGGAGTGACTTGGGGGCGGTGTTTGTGTCGGAGTGACTGTGTAGGGTTGTTTATGTCGGAGTGACTGGGGGTGTGTCGGAGTGACCATGGGTGTGTGTGTCGGAGTGACTGGGTGGGGTGTTTGTATTGGAGTGACTCTGGGTGGGTGTTGGAGTGACTGGGGGGTGGTGTTTGTGTCGGAGTGACTTGGGGGGTGTTTGTGTCAGAGTGACAGCGGGGGGGGGGGTTGTTTGTGTCGGAGTGTCTGGGGGGTGGGTGTTTTTGTCAGAGTGACTGTGGGGTTTTTTGTGTCAGAGTGACTGGGGGTGTCTGTCGGAGTGATTGGGTGTGTGTGTCGGAGTGACTGGGGGTGGGGTGTGGGTCGGATTGACTGTAGGGGGTGTGTGTTGGAGTGACTGGGGGGTGTGTGTTTGTGTCGGAGTGACTGGGGTGTGTGTTTGTGTCGGAGTGACTTGGGGGGGGGTGTTTGTGTCGGTATGACTGGGGGGGGTACATGTGTCGGAGTGACTGGGGTTGTTTGTGTCGGATGACTGGTGTGGTGTGGTGTGTGTTGGAGTGACTGGGGTGACTGCGGGGGGGTGTGTGTCTCGGAGTGACTAGGGGGGTGTGTGTTGGAGTGACTGGGGGGGTGTTTGTGTCTGAGTGACTGGGGGTTGGGTGTCAGAGTGACTGGGGGTGTTTGTCGGAGTGACTGGGGAGGGTGTTTGTGTTGGAGTGACTGGGGGTGGTTTTTTGTGTCGGAGTGACTGGGGGGGTGTTTGTGTCGGTTTGACGGGGGGGGGAGGGTGCTTGTGTCGGAGTGACTGGGGTAGTGTTTGTGTCGGAGTGACTGGGGGGTTATTGGAGTGTCAGGAGGTGTATGTGTCGGAGTGACTGGGTGGGGTATTTGTGTCGGAGTGACTGGGGAGGCGTGTGTCGGAGTGACTGGGGCGGGGTGTGTAGGAGAGACTAGCGGGTAGTGCGTGTCGGAGTGACTGGGGGGGTGTTGTGTCAGAATGACTGGGAGGGTTGTTTATGTCGGAGTGACTGTGGGGGTGTGTCGGAGTGACCATGGGTGTGTGTGTCGGAGTGACTGGGTGGGGTGTTTGTATTGGAGTGACTGGGAGTGGGTGTCGGAGTGACTGGGGGGCGGTGTTTGTGTCGGAGTGACTGGGAGTGGGTGCCGGAGTGACTGGGGGATGTGTGTCGGAGTGACTGGGGAAGGTTTGTGTCAGGTTGATGGAGGGGGTATGTCGGGGTGACTGGGTGGGCGGGTGTGTGTTGGAGTTAATGGCGGGGTTGTGCGTCGGAGTGACTGGGATGGAATGTGTCAGAGTGACTGGGGGCGGTGTTTGTGTCGGAGTGACTGGAGGGGTGTGTGTCGGAGCGAATGGGAGGGTGTGTCGAAGTGACTGGGGGGTTGTGCATTGGATTGTCTAGGGGCATGTATGTCGAAGAGACTGGGGGGATGTCGGAGTGACTAGGGGGTGGTGTGTGTCGTAATGACTGGTGGGGTGTGTGTTGGAGTGACTGGGTGGGGTGTATGTCGGAGTGGCTGGGGTGTCGTGTTTGTGTCGGAGTGACTGGGGGTGTTTGTGTCGGACTGACTGGTGTGGTGTGTGTTGGAGTGACTGAGGGGGGTGTTTGTGTCAGAGTGACTGGGGGGGGGTATTCGTGTCGGAGTGAATGCGGGGGTGTGTGTCGGAGTTACTGGGGCGGTTGAGTCGGAGTGTCTTGGGGGGCTGTTTGTGTCGGAGTGACTGGGGGTGTGTGTGTCGGATTGACTGGGGAGCGGTGTTCGTGTCGGTGTGACTGGGGGGGGTGATTGTGTCAGAGTGACTGCCGGGGGGTTGTTTGTGTCGGAGTGACTGGTGGGGTGTGTGTCGGAGTGACTGGGGGGGGCGTGTGTCGGAGTCTCTGGATGGGGGGGGTTTGTGTCGGAGTGACTGGGGTCGTATGTGTCGGAGTGACTGGGTGGGATGTTTGTGTCGGAGTGACTGGGGGCGGTTTGTGTCGGAGTGACTGGGGGGGGTGTTTGTGTCGGAGCGACTTGTGGGGAGTGTTTGTGTCGGAGTGACTGGGGGGGTGGTGTCGGAGTGACTGGGGGGTGTTTGTGTCGGAGTGACGGGGGGATGTTTGTGTCGGAGTGACTGCGGGGGGTGGTGTTTCGGAGTGACTGAGGGGGATGTGTGTCGGAGTGTCTGGGGGGGTGGTGTTTCGGAGTGATTGAGGGGGTGTGTGTCATGTGACTGGGTGGGGGATGTGTCGGGGTGATTGGAGGGTGTGTGTCGGAGTGATTGGGGGGGCATGTGTGTCGGAGTGACTGCGGGGGGTTTATGTCGGAGTGACTGGGGGAGGTCTGTCGGGGTGACTGCGGGGGGGGGGTGTGTTGGATTTAATGGCGGGCTTGTTCATTGGAGTGACTGGGGCAGTATGTGTCGGAGTGACTGGGGGGGGTGTTTGTGCCAGAGTGACTGCAGTCGGAGTTAGTGGGGAAGGTGTGTCGGAGTGATTGGGGGGGGGTGGTGTGTTGGAATGTCTAAGTGGGTGTGTGTCGAAGAGACTGGGGGGATGTCGCAGTGACTGGGGGGTGGTGTGTGTCATAATGACTGCAGGGGGTGTGTGTTGGAGTGACTGGGCAGGGTGTGTGTCGGAGTTACTGGGGGTGGGTGTATTTGTGTCGGAGTGACTGGGGGTGTTTGTGTCGGATGACTGGTGTGGTGTGTGTCGGAGTGACTGCAGTGACTGCGGGGGTGCTGTTTTTGTCGAAGCGACTGGGGGGGTATGTGTCGGAGTGACTGGCGGGGGTGTTTGTGTCAGAGTGACTGGGCGGTATTCGTGTCGGAGTGACTGTGGGGGTGTGTTTTTGTCAGAGTGATGGGGTGTGTGTGTTGGAGTGACGGGGGGGGTCTTTGTGTCGGAGTTAATGGAGGGCTTGTGTCGGAGTTACTGGGGGGGTTGAGTTGGAGTGACTGGGGGGGTATGTGTCGGATTGACTGGGGGGGGGCGGTGTTCATGTCGGAGTGACTGGGGGGGGTGATTGTGTCGGAGTGACTGGGAGGTTGTGTGTTGGAGTGACTGGGGGGTGTTTGTCGGAGTGACTGGGGGGGGTGTTTCTTTCGGATTGACTGGGAGTGGGGGGGATTTATGTATCGGAGTGACTGGGGGTCGGTTTTTGTGTTGGAGTGACTGGGGGTAGGTGTTTGTGTCGGAGTTACTGTGGGGGTTGTTCATGTCGGAGTGACTGGGGGGGTGTCCGAGTGACTGGGGTGTGTGTTGGGGTGACTGGGGGGGTGTGTGTCAGAGTGAATGGGGGTTGCTGTTTGTATCGGAGTGACTGGGAGCGGGTGTTTGTGTTGGAGTGATTGGGGCGGTGTGTGTCGGAGTGACTGTGGGGGTGTGTGTCAGAGTGACTGGGGGGATTGTCTGTCACGTGACTGGGTGGGGGGTGTGTCGGGGTTACTGGAGGGGGGTGTGTCGGAGTGATTGCGGGGGCATGTGTGTCTGAGTGACTGGGGGGGTTTGTGTTTGAGTGACTGGGGGATGTCTGTCTGGGTGACTGGGGGGGTGTGTGTGTCGGAGTTACTGGCGGGGTTGTGCATCGGAGTGACTGGGGCGGTATGTGTTCGGAGTGGCTGGGCGGGCTGTTTGTGTCGGAGTGACTGGTGTGGTGTGTGTCGGAGCGATTGAGGGGGGTGTGTCGGAGTAGCTGGGGGGGTGTGTGTCAGAGTGACTGTTGTCGGAGTTACTGGGCGGTGTGTATCGGAGTGACTGGGGGGAGGTTGTTTGTGTCAGAGTGACTGGGTGGGTGTTTGTGTCGGAGTGACTGGGGCCGGGGTGTTTGTGTCGGAGTGACTGGGGGGGGTATATGTCGGAGTGACTGGGGAGTTGTGTGTCGGAGTGACTGGGGGGGTGTTTGTTTAGGAATGACTGTGAGAGTTGTGTGTCGGAGTGACTGTTGGGGGCATGTGTCGGAGTGACTGGGGTGGTGTTTGTGTCGGAGTGACTGCGGGGGGGTCTTTGTGTCGGATGACTGGTGTGGTGTGTGTCGGTGTGACTGGGGGGGTGTTTGTGTTGAAGTGACTTGGGGTGGTTTGTCGGAGTGACTGGGGGGGTTGTCTGTCGCGTGACTGGGTGGGGGGTGTGTCAGGGTGACTAGGGGAGGTGTGTCGGAGTGATTGCGGGGGCATGAGTGTCGGAGTGACTGGGGGGGTTTGTGTCGGAGTGACTGGGGGATGTCTGTTGGGGTGACTGGGGGTGTGTGTGTGTCGGAGTTACTGGCGGGGTTGTGCATCGGAGTGACTGGGGCGGTATGTGTCGGAGTGACTGGGCGGGCTGTTTGTGTCGGAGTGACTGGTGTGGTGTGCGTCGGAGCGATTGAGGGGGGTGTGTCGGAGTAGCTGGGGGGGTGTGTGTCAGAGTGACTGTTGTCGGAGTTACTGGGCGGTGTGTATTGGAGTGACTTGGGGGGGGGTTGTTTGTGTCAGAGTGACTGGGCGGGTGTTTGTGTCGGAGTGACTGGGGCCGGGGTGTTTGTGTCGGAGTGACTGGGGGGGGTGTATGTCGGAGTGACTGGGGAGTTGTGTATCGGAGTGACTGGGGGTGTGTTTGTGTAGGAATGACTGTGTGAGTTGTGTGTCGGAGTGACTGTTGGGGGCATGTGTCGGAGTGACTGGGGTGGTGTTTGTGTCGGAGTGACTGTGGGGGGTCTTTGTGTCGGATGACTGGTGTGGTGTGTGTCGGTGTGACTGGGGGGGTGTGCGTCGGAGGGACTGGGGGGGGTGTTTGTGTTGGAGTGACTGGGGGTGGTTTGTCGGAGTGACTGGGGGGGTTGTCTGTCGTGTGACTGGGTGGGGGGTGTGTCGGGGTGACTGGGGGGGGTGAGTCGGAGTGATTGCGGGGGCATGTGTGTCGGAGTGACTGGGGGGGTTTGTGTTTGAGTGACTGGGCGGGGTGTTTGTGTCGGAGTGATTGAGGGGGGTGTGTCGGAATAGCTGGGGTGGTGTGTGTCGGAGTGACTGTTGTCGGATTTACTGGGGGGGTGTTTCTGTCGGAGTGACTGGGGCCGGGGTGTTTGTATCGGAGTGACTGGGGGGTTTGTGTGTCGCCTGACTGGGTGGGGGGTGTGTCGGAGTGATTGGGGGGTCATGTGTGTCGGAGTGACGGGGGGGGGGTTTGTGTTGGAGTGACTGGGGTGGGTCTGTCGGGGTGACTTGGGGGGGCTGTGTATCGGAGATAATGGTGGGGTTGTGCATCGGAGTGACTGGGGCAATATGTATCGGAGTGACTGGGGGGGGTGTTTGTGTAGGAGTGACTGGGTGGGGGTGTTTGTGTCGGAGTGACTGTGGGGGTGTGTGTCAGAGTGACTGGGGGGTTTGTGTGTTGCCTGACTGGGTGGGGTGTGTGTCGGGGTGACTGGGGGGGTGTGTCGGAGTGATTGGAGGGGCATGTGTGTCGGAGTGACGGGGGGCGGGGTTTGTGTTGGAGTGACTGGGGTGGGTCTGTCGGGGTGACTTGGGGGGGCTGTGTATCGGAGGTAATGGCGGGGTTGTGCATCGGAGTGACTGGGGCGGTATGTGTCGGAGTGACTGGAGGGGGTGTTTGTGTAGGAGTGACTGGAGGGGTGTGTGTCGTAGCGACTGGGGGGTGTGTGTCGGAGTGACTGGGGGGGTGTGTGTCAGAGTGACTGTTGTCGGAGTTACTGGGAGGGGTGTGTCGGAGTGTTTGGAGGGGGTGTGTGTTGGAGTGTCTAGGGGGGTGTGTCTCGAAGAGACTGGGGGGATGTCAGAGTGATTGGGGGTGGTGTGTGTTGTAATGACTGGGAGGGGTATCGGAATGACAGGGGGGTGTGTCACAGTGACTGGGGGGGTAGTTTCTTTCGGATTGACTTGGGGGGTGGAGGTTTGTATTGGAGTGACTGGGGGTGGGTGTTTGTGTCGGAGTGACTGTGGGTGGGTGTTTGTGTCGGAGTGACTTGGGGGTGTGTTTGTGTCGGAGTGACCGGGGAGGGGTGTTTGTGTCGGAGTGATTGGAGGTTTGTTTGTGTTGGAGTGACTGAGGGGGCTGCTTGTGTCGGAGTGACTGGGGATGTTTGTGTCACAAGACTGGTGTGGTGTGTTGCGAAGTGACTGGGGGTGGGTGTTTGTGTCGGAGTGACTGGGGGGGTGTTGGTGTCGGTGTGACTGGGAGCGGTTTGTGTCGGAGTGACTGGGGAGGGTGTGTCGGAGTGACGGGGGGTGGTGATTGTGTCGGAGTGACGGGGGGGTGGTGATTGTGTCGGAGTGACTGGGTGGGGTGGATCGTTTCGGAGTGACTGGGGGGGGGTGTTTGTGTCGGAGTGACTGGGGGTGGGTGATTGTGTCGAAGTGATGGGGGGGGGGTGTGTGTCAGTGTGACTAGGGGGGGTGTTTGTGTCGGAGTGACTGGGGGGGTGTTTGTGTCGGAGTGACTGTGGGGGGGTGTCTGTGTCGGAGTGACTGGGGGGGGTGTGTGTCGGAGTGTCTGGGGGTGGTGTTTGTGTCGGAGTGACTCGGTGGAGTGTTGGTGTCGGAGTGACTGGGGGGGTGTTTGTGTCAGAGTTACTGGGGGGTTTGTGTCGGAGTGACTGGTGGGGAGTGCTTGTGTCGGAGTGACTGGGGTGGTGGTGTCAGAGTGACTGGCGGGGTGTGTCCGGGTGACTAGGTGGGTGTGTGTCAGAGTGTCTAGGGGATGCTGTTTGTATCGGAATGTCTGGGAGCGGGTGCCGCAGTGATTGGGGGGTGTGTGTCGGAGTGACTGGGGGGGCGGTGTTTGTGTTGGAGTGACACTGGGGAGTGTATGTATCGGAGTGACTGGGGGGGGGGTGTTTGAGTCGGAGGGACTGCGGGGGGGTGTTTGTGTCGGATGACTGGTGTGGTGTGTGTCGGAGTGACTGGGGGAGGGTGTGTGTCGGAGTGACTGGGGAGTTGTGTGTTGGAGTGACTGGGGGGGGGTTGTGTAGGAATGACTGTGGGAGTTGTGTGTTGGAGTGACTGTTGGGGGCATGTGTCGGAATGACTGGGGTGGTGATTGTGTCGGAGTGACTGCGGGGGGGTCTTTGTGTCGGATGACTGGTGTGGTGTGTGTCGGTGTGACTGGGGGGGTGTGCGTCGGAGTGACTGGGGGGGTGTTTGTGTTGGAGTGACTGGGGGTGGTGTGTCGGAGTGACTGGGGGGGGTTTGTGTCGGAGTGACTGTGGGGGGTCTGTCGGGGTGACTGGGGGGCTGTGTGTGTCGGAGTTACTGGCGGGGTTGTGCGTCTGAGTGACTGGGGCGGTATTTGTCGGAATGACTGGGGGAGGTGTTTGTGTCGGAGTAACTGGTGTGGTGTGTGTCGGAGCGATTGTGGGGTGTGTGTCGGAGTAGCTGGGGGGGTGTGTGTCAGAGTGATTGTTGCCGGAGTTACTGGGTGGTGTGTGTCGGAATGACTGGGTGGGGGTGTTTGTGTCAGAGTGACTTGGGGGGTGTTTGTGTCGGAGTGACTTGGTGGGGGTGTTTGTGTCAGAGTGACTGCTGGGGGCTGTTTGTGTCGGATGACTGGTGTGGTGTGCGTCGGAGTGACTGGGGGAGATGTGGGTCGGAGTGACTGGGGGGGTGTGTGTCGGAGTGACTGGGGACGGTGTTTGTGTCGGAGTGACTGGGGGTGGTATGTCGGAGTAACTGGGGGTGTGTGTCGCGTGACTGGATGTGGGATGTGTCGGGGTGACTGGGGGGTCTGTGTCGGAGTGATTGGGGGGGCGTGTGCGTGGGAGTGACTAGGGGGGGTTTGTGTCGGAATGACTGCGGGGGGTTTGTCGGGGTGACGGGGGGGTGATTGTGTAGGAGTGACTGTGTGGGGGATGTTTCGGAGTGACTGCGGGTAGGTTTTTGTGTCGGAGTGTCTGGGGGTGGGTGTTTGTGTCGGAGTGACTGGGGGGGGCGTGTTTGTGTCAGAGTGACTGGGGGGGTTTCGGAGTGACTGGGGTTTGCTGTTGTATTGGAGTGTGACTAGGAGCGGGTGCCGGAGTGACTGGTGGGGTGTGTGTCGGAGTGACTGGGGGTGGTGTTTGTGTCGGAGTGACTGGGGGGGGGGGTGTTTGTGTCGGAGTGACTGGGGGGGGTGTTTGTGTCGGAGTTAATGGCAGGGTTGTTCGTCGGAGAGACTGGGGCGGTATGTGTCGGATTGACTAGGGGGGGTGTTTGTGTCAGAGTGACTGGTGGGGTGTGTGTCGGAGCGACTGGGGGCGGTGTGTCGGAGTGACTGGGGGGGTGTGTGTCAGAGTGACTGTTGTTGGATTTAGTGGGGGGGTGTGTCGGAGTGATTGGGGGGGTTTGTGTTGGAGTGTCTAGGGGGTTGTGTGTCGAAGAGACTGAGGGGATGTCGGGGTGACTGGGTGGTGGCGTGCATCGTAATGACTGGGGGGTTGTGTGTTGGAGTGACTGGGCGGGGTGTGTGTCGGAGTGACTGGGGGTGTGTGTTTGTGTCAGAGTGACTGGGGGTGTTTGTGTCGTATGACTGGTGTGGTGTGTGTTGGAGTGACTGGAGTGACTGCGGGGGGGTGTTTGTGTCGGAGTGACTGGGGGTCTGTGTGTCGGAGTGACTGGGGTGGGTGTTTGTGTCAGAGTGACTGGGGGGGGGTATTCATGTCGGAGTGACTGCGGGGGTGTGTTTGTCTCAGAGTGACGGGGGTGTGTGTGTCGGAGTGACTGGGGGGCGGTGTTTGTGTCGGAGTTACTGGGGGGTTTGTGTCAGAGTTACGTGGGGGGATGAGTCGGAGTAACTAGGGGGTGTTTGTGTCGGAGTGACTGGGGGGATGTGTGTCGGATTGACTGGGGGGCGATGTTCGTGTCGGAGTGACTGGGGGGGGTGTTTGTGTCGGAGTGCCTGGGGGGTGTGGGTCGCGTGACTGTGTGGGGGATGTGTCGGGGTGATGGGGAGGGGTGTCGGAGTGATTAGGGGGGCATTAGTGTCGGAGTGACTGGGGGAGGTGTGTCGGGGTGCCTGGTGAGGGGGGTGATTGTGCCTGAGTGACTGTGGGGGGGTGTTTGTTTCGGATTGACTGGGGGGGGATTTTTGTATCGGAGTGACTCGGGGTGTGTTTTTGTGTCAGAGTGACTGGGGTGGGTGTTTGTGTCAAAGTGACTGGAGTGGTGTGTGTCGGAGCGACTGGTGGCGGTGTGGGTCGGAGTGACTGGGGGGATGTGTGTTGGAGTGACTGTGGGGGTGTGTCGCGTGACTGGGTGGGGGATGTGTAGGGGTGACTGGGGGGTGTGTGTCGGAGTGATTGGGGGGGCATGTGTGTTGGAGTGACTGTGGGGTGCTGTTTGTTTCGGATTGACGGGAGGGGGTGTTTGTATCGGAGTAACTGCGGCTGGGTTTTTGTGTCGGAGTGTCGGGGAGTGGGTGTTTGTGTCGGAGTGATTGGGGCGGTTATTTGTGTCAGAGTGACTGGGGGGGGGCGTCGGAGTGACTGGGGGGTGTGTCGGAGTGACTGGGGGTGTGTTGGAGTGAGTGGGGGGTGCTGTTTGTATTGGAGTGACTGGGAGCGGGTGCCGGAGTGACTGGGGTGTGTGTGTCGGAGTGACTGGGGGGGCTGTTTCTGTCGGAGTGACTGGGGGTGGTGTTTGTGTCGGAGTGACTGGGGGGAGGGGGTGTTTGTGTCGGAGTGACTGGGCGGGGTGCTTGTGTCGGAGTTAATGGCGGGGTTGTGCATTAGAGTGACTGGGGCGGTATGTGTCGGAGTGACTGGGCGGGTGTGTTTGTGTCGGAGTGACTGGGGGTGTTTGTGTCGGATGACTGGTGTGGCGTGTGTCGGAGTGACTGGGGGGGGGTGTGTGTCGGAGTGACTGGGGAGTTGTGTGTCGGAGTGACTGGGGGGTTGTTTGTGAAGGAATGACTGTGGGAGTTGTGTGTCGGAGTGACTGTTGGGGGCATGTGTCGGAGTGACTGGGTTGGTGTTTGTGTCGGAGTGACTGCGGGGGGTCTTTGTGTCGGATGACTGGTGTGGTGTGTGTCGGTGTGACTGGGGGGGTGTGCGTCGGAGTGACTGGGGGGGGGTGTTTGTGTTGGAGTGACTGGGGGTGGTGTGTCGGAGTGACTGGGGGGATTGTCTGTCGCGTGACTGGGTGGGGGGTGTGTCGGGGTGACTGGGGGGGGGTGTGTCAGAGTGATTGCGGGGGCATGTGTGTCGGAGTGACTGCGGGGGGTCTGTCGGGGTGACTGGGGGGGTGTGTGTGTCGTTGTTACTCACGGGGTTGTGCGTCGGAGTGACTGGGGCGGTATGTGTCGGAGTGACTGGGGGGGGTGTTAGTGTCGGAGTGACTGGAGTGGTGTGTGTCGGAGCGACTGGAGGGGTGTGTCGGAGTGACTGGGGGGTGTGTGTGTCAGAGTGACTGTTGTTGGAGTTACTGGGGGGTGTGTGTCGGAGTGACTGGGGGGGGGTTGTTTGTGTCGCAGTGACTGGGGGTGGGTGTTTGTGTTGGAGTGACTGGGGGAGGCGTTTGTGTCGGAGTGACTGGAGTGGTGTGTGTTGGAGCGAATGGGGCGGTGTGTCGGAGTAGCCGGGGGGTGTGTTTCAGAGTGACTGTTGTCGGAGTTACTGGGGGCTGTGTGTCGGAATGAGTGGGGGGGTTGTTTGTGTCGGAGTGACTGGGGGGGGGTGTTTGTGTCGGAGTGACTGGGGGTGGTGTTTGTGTCGGAGTGACTGGGGGTGTGTTTTTGTTGGAGTGACTGCAGGGGGTTGTTTGTGTCGGATGACTGGTGTGGGTTGTGTCGGAGTGACTGGGGTGGGTGTGTGTCGGAGTGACTGTGGGAGTGTGTGTCGGAGGGACTGGGGGGGTGTTTGTGTTGGAGTGACTGGGTGGGGGATGTGTTTGGGTGACTGTTGGGTGTGTGTCGGAGTGATTGGGGGTTACATGTGTGTCTGAGTGACTGCGGGGGTTTGTGTCGGAGTGACTGGGCGGTCGGTCAGGGTGACTGGGGGTGGTGTGATTGTGTCGGAGTGACTGTGGGGGGGTGTTTTTTTCGGATTGACTGGGGGGGGGGGATGTTTGTATCGGAGTGACTGTGGGTGGGTTTTTGTGTCGGAGTGACTGGGTGGGGTGTTTGTGTTGGAGTGACTGGGTGGGGAATGTGTCGGGGTGACTGGGGGGGTGTGTGTCAGAGTGATGGGGGGGCATGTGTGTTGGAGTGACTGGGGGTGTGTGTGATTGTGTCGGAGTGACTGTGGGGGGGTGTTTGTTTCGGATTGACTGGGGTGGGGGATGTTTGTATCGGAGAGACTGGGGGTGTTTGTGTCGGAGTGACTGGGCGGTCGGTCAGGGTGACTGGGGGTGGTGTGATTGTGTCGGAGTGACTGTGGGGGGGTGTTTTTTTCGGATTGACTGGGGGGGGGGATGTTTGTATCGGAGTGACTGTGGGTGGGTTTTTGTGTCGGAGTGACTGGGTGGGGTGTTTGTGTTGGAGTGACTGGGTGGGGAATGTGTCGGGGTGACTGGGGGGTGTGTGTCAGAGTGATGGGGGGGCATGTGTGTTGGAGTGACTGGGGGTGTGTGTGATTGTGTCGGAGTGACTGTGGGGGGGTGTTTGTTTCGGATTGACTGGGGTGGGGGATGTTTGTATCGGAGAGACTGGGGGTGTTTGTGTCGGATGACCGGTGTGGCGTGTGTCGGAGTGACTGGAGTGACTGCGGGGGGGTGTTTGTGTCGGAGTGACGGGGGGGGGGGGGGGGGGGTGTGTCGGAGTGACTGGGGGGGCGGTGTTTGTTGGAGTGACTGCGGGGGTGTGTTTGTGTCAGAGTGACGGGGTTTTTTGTCGGAGTGACTGGGTGGGTTGTTTGTGTTGGAGTTACTGGGTGGTTTGTGTCGGAGTTACTGGGGGGGTTGAGTCGGAGTGACTAGGGGGGTTGTTTGTGTCGGAGTGACTGCGGGGGGGGGTGTGTCGGAGTGACTGGGGGGGTGGTGTTTGTTTCAGAGTGACTGGGGGGGATATTCATGTCGGAGTGACTGCGGGGGTGTGTTTGTGTCAGAGTGACGGGGTTTTGTGTCGGAGTGACTGGGGGGGTTGTTTGTGTTGGAGTTACTGGGTGGTTTGTGTCGGAGTTACTGGGGGCATTGAGTCGGAGTGACTGGGGGGTTGTTTGTGTCTGAGTGACTGGGGTGGTGTGGGAGTGACTGGGGGGTGTGTCGGGGTGACTGGGGAGGTGTGTGTCGGAGTAAGTGGGGCGGGTCTGTCGGGGTGACTGGGGGGGTTGTTTGTGTCGGAGTGACTGGAGTGGTGTGTGTCGGAGCGACTGGAGGGGTGTGTCGGTGTAGCTGGGGGGGTGTGTGTCAGAGTCACTGTTGTCGGAGTTACTGGGGGCTGTGTGTCGGAGTGACTGGGGGGGTGTTTGTGTCGGAGTGACTGGGGGGGGGTGTTTGTTTCGGAGTGACTGGGGGGGTGTTTGTGTCGGAGTGACTGGGGGGGGTGTTTGTGTCGGAGTGACTGCAGGGGGTTGTTTGTGTCGGATGCCTGGACTGGCGTGTGTTGGAGTGACTGGAGGGGGGTGTGTGTCGGAGTGACTGTGGGAGTGTGTGTGTCGGAGGGACTGGGGGGGACATATGTGTCGGAGTGACTGGGGGGGTTTGTGTCGGTGTGACTGGGGGGGGTCTGTCGGGGTGACTGGGGGGGGGTGTGATTGTGTCGGAGTGACTGTGGGGGATTGTCTGTTTTGAATTGACTGGGGGGGGATGTTTGTATTGGAGTGACTGCGGGGGGGGTGTTTGTGTTGGAGTGACTGGGTGGGGGATGTGTCGGGGTGACTGGGGGGTGTGTGTCGGAGTGACTGGGGGCGTTCTGTCGAGGTGACTGGGGGGTGTGTGATTGTGTCGGAGTGACTGTGGGGGGGTGTTTGTCTCGGATTGACTGGGGGGGGGGATGTTTGTATCAGAGAGACTGGGGGTGTTTGTATCGGATGACCGGTGTGGTGTGTGTCGGAGTGACTGGAGTGACTGTGGGGGAGTGTTTGTGTCGGAGTGACTGGGGGTGGGTGTTTGTGTCGGAGTGACTGGGGGAGGTGTTTGTGTCGGAGTGACTGGAGTGGTGTGTGTCGGAGCGACTGGGGGGGATGTGTCGGAGTAGCTGGGGGGTGTGTTTCTGAGTGACTGTTGTCGGAGTTACTGGGGGCTGTGTGTCGGAGTGACTTGTGGGGGGGGTGTTTTTGTCGGAGTGACTGGGGGAGGTGTTTGTGTTGGAGTGACGGGGGGGTATTTGTGTCGACCTGACTGGGGGGGGTGTTTGTGTCGGAGTGACTGGGGGGGGTGTTTGTGTTGGAGTGACTGCGGGGGGTTGTTTGTGTCGGATGACTGGTGTGGTGTGTGTCGGAGTGACTGGGGGGGGTAGTGTGTCAGAGTGACTGTGGGAGTGTATCTTGGAGGGACTGGAGGGGGTGTTAGTTATGGAGTGACTGCGTGGGGGATGTGTCGGGGTGCCTGGGGGGTGTGTGATGGAGTGATTGGTGGGGGGCATGTGTGTCGTAGTGACTGGAGGGGTTTGTGTCGGAGTGACTGGGGGGGGTCTGTCGGGGTGACTGGTGGGGGTGTGATTGTGTCGGAGTGACTGTGGGACGGTGTTTGTTTCGGATTGACTGGGGGGGGGGGATGTTTGTATCGGAGTGACTGCGGGTGGGTTTTTGTGTCGGAGTGACTTGGGGTGGGTGTTTGTGTCGGAGTGACTGGGGGGTTTGTTTGTGTCGGAGTGACTGGGTGTGGTGTTTGTTTCGGAGTGACTGAGGGGGTGTCGGAGTGACTGGGGGGTATGTCAGGGTGACTGGGGGGTGTGTGTTTGTGTCGGAGTGACTGGGGTGGGTTGTTTGTATCAGAGTGACTGGGGGGTATTTGTGTCAGTGTGACTGGGGGGGTGTGTTTGTGTCGGAGTTACGGGGGGGTGTTTGTGTTGGAGTGACTGGGGGTGGTGTGTTGGAGTGACTGGGGGGGTTATGTGTCACGTGACTGTGTGTGAGGTGTGTCGGGGTGACAGTTGGGCTGTGTCGGAATGATTGGGGGGGCATGTGTGTCGGAGTGACTGGCGCGGGTCTGTCGGGGTGACTGGGGCGGGGGTGAGTGTCGGAGTTAATGGTGGGGTTGTGCGTCGGAGTGATGGGGGCAGTATGTGTTGGAGTGACTGGGGGGGGTGTGCGTTGGAGTGACTAGGGTGGTGTGTGTAGATGAGACTGGGGGATGTAGGAGTGATTGGGGGGTGGTGTGTGTCGTAATGACTGGGGGGATGTGTGTTGGAGTGACTGGGGGGTGGTGTGTTTGTGTCGGAGTAACTGGGGGTGTTTGTGTCGGATGACCGGTGTGGTGTGTGTCGGAGTGACTGGGGTGGGTAGTGTGTCAGAGTGACTGTGGGAGTGTATCTTGGAGGGACTGGAGGGGGTGTTAGTTATGGAGTGACTGCGTGGGGGATGTGTCGGGGTGCCTGGGGGATGTGTGATGGAGTGATTGGTGGGGGGCATGTGTGTCGTAGTGACTGGAGGGGTTTGTGTCGGAGTGACTGGGGGGGGTCTGTCGGGGTGACTGGTGGGGGTGTGATTGTGTCGGAGTGACTGTGGGACGGTGTTTGTTTCGGATTGACTGGGGGGGGGGATGTTTGTATCGGAGTGACTGCGGGTGGGTTTTTGTGTCGGAGTGACTTGGGGTGGGTGTTTGTGTCGGAGTGACTGGGGGGTTTGTTTGTGTCGGAGTGACTGGGTGTGGTGTTTGTTTCGGAGTGACTGAGGGGGTGTCGGAGTGACTGGGGGGTATGTCAGGGTGACTGGGGGGTGTGTGTTTGTGTCGGAGTGACTGGGGTGGGTTGTTTGTATCAGAGTGACTGGGGGGTATTTGTGTCAGTGTGACTGGGGGGGTGTGTTTGTGTCGGAGTTACGGGGGGGTGTTTGTGTTGGAGTGACTGGGGGTGGTGTGTTGGAGTGACTGGGGGGGTTATGTGTCACGTGACTGTGTGTGAGGTGTGTCGGGGTGACAGTTGGGCTGTGTCGGAATGATTGGGGGGGCATGTGTGTCGGAGTGACTGGCGCGGGTCTGTCGGGGTGACTGGGGCGGGGGTGAGTGTCGGAGTTAATGGTGGGGTTGTGCGTCGGAGTGATGGGGGCAGTATGTGTTGGAGTGACTGGGGGGGGTGTGCGTTGGAGTGACTAGGGTGGTGTGTGTAGATGAGACTGGGGGATGTAGGAGTGATTGGGGGGTGGTGTGTGTCATAATGACTGGGGGGATGTGTGTTGGAGTGACTGGGGGGGGGTGTGTTTGTGTCGGAGTAACTGGGGGTGTTTGTGTCGGATGACCGGTGTGGTGTGTGTCGGAGTGACTGGAGTGACTGCGGGGGGGTGTTTGTGTCGGAGTGACTGGGGGGGGGCTATGTCGGAGTGACTGGGGTGGGTGTTTGTTTCAGAATGACTGGGGCGGGTATTCATGTTGGAGTGACTGTGGGGGTGTGTTTGTGTCAGAGTGACGGGGTTTTGTGTCGGAGTCACTGGGGGCGGTGTTTGTGTTGGAGTTACTGGGTGGTTAGTGTCGGAGTTACTGGGTGGGTTGAGTTGGAGTGACTGCGGGGGGGGTGTTTGTGTCGGATGACTGGTGTGGTGTTCGTGTCGGAGTGATTGGGCGGGGTGTGTGTCAGAGTGACTGGGGGAGTGTGTGTTGGAGTGACTGGGGGGGGTGTTTGTGTCCGAGTGATTGGGATAGGGTTGTTTGTGTCGGAGTGACTGCGGGGGGGTCTTTGTGTCGGAGTGACTGGGGTTGGTGTGTTGGAGTGACTGGGGGGTGTGTGTCGCGTGACTGGGTGGGGGTTGTGTCGGGGTGACTGGGGGGTGGTGTGTCGGAGTGACTGGGGGGATGTTTGTGTCGGAGTAACTGGGTGGGGTATTTGTGTCGAAGTGACTGTGGGGGGGTGTGTGTCGGAGTGACTGTGGGGGTTGTCGGAGTGACTGGTGTGGGGGTGTGTCGGAGTGACTTGGGAGGTGTGTGTCGGAGTGACTGGGGTGGGTGTGTGTCAAAATCTCTGGGGGGGTGTGGTTTGTGTCGGAGTGACTGGGGTCGTATGTGTCGCAGTCACTGGGGGGGATGTTTGTGTCCGAGTGATTGGGATGGGGTTGTTTGTGTCGGAGTGACTGCGGGGGGGTCTTTGTGTCGGAGTAACTGGGGTGTGCGTGTCGGAGTGACTGTGGGGGGTGTTTGTGTCGGAGTGACTGGGGGGGTGTGTTTGTGTCGGAGTGACTGGGGGCTGTGTGTCGGAGTGACTGTGGGGGGTATTTGTGTGGGAGTTACTGGGGGGGTGTGTGTATCGGAGTGACAGAGGGGGAGTGTGTCAGAGTGACTGGGGGGTGTGTGTCGGAGTGACTAGGTGGGGTGTCGGAGTGACTGGGGAGGGTGTATTTGTTGGAGTGACTGGGGGGGCTGTTTGTGTCGGAGTGATTGGGGGGTGGTAGATTGTGTCGGAGTGACTGGGGTGGTGTTTGTGTCGGAGTGACTGGGGGGGCTGTTTGTGTCGGAGGGACTGGGGGTGTCTGTCGGGGTGCCTGGGGGGGGGGGGGTGACTGTGTCGGAGTGACTGTGGGGGGTGTTTCTTTCGGATTGACTGGGTGTGGGTGTTTGTGTCGGAGTGACTGTGGTGTGTGTCGGGGTGACTGGGGGGGTGTGTGTCGGAGTGACTGGGGGGTGCTGTTTGTATCAGAGTGACTAGGAGCGGGTGCCGGAGTGACTGGGGTGTGTGTGTCGTAGTGACTGGGGGGGGGTGTGGGCCGGAGTGACTGGGGGGTGCTGTTTGTATCGGAGTGACTGGGAGCGGGTGCTGGAGTGACTGAGGTGTGTGTGTCGTAGTGACTGGGGGGGGTGTGGGCCAGAGTGACTGGGGGGTGCTGTTTGTATCGGAGTGACTGGGAGCGGGTGCCGGAGTGACTGGGGTGTGTGTGTCCTAGTGACTGGGGGGGTGTGTGTCGGAGTGACTGGGGGGGGTGTGTGTCGGAGTGACTGGGGGGGCGTTGGTGTCGGAGTGACTGGGTGGGGTGGTTGTGTCGGAGTGACTGTGGGGGGGTGTGTGTCGGAGTGACTGGTAGGGTTGTCGGAGTGACTGGTGTGGGGGTGTGTCGGAGTGACTGGGGGGGCGTTGGTGTCAGAGTGACTGAGTGGGGTGGTTTTGTCGGAGTGACTGTGGGGGGGTGTGTGTCTGAGTGACTGGGGGGGTTGTCGGAGTGACTGGGGTGGGAGTATGTCGAAATCTCGGGGGGGGTGTTTTGTGTCTGAGTGACTGGGGTCGTATGTGTCGCAGTGATTGAGGGGGATGTTTGTGTCCGAGTGACTGGGGTGGGGGTGTTTGTGTCGGAGTGACTGCGGGGGGGTCTTTGTGTCGGAGTGACCGGTGTGTGCGTGTCGGAGTGACTGTGGGGGGTGTTTGTGTCGGAGTGACTGGGGGGGGGGGTGTTTGTGTTGGAGTGAATGGGGTGGGTATTCATGTCGGAGTGACTGTGGGGGTGTGTTTGTGTTGGAGTGACGGGGGGCTGTGTGTCGGAGTGACTGGGGGTGGTGTTTATTTTGGAGTGACTGAGGGGGTGTCGGAATGACTGGGGGGTATGTCAGGGTGACTGGGGGGTGTGTGTTTGTGTCGGAGTGACTGGGGTGAGTTGTTTGTATCGGAGTGACTGGGGGGTGTTTGTGTCAGTGTGACTGGGGGGGGGTGTTTGTGTCGGAGTTACGGGGGGGTGTTTGTGTTGGAGTGACTGGGGCTGGTGTGTTGGAGTGACTGGGGGGGTTATGTGTCACGTGACTGTGTGGGAGGTGTGTCGGGGTGACAGTTGGGCTGTGTCAGAATGATTGGGGGGGCATGTGTGTCGGAGTGACTGGCACGGGTCTGTTGGGCTGACTGGGGGGGGGTGAGTATCGGAGTTAATGGCGGGGTTGTGCGTCGGAGTGATGGGGGCAGTATGTGTCGGAGTGACTGGGGGGGGTGTGTGTTGGAGTGACTAGGGTGGTGTGTGTAGATGAGACTGGGGGGATGTAGGAGTGATTGGGGGGTGGTGTGTGTTGTAATGACTGGGGGGATGTGTGTTGGAGTGACTGGGGGGGGGTGTTTGTGTCGGATGACCGGTGTGGTGTGTGTCGGAGTGACTGCAGTGACTGCGGGGGGGTGTTTGTGTCGGAGTGACTGGGGGGGGGGGCTGTGTCGGAGTGACTGGGGTGGGGGTTTGTTTCAGAGTGACTGGGGGGGGGTATTCATGTTGGAGTGACTGCAGGGGTGTGTTTGTGTCAGAGTGACGGGGTTTTGTGTCGGAGTTACTGGGGGCGGTGTTTGTGTTGGGGTTACTGGGTGGTTTGTGTCGGAGTTACTGGGCGGGTTGAGTTGGAGTGACTGTGGGGGGGTGTTTGTGTCGGATGACTGGTGTGGTGTTCGTGTCAGAGTGATTGGGCGGGGTGTGTGTCAGAGTGACTGGGGGAGTGTGTGTCGGAGTGTCTGCGGGGGGTGTTTGTGTCGGAGTGACGGGGGGGTGTTTGTGTCGGAGTGACGGGGGGGGTGTTTGTGTTGGAGTGACTGGGGTTGGTGTGTTGGAGTGACTGGGGGGTGTGTGTCGCGTGACTGGGTGGGGGTTGTGTCGGGGTGACTGGGGGGGGGTGTGTCGGAGTGACTGGGAGGATGTTTGTGTCGGAGTAACTGGGGGGGGCTGTGTCGGAGTGACTGGGGTGGGGGTTTGTTTCAGAGTGACTGGGGGGGGTATTCATGTTGGAGTGACTGCAGGGGTGTGTTTGTGTCAGAGTGATGGGGTTTTGTGTCGGAGTTACTGGGGGCGGTGTTTGTGTTGGGGTTACTGGGTGGTTTGTGTCGGAGTTACTGGGTGGGTTGAGTTGGAGTGACTGCGGGGGGGTGTTTGTGTCGGATGACTGGTGTGGTGTTCGTGTCAGAGTGATTGGGCGGGGTGTGTGTCAGAGTGACTGGGGGAGTGTGTGTCGGAGTGTCTGCGGGGGGTGTTTGTGTCGGAGTGACGGGGGGGTGTTTGTGTTGGAGTGACGGGGGGGGTGTTTGTGTCGGAGTGACTGGGGTTGGTGTGTTGGAGTGACTGGGGGGTGTGTGTCGCGTGACTGGGTGGGGGTTGTGTCGGGGTGACTGGGGGGGGGGTGTGTCGGAGTGACTGGGGGGATGTTTGTGTCGGAGTAACTGGGTGGGGTATTTGTGTCGGAGTGACTGTGGGGGGGTGTGTGTCGGAGTGACTGTGGGAGTTGTCGGAGTGACTGGTGTGGGGGTGTGTTGGAGTGACTTGGGAGGTGTGTGTTGGAGTGACTGGGGTGGGTGTGTGTCAAAATCTCTGGGGGGGTGTGGTTTGTGTCGGAGTGACTGTGGTCGTATGTGTCGCAGTCACTGGGGGGGGGGATGTTTGTGTCCGAGTGATTGGGATGGGGTTGTTTGTGTCAGAGTGACTGCGGGGGGGTCTTTGTGTCGGAGTGACTGGGAGCGGGCGCCGGAGTGACTGGGGTGTGTGTGTCCTAGTGACTGGTGGTGTGTGTGTCGGAGTGACTGGGGGGGATGTGTGTCGGAGTGACTGGGGGGGCGTTGGTGTCGGAGTGACTGGGTGGGGTGGTTGTGTCGGAGTGACTGTGGGGGGGTGTGTGTCGGAGTGACTGGGGGGGTTGTCGGAGTGACTGGTGTGGGGTTGTGTCGGAGTGACTGGGGGGGCGTTGGTGTCGGAGTGACTGGGTGGGGTGGTTGTGTCGGAGTGACTGTGGGGGGGTGTGTGTCTGAGTGACTGGGGGGGTTGTCGGAGTGACTGGGATGGGTGTATGTCGAAATCTCAGGGGGGGGGTGTTTTGTGTCTGAGTGACTGGGGTCGTATGTGTCGCAGTGATTGAGGGGGATGTTTGTGTCCGAGTGACTGGGGTGGGGGTGTTTGTGTCGGAGTGACTGCGGGGGGGTCTTTGTGTCGGAGTGACCGGTGTGTACGTGTCGGAGTGACTGTGGGGGGTGTTTGTGTCGGAGTGTCTGGGGGGGGTGTTTGTGTTGGAGTGAATGCGGTGGGTATTCATGTCGGAGTGACTGTGGGGGTATGTTTGTGTTGGAGTGACGGGGGGCTGTGTGTCAGAGTGACTGTGGGGGGTATTTGTGTGGGAGTTACTGGGGGGGTGCGTCGGCATGACTGGGGGGGTGTGTCGGAATGACTGTGGGGGGCGTGTATCGGAGTGAGTGGGTGGGAGTGTGTTGGAGTGACTGGGGGATGTGTGTTGGAGTGACTAGGGGGGTGTCGGAGTGACTGGGGGGGTGTCGGAGTGACTCGGGGGGTGTTTGTGTCTGTGTGACTCCGGGGGGGTTGCTTGTTTTGGAGTAACTGGGGTGGTGTTTGTGTCGGAGTGACTTGGGGGTGGTGTCGGAGTGACTGGGGGTGTATGTGTCGGAGTGACTGTGTGGGGTGTTTGTGTTGGAGTGACTGGGGAGGTGTGTGTCGGAGTTACTGGGGTGGGGTGTTTAGGAGAGACCAGCGGGTGGTGTGTGTCGGAATGACTGGGGGGGTTTGTGTGTCGGAGTGACAGGTGGGGCTGTTTGTGTCGGAGTGACTGGGGGGGTCTGTTGGGGTGCCTGGGGGGGGGGATGATTGTGCCGGAGTGACTGTGGGGGGGTGTTTGTGTCAGAGTGACTGGGGGGGGTTGTGTGTCGGAGTGACTGGGGGGGCGTTGGTGTCGGAGTGACTGGGTGGGGTGGTTGTGTCGGAGTGACTGTGGGGGGTGTGTGTCGGAGTGACTGGGGGGGTTGTCGGAGTGACTGGTGTGGGGGTGTGTCGGAGTGACTTTGGTGGTGTGTGTCGGAGTGACTGGGGTGGGTGTATGTTGAAATCTCAGGGGGGGGATGTTTTGTGTCTGAGTGACTGGGGTCGTATGTGTCTCAGTGATTGAGGGGGATGTTTGTGTCCAAGTGACTGCGGGGGGGTCTTTGTGTCGGAGTGACCGGTGTGTGCGTGTCGGAGTGACTGTGGGGGGTGTTTGTGTCGGAGTGACTGGGGGGGGTGTTTGTGTTGGAGTGAATGGGGTGGGTATTGGTGTCGGAGTGACTGCGGGGGTGTGTTTGTGTTGGAGTGACGGGGGGCAGTGTGTCGGAGTGACTGTGGGGGGTATTTGTGTGGGAGTTACTGGGGGGGGTGCGTTGGCGTGACTGGGGGGGTGTGTCGGAATGACTGTGGGTGGGTGTGTATCAGAGTGACTGGGGGGGAGTGTGTCGGAGTGACTGGGGGGTGTGTGTCGGAGTGACTAGGGGGGTGTCAGAGTGACTGGGGGCATGTCGGAGTGACTGGGGGGGTGTTTGTGTCTGTGTGACTCGGGGGGGTTTGCTTGTTTCGGAGTGACTGCGGGGGTGTGTTTGTGTCGGAGTGACGGGTGGCTGTGTGTCGGAGTGACTGTGGGGGATATTTGTGTGGGAGTTACTGGGGGGGTGCGTCGGCGTGACTGGGGGGGTGTGTCGGAATGACTGTGGGGGGTGTGTATTGGAGTGACTTGGGGGGTGTTTGTGTTGGAGTGACTGGGGGGGAGTTGCTTGTGTCGGAGTGACGGGGTGGTTCTTGTGTCGGTGTGACTGGGGGGGATGTCGGAGTGACTGGGGGTGTATGTGTCGGAGTGACTGAGTGGGGTGTTTGTGTTGGAGTAACTGGGGGCGGGTGTCGGAGTGACTGGGGGGGTTTGTTTATGTCGGAGTGACTGGGGGGGATCGTGTTTGTGTCGGAGTGACTGGGGGGGTGTGTGTCGGTTTGACTCGGGGGTTTTTTATGTCGGAGTGTCTGGGGGGAGGGTGGTTTTGTCGGAGTGAATGGGGTGGGTATTCGTGTCGGAGTGAATGGGGTGGGTATTTGTGTCGGAGTGACTGCGGGGGTGTGTTTGTGTTGGAGTGACGGGGGGCTGTGTGTCGGAGTGACTGTGTTGAGTGTTTGTGTCGGAGTGACTGGGGGTGGGTGTTTGTGTCGGAGTGACTGGGGGGGTGTGCGTCAGAGTGACTGGGGGGGGTTGTTTGTGTCGGAGTGACTGGGGGGGGTGTTTGTGTCGGAGTGAATGGGGTGGGTATTCGTATCGGAGTGACTGTGGGGGTGTGTTTGTGTCGGAGTGACGGGGGGCTGTGTGTCAGACTGACTGAGGGGGGTATTTGTGTGGGAGTTAATGGGGGGGTGTGTCGGAGTGACTGGGGGGTTGTGTCGGAGTGACTGTGGGGGGTGTGTATCGGAGTGACTGGGGGGGAGTGTGTCGGAGTGACTGGGGGGTGTGTGTCGGAGTGACTTGGGGGGTGTTTGTGTTGGAGTGACTGGGGGTGGTTTTTTGTGTCGGAGTGACTGGGGGGATGTTTGTGTTGGACTGACTGGGGGGGAGTTGCTTGTGTCGGAATGACTGGAGTGGTGCTTGTGTCGGTGTGACTGGGGAGGATGTCGGAATGACTGGGGGTGTATGTGTTGGAGTGACTGTGTGGGGTGTTTGTGTCGGGGTGACTGGGGAGGTTTTTGTCGGAGTTACTGGGGCGGGGTGTGTAGGAGAGACTAGCGGGTGGTGTGTGTCAGAGTGACGGGGGGGCTGTTTGTGTTGGAGTGACGGGGGGGGGTGTTTGTGTCGGTGTAACCGGGGGGTGGTGATTGTGGCGGAGTGACTTGGGGGGGTTGTTTACGTCAGAGTGACTGTGGGGGTGTGTCGGAGTGACCATGGGTGTGTGTGTCAGAGTGACTGAGTGGAGTGTTTGTGTTGGAGTGACTGGGGGCGGGTGTCGGAGTGACTCGGGAGGGTTGTTTATGTCGGAGTGACTGGGGGGGATCGTGTTTGTGTCGGAGTGACTGGGGGTGTGTGTGTCGGTTTGACTCGGTGGTTTTTTATGTCGGAGTGTCTGGGGGAAGGGTGGTTTTGTCGGAGTGAATGGGGTGGATATTCATGTCGGAGTGACTACGGGGGTGTGTTTGTGTTGGAGTGATGGGGGGCTGTGTGTCGGAGTGACTGTGTTGGGTGTTTGTGTCGGAGTGACTGGGGGGGTGTGCGTCAGAGTGACTGGGGGTTTATTCGTGTCAGAGTGACTGCGGGGGTGTGTTTGTGTCAGAGTGATGGGGGGTGTGTGTCGGAGTTACTGGGGGGTTCGTGTTGGAGTTACTGGGTGGGGGATGTGTCGCGGTGACTGGGGGGTGTGTGTCGGAGTGATTGGGGGGGGCATGTGTGTCGGAGTGACTTGGGGGGTTTGTGTCGGAGTGACTGGGGGCGTTCTGTCGGGGTGACTGGGGGTGGTGTGATTGTGTCGGAGTGACTGTTGGGGGGGTGTTTGTTTCGGATTGACTGGTGGGGGGATGTTTGTATCGGAGTGACTGTGGGTGGCTTTTTTTGTCGGAGCGACTGGGGTGGTGTGTGTCGGAGTGACTGTGGGAGTGTGTGTCGGAGGGACTGGGGGGGTGTTTGTGTCAGGGTGACTGGGGGTTTTATGTCGGAGTGACTGGGGGGGTCTGTCGGGGTGACTGGGGGTGTGTGTGATTGTGTCGGAGTGACTCTGGGGGGGTGTTTGTTTCGGATTGACTGGTGGGGTGATGGTTGTATCGGAGTGACTGGGGGGGTTGTTAATGTCGGAGTGACTGTGGGGGTGTGTCGGAGTGACCGTGGGGCTGTGTGTCGCAGTGATTGGAAGGGGTGCTTGTGTTGGAGTAACTGGGGGCGGGAGTTGGAGTGACTGGTGGACGATGTTTGTGTCGGAGTGACGGGGGGGGTGATTGTGTCGAAGTGACTGCCGGCGGGGTGTTTGTGTCGGAGTGACTGGGGATGTGTGTGTTGGAGAGACTAGCGGGTGGTGTGTGTTGGAGTGACTTGGGGGGGTTTGTGTGTTGGAGTGACTGGGGGGGGGTGTTTGTGTCGGAGTGATGTGGGGGGGGTGTTTGTGTTGGTGTGACTGGGGGGGGCGGTGTTTGTGTTGTAGTGTCTGTGGGGTGTGTATGTGTCGGACTGATTGGGGGGGGTGTTTGTGTCGGAGTGACTGGGGGGGGTTGTTTAAGTCGGAGTGACTGTGGGGGTGTGTCGGAGTGACCGTGGGGGTGTGTGTCACAGTGATTGGGAGGGTTGCTTGTGTTGGAGTGACTGGGGCCGTGAGTCGGAGTGACTGGTATGCGGTGTTTGTGTCGGAGTGACTGGGGGTGTGTGTGTCAGTGTGACTCGGGAGGGGTGTTAGTGTCGGAGTGTCTGGGGAGAGGGTTTTATGTTGGAGTGACTGCGGGGGGTGTTTGTGTCAGAGTGACTGCATTGGGTGTTTGTGTCGGAGTAACTGGGGGGGGGTGTCTGTGTCGGAGTGACTGGGGGCGGTGTGTGTCGGAGTGACTGGGGGGGTGTGTGTTGGAGTGACTGAGGGGTGTGTTTGTGTCGGAGTGAATGGGTGTTGTGTTTGTGTCGGAGTGACTGGGGGAGGTGTGTGTCGGAGTGACTGGGGCGGTGTGTGTCGGAGTGACTGGGGGGTGTGTTTGTGTCGGAGTGACTTGGAGTTGTGTTTGTGTTGGAGTGACTGGGGGCGGGTGTCAGAGTGACTGGGGGGGGGTGTGTTTGTGTCGGAGTGAGTGGGGGGGTGTTTGTGTCGGAGTGACAGCGGGGAGGGTGTTTGTGTCGGAGTTACTGGGGCGGGGTGTGTCGGAGAGACTAGCGGGTGGTGTGTGTCGGAGGGACTGGGGGGGTTTGTGTGTCGGAGCGATTGGGGGGGTGTGTGTTGGAGTGTCTAGGGGGTTTGTGTCGAAGAGACTGGGGAGATGTCGGAGTGATTGGGCGTTGGTGTGTGTTGTAATGACTGGGGGGGTGTGTGTTGGAGTGACTGGGCAGGGAGTGTGTCGTAGTGACTGGGGGTGGGTGTTTGTGTCGTAGAGACTGGGGGGGGGGTATTTGTGTCGGAGTGACTTGGGGTGTTTGTGTCGGAGTGACTGGAGTGGTGTGTGTCGGAGCGACTGGGGGGGGGGTGTGTCGGAGTGACTGGGGGGTGTGTTTGTGTCGCAGTGAATGGGGTTGGTGTGTTGGAGTGACTGGGGGGGTGTGTGTCGTGTGACTGGGTGGAGGTTGTGTCGGGGTGACTGAGGGGGGGGGGTGTCGGAGTAATTGGTGGGTCATGTGTGTCGGAGTGACTGGGGAGGTCTGTCGGGGTGCCTGGGGGGTGGGTGATTGTGCCAGGGTGACTGTGGGGGTGGTGTTTGTTTCGGATTGACTGGGGGTGGGTGTTTGTGTCGGGGTGACTGAGGGGGGTGTTTGTGTCTGAGTGACTGGGGGGGTGTTTGTGTCGGATTGACTGGGGGGGTGTTGGAGTGACTGGGGGTTGTGTCGGGGTGACTGGGGAGGTGTGTGTCGGAGTGACTGGGGGGTGCTGTTTGCATCGGAGTGACTGGGAGCGGGTGCCGGAGTGACTGGGGTGTGTGTGTCTTAGTGACTGGGGGGGTTTGTGTCGGAGTGACTGGGGGGGCATTTGTGTCGGAGTGACTGGGTGGGGTGTTTGTGTCGGAGTGACTGTGGTGGGGTGTGTGTCGGAGTGACTGGGGGGGTTGTCGGAGTGACTGGTGTGGGGGTGTGTTGGAGTCACTTGGGATGTGTGTGTTGGAGTGAATGGGGTGGGTGTGTGTCGGAATCTCTGGGGGGCGGTGGTATGTGTTGGGGTGACTGGGGTCGTATGTGTCGCAGTGACTGGGGGAAAGTTTGTGTCCGAGTGACTGGGGTGGGTGTGTTTGTGTCGGAGTTGCTGCGGGGGGGTCTTTGTGTCGGAGTGACCGGGGTGTGAGTGTCAGAGTGACTGTGGGGGCTGTTTGTGTTGCAGTGACTTGGGGGGTGTGTTCGTGTCGGAGTGACGGGGGTGTTTGTGTTGGAGTGACTGGGTGTGGTGTGTCGGAGTGAATGGGGGGGTTGTGTGTCGCATGACTGAGTGGGGGGGGGGTGTCGGGGTTACTGGGAGGGGTGTGTCGGAATGATTGGGGGGGCATGTGTGTCAGAGTGACTGGAGGGGGATTTGTGTCGGAGTGACTGGGGCGGGTCTGTCGGGGTGACTGGGGGGTGTGTGTGTCGGAGTTAATGGCGGGGTTGTGCGTCGGAGTCACTGGGGCGGTATGTGTCGGAGTGACTGGAGTGGTGTGTGTCGGAGCGACTGGAGGGGTGTGTCGGAGTAGCTTGGGGAGTGTGTGTCAGAGTGACTGTTGTCAGAGTTACTGGGGGGTGTGTGTCGGAGTGACTGGGGGGTGTGTTTGTGTTGGAGTGACTGCAGTGGGTTGTTTGTGTCGGACGACTGGTGTGGTGTGTGTCGGAGTGACTGGGGTGGGTGTGTGTCGGAGTGACTGGGGGGGGTGTTTGTGTCGGAGTGACTGGGGGGTGTGTTTGTGTTGGAGTGACTGCAGTGGGTTGTTTGTGTCAGACGACTGGTGTGGTGCGTGTCGGAGTGACTGGGGTGGGTGTGTGTCGGAGTGACTGGGGGGGGTGTGTGTCAGAGTGACTGTGGGAGTGTGTGTCGGAGGGACTAGTGGGGGGTGTTTGTGTTGGAGTGACTGGGTGGGGGATGTGTCGCGGTGCCTGGGGGGTGTGTGTCGGAGTGATTGGGGGGGGGCATGTGTGTCGGAGTGACTTGGGGGGTTTGTGTCGGAGTGACTGGGGGTGTTCTGTCGGGGTGACTGGGGGGGGTGTGATTGTGTGGGAGTGACTGTTGGGGGGCTGTTTGTTTCGGATTGACTGGTGGGGGGATGTTTGTATTGGAGTGAGTGTGGGTGGGTTTTTGTGTCGGAGCGACTGGGGTCATGTGTGTCGGAGGGACTGGGGGTTTGTTTTTTGTCGGGGTGACTGGGGGGGTATCTGTTGGAGTGACTGGGGGGTCTGTCGGGGTGACTGGGGTGGGGTGTGATTGTGTCGGAGTGACTCTGGGGGGCTGTTTGTTTCGGATTGACTGGGGGGGTGATGGTTGTATCGGAGTGACCGGGGGTGTTGTTTATGTCGGAGTGACTGTGGGAGTGTGTCGGAGTGACCGTGGGGGTGTGTGTCGCAGTGATTGGGAGGGGTGCTTGTGTTGGAGTAACTGGGGGCGGGAGTCGGAGTGACTGGTGGGCGGTGTTTGTGTTGGAGTGACTGGGGGGGGTTATTGTGTCGAAGTGACTGCCGGTGGGGTGTTTGTGTCGGAGTGACTGGGGAGGTGTGCGTCGGAGAGACTAGCGGGTGGTGTGTGTTGGAGTGACTTGGGGGGGTTTGTGTGTTGGAGTGACTGGGGGGGGGGTGTTTGTGTCAGAGTGACGTGGGGGGGGTGTTTGTGTCGGTGTGACTGGGGGGCGGTGTTTGTGTTGTAGTGTCTGTGGGAGGTGTTTGTGTCGGAGTGACGGGGGGGGTTGTTTAAGTCGGAATGACTGTGGGGGTGTGTCGGAGTGACCGTGGGGGTGTGTGTCGCAGTGATTGGGAGGGGTGCTTGTGTTGGAGTGACTGGGGCCGGGAGTCGGGGTGAATGGTGTGTGGTGTTTGCGTCGGAGTGACTGGGGGGGTGTTTCTGTCGGAGTGACTGGGGGGGGTGTGTGTCGGTGTGACACGGGAGGGGTGTTAATGTCGGAGTGTCTGGGGAGAGGGTTTTATGTCGGAGTGACTGCGGGGGGTGTTTGTGTCAGAGTGACTGCATTGGGTGTTTGTGTCAGAGTGACTGGGCGGGGGGTGTCTGTGTCGGGGTGACTGGGGGGGGTGTGTGTCGGAGTGACTGGGGGGGGTGTGTGTCGGAGTGACTGGGGGGTGTGTTTGTGTCGGAGTGACTGGGAGTTGTGTTTGTGTCGGAGTGACTGGGGGAGGTGTGTGTCGGAGTGACTGGGGGGTGTGTTTGTGTCGGAGTGACTGGGGGAGGTGTGTGTCGGAGTGACTGGGGGGTGTGTTTGTGTCGGAGTGACTTGGAGTTGTGTTTGTGTTGGAGTGACTGGGGGCGGGTGTCAGAGTGACTTGGGGGGGGTGTGTTTGTGTCGGAGTGACTGGGGGGGTGTTTGTGTCGGAGTGACTGGGGGGGTGTTTGTGTCGGAGTGACAGAGGGGAGGGTGCTTGTGTCGGAGTTACTGGGGCGGGGTGTGTCGGAGAGACTAGCGGGTGGTGTGTGTCGAAGTGACTGGGGGGGTTTGTGTGTCGGAGTGATTGGGGGGAGTGTGTGTTGGAGTGTCTAGGGGGTGTGTGTCGAAGAGACTGGGGGGATGTCGGAGTGATTGGGGGTTGGTGTGTGTCGTAATGACTGGGGGGGTGTGTGTTGGAGTGACTGGGCAGGGAGTGTGTCGGAGTGACTTGGGGTGTTTGTGTCGGAGTGACTGGAGTGGAGTGTGTCGGAGCGACTGGGGGGGGTGTGTCGGAGTGATTGGGGGGGGTGTTTGTGTCGGAGTGACTGGAGTGGTGTGTGTCGGAGCGACTGGGGGGGGTTTGTCGGAGTGATCGGGGGGGGTGTGTCAGAGTGACTGGGGGTGTGTGTGTCGGAGTGACTGGGGGGTGTGTTTGTGTCGCAGTGAATGGGGTTGGTGTGTTGGAGTGACTGGGGGGGTGTGTGTCGCGTTACCGGGTGGGGGTTGTGTCGGGGTGATTGGGGGGGGGGTGTGTCGGAGTGATTGGTGGGGCCTGTGTGTCGGAGTGACTGGGGAGGTCTGTCAGGGTGCCTGGGGGGTGGGTGATTGTGCCAGAGTGACTGTGGGGGTGGTGTTTGTTTCGGATTGACTGGGGGTGGGTGTTTGTGTCGGGGTGACTGAGGGGGGTGTTTGTGTCTGAGTGACTGGGGGGATGTTTGTGTCGGAGTGACTGGGGCGGTGTTGGAGTGACTGGGGGTTGTGTCGTGGTGACTGGGGGAGGTGTCGGAGTGACTGGGGGGTGCTGTTTGCATCGGAGTGACTGGGAGCGGGTGCCGGAGTGACTGGGGTGTGTGTGTCTTAGTGACTGTGGGGGTGTGTGTGTCGGAGTGACTGGGGGGTTTTCGGAGTGACTGGTGTGGGGGTGTGTTGGAGTCACTTGGGAGGTGTGTGTCGGAGTGACTGGGGTGGGTGTGTGTTGGAATCTCTGGGGGGCGGTGGTATGTGTCGGAGTGACTGGGGTCGTATGTGTCGCAGTTACTGGGGGAAAGTTTGTGTCCGAGTGACTGGGGTGGGTGTGTTTGTGTCGGAGTTGCTGCGGGGTGGTCTTTGTGTCGGAGTGACCGGGGTGTGCGTGTCGGAGTGACTGTGGGGGCTGTTTGTGTCGCAGTGACTTGGGTGGTGTGTTTGTGTCGGAGTGACGGGGGGTGTTTGTGCTGGAGTGACTGGGTGTGGTGTGTCAGAGTGAATGGGGGGGTTGTGTGTCGCATGACTGTGTGTGGGGTGTGTCGGGGTTACTGGGGGGGGTGTGTCGGAATGATTGGGGGGGCATGTGTGTCGGAGTGACTGGGGGGGTTGTTTGTGTCGGAGTGACTGGGGGTGGGTGTTTGTGTCGGAGTGACTGGGGGAGGAGTTTGTGTCGGAGTGACTGGAGTGGTGTGTGTCGGAGCGAATGGGGGGGGTGTCTCTGAGTAGCTGGGGGGGTCTGTTTCAGAGTGACTCTTGTCAGAGTTACTGGGGGCTGTGTGTCGGAGTGACTGGGAGTGGTGTTTGTGTCGGAGTGACTTGGGGGGGTGTTTGTGTCGGAGTGACGGGGGGGTTTTTGTGTCGGAGTGACTGTGGGGGGTGTTTGTGTCGGAGTGACTGGGGGTGGTGTTTGTGTTGGAGTGACTGCAGGGGGTTGTGTGTGTTGGAGTGACTGGGTGTGGTGTGTCGGAGTGAATGGGGGGGTTGTGTGTCGCGTGAATGTGTGGGGGGTGTGTCGGGGTTACAGGGGGGGGTGTGTCGGAATGATTGGGGGGGCATGTGTGTCGGAGTGACTGGGGGGGATTTGTGTCGGAGTGACTGGGGCGGGTCTGTCGGGGTGACTGGGGTGTGTGTGTGTCGGAGTTAATGGCGGGGTTGTGCGTCGGAGTGACTGGGGCGGTATGTGTCGGAGTGACTGGGGGGGGTGTTAGTGTCGGAGGGACTGGAGTGGTGTGTGTCGGAGCGATTGCAGGGGTGTGTCGGAGTAGCTTGGGGGGTGTGTGTCAGAGTGACTGTTGTCGGAGTTACTGGGTGGGTGTGTGTTGGAGTGACTGGGGGGGGTTGTTTGTGTCGGAGTGACTGGGGGTGGGTGTTTGTGTCGGAGTGACTTAAGTGGTGTGTGTCGGAGCGAATGGGGGGGGGTGTCGGAGTAGCTGGGGGTGTGTGTTTCAGAGTGACTGTTGTCAGAGTTACTGGGAGCTGTGTGTCGGAGTGACTGGGGGGGCTGTTTGTGTCGGAGTGACTGGGTGGGGGTGTTTGTGTCGGGAGTGACTGGGGGGGTTGTGTGTCGCGTGACTGTGTGGGGGGTGTGTCGGGGTTACGGGGGGGTGTGTCGGAATGATTGGGGGGGCATGTGTGTCGGAGTGACTGGGGGGGATTTGTGTCGGAGTGACTGGGGCGGGTCTGTCGGGGTGACTGGGGTGTGTGTGTGTCGGAGTTAATGGCGGGGTTGTGCGTCGGAGTGACTGGGGCGGTATGTGTCGGAGTGACTGGGGCGGGTGTTTGTGTCGGAGGGACTGGAGTGGTGTGTGTCGGAGCGACTGGAGGGGTGTGTCGGAATAGCTTGGGGGGTCTGTGTCAGAGTGACTGTTGTCGGAGTTACTGGGGGGTGTGTGTCGGAGTGACTGGGGGGGCGTTGTTTGTGTCGGAGTGACTGGGGGTGGGTGTTTGTGTCGGAGTGACTGGAGTGGTGTGTGTCGGAGCGACTGGGGTGGGTGTGTGTCGGAGTGACTGGAGTGGTTGTTTGTGTCGGAGTGACTGGGGGGTGTGTTTGTGTTGGAGTGACTGCAGTGGGTTGTTTATGTCGGACGACTGGTGTGGTGCGTGTCGGAGTGAGTGGGGTGGGTGTTTGTGTCGGAGTGACTGGAGTGGTGTGTGTCGGAGCGACTGTGGGGGGGTTGTTTGTTTCGGATTGACTGGTGGGGGCTGTTTGTATTGGAGTGAGTGCGGGTGGGTTTTTGTGTCGGAGCGACTGGGGGTGTGTGTGTCGGAGTGACTGGGGTGGGGTGTTTGTGTCGGAGTGACTGGGGCGGTGTGTGTCGGATAGACTTGCGGGTGGTGTGTGTCGGAGTGACTTGGGGGGGATTTGTGTGTTGGAGTGACGGGGGGGGTGTTTGTGTCGGAGTGACGTGGGGGGGGGCGTTTGTGTCAGTGTGACTGGGCAGGGGTGTTTGTGTTGTAGTGACTGTGGGGGGTGTTTGTGTCGGAGTGACTGGGGGGGTGTTTGTGTCGGAGTGACGGGGGGGGTTGTTTAAGTCGGAGTGACTGTGCGGGTGTGTCGGAGTGACCGTGGGGGTGTGTGTTGCAGTGATTGGGAGGGGTGCTTGTGTTGGAGTGACTGGGGCCGGGAGTCGGAGTGACTGGTGTGCGGTGTTTGTGTTGGAGTGACTGGGGGTGTGTGTGTCGGTGTGACTCGGGAGGGGTGTTAGTGTCGGAGTGTCTGGGGAGAGGGTTTTTTGTCTGAGTGACTGCGGGGGGTGTTTGTGTCGGAGTGACTGCATTGGGTGTTTGTGTCGGAGTGACTGGGGGGGTGGTGTCTGTGTTGGAGTGACTGGGGGGCGTGTGTGTCAGAGTGACTGGGGGGTGTGTTTGTGTCGGAGTGACTGGGAGTTGCGTTTGTGTTGGAGTGACTGGGGGAGGTGTGTGTCGGAGTGACTGGGGGGGTGTGTGTCGGCGTGACTGGGAGGTGTGTTTGTGTCGGAGTAACTTGGAGTTGTGTTTGTGTTGGAGTGACTGGGAGGGTGTTTGTGTCGGAGTGACTGGGAGGGTGTTTGTGTCGGAGTGACAGAGGGGAGGGTGTTTGTGTCGGAGTTACTGGGGCGGGGTGTGTCGGAGAGACTAGCGGGTGGTGTGTGTCGAAGTGACTGGGGGGGTTTGTGTGTCGGAGCGATTGGGGGGGGTGTGTGTTGGAGTGTCTAGGGGGTGTGTGTCGAAGAGACTGGGGGGATGTCGGAGTGATTGGGGGTTGGTGTGTGTCATAATGACTGGGGGGGGTGTTTGTGTCGGAGTGACTGGGGGTGTTTGTGTCGGTTGACCGGTGGGGTGTGTGTCGGAGTGACTGGCGGGGTGTTTGTGTCGGAGTGACTGGGGGGGTATACATGTTGGAGTTACTGCGGGGGTGTGTTTGTGTCGGCGCGACTGGGGGGATGTGTCGGAGTAGCTGGGGGGTGTGTGTCAGAGTGACTGTTGTTGGAGTTACTGAGGTGTGTGTGCAGGAGTGACTGGGGGGGGATGTTTGTGTCCGAGTGACTGGGGTGGGTGTTTGCGTCGGAGTGACTGCGGGGGGTGTTTGTGTCGGGGTGACTGAGGGTGGTGTTTGAGACTGAGTGACTGGGGAGGTGTTTGTGTCGGAGTGACTGGGGGGGTGTCGGAGTGACTGTGGGGTGTGTCGGGGTGACTGGGGAGGTGTGTGTCGGAGTGACTGTGGGGTGCTGTTTGTATCGGAGTGACTGGGAGCGGGTGCCGGAGTGACAGGGGTGTGTGTGTCGTAGTGACTGGGGGGGTTTGTGTCGGAGTGACTGGGGGGGTGTTTGTCTCGGAGTGACTGGGTGGGGTGTTTGTGTCAGAATGACTGTAGGGGGGTGTTGGAGTGACTGGTGTGGGGGTGTGTTGGAGTTACTTGGGATGTGTTTGTCGGAGTGACGGGGGTGGGTGTGTTTCGGAATCTCTGGGGGGCGGTGGTTTGTGTCGGAGTGACTGGGGTCGTATGTGTCGCAGTGACTGGGGGAATGTTTGTGTCCGAGTGTCTGGGGTGGGTGTGTTTGTGTCGGAGTTGCTGCGGGGGGGTCTTTGTGTCAGAGTGACCGGGGTGTGCGTGTTGGTGTGACTATGGGGGGTGTTTGTGTCGCAGTGACTTGGGGGGTGTGTTTGTGTCGGAGGGACTGGGGGAGCTGTTTGTGTTGGAGTGACTGGGGGGTGTGTCGGGGTGACTGGGGGGTGTGTGTCGGAGTGACTGGGGGGTGTGTGTCGGAGTGACTGGGGGGTGCTGTTTGTATCGGAGTGACTGGGAGCGGTTGCCGGAGTGATTGGGGTGTGTGTGTCGTAGTGACTGGGGGGGTTTGTGTCGGAGTCACTGGGGGGGCGTTTGTGTCGGAGTGACGGGGTGGGGTGTTTGTGTCGGAATGACTGTGGGGGGGTGTGTGTCGGAGTGACTGGGGGGATTGTTGGAGTGACTGGTGTGGGGGTGTGTTGGAGTCACTTGGGAGGTTTGTGTTGGAGTGACTGTGGTGGGTGTGTGTCGGAATCTCTGGGGGGCGGTGCTTTGTGTCGGAGTGACTGGGGTCGTATGTGTCGCAGTGACTTGGGGAATGTATGTGTCCGAGTGACTGGGGTAGGTGTGTTTGTGTCGGAGTTGCTGCGGGGGGGTCTTTATGTCGGAGTGACCGGGGTGTGCATGTCGGAGTGAATGTGGGGGGTGTTTGTGTCGCAGTGACTTGGTGGGTGTGTTTGTGTTGGAGTGACGGGGGGTGTTTGTATTGGAGTGACTGGGTGTGGTGTGTCGGAGTGACTGGGGGGGTTGTGTCGGAGTGACTGGGGGGGATTTGTGTCGGAGTGACTGGGGCGGATCTGTCGGGGTGACTGGGGGGTGTGTGTGTCGGAGTTAATGGCGGGGTTGTGCATCGGAGTGACTGGGGTGGTATGTCTCGGAGTGACTGGGGGGGGCGTCTTTATGTCAGAGTGAATGGAGTGTTTGTGTGTTGGAGCGACTGGAGGGGTGTGTCGGAGTAGCTTGGGGGGTGTGTGTCAGAGTGACTGTTGTCGGAGTTACTGGGGGATGTGTGTCGGAGTGACTGTGGGGGTGGTGTTTGTTTCGGATTTACTGGGGGGGGGGGATGTTTGTATCAGAGTGACTGGGGGTGGGTGTTTGTGTCGGAGTGACTGGGGGAGGTGTTTGTGTCGGAGTGACTGGATTGGTGTGTGTCGGAACGAATGGGGGGGGGTGTGTCGGAATAGCTGGGGGAGTGTTTTTCAGAGTGACTGTTGTCAGAGTTACTGGGGCCTGTGTGTCGGAATGACTGGGGTGAGTGTTTGTGTTGGAGTTACTGGGGGGGTGTTTGTGTCGGAGTGACTGGGGGTGGTGTTTATGTTGGTGTGACTGCAGGGGGTTATTTGTGTCGGATGACTGGTGTGGTGCGTGTTGGAGTGACTGGGGTGGGTGTGCGTCGGAGTGACTGTGGGAGTGTGTGTCGGAGGGACTGGGGGGGTGTTTGTGTTGGAGTGACTGGGTGGGGGATGTGAAGGGGTGACTGGGGTGTGTGTGTGTCGGAGTGATTGGGGGGGGGCATGTGTGTCGGAGTGACTGGGGGGGTTTGTGTCGGCGTGACTGGGGGGCGTCTGTCGGGGTGATTGGGGGCTGTGTGATTGTGTCGGAGTGACTGTGGGGGGGTGTTTGTTTCGGATTGACTCGGGGGTGGGGATGTTTGTATCAGAGAGACTGCGGGTGGGTTTTTGTGTCGGAGTGACTGGGGATGGTGTTTGTGTTGGAGTGACTTGGTGGGGGATGTGTTGGGGTGACTGGGGGGTGTGTGTCGGAGTGATTGGGGGGGGCATGTGTGTCGGAGTGACTGGGGGTGTTTGTGTCGGAGTGACTGGGGGCGGTCTGTCGGGGTGAATGGGGGGTGTGTGATTGTGTCGGATTGACTGTGGGGGGTGTTTGTTACGGATTGACTCGGGGGTGGGGATGTTTGTATCGGAGAGACTGCGGGTGGGTTTTTGTGTCGGAGTGACTGGGCGTGGTGTTTGTTTCGGAGTGACTGGGGGGTGTGTCAGGGTGACTGGGGGGGGTGTTTGTGTCGGAGTGACTGGGGGGGTGTCGGAGTGACTGGTGTGGGGGTGTGTTGGAATCACTTGGGAGGTGTGTGTCGGAGTGACTGGGGTGGGTGTGTCGGAATCTCTGGGGGGGCGGTGGTTTGTGTCGGAGTGACTGGGGTCGTATGTGTCGCAGTGACTGGGGGAATGTTTGTGTCCGAGTGACTGGGGTAGGTGTGTTTGTGTCGGAGTTGCTGCGGGGGGGTCTTTATGTCGGAGTGACCGGGGTGTGCATGTCGGAGTGAATGTGGGGGGTGTTTGTGTCGCAGTGACTTGGTGGGTGTGTTTGTGTTGGAGTGACGGGGGGTGTTTGTATTGGAGTGACTGGGTGTGGTGTGTCGGAGTGACTGGGGGGGTTGTGTCGGAGTGACTGGGGGGGATTTGTGTCGGAGTGACTGGGGCGGATCTGTCGGGGTGACTGGGGGGTGTGTGTGTCGGAGTTAATGGCGGGGTTGTGCATCGGAGTGACTGGGGTGGTATGTCTCGGAGTGACTGGGGGGGGCGTCTTTATGTCGGAGTGAATGGAGTGTTTGTGTGTTGGAGCGACTGGAGGGGTGTGTCGGAGTAGCTTGGGGGGTGTGTGTCAGAGTGACTGTTGTCGGAGTTACTGGGGGATGTGTGTCGGAGTGACTGGGGGTTGGTGTGTGTCAGAGTGCCTGGGGGGGTATGTGTCGGAGTGACTGGGGGGGGGGGTTTTGTCGAAATGACTGTGGAGTGGGTTTGTGTTGGTGTTACTGCAGGAGGGGTGTTTGTGTTGGAGTAACTGGGGGCGGGTGTCGTAGTGACTGGGGCGGTTTGTGTCGGAGTGACTGTGGGGGTGTGTTTGTGTCGGAATGATTGGGGGGAGGTGTGTCAGAGTGACTGGGGGGGATGTTTGTGTTGGAGTGACTAGGGGGAGCTGTTTGTGTCGGAGTGACTGTTGGGGGTGTGTCCGAAAGACTGGGGGGGTGTGTGTTGGAGCGACTGGGGGGGTGTGTGTTGGAGCGACTGGGGGGGTGTGTGTCGGAGCGATTGGGGATTGTATGTGTCCAAGTGCCTGGGGGTGGTGTATGTTTGAGTGAGTGTGGGGGAGTTTTGTCGGAGTGACTGGGGGTGGGGTGTTTGTGTCGTTGTGACTGGGGCAAGGTGTTTGTGTCAGAGTGATTGCAGGTGTGATTTTGTGTCAGAGTGATTGGGGGGGGTGTGTGTGTCGGAATGACTGGAGGGTGTGTGTGTCGATGTGATGGTGGGGTGTGTCGGAGTGAATGGGGGGGTGTGTGTCGGAGTGATTGGTGGGGGTGTGTGTCGGAGTGACTGGGAGCGTGTGTGTCGGTGTGACTGGGGTGGGGTGTGTGTCGCAGTGACTGGGGGGGTTGTTTGTGTCGGAGTGATGGGGGGTGGTGTATTTCGGACTGACTGGAGGGGTGTGTGTCTGAGTGACTGGGGTGGGTGTCTGAGTGACTGTGGGGTGTTGTGTGTCGGAGTGCCTGGGGGGTAATGTGTCGGAGTGACTGGAGGGGGTTTTGTCGAAGTGATTGGGGGGTGGTTTTGTGTCGGTGTTACTGCGGCGGGTTGTTTGTGTCGGAGTGACTGCGAGGGGGGGGGGTTTGTCGGAGAGGCTGGGGGGGGTTTTTTTGTTGGAGTGTCTGGTGGGGTGTGTCAGAGTGACTGGGGGGGTGTGTGTCGGAGTGACTGGCGGGGTGTGTTTCAGAGTGACTGGGGGGGTGTGTCGAAGTGAATGGGGGGGGTGTTTGTGTCGGAGTGGCTGGGGATGTGTTGGGGTGACTGGGGGGCCGTGTGTCTGAGTGACTTGGGGGGGTGTTTGCGTCGGAGTGACTGGGGGCGTGTGCCGAAGTGACTGTGGTGGGTGTGTCTCAGTGACTCGGGGGAGGTGTTTCGGAGTCACTAGGGGGGGGTGTTTGTGTCGGAGTGACTAGTGGGGGGGTGTTTGTGTCGCTGTGACTAGGGGGGGTGCTTGTGTCGGAGTGACTGGGGGAGCTGTGTGTCGGAGTGACTGGGCGGGTTATCGGAGTGATTGGGGCTGGTATGTGTCGGTGTGCCTTGGGGGGTGTCTGTTTGAGTGAATGTGGGGGTAGTTTTATCGGAGTGACTTGGGGGGGTATGTGTGTCGGAGTGACTGGGGGGGGTGTGTGTCGGATGACTGGGTGGTGTGCTGTGTCAGAGTGACTGGGGGTGTGTGTTTGTGTCAGAGTGACTGCGGGGGTGTGTTTGTGCCGGAGTGACTGGGGGGCTGTGTGACGGAGTGACTTGGGGGGGTGTTTGTGTCGGAGTGACTGGGGGGGGTGTTTGTGTCAGAGCGACTGGGGGAGGTGTTTGTGTCAGAGTGACTGGGGGGTGGTGTTTGTGTCGGAGTGACTTGGGGGGTGTGCATCGGAGTGACTGGGGGGATGTGTGTCGGAGTGACTAGGGGGGTTGTTTGTGTTGGAGTGACTTGGGTTGGTGTGTCGGAGTTACTGGGGGGTTCTGTGTCGCGTGACTGGGTGGGGGGTCTGTCGGAGTGACTGGGGGGGTCTTTGTGTTGGAGTGACTGGGGGTGGTGTGGCGGAGTGACTGGGGGGGTGCTGTGTCGGAGTGACTGGGGGATATGTTTGTGTCGGAGTGACTGGGAGGGGCGTTTGTGTCGCAGTGTCTGAGGGGGTGTGTCGGAGTGACTGGGGGCGGGTGTCTATAGTGACTGGGGCCGGTTTGTGTCAGAGTGACTGGGGGGTGGTGTTTGTGTCGGAGTGACTGCAGGGGGTTGTTTGTGTCGGAATAACTGGGGGGATCTCTGTCGGAGTGACTGGGCGGGTTATCGGAGTGATTGGGGCTGGTATGTGTTGGAGTGCCTGGGGGGGGTGTCTGTTTGAGTCAATGTGGGTGGGGTAGTGTTGGAGTGACTGGGGGGGGGTATTTGTGTCGGATTGACTGAAGGGGGGTGTTTGTGTCGGAGTGACGGGAGGGTGTGTCGGAGTGACTGGGTGGGTGTGTGTCGGTGTGACTGGGGGGTGGTGTGTGTCGGAGTGACTGGGGGGGATGTGTGTCGGAGTGACTGTGGGGGTGTGTGTCGGAGTGACTGGGGTGGGTGTGTCGGAGTGACTGTGGGGGTATGTGTCAGAGTGACTGGGGGGTGTGTGTGTCAGAGTGACTTGGGGGGTGTTTGTGCCGGAGTGACTGGGGGGCTGTGTTTGTGTCGGAGTGACTCGGGGTGGGTGTCGGCGTGACTAGCGGGGTGTTTTGGAGGGAGTGACTGGGGGGGTGTTTGTGTCGGAGTGACTGGGGGGGGGTGTCGGAGTGACTGGGGGTTTGTCGGAGTGACTGGGGTTGCTGTGTCGGAGTGACTGGTGGGGTGTGTGTTGGAGTGACTTGGGGGGGTGTGTCTGAGTGACTGTGGGGGGGTGTGTCTGAGTGACTGTGGGGTTCTGTGTATCGGAGTGACTGGGGGGGTTGTGTGTCGGAGTGACTGGGGGGGTGCTGTGTCGGAGTGATTGGGGGGGTGTGTTTGTGTCGGAGTGACTGGTGGGGTGTGCGTCGCAGTGACTTGGGGGGTTGATTGTGTCGGGGTGATGGGGGGTGGGGTGTGTCGGAGTGAATGGGTGCGTGTGTGTCTGAGTGACTGGGGTGGGTGTCGGAGTGACTGGGGGTTGGTGTGTGTCAGATTGCCTATGGGGGGTATGTGTCAGAGTGACTGGGTGGGGGGGGTTGTCAAAGTGACTGGGGGGTGGGTTTGTGTTGGTGTTACTGCGGGGGGGGTGTTTGTGTCGGAGTGACTGGGGGCGGGTGTCGTAGTGACTGGGGCGGTTTGTGTTGGAGTGACTGGGGGAGGGGGTGTTGGTGTCGGAGTGACTGGGGGGGATGTTTGTGTCGGAGTGACTAGGGGGGGGTGTTTGTGTCAGTGTGACTGGCGGAGGGTGCTTGTGTCGGAGTGACTGTTGGGGGTGTGTCCGAAAGACCGGGGGGGTGTGTGTTGGAGCGACTGGGGGGGTGTGTCTCGGAGTGATTGGGGATTGTATGTGTCAGAGTGCCTGGGGGGGGGGGTGTGTGTTTGAGTGAGTGTGGGGGAGTTTTGTTGGAGTGACTGGGGGCGGGTGTTTGTGTCATTGCGACTGGGGCAAGGTGTTTGTGTCGGAGTGATTGCAGGGGTGTGTTTGTGTTGGAGTGTTTGGGGGGGGTGTGTGTCGGAATGACTGGAGGGTGTGTGTGTCGTTGTGACGGTGGGGTGTGTCGGAGTGAATGGGGGGGTGTGTGTGTCGGAATGACTGGGGGGGCCCTGTCTGAGTGTATGTAGGGGTGTGTGTCGGAGTGACTGGGAGCGGGTGTGTCGGTGTGACTGGGGGGGGTGTGCGTCACAGTGACTGGGGGGGTTGTTTGTGTCGGAGTGACGGGGGATGGGGTGTTTTGGAGTGACTGGAGGGGTGTGTGTCTGAGTGACTGGGGTGGGTGTCGGAGTGACTGTGGGGTGGTGTGTGTCGGAGTGCCTGGGTGTAATGTGTTGGAGTGACTGGAGGGGGTTTTTGTCGAAGTGATTGGCGGGGGGTGGTTTGTGTCGGTGTTACTGTGGCGGTTTGTTTGTGTCGGTGTGACTGCGGGGGGGGGTTTTGTCGGTGAGGCTGGGGGGGTTTTATTTGTCGGAGTGTCTGGTGGGGTGTGTCAGATTGACTGGGGGGGTGTGTGTCGGAGTGACTGGCGGGGTGTGTTTCGGAGTGACTGGTGGGGTGTGTCGGAGTGAATGAGGGGGGGTGTTTGTGTCGGAGTGGCAGGGGGGTGTGTTTGTGTCGGAGGTTCAGGAGGGGTGTCAGAGTGACTGGCGGGGTTTTTATGTCTGACTGACTGAGGGGGGTGTCGGACTGACTGGGGGTGTCTCGGGGTGACTGGGGGGCTGTGTGTCTGAGTGACTGGGGGGGTATTTGTGTCGGAGTGACTGGGGGCGGGTGTCGTAGTGACTGGGGGGGGTGTGTCGGAGTGACAGTGGGTGTTGTGTCGGAGTGATTGGGGTTGTGTGTTTCGAAGTGACTGGGAGGGTGTTTGTGTCAGAGTGACTGGGGGGGTGTTTGTGTCGGAGTGACTGGGGGTGGGTGTCGTAGTGACTGGGGCGGTTTGTGTCGGAGTGACTGGGGGGGGTGTTTGTGTCGGAGTGACTGCAGGGGGTTGTTTGTGTCGGAATGACTAGGGGGATGTGTGTCGGAGTGACTTGGCGGGTTATCGGAGTGATTGGGGCTGGTATGTGTCAGACTGCCTGGGGGGCTGCTGTTTGAGTGAATGTGGGGGGGGGTTTTGTCGGAGTGACTGGGGGTGGTATTTGTGTCGGTGTGACTGGGGCGGGTTGTTTGTGTCGGATTGACTGCAGGGGGCTGTTTGTGTCGGAGTGACGGGAGGGTTTGTCGGAGTGACTGGGCGGGTTATCGGAGTGATTGGGGCTGGTATGTGTCGGAGTGCATGGGGGGGTGTCTGTTTGAGTGAATGTGGGGGTGGTTTTATCGGAGTGACTTGGGGGGGTATTTGTGTCGGTGTGACTGGGGCGGGGTGTTTGTGTCGGAGTGAGTGCAGGGGGGTATTTTTGTCGGAGTGATGGGGGTGTGTGTGTCGGAATGACTGGAGGGGGTGTTGGTGTCGGAATGACAGGGGTGTGTGTCAGAGTGACTGGAGGGGTATGTGTCGGAGTGATTGGGGGGGGTGTGTCTGAGTGACTGGGGGGTTGCATGTGTCGGAGTGACTGGGGGGGTTGTGTGTCGGAGTGACTGGGGGGGTGCTGTGTCGGAGTGACTGGGGGTGTGTGTTTGTGTTGGAGTGACTGTGGGGCTGTGTTTGTGTCGGAGTGATTGGGGGGGTGTGTGTCGGAGTGACTGGGGGGGGTGTGTCGGAGTGACAGGGGTGTGTGTCGGAGTGACTGGAGGGCTATGTGTCAGAGTGATTGGCGGGGGTGTGTGTCGGAGTATCTAGGGGGATGGTGTTTGTCGGAGTGACTGGGACTGGGTGTGTTGATGTGACTGGGGGGTGGTGTGTGTCGGAGTGACTGGGGGGATGTGTGTCGGAGTGACTGGGGGGTTGTGTGTCAGAGTGACTGGGGTGTGTGTTTGTGTTGGAGTGACTGGGGGTGTGTGTTTGTGTCGGAGTGACTGGGGGTGGGTGTCGGCATGACTGGCGGGGTGTTTGTGTTGGAGTGACTGGCGGGTGGTGTGTGTCGGAGTGAATGGGGGGTTGTGTTTCGGAGTGACTGCGGGTGTGCGTTTGTGTTGGAGTGACTGGGGGTGGGTGTTGGCGTGACTGGCGGGGTGTTTGTGTTGGAGTGACTGGGGGGTGGAGTGTGTCGGAGTGACTGGGGTTGATGTGTGTCGGAGTGACTGGGGGTCGGTGTCGGCGTGACTGGGGGTCGGTGTCGGCGTGACTGGTGGTGTGTATGGGTCGGAGTGACGGTGGGGGTGTTTGTGTCAGAGTGACTGGGGGGGGTGTTTCTGTCAGAGTGACTGGGGGGTGTTTGTGTCAGAGTGATAGGGGGTGGGTGTCGGAGTGCCTGGGGGGTGTTGTGTCGGAGTGACTGGGGTGGGTGTGTCGGAGTGACTGGGGGTGTGTGTGTCGGAGTGACTGGGGGGGTGTGTGTCGGAGTGACTGGGAGGGGATGTGTGTCGGAGTGACTGGGGGAGGGTTTGTCGGAGTGACTGGGGGGGGGTTGTTTGTATCGGAGTGTCTGGGGGGTTGTGTTTGTGTTGGAGTTACTGGGGCTGTGTGTCGGCGTGATTGGCTGGGTGTTTTGGTCGGAGTGACTGGGGGTGGGGTTTGTGTCTTAGTCACTGGGGGGTGGTGTGTGTCGGAGTGACTGGGGGGGATGTGTGTCGGAGTGACTGGGGGGGGGGTTTGTCGGAGTGACTGGGTGGGGTTGTTTGTGTCGGAGTGACTGGGGGGGATGTTTGTGTCGGAGTGACTGGGGGTGGGTGTCGGCGTGACTGGGGGTTTGTCGGGGTGACTGGGGGTGGTGGGTCGGAGTGACTGGTGGGGTGTGTTTCGGAGTGACTGGGGTTGGTGTCGGAGTGACTGTGGGGTGGTGTGTGTCGGAGTACCTGAGGGGTAATGTGTCGGAGTGACTGGAGGGGGTTTTTGTCGAAGTGATTGGGGGGTGGCGGTTTGTGTCGGTGTTACTGCGGCGGTTTGTTTGTGTCGGAGTGACTGCCGGGGGGTGTTTTTGTCGGAGAGGCTGGGGGGGTTTTTTTTGTCGGGGTTGTGTCAGAGTGACTGGGGGGATGTGTGTCGGAGTGAATGGTGGGGGTGTTTGTGTTGCAGTGGCTGGGGGTGTGTGTTTGTGTCGGAGGTTCAGGGGGGGTGTTAGAGTGACTGTGGGGGGTGTCGGACTGACTGGGGGGGTGTCTCGGGGTGATTGGGGGGCTGTGTGTCTGAGTGACTTGGGGGGTTGTGTGTGACGGAGTGACTGGGGGCGGGTGTCATAGTGACTGGGGCGGCTTGTGTCGGAGTGACTGGGGGGAGGGGTGTTTGTGTCGGAGTGACTGGGGGGATGTGTGTCGGAGTGTCTGTGATGGGTGTGTCTCAGTGACTCGGGGACGGTGTTTCGGAGTCACTGGGGGGGGTGTTTGTGTCGGAGTGACTAGTGGGGGGGTGTTTGTGTCGCTGTCACTAGAGGGGGTGCTAGTGTCGGAGTGACTGGTGGGGGTGTGTCGGAATGACTGGGGGGGTGTGTGTCGGAGTGACTGGGGGTGCTGCGTGTCGGAGTGACTGGGCGGGTTATCGGAGTGATTGGGACTGGTATGTGTCGGAGTGCCTGGGGGGGTGTCTGTTTGAGTGAATGTGGGGGGGTTTTATCGGTGTGACTTGGGGCGGTATTTGTGTCGGTGTGACTGGGGCGGGGTGTTTGTGTCGGTGTGACTGCAGGGGGGTGTTTATGTCGGAGTGATGGGGGGTTGTGTTTTGGAATGACTGGAGGGGGTGTTTGTGTCGGAGTGACGGGGGTGTGTGTCGGAGTGACTGGAGGGGTGTGTGTCGGCGTGATTGGCGGGGTTGTGTGCCGGAGTATCTGGGGGGGTGTTTATCGGAGTGACTGGGAGGGGGTGTGTCGGTGTGACTGGGGGGTGGTGTGTGTCGGAGTGACTGGGGGGGATGTGTGCCGGAGTGACTGGGGGGTTGTGTGTCGGAGTGACTGGGTGGGGTGTTTGTGTCAGATTGACTGGGGGGGTGTGTTTGTGTCGGAGTAACTGGTGGTGGGTGTCGGCGTGACTGGCGGGAAGTTTGTGTCGGAGTGACTGGGGGGTGGTGTGTGTCGGAGGGACTGGGGGGAATGTGTGTCAGAGTGACTGGGGGGGTGTGTTTGTGTCGGAGTGACTGGGGGTCGGTGTCGGCGTGACTGGCGGTGTGTTTTGGTTGGAGTGACGGGGGGAGCGGTGTTTGTGTCGGAGTGACTGGGGGGTGTTTCTGTCGGAGTAACGGGGGGGTGTCGGTGTGACTCTGGGTTTGTCAGGGTGACTGTGGTGGGTGTGTCAGAGTGACTAGAGGGATGTTTGTGTTGGAGTGACAGGGGTGGGTATGTCGGAGTGACTGGGGGGGTGTGTGTTTGAGTGACTGGGGGGGTGTGTGTTGGAGTGACTGGGGGTGTGTGTGTCGGATTGACTGGGACGGGGTGTGTCGGAGTGACTGGGGGGTGATGTGTGTCCGAGTGACTGGGAGAGATGTGTGTCAGAGTGACTGGGGGGGGGGTGTGTCAGAGTGACTGGGGGTGTGTTTGTGTCGGAATGTCTGGGGGTGTGTGTTTGTGTCGGAGTGACTGGGGGTGGGTGTCGGCGTGACTGGCGGGGTGTTTTGGTTGGAGTGACTGGAGGGGGTGTTTGTGTCGGAGTGACTGGGGGGGTGTCGGAGTGACTGGTGGTTGTGTGTTGGAACGACTGGGGGGGTATGTGTTGGAGTGACTGCGCGGGTTATCGGAGTGATTGGGGCTGGTATGGGTTGGAGTGCCTGGGGGAAGTGTCTATTTGAGTGAATGTGGGGGGGGTTATATCGGAGTGACTTGGGGGGGGTATTTGTGTCGGTGTGACTGGGGCGGGGTGTTTGTGTCGGAGTGACTGCAGGGGGGTGATTTTGTCGGAGTGATGGGGGGGTGTGTCAGAATGACTGGAGGGGTTGTTTGTGTCGGAGTGACGGGGGTGTGTGTCGGAGTGACTGGGGGGTGTGTGTCGGAGTGATTAGCGTGGATGTGTGTCGGAGTGTCTGGGGGGGTGTTTGTCGGAGTGACTGGGAGGGGGTGTGTCGGTGTGATGGGGGGGTGGTGTGTGTTGGAATGACTGGGGGGGATGTGTGTCGGAGTGACAGGGGGGTTGTGTGTCGGAGTGACTGGGGGGGATGTTTGTGTCGGAGTGACTGAGGGGGTGTGTTTGTGTCATAGTGATTGGGGGTGGGTGTCGGCGTGACTGGCGGGGTGTTTTGGTCTGAGTGACTGGGGGGGTTATTTGTGTCGGAGTGACTGGGGGTTTGTCGGAGTGACTGGGGGTGGTGTTGCGGATTGACTGATGGGGTGTGTGTCGGAGTGACTGGGTGGGTGCTGTGTCGGAGTGACTGGGGTGTGTGATTGTGTTGGAGTAACTGGGGGGGTGTGTGTCGCAGTGACTGGAGGGGGTGTTTGTGTCGGAGTGACGGGGGGGTGTGTCGGAGTATCTAGGGGGATGGTGTTTGTCGGAGTGACTGGGAGGGGGTGTGTTGATGTGACTGGGGGGTGGTGTGTGTCGGAGTGACTGGGGGGATGTGTGTCGGAGTGACTGGGGGGTTGTGTGTCAGAGTGACTGGGGTGTGTGTTTGTGTTGGAGTGACTGGGGGTGTGTGTTTGTGTCGGAGTGACTGGGGGTGGGTGTCGGCATGACTGGCGGGGTGTTTGTGTTGGAGTGACTGGCGGGTGGTGTGTGTCGGAGTGAATGGGGGGTTGTGTTTTGGAGTGACTGCGGGTGTGCGTTTGTGTTGGAGTGACTGGGGGTGGGTGTTGGCGTGACTGGCGGGGTGTTTGTGTTGGAGTGACTGGGGGGTGGAGTGTGTCGGAGTGACTGGGGTTGATGTGTGTCGGAGTGACTGGGGGTCGGTGTCGGCGTGACTGGGGGTCGGTGTCGGCGTGACTGGTGGTGTGTATGGGTCGGGGTGACGGTGGGGGTGTTTGTGTCAGAGTGACTGGGGGGGGTGTTTCTGTCAGAGTGACTGGGGGGTGTTTGTGTCAGAGTGATAGGGGGTGGGTGTCGGAGTGCCTGGGGGGTGTTGTGTCGGAGTGACTGGGGTGGGTGTGTCGGAGTGACTGGGGGTGTGTGTGTCGGAGTGACTGGAGGGGTGTGTGTCGGAGTGACTGGGAGGGGATGTGTGTCGGAGTGACTGGGGGAGGGTTTGTCGGAGTGACTGGGGGGGGTTGTTTGTATCGGAGTGTCTGGGGGGTTGTGTTTGTGTTGGAGTTACTGGGGGTGTGTGTCGGCGTGATTGGCTGGGTGTTTTGGTCGGAGTGACTGGGGGTGGGGTTTGTGTCTTAGTCACTGGGGGGTGGTGTGTGTCGGAGTGACTGGGGGGGATGTGTGTCGGAGTGACTGGGGGGGGGGTTTGTCGGAGTGACTGGGTGGGGTTGTTTGTGTCGGAGTGACTGGGGGGGATGTGTGTCGGAGTGACTGCGGGGGTGTGTGTCGGAGTGACTGGGGGGGATGTTTGTGTCGGAGTGACTGGGGGTGGGTGTCGGCGTGACTGGGGGTTTGTCGGGGTGACTGGGGGTGGTGGGTCGGAGTGACTGGTGGGGTGTGTTTCGGAGTGACTGGGGTTGGTGTCGGAGTGACTGTGGGGTGGTGTGTGTCGGAGTACCTGAGGGGTAATGTGTCGGAGTGACTGGAGGGGGTTTTTGTCGAAGTGATTGGGGGGGTGGCGGTTTGTGTCGGTGTTACTGCGGCGGTTTTTTGTGTCGGAGTGACTGCCGGGGGGTGTTTTTGTCGGAGAGGCTGGGGGGGTTTTTTTTGTCGGGGTTGTGTCAGAGTGACTGGGGGGATGTGTGTCGGAGTGAATGGTGGGGGTGTTTGTGTTGCAGTGGCTGGGGGTGTGTGTTTGTGTCGGAGGTTCAGGGGGGGTGTTAGAGTGACTGTGGGGGGTGTCGGACTGACTGGGGGGTGTCTCGGGGTGATTGGGGGGCTGTGTGTCTGAGTGACTTGGGGGGTTGTGTGTGACGGAGTGACTGGGGGCGGGTGTCATAGTGACTGGGGCGGCTTGTGTCGGAGTGACTGGGGGGAGGGGTGTTTGTGTCGGAGTGACTGGGGGGATGTGTGTCGGAGTGTCTGTGATGGGTGTGTCTCAGTGACTCGGGGACGGTGTTTCGGAGTCACTGGGGGGGGTGTTTGTGTCGGAGTGAATAGTGGGGGGGTGTTTGTGTCGCTGTCACTAGAGGGGGTGCTAGTGTCGGAGTGACTGGTGGGGGTGTGTCGGAATGACTGGGGGGGTGTGTGTCGGAGTGACTGGGGGTGCTGCGTGTCGGAGTGACTGGGCGGGTTATCGGAGTGATTGGGACTGGTATGTGTCGGAGTGCCTGGGGGGGTGTCTGTTTGAGTGAATGTGGGGGGGTTTTATCGGTGTGACTTGGGGCGGTATTTGTGTCGGTGTGACTGGGGCGGGGTGTTTGTGTCGGTGTGACTGCAGGGGGGTGTTTATGTCGGAGTGATGGGGGGGTGTGTTTTGGAATGACTGGAGGGGGTGTTTGTGTCGGAGTGACGGGGGTGTGTGTCGGAGTGACTGGAGGGGTGTGTGTCGGCGTGATTGGCGGGGTTGTGTGCCGGAGTATCTGGGGGGTGTTTATCGGAGTGACTGGGAGGGGGTGTGTCGGTGTGACGGTGGTGTGTGTCGGAGTGACTGGGGGGGATGTGTGCCGGAGTGACTGGGGGGTTGTGCGTCGGAGTGACTGGGTGGGGTGTTTGTGTCAGATTGACTGGGGGGGTGTGTTTGTGTCGGAGTAACTGGTGGTGGGTGTCGGCGTGACTGGCGGGAAGTTTGTGTCGGAGTGACTGGGGGTGGTGTGTGTAGGAGGGACTGGGGGGAATGTGTGTCAGAGTGACTGGGGGGGTGTGTTTGTGTCGGAGTGACTGGGGGTCGGTGTCGGCGTGACTGGCGGTGTGTTTTGGTTGGAGTGACGGGGGGAGCGGTGTTTGTGTCGGAGTGACTGGGGGGTGTTTCTGTCGGAGTAACGGGGGGGTGTCGGTGTGACTCTGGGTTTGTCAGGGTGACTGTGGTGGGTGTGTCAGAGTGACTGGAGGGATGTTTGTGTTGGAGTGACAGGGGTGGGTATGTCGGAGTGACTGGGGGGGTGTGTGTTTGAGTGACTGGGGGGGTGTGTGTTGGAGTGACTGGGGGGGGTGTGTGTCGGATTGACTGGGACGGGGTGTGTCGGAGTGACTGGGGGGTGATGTGTGTCCGAGTGACTGGGGGAGATGTGTGTCAGAGTGACTGGGGGGGGGTGTGTCAGAGTGACTGGGGGTGTGTTTGTGTCGGAATGTCTGGGGGTGTGTGTTTGTGTCGGAGTGACTGGGGGTGGGTGTCGGCGTGACTGGCGGGGTGTTTTGGTTGGAGTGACTGGAGGGGGTGTTTGTGTCGGAGTGACTGGGGGGGTGTCGGAGTGACTGGTGGTTGTGTGTTGGAACGACTGGGGGGGTATGTGTTGGAGTGACTGCGCGGGTTATCGGAGTGATTGGGGCTGGTATGGGTTGGAGTGCCTGGGGGAAGTGTCTATTTGAGTGAATGTGGGGGGGGTTATATCGGAGTGACTGGGGGGGGTATTTGTGTCGGTGTGACTGGGGCAGGGTGTTTGTGTCGGAGTGACTGCAGGGGTTGTTTGTGTCGGAGTGACGGGGGTGTGTGTCGGAGTGACTGGGGGGTGTGTGTCGGAGTGATTAGCGTGGATGTGTGTCGGAGTGTCTGGGGGGGTGTTTGTCGGAGTGACTGGGAGGGGATGTGTCGGTGTGATGGGGGGGTGGTGTGTGTTGGAATGACTGGGGGGGATGTGTGTCGGAGTGACAGGGGGGTTGTGTGTCGGAGTGACTGGGGGGGATGTTTGTGTCGGAGTGACTGAGGGGGTGTGTTTGTGTCATAGTGATTGGGGGTGGGTGTCGGCGTGACTGGCGGGGTGTTTTGGTCTGAGTGACTGGGGGGGTTATTTGTGTCGGAGTGACTGGGGAGGTGTCGGAGTGACTGGGGGTTTGTCGGAGTGACTGGGGGTGGTGTTGCGGATTGACTGATGGGGTGTGTGTCGGAGTGACTGGGTGGGTGCTGTGTCGGAGTGACTGGGGTGTGTGATTGTGTTGGAGTAACTGGGGGGGTGTGTGTCGCAGTGACTGGAGGGGGTGTTTGTGTCGGAGTGATGGGGGGGTGTGTCGGCGTGACTGGGGGTGTGTGTGTCGGATTGATTGGCGGTGGTCTGTGTCAGAGTATCTAGGGGGGTGTTTGTCGGAGTGACTGGGAGGGGGCGTGTTGATGTGACTGGGGGGTGGTGTGTGTCGGAGTGATTGGGGGGATGTGTGTCGGAGTGACTGGGGGGTTTTGTGTCGGAGTGACTGGGGGGTGTGTTTGTGTCGGAGTGACTGGGGGGTGTGTTTTGGAGTGACTGTAGGGGTGTGTTTGTGTCGGAGTGACTGGGGGTGGGTGTCGGCGTGACTGGCGGGGTGTTTGTGTCGGAGTGACTGGGGGGTGGAGTGTGTCGGAGTGACTGGGGGTGATGTGTGTCGGAGTGACTGGGGGGTGTGTTTGTGTCGGAGTGACTGGGGGGGTATGTTTGTGTCGGAGTGACTGGGGGGGTGTGCGTCGCAGTGACTGGGGGGGTTGTTTGTGTCCAAGTGACGGGCGGTGGGGTGGGTCGGAGAGAATGGGTTGGTGTGTGTCTGAGTGAATGGGTTGGGTGTCAGAGTCACTGGGGGGTGGTGTGTGTCGGAGTGCCTGGGGGGGGTATGTTTCTGAATGACTGGTGGGGGGGGGTTTTGTCGAACTGATTGGGGGGGTGTTTGTGTCAGTGTTGCTGCGGGGGGGTGTTTGTGTCGGAGTGACTGCGGGGGGGTGTTCTTGTCGGAGTGACTGGGTGGGGTGTTTGTGTCGCAGTGTCTGGGGGGGTGTGTCAGAGTGACTGGGGGAGGGTGTGTCAGAGTGACTGGGGGGGTGTGTGTCGGAGTGACAGTGGGTGTTGTGTCGGAGTGATTGGGGTTTTGTGTTTCGGAGTGACTGGGGGGGGTGTTTGTGTCGGAGTGACTGCAGGGGGTTGTTTGTGTCGGAATGACTAGGGGGATGTGTGTCGGAGTGACTTGGAGGGTTATCGGAGTGATTGGTGCTGCTATGTGTCAGAGTGCCTGGGGGGCTGCTGTTTGAGTGAATGTGGGGGGGGTTTTGTCGGAGTGACTGGGGGGGGTATTTGTGTCGGTGTGACTGGGGCGGGTTGTTTGTGTCGGATTGACTGCAGGGGGCTGTTTGTGTCGGAGTGACGGGAGGGTTTGTCGGAGTGACTGGGTGGGTGGGTGTCGGAATGATTGGCGGGGGTGTGTGTCGGAGTTACTAGGGGTGTGTGTCTGAGTGTCTGGGGGGGTGTGTGTCGGAGTGACTGGGAGGGGGTGTGTCGGTGTGACTGGGGGGTGGTGTGTGTCGGAGTGACTGGCGGTGTGTTTTTGTGTCGGAGTGACTGGGGGTGGGCGTCGGTGTGACTGGCGGGGTGTTTGTGTCGGAGTGACTGGGGGGATGTCAGAGTGACTGGCGGTTTGTCAGAGTGACTGGGGGTGGTGTGTCGGAGTGACTAGAGGGGGTGTTTGTGTCGGAGTGACAGGGGGCGGGTGTCGGAGTGACTGGTAGGGTGTGATTCGGAGGGACGGGGGGATTGTGTCGGAGTGACTGGGGTGGGTGTGTCGGAGTGACTGTGGGGGTGTGTGTCGGAATGACTGAGAGGGGGTGTGTCGGAGTGCCTGGGGGGGGTGTGTGTCAGAGTGACTGGCGGGGGCTGTTTGTGTCAGAGTGACTGGGGGGCTGTGTTTGTGTCGGAGTGACTCGGGGTGGGTGTCGGCGTGACTGGGGGGGGCGGTGTTTGTGTCTGAGTGACTGGGGGGTTGCGTGTGTCGGAGTGACTGGGGGGGGTGTGTTTCGGAGTGACTGGGGGGGTGCTGTGTCGGAGTGACTGGGTGAGGTGTTTGTGTCGGAGTGACTGGGGGTGTGTGTGCCGGAGTGACTGTGGTGGGTGTGTCTCAGAGACTCGGGGGAGGTGTTTCGGAGTCACTAGGGGGGGTGTTTGTGTCGGACTGCCGAGTGGGGGGGTGTTTGTTTCGCTGTGACTAGGGGGGGTGCTTGTGTCGGAGTCACTGGTGGGGGTGTGTTGGAGATGACTGGGGGGGGTGTGTGTCGGAGTGACTGGGGGAGCTGTGTGTTGGAGTGATGGGCGCGTTATCGGAGTGATTGGGGCTGGTATGTGTCGGAGTGCCTGGGGGGGTGTCTGTTTGAGTGAATGTGGGGGTGGTTTTATCGGAGTGACTTGGGGGAGTATTTGTGTCGGTGTGACTGGGGCGGGGTGTTTGTGTCGGAGTGACTTGGGGGGGTATTTTTGTCGGAGTGATGGGGGTGTATGTGTCGGAATGACTGGAGGGGGTGTTGGTGTCGGAGTGACAGGGGTGTGTGTCAGAGTGACTGGAGGGGTGTGTGTCGGAGTGATCGGGGGGGGTGTGTCTGAGTGACTTGGGGGTTGCGTGTGTCGGAGTGACTGGGGGGATGTGTGTCAGAGTGACTGGGGGGGGTGCTGTGTCGGAGTGACTGGGGGTGTGTGTTTGTGTCGGAGTGACTGCGGGTGTGTGTTTGTGTCGGAGTGATGGGGGGGTGTGTGTCGGAGTGACTGGGGGGGTGTGTTTGTGTTGGAGTGACTGCGGGGGTGTGTTTGTGTCGGAGTGACTGGGGGGGTGTGTGTCGGAGTGACTGGGGGGGGTGTGTCTGAGTGTCTGGGTGGGTGTGTGTTGGAGTGACTGGGGGGTTGTGTGTCGGAGTGACTGGGTGGGGTGTTTGTCGGAGGGACTGGGGGGTGGTTGTGTCGGAGTGACTGGGGTGGGTGTGTCGGAGTGACTGGGGGGGATGTGTGTCGGAGTGACTGGGGGGTGGTGTGTGTCGGAGTGACTGGGGGGGGTGTGCCGGGGTGACTTGGGGGGTTGTTTGAGTCGGAGTGACTCGGGGGGTGTGTTTGCGTCGGAATGAGTGGGGGGGTGGGGTGTTGGAGTGACTGGGGGATATGTCACGGTGATTGGGGGGTTGTGTGTCGTAGTGATTGGTGGGTGTGTATGTGTCAGAGTGACGGGGTTGTGTTTGTGTCTTCAGCCTATTCAAACAAATGTCTCTATTTCTAACAATCATCTCAATCGCAGCACTTCCTCATTCACCTTGAACCTACAATTTCGCACTTTCACCTATTTCAAGATTCTACATTTCCAACAACCTCGTTATCGTTATTAATTTCTACTGCCGATATACATAAATATGTCTATTTCTAATTATAACTTCATTCCCGGCTACTCCTCAATCACCTGAAACTACAAAATCTCAATTTGACCCTTTGTCCACAAATCTAATCCTCCATATTTATCAAATTCACAGTTTGCAACAATTTGCTAGATTCAGCACAATTGGGGATTCTCCGCATTCACCACAACTTCAACTTGCACATTCTGAATGTACAAGTTTCTCCATTTCCATCAAACTCACTATCTCTATTATTTTCTTCAGCCTATTCAAACAAATGTCTCTATTTCTAACAATCTCCTCATTCGCAGCACTTCTTCATTCACCTTAAACCTACAATTTCGCACTTTCACCCATTGTCATCTAAACTAGCTCTATGAATCTATCAGATTCCCAGTTTCCAGCAAAGTGTTAGATTCAGCACATTTGCAGATTCTCCGCATTCACCACAACTTCAACTTGCACATTCTGAATGTACAAGTTTCTCCACATCCATCAACCCAGCAATCACTGTTATTTTCTTTTGGCTATCTACATAAGTTTCTCAATTTCTAAACATCTCCTCATTCCCAGCTGTTCCTCATGCAGCAGAACCTACAATTTCTCAATTCCAGCCATTGTCAGAAAACCTAGTCCTCTCTATCTATCAAATTCTCAGTTTCCAGCAATGTGTTAGATTCCGCGCATTTGCAGATTTTCCGCATTCACTACAACTTCCAGTTCTCCTTCTTCTTACATTTAAGCAAACCTGGATCTCTTCATCTAGCAAATTATCAATACTTAGCAGTTGATCAAATTCTAACATTTTCTCTATCTGTAGATATATCTCATTCCCCATATTTGCGAATTCTCCAAATTGAATTCTATTCGCTGCTTGTAGCTGCTGATCCTGCTCGCAATGTACAAGCTTCTCCATTTCCAACAACCTCCTTATCCTTATTAATTTCTCCTAACTAGCTACATAAATGTATCTATTTCTAATAATAACTTCAATCCTGGATGCTCCTCAATCACCTGAAACTACAAAATCTCCATTTCACCCATTGTCAGAAAATCTAATCCTCCATGTCTATCAAATTCACAGTTTGCAGTAATTTGCTAGATTCAGCACAATTGGGGATTATCCGCATTCACCACAACTTCAACTTGTACATTCTGAATGTATAAGTTTCTCCATTTCCATCAACCTCACTATCTCTATTATTTTCTTCAGTCTATTCAAACAAATGTCTCTATTTCTAACAATCTCCTCATTTGCAGCACTTCCTCAATCACTTTCAACCTACAGTTTCGCACTTTCATCCATTGTCATCTAAACTAGCTCTCTGTGTCTATCAGATTCCCAGTTTCCAGCAAAGTGTTAGATTCAGGACATTTGTAGATTCTCCGCATTTACCACAACATCAACTTGGACATTCTGAATGCACTAGTTTCTCCATTTCCATCAACCTAGCAATCTGTTTAATTTTCTGCTGGCTAGCTGCAAAAGTGTCTCAATTTCTAACAATGTCTCATTCTCAGCTGTACCTGAAGCAGCAGAACCTACAATTTCTCAATTTCACCCATTGTCAGAAAACCTAGTTCGCTATATCTATCAAATTGCCGGTTTCCAGCAACGTGTTAGATTCCGCGCATTTGCAGCTTTCCCGCATTCACCACAACTTCCAGTTCTCCATATCCTTACACTTAAGGAAACCTGGATCTCTGTATCTAGCAAATTATCAATATTTAGCAGTTGATCAAATTCTAACATTTTCTCTATCTGCAGATATATCTCATTCCCCATATTTGCAAATTATCCAACTTGAATTCTGCTCGCTGCTTGTAGCTGCCGATCCAACTCTGAATATACAAGCTTCTCCATTTCGAACAACCTCGTTATCCATATTAATTTCCACTGCCTATCTACATAAATGTGTCTATTTCTAATAATAACTTCGTTTCCGGCTGCTCCTCAATCGCCTGAAACTACAAAATCTCAATTTGACCCATTGTCAGCAAATCTAATCCTCCATATCTATCAAATTCACAGTTTGCAGCAATTTGCTGGATTCAGCACAATTGGGGATTATCCGCATTCACCACAACTTCAACTTGTACATTCTAAATGTATAAGTTTCGCCATTTCCATCAACGTCACTATCTCTATTATTTTCTTGAGGCGATTCAAACAAATGTCTCTATTTCTAAAAATCTCCTCATTCGCAGCCCATCCTCATTCACCTGAACCTACAATTTCGCACTTTTACCAATTGTCAGCTAAACTATCTCTCTGTATCTATAAGTTTCTCAGTTTCCAGCAAAGGGTTAGATTCAGGACATTTGGAAATTCTCCGCATTCACCACAACTTCAACTTGCACACTCTGAATGTACAAATTTCTCTGCATCCATCAACCTAGCAATCCGTTTAATTTTCTTCTGGCTATCTACATAAGGGTCTCAATTTCCAACAATCTCCTCATTCTCAGCTGTTCCTCATGCAGTGGAATCTTCAATTTCTCAATTTCACCCATTGTCAGAAAACCTAGTCCGCTGTATCTAACAAATTGCCAGTTTCCAGCAATGTGTTAGATTCCGCGCATTTGCAGATTCTCCATATTCACCACAAGTTCCACTTCTCAATATCCTTACACTTTAGGAAACCTGGATGTCTGTATCTAGCAAATTATCAATATTTAGCGGTTGATCAGATTCTAACATTTTCTCTATCTGCAGATATTTCTCATTCCCCATATTTGCAAATGCACCACATGGAATTCTATTCCCTGCTAGTAGCTGCTGATCCTGCTCGCAATATACAAGCTTCTCCATTTCCAACAACCTCGTTATCCTTATTAATTTCTACTGACTATCTACATAAATGTGTCTATTTCTAATAATAACATCATTCCTGGATGCTCCTCAATCACCTGAAACTACAAAATCTCAATTTGACCCATTGACAGAAAATCTAATCCTCCATATCTATCAAATTCAAGGTTTGCAGCAAATTGCTAGATTCAGCACAATTGGGGATTCTCCACATTCACCATATATTCAACTTCTACATTCTGAATATATAAGTTTCTCCATTTCCATCAACCTCACTATCTCTATTATTTTCTTCAGCCTATTCAAACAAATGTCTCTATTACTAACAATCTCCTCATACGCAACACTTCCTCATTCACCTTCAACCTACAATTTCGCACTTTCACCCATTGTCATCTAAACTAGCTCTCTGTTTCTATCAGATTCCCAGTTTCGAGGAAAGTGTTAGATTCAAGACATTTGCAGATTCTCCGCATTCACCACAACTTCAACTTGCACATTCTGAATGCACTAGTTTCTCCATTTCCATCAAACTAGCAATCTGTTTAATTTTCTGCTGGCTAGCTACATAAGTGTCTCAATTTCTAACAATCTCCTCATTCTCAGCTGTACCTGAAGCAGCGGAACCTACAATTTCTCAATTTCACCCATTGTCAGAAAACCTAGTTCGCTATGTCTATCAAATTGCCAGTCTCCAGCAATCTGTTAGATTCCGCGCATTTGCAGATTTCCCGCATTCACCACAGCTTCCAGTTCTACATATCCTTACACCTGGATCTCTGTATCTAGCAAATTATCAATATTTAGCAGTTGATCAAATTCTAACATTTTCTCTATCTGCAGATATATCTCATTCCCCATTTTTGCAAATTCTCCAAATTGAATTCTATTTGCTGCTTGTAGCTGCTGATCCTGCTCTGAATATACAAGCTTCTCCATTTGCAACAACCTGGTTAACCTTATTAATTTCTACAGCCTATCTACATAATTGTGTCTAATTCTAATAATAACTTCATTCCCGGTTGCTCCTCAATCACCTGAAACTACAAAATCTCAATTTGACCCATTGTCAGCAAATCTAATCCTCCATATGTATCAATTTCTCAATTCGCAGCTATTTGTTAGATTCAGCACTATTGGGGATTCTGCGCATTCACCACAACTTCAACTTGTACATTCTGAGACAATGTTAGAATTTGATCAACCGCTAAATATCGATAATTTTCTAGAAACAGAGATCCAGGTTTCCTTAAATGTAAGGATATGCACAAGTGGAAGTTGTGGTGAATGCAGAGAATCTGCAAACGTCCTGATTCTAACACTTTGCAGGAAACTGAAAATCTGATAGGTACAGAGAGCTAGTTTAGCTGACAATGGGTGAAAGTGCAAAAATCTAGGTTCAGGTGAATGAGGAAGGGTTGCAAATGAGGAGATTGATAGAAATAGAGACATTGGTTTGAATAGGTTGAATAGTGGGGTTGATGGAAATGGAGAAACTTGTACATTCAGAATGTGCAAGTTGAAGTTGTGGTGAATGTGGAGAATCTGCAAATGTGCTGATTCTAACACTTTGCTGGAAACTGAGAATTTTATAGATACAGAGAGCTAGTTTAGATGGCAATGGGTGAAAGTGCGAAATTATAGATTCAAGGTGAATGAGAAAATGCTGTGAATGAGGAGATTGTTAGAAATAGAGACATTTGCTTGAATAGGTTGAAGAAAATTATATAGATAGTGGGGTTGATGGAAATGGAGAAAATTATACATTCAGAATGTACAACTTGAATTTCTGGCGAATGCGGAGAATCCTCAATTCTGCTGAATCTAACAACTTGCTGCAAATTGAGAAATTGATAGATATTATTAGATTTGCTGACAATGGGACAAATTGAGATTTCTTAGTTTCAGCTGATTGAGGGGCAGCCGGGAATGAAGTTCTTATTAGAAATAGACACATTTATGTAGATAGGCAGTAGAAATTAATAAGGATTACGAGGTTGTTGGAAATGGAATAACTTGTATATTCATAGTGGGATCAGCAGCTAGAAGCAGTGAATAGAATTAAAGTTGGAGAATTTGCCGATATGGGGAATGAAATATATCTGCAGATAAAGAAAATGTTAGAATTTGATCAACTGCTAAATATTGATAATTTGCTAGATACAGAGATCCAGGTTTCCTTAAATGTAAGCATATGGAGAACTGGAAGTTGTGGTGAATGCGAAAAATCTGCAAATGCGCGGAATCTAACACGTTGCTGGAAACTGAGAATTTGATAGATGCAGAGGACTAGGTTTGCTCACAATGGGTGAAATTGAGAAATTGTAGGTTCTGCTGCATGAGGAACAGCTGGGAATGAGGAGATTGATAGAAATTGAGACACTTATGTAGATAGCCAGAAGGAAAAAATAGAGATTGCTAGGTTGATTGAAATGGAGGAACTGGTACATTCAGAATGTGCAAGTTGAAGTTGTGTTGAATGCGGAGAATCTGCAAATGTGCTGAATCTAACAGTTTGCTGGAAACTGGGAATCTGATAGATACAGAGAGCTAGTTTAGTTGGCAATTGGTGAAAGTGCGAATTTGTAGATTCAAGGTGAATGAGAAAGTGCTGCGAATGAGGAGATTGTTAGAAATAGAGACATATGTTTGAATAGGCTCAAGAAAATAACAGAGATAGTGAGGTTGATGGAAATGAAGAAACCTATACAGTCAGATTGCACAAGTTGAGGCTGTGGTGAATGCGGAGAATCCCCAATTGTGCTGCATCTAGTAAATTGCTGAAAACTGTGTATTTGATAGATATGGAGGATTAGATTTGCTGACAATGGGTCAAATTGAGATTTTGTAGTTTCAGGTCATTGGGGAGCAGCCGGGAATGAAGTTATTATTAGAAAAAGACATATTCATGTAGATAGTCAGTAGAAATTAATAAGGATAACGAGGTTGTTGGAAATGGAGAAGCTTGTATATTCAGAGCAGGATCAGCATCTACAAGCAGCGAATAGAATTCGATTTGGAGCATTTGCAAATATGGGGAATGAGATATATCTGTAGATAGAGAAAATGTTAGAATTTGATCAACTGCAAAATATTGATAATATGCTAGATACAGAGATCCAGGTTTCCTTAAATGTAAGGATATGGAGAACTGGAAGTTGTGATGAATGCGAAAAATCTGCAACTGCACGGAATCTAACACGTTGCTGGAAACTGAGAATTTGATAGATGCAGAGGATTGGTTTGCTCACAATAGGTGAAATTGAGAAATTGTAGGTTCTGCTGCATGAGGAATAGCTGGGAATGAGGAGATTGATAGAAATTGAGACACTTATGTAGATAGCCAGAAGTAAATAATAGAGATTGCTAGATTGATGGAAATGGTGGAACTGGTACATTCAGAATGTGCAAGTTGAAGCTGTGGTGAATGCGGAGAATCTGCCAATGTGCTGAATCTAACACTTTGCTGGAAACTGAGAATCTTATAGATACAGAGAGCTAGCTTAGCTGAAAATTGGTAAAAGTGCGAAATTGTAGGTTCAGGTGAATAAGGAAGGGCTGCGAATGAGGAGATTGTTAGAAATAGAGACAATTGTTTGAATAGGCTTAAGAGAATAACAGAGATAATGAGGTTGATGGAAATGAAGACACTTATACATTCAGATTGTACAAGTTGAAGCTGTGGTGAATGCGGAGAATCCCCAATTGTTGCTGAATCTAGTAAATTGCTGCAACCTGTGTATTTTATAGATATGGAAGATTAAATTTGCTGACAATGGGTCAAATTGAGATTTTGTAGTTTCAGATGATTGAGGAGCAGCCGGGAAATAAGTTATTATTAGAAATAGACACATTCATGTAGATAGGCAGTAGAAATTAATAACAATAATGAGGTTGTTGGAAATGGAGAAGCTTGTATATTCAGAGTAGGAACAGCAGCTACAAGCAGCGAATAGAATTCAATTTGGAGCATTTGAAAATATGGGGAATGAGATATATCTGTAGATAGAGAAAATGTTAGAATTTGATCAACTGCAAAATATTGATAATTTGCTAGATACAGAGATCCAGGTTTCCTTAAAGTTAAGGATATGGAGAACTGGAAGTTGTTGTGAATGCGGAAAATCTGCAAATGCGTGGAATCTAACACGGTAATGGAAACTGAGAATTTGATAGATGCAGAGGACTAGCTTTGCTGACAATGGGTGAAATTGAGAAACTGTAGGTTCTGCTGCATGAGGAACAGCTGAGAATGAGGAGATTGTTAGAAATTGATACACTTATGTAGATTACCAAAAGAAAATAACATTGATTGCTAGGTTGATGGATGTGGAGAAACTTGTACATTCAGAATGTGTAAGTTGAAGTTGTGTTGAATGCGGAGAATCTGCAAATGTGCTGAATCTAACACTTTGCTGTAAACTGGGAATCTGAAAGGTACAGAGAGCTAGTTTAGATGGCAATTGGTGAAAGTGCGAATTTGTAGATTCAAGGTGAATGAGAAAGTGTTGCGAATGAGGAGATTGTTAGAAATAGAGACATTTGTTTGAATAGGCTCAAGAGAATAACAGAGATAATGAGTTTGATGGGAATGGAGAAACTTATACATTCAGATTGTACAAGTTGAAGCTGTGGTGAATGCGGAGAATCCCCAATTGTGCATCTACTCAATTGCTGCAAACTGTGTATTTGTTAGATATGGGGGATTAAATTTGCTGACAATGGGTCAAATTGAGATTTTGTAGTTTCAGGTGATTGAGGAGCAGCCGGGAAATAAGTTATTAATAGAAATAGACAACTTCATATAGATAGGCAGTAGAAATTAATAAAGATAACGAGGTTGATGGAAATGGAGAAGCTTGTATATGCAGAGCAGGATCAGCAGCTACAAACAGCGAATAGAATTCAATTTGGAGCATTTGCAAATATGGGGAATGAGATATATCTGCAGATAAAGAAAATGTTAGAATTTGATCAACTGCAAAATATTGATAATTTGCTAGATACAGAGATCCAGGTTTCCTTAAAGTTAAGGATATGGAGAACTGGAAGTTGTGGTGAATGCAGAAAATCTGCAATTGCGGGAATCTCACACTTGATGGAAACTGAGAATTTGATAGATGCAGAGGACTAGGTTTGCTGACAATGGGTGCAATTGAGAAATTGTAGGTTCTGCTGCATGAGGAACAGCTGGGAATGAGGAGATTGGTAGAAATTGAGACACTTATGTAGATAGCCAGAAGTAAATAATAGAGATTGCTTGGTTGATGGAAATGGAGGAACTGGTACATTCAGAATGTGCAAGTTGAAATTGGGTTGAACGCGGAGAATCTGCAAATGTGCTAAATGTAACACTTTGCTGCAAACTGGGAATCTGATAGATACAGAGAGCTAGTTTAGATGGCAATTGGTGAAAATGCGAAATTCTAGATTCAAGGTGAATGAGAAAGTGTTGCGAATCAGGACATTGTTAGAAATAGAGGCATTTGTTTGAATAGGCTCAAGAGAAAAACAGAGATAGTGCGGTAGATGGAAATGGAGAAACTTGTACATTCAGATTGTACAATTTGAAGCTGCGGTGAATGCGGAGAATCCCCAATTGTGCTGAATCTAGTAAATTGCTGCAAACTGTGTATTTGATAGATATGGAGGATTTGATTTGCTGACAATTGGTCAAATTGAGATTTTGTAGTTTCAGGTGATTGAGGAGCAGCCGGGAAATAAGTTATTATTAGAAATTGACACATTCATGTAGATAGGCAGTAGAACCTAATAAGGATATTGAGGTTGTTGGAAATGGAGAAGCTTGTATATTCTGAGCAGGATCAGCAGCTATAAGCAGCAAATAGAATTCAATTTGGAGCATTTGCAAATATGGGGAATGAGATATATCTGTAGATAGAGAAGATGGTAGAATTTGATCAACTGCAAAATACTGATAATTTGCTAAACACGGAGATCCAGGTTTCCTTAAATGTAAGCATATGGAGAACTGGAAGTTGTGGTGAATGCGAAAAATCTGCAAATGCGCGGAATCTAACAAATTGCTGGAAACAGAATTTGATAGATGCAGAGGACTAGGTTTGCTGACAATGGGTGAAATTGAGAAATTGTAGGTTCTGCTGCATGAGGAAAAGCTGGGAATGAGGAGATTGGTAGAAATTGAAACACTTATGTCGATAGCCAGGTGGAAAAAATAGAGATTGCTAGGTTGATGGAAATGGAGGAACTGGTACATTCAGAATGTGCAAGTTGAAGTTGTGGTGAATGCGGAGAATCTGCAAATGTGCTGGATCTAACACTTTGTTGGAAACTGAGAATCTTATGGATACAGAGAGCTAGTTTAGATGACAATTGGTAAAAGTGCGAAATTGTAGATTCAAGGCGAATGAGGAAGTGCTGGGAATGAGGAGATTGTTAGAAATAGAGACATATGTTTGAATAGGCTCAAGAAAATAACAGAAATAGTGAGCTTGATGGAAATGGAGAAACTTATACATTCAGCATGTGCAAGTTGAAGTTGTGGTGAATGCGGAGAATCCCCAATTGTGCTGAAGCTAGCAAATTGCTGCAAACTGTGCTTTTGATAGATATGGTGGATTAGATTTGCTGACAATGGGTCAAATCGAGATTTTCTAGTTTCAGGTGATTGAGGGGCAGCCTGGAATGAAGTTATTATTAGAAATAGACACATTTAAGTAGATAGGCAGTAGAAATTAATAAGGATAATGAGGTTGTTGGAAATGGAGAAGCTTGTATATTCAGAGCAGGATCAGCAGCTACAAGCAACAAATAAAATACTACTTGGAGATTTTGCAAATATGGGGAATGAGATATATCTGCAGATAGAGAAAATATTAGAATTTGATCAACTGCTAAATATTGATAATTTGCTAAATACAGAGATCCAGGTTTCCTTAAATGTAAGAAGATGGAGAACTGGAAGTTGTGGTAAATGCGAAAAATCTGCAAATGCGCGGAATCTGACACGTTGCTGGAAACTGAGAATTTGATAGATGCAGAGGACTAAGTTTGCTGACAATGGGTGAAATTGAGAAATTGTAGGTTCTGCTGCATGAGGAACAGCTGGGAATGAGGAGATTGGTAGAAATTGAAACACTTATGTAGAAAACCAGTAGGAAAAAGTACAGATTGCTAGGTTGATGGAAATGGAGGAACTGATACATTCAGAATGTGCAAGTTGAAGTTGTGGTGAATGCGGAGAATCTGCAAATGTGCTGAATCTCGCAAATTGCTGCAAACTGTGATTTTAATAGATATGGAGGATTAGATTTGCTGAGAATGGGTCAAATTGAGATTTTCTGGTTTCAGGTGATTGAGGTGCAGCCGGGAAGGAAGTTATTAATAGAAATAGACACATTTAAGTAGTTAGGCAGTAGAAATTAATAAGGATAACTAGGTTGTTGGAAATGGAGAAGCTTGTATACTCAGAGCAGGATCAGCAGCCACAAGCAGCGAATAGAATTCAATTTGGAGAATTTGCAAATATGGGGAATGAGATATATCTGTAGATAGAGAAAATGGTAGAATTTGATCAACTGCAAAATATTGTTAATTTGCTAAGTACAGAGATCCAGGTTTCCTTAAATGGATATGGACAACTTGAAGTTGTGGTGAATGCGAAAAATCTGCAAATGCGCGGAATCTAACTCATTGCTGGAAACTGAGAATTTGATAGATGCAGAGGACTAGGTTTGCTGACAATGGGTGCAATTGAGACATTGTAGGATCAGCTGCATGAGGAACAGCTGGGAATGAGGAGATTGGTAGAAATTGAGACACTTATGTAGATAGCCAGAAGGAAAAAATAGAGATTGCTAGGTTGATGGAAATGGAGGAACTGGTACATTCAGAATGTGCAAGTTGAAGTTGTGTTGAATGCGGAGAATCTGCAAATGTGCTGGATCTAACAATTTGTTGGAAACTGAGAATCTTATGGATACAGAGAGCTAGTTTAGCTGACAATTGGTAAAAGTGCGAAATTGTAGATTCAAGGCGAATGAGGAAGTGCTGGGAATGAGGAGATTGTTAGAAATAGAGACATTTGTTTGAATAGGCTCAAGAAAATAACAGAGATAGTGAGGTTGATGGAAATGGAGAAACTTATACATTCAGCATGTGCAAGTTGAAGTTGTGGTGAATGCGGAGAATCCCCAATTGTGCTGAAGCTAGCAAATTGCTGCAAACTGTGCTTTTGATAGATATGGTGGATTAGATTTGCTGACAATGGGTCAAATCGAGATTATCTAGTTTCAGGTGATTGAGGGGCAGCCTGGAATGAAGTTATTATTAGAAATAGACACATTTAAGTAGATAGGCAGTAGAAATTAATAAGGATAACGAGGTTGTTGGAAATGGAGAAGCTTGTATATTCAGAGCAGGATCAGCAGCTACAAGCAACGAATAAAATTCTATTTGGAGCATTTGCAAATATGGGGAATGAGATATATCTGCAGATAGAGAAAATGTTAGAATTTGATCAACTGCTAAATATTGATAATTTGCTAAATACAGAGATCCAGGTTTCCTTAAATGTAAGAAGATGGAGAACTGGAAGGTGTGGTGAATGCGAATAATTTGCCAATGCGCGGAATCTAACACTTTGCTGGAAACTGAGAATTTGATAGATGCAGAGGACTAAGTTTGCTGACAATGGGTGAAATTGAGAAATTGTAGGTTCTGCTGCATGAGGAACAGCTGGGAATGAGGAGATTGGTAGAAATTGAGACACTTATGTAGATAGCCAGAAGGAAAAAGTAGAGATTGCTAGGTTGATGGAAATGCAGGAACTGGTACATTCAGAATGTGTAAGTTGAAGTTGTGTTGAATGCGGAGAATCTGCAAATGTGCTGAATCTAACACTTTGCTGGAAACTGGGAATCTAATAGGTACAGAGAGCTAGTTTAGATGGCAATTGGTGAAAGTGCGAAATTGTAGATTCAAGATGAATGAGAAAGTGCTGCGAATGAGGGGATTGTTAGAAATTGAGACACTTATGTAGATAGCCAGAACAAAATTAATCAGATTGCTAGATTGGTGGAAATTGAGAAACTAGTACATTCAGAATGTGCAAATTGAAGTTGTGTTGAATGCGGAGAATCTGCAAATGTGCTGAATCTAACACTTTGCTGGAAACTGGGAATCTGATAGATACAGAGAGCTAGTTTAGATGACAATGGGTGAAAGTGCGAAATTGTAGGTTTAAGGTGAATGAGGAAGTGCTGCGAATGACGTGATTGTTAGCAATAGAGACATTTGTTTGAATAGGCTGAAGAAAATAATAGAGATAGGGAGGTTGATGGAAACGGAGAAACATATACCTTCAGAATGTGCAAGTTGAAGTTGTGGTGAATGCGGAGAATCCCCAATTGTGCTGAATCTAGTAAATTGCTGCAAACTGTGAATTTGATAGCGATGGAGGATTAGATTTGCTGACAATGGGTGAACTTGAGATTTTATAATTTCAGGTGATTGAGGAGCAGCCGGGAATGAAGTTATTATTAGAAATAGACACATTTATGTAGATAGGCAGGAGAAATTAAGAAGGAATACGCTGTTGTTCGAAATGGAGAAGCTTCTATATTCAGAGCAGGATCAGCAGCTACAAGCAGTGAATAAAATTCAATTAGGAGAATTTGCAAATGGGGAATGAGATATATCTGCAGGTAGAGAAAATGGTAGAATATGATCAACTGCTAAATATTGATAATTTCCTAGATACAGAGATCCAGGTTTCCTTAAATGTAAGGATATTGAGAAGTAGAAGTTGTGGTGAATAGGGAGAATCTGCAAATGCGTGGAATCTAGCACATTGCTGGAAATTTGCAATTCGATAGATACAGTGGACTAGGGTTTTTGACAATGGGTGAAATTGTAGGTTCTGCTGCATGAGGAACAGCTGAGAATCAGGAGATTGTTTGAAATTGAGACACTTATGTAGATAGCCTGATGAAAATTAAACAGATTGCTAGGTTGATGGAAATGGAGAAACTAATACATTCAGAATGTGTAAGTTGAAGTTGTGTTGAATGCGGAGAATCTGCAAATGTGCTAAAACTAACACTTTGCAGGAAACTGGGAATCTGATAGATACAGAGAGCTAGTTTAGATGACAATTGTTGAAAGTGCGAAATTGTAGGTTCAAGGTGAATGAGGAAGTGCTGCGAATCAGGAGATTGTTAGAAATAGAGACATTTGTTTGAATAAGCTGATGAAAATAACAGAGATAATGAGGTTGATGGAAATGGAGAAAATTATACATTCAGAATGTGCAAGTTGAAGTTGTGGTGAATGCGGAGAATCCCCAATTGTGGTGAATCTAGCAATTTGCTGCAAACTGTGAATTTGATAGACATGGAGGATATCATTTTCTGACAATGGGTCATATTGGGATTTTATAGTTTCAGGCGATTGAGTAGCAGCCGGGAATGAATTTGTAAATATAAATAGACACATTTATGTTGATGGGCAGTAGAAATTAAGAAGGATAACGAGGTTCATGGAAATGGAGAAGCTTGTATATTCAGAGCAGGGTCAGCAGCTACAAGCAGCGAATAGAATTCAATTTGGAGAATTTGCAAATATGGGGAATGAGATATATCTGCAGATAGAGATAATGTTAGAATTTGATCAACTACTAAATATTGATAATTTGCTAGATACAGACACCCAGGTTTCCATTAATGTAAGGATATTGAGCAGTGGAAGTTGTGGTGAATAGGGAGAATCTGCAATTGCGCGGAATCTAACACATTGCTGGAAACTGGCAATTCGATAGATACAGCGGACTAGGTTTTCTGACAATGGGTGAAATTGAGAAACTGTAGATTCCACTGCATGAGGAATAGCTGAGAATGAGGAGATTCTTGGAAATTGAGAAACTTATGTAGAAAGCCAGAAGAAAATTAAACAGTTTGCTAGGTTGATGGAAATGGAGAAACTAGTACATTCAGAATGTGCAAGTTGAAGTTGTGTTGAATGCGGAGAATCTGCAAATGAGCTGAATCTAACACTTTGCTGGAAACTGGGAATCTGATAGAAAACAGAGAGCTAGTTTAGATGACAATCCGTGAAAGTGCGAAATTGTAGGTTCAAGGTGAATGAGGAAGTGCTGCGAATGAGGAGATTGTTAGAAATAGAGACATTTGTTTCAATAGGCTGAAGAAAATAATAGAGATAGTGAGGTTGATGGAAATGGAGAAACTTATACATTCAGATAGTACAAGTTGAAGCTGTGATGAATGCGGAGAATCCCCAATTGAGCTGAATCTAGCAAATTGCTGCAAACTGTGAATTTGATAGCTATGGAGGGTTAGATTTGCCGACAATGGGTCAAATTGAGATTTTGTAGTTTCAGGTGATTGAGGAGCAGCCGGAAATAAAGTTATTATTAGAAATAGACACATTTATGTAGATATGCAGGAGAAATTAGGAAGGATAACGCTGTTGTTCGAAATGGAGAAACTTGTATCTTCACAGCAGGATCAGCAGCTACAAGCAGCGAATAGAATTCAATTTGGAGAATTTGCAAAAATGGGGAATGAGATACATCTGCAGATAGAGATAATGTTAGAATTTGATCAACTGCTAAATATTGATAATTTGCTAGATACAGTCATCCAGGTTTCCTTAAATGTAAGGATATTGAGAAGTGGAAGTTGTGGTGAATAGGGAGAATCTGCAATTGCGCAGAATCGAACACTTTGCTGGAAACTGGTAATTTGATAGATACAGCGGACTAGGTTTTCTGACAATGGGTGAAATTGAGAAAGTATAGATTCCACTGCATGAGGAAAAGCTTAGAATGAGGAGATTGTTATAAATTGAGACACTTATGTAGATAGCCAGAAGAAAATTAAACAGATTGCTAGCTTGATGGAAATGGAGAAACCATTAAATTCAGAATGTGCAAGTTGAAATTGTGTTGAATGCCGAGAATCTGCAAATGTGCTGAGTCTAACACTTTGCTCGAAATTGGGAATCTGATAGATACAGAGAGCTAGTTTAGATGATAATGGATGAAAGTGCGAAATTGTAGGTTCAAGGTGAATGAGGAAGTGTTGCGATGAGGAGATTGTTAGAAATAGAGACATTTGTTTGAATAGGTTGAAGACAATAATAGAGATAGTGAGGATGATGGAAATGGAGAACCTTATACATTCAGAATATGCAAGTTGAAGTTGTGGTGAATGCGGTGAATCCCCAATTGTGCTGAATCTAGCAAATTGCTGCAAACTGTGAATTTGATTGACATGGAGGATATGATTTTCTGACAATGGGTCAAACTGAGATTTTGTAGTTTCAGGTGATTGAGGAGCAGCCGGAAATGAAGTTATTATTAGAAATAGACACATTTATGTAGATAGGCAGTAGACATTAATAAGGATAACGCTGTTGTTCGAAATGGAGAAGCTTGTATATTCAGAGCAGGATCAGTAGCTTCAAGCAGCGAATAGAATTCAATTTGTAGAATTTGAAAATATGGCGAATGAGATATATCTGCAGATAGAGAAAATGTTATAATATGATCAACTGCTAAATATTGATAATTTCCTAGATACAGAGATCCAGGTTTCCTTAAATGTAAGGATATTGAGAAGTGGAAGTTGTGGTGAATATGGAGGATCTGCAAATGCGCTGAATCTAACACATTGCTGGAAACTGGCAATTCGATAGATACAGCAGACTGGGTTTTCTGACAATGCGTGAAATTGAGAAATTGTAGATTCCACTGCATGAGGAACAGCTGAGAATGAGAAGATTGTTTGAAATTGAGACACTTATGTAGGTAGCCAGAAGAAAACTAAACAGATTGCTAGGTTGATGGAAATGGAGAAACTAGTACATTCAGAATGTGCAAGTTGAAATTGTGTTGAATGCCGAGAATCTGCAAATGTGCTGTATCTAACACTTCGCTGGAAATTGGGAATCTGATAGATACAGAGAGCTAGTTTAGATGACAGTTGTTGAAAGTGCGAAATTGTAGGTTTAAGGTGAATGAGGAAGTGCCGTGAATGAGGTGATTGTTAGAAATAGAGACATTTGTTTGAATAAGCTTAAGAAAATAATAGGGATAGTGAGGTTGATGGAAATGGAGAAACTTATACATTCAGCATGTGCAAGTTGAAGTTGTGGTGAATGCGGAGAATCCCCAATTGTGCTGAATCTAGCAAATTGCTGCAAACTGTGAATTTGATGGACATGGAGGATATGATTTTCTGACAATGGGTCAAATTGAGATTTTCTAGTTTCAGGTGATTGAGGAGCAGCCGGAAATGAAGTTATTATTAGAAAAAGACACATTTATGAAGATAGGCAGTAGAAATTAATAAGGATAATGCGGTTCTGGGAAATGGAGAAGCTTCTATATTTACAGCAGGATCAGCAGCTACAAGCAGCGAATAGAATTCAATTTGTAAAATTTGCAAATATGTGGAATGAGACATATCTGCAGATAGACAAAATGTTAGAATTTAATCAACTGCTAAATATTGATAATTTGATAGATACACAGATCCAGGTTTCCTTAAATGTAAGGATATTGAGAAGTGGATGTTGTGGTGAATAGGGAGAATCTGCAAATGCGCGGATTTTAACACATTGCTGGAAACTGGCAATTTGATAGATACAGCGGACTTGGTTTTCTGACAATGGGTGAAATTGAGAAAGTATAGATTCCACTGCATGAGGACCAGCTGAGAATGAGGAGATTGTTAGAAATTGAGACACTTATGTAGATAGCCAGAAGAAAATTAAACAGATTGCTAATTGATGGAAATGGAGCAACTAGTACATTCAGAATGTGCAAATTGAATTTGTGTTGAATGCGGAGAATCTGCAAATGTGCTGAATCTAACACTTTGCTGGAAACTGGGAATCTGATAGATACAGAGAGCTAGTTTAGATGACAATGGGTGAAAGTGCGAAATTGTAGGTTTAAGGTGAATGAGGAAGTGCTGCGAATGAGGAGATTGTTAGAAATAGAGATATTTGTTTGAATAGGCTGGAGAAAATAATAGAGATAGTGAGGTTGATGGAAATGGAGAACCTTATACATTCAGATAGTACAAGTTGAACCTGTGGTGAATGCGGAGCATCCCCAATTGTGCTGAAACTAGCAAATTGCTGCAAACTGTGAATTTGATAGACATGGAGGATATGATTTTCTGACAATGGGTCAAATTGAGATTTTGTAGTCTCAGGTGATTGAGGAGCAGCCGGAAATGAAGTTATTATTAGAAATAGACACATTTATGTAGATAGGCAGTAGCAATTAATAAGGACAACACGGTTCTGGGAAATGGAGAAGCTTGTATATTCACAACACGATCAGCAGCTACAAGCAGCGAATAGAATTCAATTTGTAGAATTTGCCAATATGGGGAATGAGATATATCTGCAGATAGACAATATGTTAGAATTTGATCAACTGCTAATTATTGATAATTTGATAAATACACAGATCCAGGTTTCCTTAAATGTAAGGATATTGAGAAGTGGAAGTTGTGGTGAATAGGGAGAATCTGCAAATGCGCGGATTTTAACACATTGCTGGAAACTGACAATTTGATAGTTACAGCGGACTAGATTTTCTGACAATGGGTGAAGTTGAGAAATTGTAGATTCCACTGCATGAGGAACAGCTGAGAATGAGGAGATTGTTAGAAATAGAGACACTTATGTAGATAGCCAGAAGAAAATTAAACAGATTGCTAGGTTGATGGAAATGGAGAAACTGGCACATTCAGAATGTGCAAATTGAATTTGTGTTGAATGCGGAGAATCTGCAAACGTGCTGAATCCAACAATTTGCTGGAAACTGGGACTCTGATAGATACAGAGAGCTAGTTTAGATGACAATGGGTGAAATTGCGAAATCGTAGGTTTAAGGTGAATGAGGAAGTGCTGCGAATGAGGAGATTGTTAGAAATAGAGACATTTGTTTGAATAGGCTGAAGAAAATAATAGAGATAGTGAGGTTGATGGAAATGGAGAAACTTATACATTCAGATAGTACAAGGTGAAGTTGTGGTGATTGCGGAGAATCCCCAATTGTGCTGAATCTAGCAAATTGCTGCAAACTGTGAATTTGATGGACATGGAGGATATGATTTTCTGACAAGGAGTCAAATTGAGATTTTATAGTTACAGGTGATTGAGGAGCAACCAGGAATGAATTTATTATTAGAAATAGACACATTTATGTTGATAAGCAATAGAAATTAATAAGGATAACGAGGTTCATGGAAATGGAGAAGCTTGTATATTCAGAGCAGGATCAGCAGCTACAAGCAGCAAATAGAATTCAGTTTGGAGAATTTGCAAATATGGGGAATGAGATATATCTGCAGATAGAGATAATGTTAGAATTTGATCAACTGCTAAATATTGATAATTTGCTAGATACAGACATCTAGGTTTCCTTAAATGTAAGGATATTGAGAAGTGGAAGTTGTGAATAGGGTGGATCTGCAAATGCGCGGAATCTAACACATTGCTGGAAACTGGCAATTTGATAGATACAGCAGACAACGTTTAATGACAATGGGTGAAATTGAGAAATTGTAGATTGCACTACATCAGGAACAGCTGAGAATGAGGAGATTGTTAGAAATTGAGACACTTATGTAGATAGCCAGAAGAAAATTAAACAGATTGCTAGGTTGATGGAAATGAAGAAACTAGTACATTCAGATAGTACAAGGTGAAGTTGTGGTGAATGAGGAGAATCCCCAATTGTGCTGAGTCTAGCAAATTGCTGCAGACAATGATTTTGATAGTAATGGAGGATTAAATTTGCTGACAATGGGTCAAATTGAGATTTTCTAGTTTCAGGTGATTGAGGAACAGCCAGAAATGAAGTTATTATTAGAAATAGACACATTTATGTAGATAGGCAATAGAAATTAATAAGGATAATGCGGTTGTTGGAAATGGAGAAGCTTCTATATTCAAGCAGGATCAGCAGCTACAGGCAGCGAACATAATTCAATTTGGAGAATTTGCAAATAAGGGGAATGAGATATATCTGCAGATAGAGAAAATGTTAGAATTTGATCAACTGCTAAATATTGATAATTTGCTAGATACAGAGATCCAGGTTTCCTTAAATGTAAGGATGTTGAGAAGTGGAAGTTGTGGTGAATAGGGAGGATCTGCAAATGCGCGGAATCTAACACATTGCTGGAAACTGGCAATTTTATAGATACAGTGGACTAGGTTTTCTGACAATGGGTGAAATTGAGACATTGTAGATTCCACTGCATGAGGAACAGCTGAGAAAGAGGAGATTGTTAGAACTTGCGACACTTATGTAGATAGCCAGAAGAAAATTAAACAGATTGCTAGGTTGATGGAAATGGAGAAACTAGTACATTCAGAATGTGCAAGTTGAAGTTGTGTTGAATGCCGAGAATCTGCATATGAGCTGAATCTAACACTTTGCTGGAAATTTGGAATCTGATAGATACAGAGAGCTAGTTTAGATGACAATGGGTGAAAGTGTGAAATTGTAGGTTTAAGGTGAATGAGGAAGTGCTGCGAATGAGGAGATTGATAGAAATAGAGACATTTGTTTGAATAGGCTGAAGAAAATAATAGGGATAGTGAGGTTGATGGAAATGGAGAAACTTATACATTCCGAATGTGCAAGTTGAAATTGTGGTGAGTGCGGAGAATCCCCAAGTGTGCTGAATCTAGCAAATTGCTGGAAACTGTGAGTTTGATAGCTATGGAGGATTAGAATTGCTGACAATGGGTCAAATTGAGATTTTGTAGTTTCAGGTGATTGAGGAGCAGCCGGAAATGAAGTTATAATTAGAAATAGACAGATTTATGTAGATAGGCATTAGAAATTAAAAATGATAACGCAGTTGTTGGAAATGGAGAAGCTGGTATATCCAGAGCAGTATCAGCAGCTTCAAGCAGCGAATAGAATTCAATTTGGAGAATTTGGATATATGGGGAATGAGATATATCTGCAGATAGAGAAAATGTTTGAATTTGATCAACTGCTAAATATTGATAATTTACTAGATACAGAAATCCAGGTTCCCTTAAATGTAAGGATATTGAGAAGTGGAGGTTGTGGTGAATAGGCAGGATCTGCAAATGCGCGGAATATAACACATTGCTGGAAACTGCAATTTGATAGATACAGAAGATTGGTTTCCTGACAATGGGTGAAATTGAGACATTGTAGATTCCACTGCATGAGGAACAGCTGAGAATGAGGAGATTGTTAGAAATTGCGACACTTATGTAGATAGCCAGAAGAAAATTAAACAGATTGATGACTTGATGGAAATGGAGAAACTAGTACATTCAGAATGTGCAAGTTGAAGTTGTGTTGAATGCGGAGAATCTGCAAATGTGCTGAAACTAACACTTTTCTGGTAACTGGGAATCTGATAGATGCAGAGAGCTAGATTAGATGACAATGGGTGAAAGTGCGAAATTGTAGGTCCAATGTGAATAAGGAAGTGCTGCGAATGAGGAGATTGTTAGAAAGAGAGACATTTGTCTGAATAGGCTGTAGAAAATAATAGAGATAGTGAGGATGATGGAAATGGAGAAACTTATACATTCAGAGAGTACAAGTTATAGTTGTGGTGAATGCGGAGAATCCCCAATTGTGCTGAATCTAGCAAATTGCTGCAAACTGTGAATTTGATAGCAATGGAGGATTAGATTTTCTGAATATGGGTCAAATTGAGATTTTTTAGTTTCACATCATTGAGGGGCAGCTGGAAATGAAGTTATTATTAGAAATAGACACATATATGTAGATAGGCCGTAGAAATTAATAAGGGTAACGGGGTTGTTGGAAATGGAGAAGGTTGTATATTCATAGCAGGATCAGCAGCTACAAGCAGCGAATAGAATTCAATTTGGAGAACTTGCAAATATGGGGAATGAGATATATCTGCAGATAGAGAAAATGTTTGAATTTGAGCAACTGCTAAAAACTGATAATTTGCTAGATAAAGCTATCCAGGTTTCCTTAAATGTAAGGATATTGAGAAGTTGAAGTTGTGGTGAATAGGGAGGATCTGCAAATGCACGGAATCTAACACATTGCTGGAAACTGGCAATTAGATAGATACAGCGGACTCGGTTTTCTGACAATGGGTGAAATTGAGAAAGTATAGATTCCACTGCATGAGGAACAGCTGAGAACGAGGAGATTGTTAGAAATTGAGACATTTATCTGGATAGCGAAGAAAATTAAACAGATTGCTAGGTTGATGGAAATGGAGAAACTAGTACATTCAGAATGTGCAAGTTGAAGTTGTGTTGAACGCGGAGAATCTGCAAATGGGCTGAAACTAACACTTTGCTGGAAACTAGGAATCTGATAGATACAGTGAGCTAGTTTAGATGACAATTGGTGAAAGTGCAAAATTGTAGGTTCAAGGTGAATGAGGAAGTGCTGCGAATGAGGAGATTGTTAGAAATAGACACTTTTGTTTGAATAGGCTGAAGAAAATAACAGAGATTGTGAGGTTGATGGAAATGGAGAACCTTATACATTCAGATAGTACAAGTTGTAGTTGTGGTGAATGCGGAGAATCCCCAATTGTGCTGAATCTAGCAAATTGCTGCAAACTGTGAATTTGATAACAATGGAGGATTAGATTTTCTGAATATGGGTCAAATTGAGATTTTGTAGTTTCAGGTGATTGAGGAGCCGCCGGAAATGAAGTTATTATTATAAAAAGACACATATATGTAGATAGGCAGTAGAAATTAATAAGGTTAACTCGCTTGTTGGAAATGGAGTAGCTTGTATATTCAGAGCAGGATCAGCAGCTACAAGCAGCGAAGAGAATTCAATTTGGAGAATTTGCAAATATGGTGAATGAGATATATCTGCAGATAGAGAAAATGTTAGAATTTGATCAACTGCTAAATATTGATAATTTGCTAGATACACAGATCCAGGTTTCCTTAAATGTAAGGATATTGAGAAGTGGAAGTTGGGGTGAATAGGGAGAATCTGCAAATGTGAGGAATCTAACACATTGCTGGAAACTGGCAATTTGATAGATACAGCGGACTAGGTTTTCTGGCAATGAGTGAAATGGAGAAATTGTAGATTCCACTGCATGAGGAACAGCTGCGAATGAGGAGATTGTTAGAAATAGACACTTTTGTTTGAATAGGCTGAAGAAAATAACAGAGATTGTGAGGTTGATGGAAATGGAGAACCTTATACATTCAGATAGTACAAGTTGTAGTTGTGGTGAATGCGGAGAATCCCCAATTGTGCTGAATCTAGCAAATTGCTGCAAACTGTGAATTTGATAACAATGGAGGATTAGATTTTCTGAATATGGGTCAAATTGAGATTTTGTAGTTTCAGGTGATTGAGGAGCCGCCGGAAATGAAGTTATTATTATAAAAAGACACATATATGTAGATAGGCAGTAGAAATTAATAAGGTTAACTCGCTTGTTGGAAATGGAGTAGCTTGTATATTCAGAGCAGGATCAGCACCTACAAGCAGCGAAGAGAATTCAATTTGGAGAATTTGCAAATATGGTGAATGAGATATATCTGCAGATAGAGAAAATGTTAGAATTTGATCAACTGCTAAATATTGATAATTTGCTAGATACACAGATCCAGGTTTCCTTAAATGTAAGGATATTGAGAAGTGGAAGTTGGGGTGAATAGGGAGAATCTGCAAATGTGAGGAATCTAACACATTGCTGGAAACTGGCAATTTGATAGATACAGCGGACTAGGTTTTCTGGCAATGAGTGAAATGGAGAAATTGTAGATTCCACTGCATGAGGAACAGCTGAGAATGAGGAGATTGTTATAAATTGAGACACTTATGTAGATAGCCAGAAGAAAATTAAACAGATTGCTAGGTTGATGGAAATGGAGAAACTAGTACATTCAGAATGTGCAAGTTGAAGTTGTGTTGAATGCGGAGAATCTGCAAATGTGCTGAAACTAACACTTTTCTGGAAACTGGGAATCTGATAGATACTGAGAGCTAGTTTAGATGACAATGGGTGAAAGTGCAAAAATGTAGGTTTAGGGTGAATGAGGAAGTGCTGCGAATGAGGAGATTGTTAGAAATAGAGACTTTTGTTTGAATAGGCTGAAGAAAATAATAGAGATTGTGAGGTTGATGGAAATGGAGAAACTTATACATTCAGAATGTGCGAGTTGAAGTTGTGGTGAATGCGGTGAATCCCCAATTGTGCTGAATATGGCAAATTGCTGCAAACTGTGATTTTGATAGCAATGGAGGATTAGATTTTCTGAATATGGGTCAAATTGAGATTTTGTAGTTTCAGGTGATTGAGGAGCAGCCGGAAATGAAGTTATTATTAGAAATAGACACATTTATGTACATAGGCAGTAGAAATTTACAAGGATAACGCGGTTGTTGGAAATGGAGAAGTTTGTATATTCAGAGCAGGATCAGCACCTACAAGCAGCAAAGAGAATTCAATTTGGAGAATTTGCAAATATGGGGAATGATATATATCTGCAGATGGAGAAAATGTTAGAATATGTTCAACTGCTAAATATTGATAATTTGCTAGATACAGAGATCCAGGTTTCCTTAAATGTAAGGATATTGAGAAGTGGAAGTTGGGGTGAATAGGGAGAATCTGCAAATGTGAGGAATCTAACACATTGCTGGAAACTGGCAATTTGATAGATACAGCGGACTAGGTTTTCTGACAATGGGTGAAATGGAGAAATTGTAGATTCGACTGCATGAGGAAAAGCTGAGAATGAGGAGATTGTTAGAAATTGAGACACTTATGTAGATAGCCAGAAGAAAATTAAACAGATTGCTAGGTTGATGGAAATGGAGAAACTAGTATATTCAGAATTTGCAAGTTGAAGTTGTGTTGAATGCGGAGAACCTGCAAATGTGCTGAAACTAACACTTAGCTGGAAACTGGGAATCTGATAGATACGAGCTAGTTTAGAAGACAATGGGTGAAAGTGCGAAAATGTAGGTTTAGGGTGAATGAGGAAGTGCTGAGAATGAGGAGATTGTTAGAAATAGAGACTTTTGTTTGAATAGGCTGAAGGAAATAACAGCGATAGTGTGGTTGATGGAAATGGAGAAACTTATACATTCAGATATTATAAATTGAAGCTGTGGTGAATGCAGAGAATACTCAATTGTGCTGAATCTAGCAAATTGCTGCAAACTGTGAATTTGATAGACATGGAGGATACGATTTTCTGACATATGGGTCAAATTGAGATTTTGTAGTTTCAGGTGATTGAGGACCGATATGGAGAAATTGATAGTGTAGCCAATGCAGAGAAGCTGGATATCTGCAGAAATTGATTAATTACAAGAAACTGATTACTACTGGGATGTAGAAACCTGATTATTGCAAAATATAGGAATGATGATATTGAAGGCATAGTTGTACGATCAACATTGAAAAATGAGTAGGTTGTCAGAAATAGATCTATTTATGTTGTTGGACTGCAGAAATTATTGGAGACTGAGAAATTGATTGAAATGAAGAAACTTGTAGATTCAGTGCACAAGCGGATAATGCAAACAGCGAATTTGTTGGAAATGGGAGATTTTATAAATTTTGGGAATGAGTTATATCTGCTGTTAGAGATAATGCTTGAACTTGCTGAATTGCTAAGAATTGACTTTTTGAGAGATACAGACAGCCAGGATGGATGAAACTGAAGGGAACGGAGAAATTGAAGTTACATGAATGCGGAGAAGCTGCAAATGTGCTCAGTCTAACAGATTTCTGGAAATTGAGTATTTGATAGATAAATAGAACTACATATGCTTATAAAGTTAGAAATTGAGAAATTGTATGTTCAGGTGAATGATAAGTAACTGTAAATGTGGAGAGTGTTAGAATTAGAGATACTTATTTAGATAGGCAGTGGATATTAATAGATGATATAGGTTGGTGGAAAGTACGAAACTTGTACATTCAGAGAAGGAGAAGAAGCTACGAGCAGCGAATTTGGTGAAAATGGAAGATTTTACAAATATTGGGAATGTGAAATAGCTGCAGATAGATAAATTGCTAGAATTAGAGAACGTTATTTAGAAAGGCAGTGGATATTAATACAGATAGCGAGGTTGGTGGAATGTTAGAAACCTGTACATTACGAGAAGGAGCAGAAGCTACAAGCAGCGAATTTAGTGAAAATGGAAGATTTTACAAATATTGGGAATGTGAAATACCTGCAGATAGATAAAATGCTAGTATTTTATCAATGGCTAGGTATTGATATTTTGGTATCCACAGCGAACCAGGTTTGCTTAAATTGAACGATATGGAGAAATTGATAGTGTAGCCAATGCAGAGAAGCTGGGAATCTGCAGAACTTGATTACGTACAAGAAACTGAGTACTACCGGGATCTAAAAACCTTATTAGTTGCAAAATATAGGAATGGTGATATTGAAGGCATAGTTGTACGATCAACATTGAAAAATGAGTAGGTTGTTAGAAATAGATCTATTAATGTTGTTGGACTGCAGAAATTATTGCAGATTGAGAAATTGATTGAAATGGAGAAACTTGTAGATTCAGTGAACGAGCGGATAATGCAAACAGCAAATTTGTTTTGAAATGGGAGATTTTACACATTTTGGGACTGAGTTATATCTGCTGATAGAGAAAATGCTTGAACTTGCTGAATTGCTAATAATTGACACTTTGAGAGATACAGACAGCCAGCTTTGCTGAATCTGAAGGGAATGGAGAAATTTAAGCTACAGTGAATGCGGAGAAGCTTCAAATGAGCTCAGTCTAACAGTTTGCTGGAAATTGCATATTTGATAGATAAATAGAACTACATTTGCTGATAAAGTTAGAAATTGAGAAATTGTAGGTTCAGGTGAATGATAAGTAACTGTAAATGTGGAGAGTGTAAGAATTAGAGATACTTATTTAGATAGGCAGTCGATATTAATAGAGATAGCGAGGTTGGTGGAACGTAAGAAACTTGTACATTCAGAGAAGGAGCACAAGCTACAAGCAGTGAATTTGGTAAAAATGGGAGATTTTACAAATATTGGGAATGTGAAATATTTGCAGATAGATAAAATGCTAGAATTTTATTAATGGCTAGGTATTGATATTTTGCTATCCACAGCAGGTATACTTAAATTGAGCGATATGGAGAAATTGATAGTGTAGCCAACGCAGAGAAGCTGGGAATCTGCAGAATTTGATTGATTACAAGAAACTGATTACTTCCTGGATGTAGAAAACAGTTTAGATGCATAATATAGTAATGGTGATATTGAAGGTATAGTTGTACGATTAACTTTGAAAAATGAGTAGGTTGTCAGAAATAGATCTATTTATGTTGTTGGACTGCAGAAATTATTGGAGATTGAGAAATTGATTGAAATGGAGAAACTTGAAGATTCAGTGAACGAGCGGATAATGCAAACAGCAAATTTGTTGGAAATGGGAGATTTTACCAATTTTGAGAATGAGTTATATCTGCTGATAGAGAAAATGCTTGAACTTGCTGAATTGCTAATAATTGAAATTATTAGAGATACAGACAGCCAGGTTAGCTGAAACTGAAGAGAATGGAGAAATTGAAGTTACAGTGAATGTGGAGAAGCTGCAAATGTGCTCAGTCTAACAGATTTCTGGAAATTGAGTATGTGATAGATAAATAGAACAACATTTGCTGATAAAGTTAGCATTTGAGATATTGTAGGTTCAGGTGAATGATAAGTAAGTGGAAATGTGGAGAGTGTTAGATTTAGAGATACTTAGTTAGATAGGCAGTGGATATTAATAGCGATCGCGAGGTTGGTGGAAAGTAAGAAACTTGTGCATTCAGAGAAGGAGCGGAAGCTACAAGCAGCGAATTTGGTGAAAATGGGAGAATTTACAGATATTGTTAATGTGAACAAGCTGCAGATAGATAAAATGCTAGAATTTTATCAATGGCTAGGTATCGATATTTTGCTATCCACAGCAAAACAGGTTTGCTAAAATTGAGCTATATGGATAAATTGATAGTGTAGCCAACGCAGAATAGCTGGGAATCTGCAGAATTTGATTAATTACAAGAAACCGATTACTTCCTGGATGTAGATACCTGATTAGTTGCAAAATAAGGAATGGTGATATTGAAGGTACAGTTGTAAGATTAACATTGAAAAATCAGCAGGTTGTCAGAAATAGATCTATTTATGTTGTTGGACTGCAGAAATTATTGGAGATTGAGAAATTGATTGAAATGGAGAAACTTGTAGATTCAGTGAACGAAGGGATAATGCAAACAGCAAATTTTTTGAAAATCGGAGATTTTACAAATTTTGGGATTGAGTTTTATCTGCTGAAAGAGAAAATGCATGTACTTGCTGAATTGCTAATAATTGACATTTTGAGAGATGCAGACAGCCAGGTTCGCTGGAACTGAAGGGAATGGAGAATTTGAGGTTACAGTGAATTTGGAGAAGCTGCAAATGTGCTCAGTCTAACAGATTTCCGGAAATTGAGTATTGGATAGATTAATAGAACTACATTTGTTGATAAAGTTAGAAATTGAGAAATTGTAGGTTCAGGTGAATGATAATTAACTGGAAATGTGGAGAGTGTTAGAACTCGAGATAATTACTTAGATAGGCATTGGATATTAATAGAGATAGCGAGGTTGGTGGAAAGTAAGAAACTTGAACATTCACAGAAGGAGCAGAAGCTACAAGCAGCGAATTTGGTGAAAATGGGAGATTTTACAAATATTGGGAATGTGAAATTGCTGCAGACAGATGAAATGCTAGAATATTATCAATGGCTAGGTACTGATATTTTGCTATCCACAGCGAAACAGGTTTGCTTAAATTGAGCGATATGGAGAAATTGATAGTGTAGCCAACGCAGAGAAGCTGGGAATCTGCAGAAATTGATTACTTACAAGAAACTGAGTACTACCGGGATGTAGAAACCTGATTAGTTGCAAAATATAGGAATGGTGATATTGAAGGCATAGTTGCACGATCAACATCGAAAAATGAGTAGGTTGTCAGAAATAGATCTATTTATGTTGTTGGACTGTAGAAATTATTGGAGATTGAGAAATTGATTGAAATGGAAAAACTTGTAGATTCAGTGAAGGAGCGGATAATGCAAACAGCAAATTTGATGGAAATGGGAGATATTACAAATTTTGGGAATGAGTCATATCTGCTGATAGAGAAAATGCTTGAACTTCCTGAATTGCTAATAATTGACATTTTGAGAGATACAGACAGCCAGCTTTGCTGAAACTGAAGGGAATGGGGAAATAGAAGTTACAGTGAATGCGGAGAAGCTGCAAATGTGCGCAGTCTAACAGATTTCTCGAAATTGAGTATTTGATAGATAAATAGATCTACATTTGCTGATAAAGTTAGAAATTGAGAAATTTTAGGCTCAGGTGAATGATAAGTAACTGTAAATGTGGAGAGTGTTAGAATTAGAGATACTTATTTAGGTAGGCAGTGGATATTAATAGAGAGAGCGCGTTTGGTAGAAAGTAAGAAACTTGTACACTCAGAGAAGGAGCAGAAGCTACATGCAGCGAATTTGGTGAAAATGGGAGTTTTACAAATATTGGGAATGTGAAATATTTGTAGATAGATAAAATGCTAGAATTTTATCAATGGCTAGGTATTGATATTTTGCTATACACAGCGAACCAGGTTTGCTTAAATTGAGCGATATGGAGAAATTGATAGTGTAGCCAACGCAGAGAAGGTGGGAATCTGCAGAATTTGATTAATTACAAGAAACTGAGTACTTCCTGGATGTAGAAACCTGATTAGTTGCAAAATATAGGAATGGTGATACTGAAGGCATAGTTGTACGATCAACATTTAAAAATGATTAGCTGTCAGAAATAGATTATTTATGTTTTTGGACTGCAGAAATTATTGGAGATTGAGAAATTGACTGAAATGGAGAAACTTGTAGATTCAGTGAACGAGCGGATAATGCAAACAGCAAATTTGTTGGAAATGGGAGATTTTTCAAATTATGGGAATGAGTTATATCTGCTGTTAGAGAAAATGCTTGAACTTGCTGAATTGCTAATAATTGAAATTTTGAGAGATACAGACAGCCAGGTTAGCTGAAACTGAAGGGAATGGAGAAATTGAAGTTACAGTGAATGCGGAGAAGCTGCAACTGTGCTCAGTCTAACAGATTTCTGGAAATTGAGTATGTGATAGATAAATGGAACAACTTTTGCTGATAAAGTTAGAAATTGAGAAATTGTAGGTTCAGTTGCTTGATAAGTAACTGGAAATGTAGAGAGTGTTAGAATTAGAGATACTTATTTAGGTAGGCAGTGGATATTTATAGAGATAGTGAGGTTGGAGGAAAGTAAGAAACTTGTGCATTCAGAGGAGGAGCAGAGGCTACAAGCAGCGAATATGGTGAAAATGGGAGAATTCACAAATATTGTTAATGTGAAAAAGCTGCAGATAGATAGAATGCTAGAATTTTATCAATGGCTAGGTATTGATATTTTGCTATACACAGCGAACCAGGTTTGCTTAAATTGAGCGATATGGAGAAATTGATAGTGTAGCCAATGCAGAGAAGCTGGGAATCTGCAGAATTTGATTAATTACAAGAAACTGATTACTTCCAGGATGTAGAAACCTGATTAGTTGCAAAATATAGGAATGGTGATATTGAAGGCATAGTTGTACGATCAACATTTAAAAATGAGTAGGTTGTCGGAAATAGATCTATTTATGTTTTTGGACTGCAGATATTATTGGAGATTGAGAAATTGGTTGAAATGGAGAAAGTTGTAGATTCAGAAACGAGCGGATAATGCAAACAGCAAATTTGTTGGAAATGGGAGATTGTGCAAATTTTGGTACTGAGTTATATCTGCTGATAGAGAAAATGCTTGAAGTTGCTGAATTGCTAATGATTGACATTTTGAGAGATACAGACAGCCAGCATTGCTGAATCTGAAGGGAATGGAGAATTGAAGTTACATTGAATGCGGAGAAACTGCAAATGTGCTCAGTCTAACAGGTTGCTGGAAATTGAATATTTGATAGATAAATAGATCTACATTTGCTGATCAAGTTAGAAATTGAGAAATTGTAGGTTCAGGTGAATGATAGGTAACTGTAAATGTAGAGAGTATTAGAATTAGAGATACTTATTTAGATAGGCAGTGGATATTAATAGAGATAGCGAGGTTGGTGGAACCTAAGAAACTTGTTCATTCAGAGAAGGAGCAGAAGCTACAAGCAGCGAATTTGGTGAAAATGGAAGATTTTACAAATATTGGGAATGTGAAATACCTTCAGATAGATAAAATGCTAGTATTTTATCAATGGCTAGGTATTGATATTTTGGTATCCACAGTGAACCAGTTTTGCTTAAATTGAACGATGTGGAGAAATTGATAGTGTAGCCAACGCAAAATAGCTGGGAATCTGCAGAATTTGATTAATTACAAGAAACTGATTACTTCCTGGATGTAGAAACCTGATTAGTTGCAAAATATGGGAATGGTGATATTGAAGGTATAGTTGTAAGATTAACATTGAAAAATCAGCAGGTTGTCAGAAATAGATCTATTTATGTTGTTGGACTGCAGAAATTATTGGAGATTGAGAAATTGATTGAAATGGAGAAACTTGTAGATTCACTGAACGAGCGGATAATGCAAACAGCAAATTTGTTGGAAATGGGAGATTTTACATATTTTGGGAATGAGCTATATCTGCTGATAGAGAAGATGCTTGAACTAGCTGAATTGCTAATAATTGACATTTTGAGAAATACAGAGAGCCAGCTTTGCTGAAACTGAAAGGAATGGGGAAATAGAAGTTACAGTGAATGTGGAGAAGCTGCAAATGTGCGCAGTCTAACAGATTTCTGGAAATTGAGTATGCAATAGATAAATAGAACAACATTTGCTGATAAAGTTAGAAATGGAGAAATTGTAGGTTCAGGTGAATGATAAGTAACTGGAAATGTGGAGAGTGTTAGAATTAGAGATACTTATTTAGATAGGCAGTGGATATTAATAGCGATCGCGAGGTTGGTGTTAAGTAAGAAACTTGCGCATTCAGAGAAGGAGCAGAAGCTACAAGCAGCGAATTTAGTGAAAATGGGAGAATTTACCAATATTGTTAATGTGAATAAGCTGCAGATAGATAAAATGCTAGAATTTTATCAATGGCTAGGTATTGATATCTTGCTATCCACAGCGAACCAGGTTTGCTTAAATTGACCAATGTGGAGAAATTGATAGTGTAGCCAACGCAGAATAGCTGGGAATCTGCAGAATTTGATTAATTACAAGAAACTGATTACTTCCTGGATTTAGAAACCTGATTAGTTGCAAAACATAGGAATGGTGATATTGAAGGCATAGTTGTAAGATCAACATTTAAAAATGAGTAGGTTGTCAGAAATGATCTATTTATATTTTTGGAGTGCAGAAATTATTGGAGATTGAGAAATTGACTGAAATGGAGAAACTTGCAGATTCAGAAAACGAGCGGTTAATGCAAACAGCAAATTTGTTGGAAACGGGAGATTTTTCAATTTTTGGGATTGAGTTATATCTGCTGTTAGAGAAAATGCTTGAACTTGCTGAATTGCTAATAATTGACATTTTGAGAGATACAGACAGCCAGGTTAGCTGAAACTGAAGGGAATGGAGAAATTGAAGTTACAGTGAATGCGGAGAAGCTGCAACTGTGCTCAGTCTAACAGATTTCTGGAAATTGAGTATGTGATAGTTAAATAGAACAACTTTTGCTGATAAAGTTAGAAATTGAGATATTGTAGGTTCAGTTGCATGATAAGTAACTGGAAATGTGGAGAGTGTTAGAATTAGAGATACTTATTTAGATAGGCAGTGGATATTTATAGAGATAGCGAGGTTGGAGGAAAGTAAGAAACTTGTGCATTCAGAGGAGGAGCAGAGGCTACAAGCAGCGAATATGGTGAAAATGGGAGAATTCACAAATATTGTTAATGTGAAAAAGCTGCAGATAGATAAAATGCTAGAATTTTATCAATGGCTAGGTATTGATATTTTGCTATACACAGCGAACCAGGTTTGCTTAAATTGAGCGATATGGAGAAATTGATAGTGTAGCCAATGCAGAGAAGCCGGGAATCTGCAGAATTTGATTAATTACAAGAAACTGATTACTTCCTGGATGTAGAAACCTGATTAGTTGCAAAATATAGGAATGGTGATATTGAAGGCATATTTGTACGATCAATATTGAAAAATGAGTAGGTTGTCAGAAATAGATCTATTTATGTTGTTGGACTGCAGAAATTATTGGAGATTGAGAAATTGATTGAAATGGAGAAACTTGCAGATTCAGTGAACGAGTGGATAATGCAAACAGCAAATTTGTTGGAAATGGGAGATTTTACCAATTTTGGGAATGAGTTATATCTGCTGATAGAGAAAATGCTTGAACTTGCTGAATTGCTAATAATTGAAATTATTAGAGATACAGACAGCCAGGTTAGCTGAAACTGAAGAGAATGGATAAATTGAAGTTACAGTGAATGTGGAGAAGCTGCAAATGTGCTCAGTCTAACAGATTTCTGGAAATTGAGTATGTGATAGATAAATAGAACAACATTTGCTGATAAAGTTAGCATTTGAGATATTGTAGGTTCAGGTGAATGATAAGTAAGTGGAAATGTGGAGAGTGTTAGATTTAGAGATACTTAGTTAGATAGGCAGTGGATATTAATAGCGATCGCGAGGTTGGTGGAAAGTAAGAAACTTGTGCATTCAGAGAAGGAGCGGAAGCTACAAGCAGCGAATTTGGTGAAAATGGGAGAATTTACAGATATTGTTAATGTGAACAAGCTGCAGATAGATAAAATGCTAGAATTTTATCAATGGCTAGGTATCGATATTTTGCTATCCACAGCAAAACAGGTTTGCTAAAATTGAGCTATATGGATAAATTGATAGTGTAGCCAACGCAGAATAGCTGGGAATCTGCAGAATTTGATTAATTACAAGAAACCGATTACTTCCTGGATGTAGATACCTGATTAGTTGCAAAATAAGGAATGGTGATATTGAAGGTACAGTTGTAAGATTAACATTGAAAAATCAGCAGGTTGTCAGAAATAGATCTATTTATGTTGTTGGACTGCAGAAATTATTGGAGATTGAGAAATTGATTGAAATGGAGAAACTTGTAGATTCAGTGAACGAAGGGATAATGCAAACAGCAAATTTTTTGAAAATCGGAGATTTTACAAATTTTGGGAATGAGTTTTATCTGCTGAAAGAGAAAATGCATGTACTGGCTGAATTGCTAATAATTGACATTTTGAGAGATGCAGACAGCCAGGTTCGCTGGAACTGAAGGGAATGGAGAATTTGAGGTTACAGTGAATTTGGAGAAGCTGCAAATGTGCTCAGTCTAACAGATTTCCGGAAATTGAGTATTGGATAGATTAATAGAACTACATTTGTTGATAAAGTTAGAAATTGAGAAATTGTAGGTTCAGGTGAATGATAATTAACTGGAAATGTGGAGAGTGTTAGAACTCGAGATAATTACTTAGATAGGCATTGGATATTAATAGAGATAGCGAGGTTGGTGGAAAGTAAGAAACTTGAACATTCACAGAAGGAGCAGAAGCTACAAGCAGCGAATTTGGTGAAAATGGGAGATTTTACAAATATTGGGAATGTGAAATTGCTGCAGACAGATGAAATGCTAGAATATTATCAATGGCTAGGTACTGATATTTTGCTATCCACAGCGAAACAGGTTTGCTTAAATTGAGCGATATGGAGAAATTGATAGTGTAGCCAACGCAGAGAAGCTGGGAATCTGCAGAAATTGATTACTTACAAGAAACTGAGTACTACCGGGATGTAGAAACCTGATTAGTTGCAAAATATAGGAATGGTGATATTGAAGGCATAGTTGCACGATCAACATCGAAAAATGAGTAGGTTGTCAGAAATAGATCTATTTATGTTGTTGGACTGTAGAAATTATTGGAGATTGAGAAATTGATTGAAATGGAAAAACTTGTAGATTCAGTGAAGGAGCGGATAATGCAAACAGCAAATTTGATGGAAATGGGAGATATTACAAATTTTGGGAATGAGTCATATCTGCTGATAGAGAAAATGCTTGAACTTCCTGAATTGCTAATAATTGACATTTTGAGAGATACAGACAGCCAGCTTTGCTGAAACTGAAGGGAATGGGGAAATAGAAGTTACAGTGAATGCGGAGAAGCTGCAAATGTGCGCAGTCTAACAGATTTCTCGAAATTGAGTATTTGATAGATAAATAGATCTACATTTGCTGATAAAGTTAGAAATTGAGAAATTTTAGGCTCAGGTGAATGATAAGTAACTGTAAATGTGGAGAGTGTTAGAATTAGAGATACTTATTTAGGTAGGCAGTGGATATTAATAGAGAGAGCGCGTTTGGTAGAAAGTAAGAAACTTGTACACTCAGAGAAGGAGCAGAAGCTACATGCAGCGAATTTGGTGAAAATGGGAGTTTTACAAATATTGGGAATGTGAAATATTTGCAGATAGATAAAATGCTAGAATTTTATCAATGGCTAGGTATTGATATCTTGCTATCCACAGTGAACCAGGTTTGCTTAAATTGAGTGATATGGAAAAATTGATAGTGTAGCCAACGCAGAGAAGGTGGGAATCTGCAGAATTTGATTAATTACAAGAAACTGAGTACTTCCTGGATGTAGAAACCTGATTAGTTGCAAAATATAGGAATGGTGATACTGAAGGCATAGTTGTACGATCAACATTTAAAAATGATTAGCTGTCAGAAATAGATTATTTATGTTTTTGGACTGCAGAAATTATTGGAGATTGAGAAATTGACTGAAATGGAGAAACTTGTAGATTCAGTGAACGAGCGGATAATGCAAATAGCAAATTTGTTGGAAATGGGAGATTTTTCAAATTATGGGAATGAGTTATATCTGCTGTTAGAGAAAATGCTTGAACTTGCTGAATTGCTAATAATTGAAATTTTGAGAGATACAGACAGCCAGGTTAGCTGAAACTGAAGGGAATGGAGAAATTGAAGTTACAGTGAATGCGGAGAAGCTGCAACTGTGCTCAGTCTAACAGATTTCTGGAAATTGAGTATGTGATAGATAAATGGAACAACTTTTGCTGATAAAGTTAGAAATTGAGAAATTGTAGGTTCAGTTGCTTGATAAGTAACTGGAAATGTAGAGAGTGTTAGAATTAGAGATACTTATTTAGGTAGGCAGTGGATATTTATAGAGATAGTGAGGTTGGAGGAAAGTAAGAAACTTGTGCATTCAGAGGAGGAGCAGAGGCTACAAGCAGCGAATATGGTGAAAATGGGAGAATTCACAAATATTGTTAATGTGAAAAAGCTGCAGATAGATAGAATGCTAGAATTTTATCAATGGCTAGGTATTGATATTTTGCTATACACAGCGAACCAGGTTTGCTAAAATTGAGCGATATGGAGAAATTGATAGTGTAGCCAATGCAGAGAAGCTGGGAATCTGCAGAATTTGATTAATTACAAGAAACTGATTACTTCCAGGATGTAGAAACCTGATTAGTTGCAAAATATAGGAATGGTGATATTGAAGGCATAGTTGTACGATCAACATTTAAAAATGAGTAGGTTGTCGGAAATAGATCTATTTATGTTTTTGGACTGCAGATATTATTGGAGATTGAGAAATTGGTTGAAATGGAGAAAGTTGTAGATTCAGAAACGAGCGGATAATGCAAACAGCAAATTTGTTGGAAATGGGAGATTGTGCAAATTTTGGTACTGAGTTATATCTGCTGATAGAGAAAATGCTTGAAGTTGCTGAATTGCTAATGATTGACATTTTGAGAGATACAGACAGCCAGCATTGCTGAATCTGAAGGGAATGGAGAATTGAAGTTACATTGAATGCGGAGAAACTGCAAATGTGCTCAGTCTAACAGGTTGCTGGAAATTGAATATTTGATAGATAAATAGATCTACATTTGCTGATCAAGTTAGAAATTGAGAAATTGTAGGTTCAGGTGAATGATAGGTAACTGTAAATGTAGAGAGTATTAGAATTAGAGATACTTATTTAGATAGGCAGTGGATATTAATAGAGATAGCGAGGTTGGTGGAACCTAAGAAACTTGTTCATTCAGAGAAGGAGCAGAAGCTACAAGCAGCGAATTTGGTGAAAATGGAAGATTTTACAAATATTGGGAATGTGAAATACCTTCAGATAGATAAAATGCTAGTATTTTATCAATGGCTAGGTATTGATATTTTGGTATCCACAGTGAACCAGTTTTGCTTAAATTGAACGATGTGGAGAAATTGATAGTGTAGCCAACGCAAAATAGCTGGGAATCTGCAGAATTTGATTAATTACAAGAAACTGATTACTTCCTGGATGTAGAAACCTGATTAGTTGCAAAATATGGGAATGGTGATATTGAAGGTATAGTTGTAAGATTAACATTGAAAAATCAGCAGGTTGTCAGAAATAGATCTATTTATGTTGTTGGACTGCAGAAATTATTGGAGATTGAGAAATTGATTGAAATGGAGAAACTTGTAGATTCACTGAACGAGCGGATAATGCAAACAGCAAATTTGTTGGAAATGGGAGATTTTACATATTTTGGGAATGAGCTATATCTGCTGATAGAGAAGATGCTTGAACTAGCTGAATTGCTAATAATTGACATTTTGAGAAATACAGAGAGCCAGCTTTGCTGAAACTGAAAGGAATGGGGAAATAGAAGTTACAGTGAATGTGGAGAAGCTGCAAATGTGCGCAGTCTAACAGATTTCTGGAAATTGAGTATGCAATAGATAAATAGAACAACATTTGCTGATAAAGTTAGAAATGGAGAAATTGTAGGTTCAGGTGAATGATAAGTAACTGGAAATGTGGAGAGTGTTAGAATTAGAGATACTTATTTAGATAGGCAGTGGATATTAATAGCGATCGCGAGGTTGGTGTTAAGTAAGAAACTTGCGCATTCAGAGAAGGAGCAGAAGCTACAAGCAGCGAATTTAGTGAAAATGGGAGAATTTACCAATATTGTTAATGTGAATAAGCTGCAGATAGATAAAATGCTAGAATTTTATCAATGGCTAGGTATTGATATCTTGCTATCCACAGCGAACCAGGTTTGCTTAAATTGACCAATGTGGAGAAATTGATAGTGTAGCCAACGCAGAATAGCTGGGAATCTGCAGAATTTGATTAATTACAAGAAACTGATTACTTCCTGGATTTAGAAACCTGATTAGTTGCAAAACATAGGAATGGTGATATTGAAGGCATAGTTGTAAGATCAACATTTAAAAATGAGTAGGTTGTCAGAAATGATCTATTTATATTTTTGGAGTGCAGAAATTATTGGAGATTGAGAAATTGACTGAAATGGAGAAACTTGCAGATTCAGAAAACGAGCGGTTAATGCAAACAGCAAATTTGTTGGAAACGGGAGATTTTTCAATTTTTGGGATTGAGTTATATCTGCTGTTAGAGAAAATGCTTGAACTTGCTGAATTGCTAATAATTGACATTTTGAGAGATACAGACAGCCAGGTTAGCTGAAACTGAAGGGAATGGAGAAATTGAAGTTACAGTGAATGCGGAGAAGCTGCAACTGTGCTCAGTCTAACAGATTTCTGGAAATTGAGTATGTGATAGTTAAATAGAACAACTTTTGCTGATAAAGTTAGAAATTGAGATATTGTAGGTTCAGTTGCATGATAAGTAACTGGAAATGTGGAGAGTGTTAGAATTAGAGATACTTATTTAGATAGGCAGTGGATATTTATAGAGATAGCGAGGTTGGAGGAAAGTAAGAAACTTGTGCATTCAGAGGAGGAGCAGAGGCTACAAGCAGCGAATATGGTGAAAATGGGAGAATTCACAAATATTGTTAATGTGAAAAAGCTGCAGATAGATAAAATGCTAGAATTTTATCAATGGCTAGGTATTGATATTTTGCTATACACAGCGAACCAGGTTTGCTTAAATTGAGCGATATGGAGAAATTGATAGTGTAGCCAATGCAGAGAAGCTGGGAATCTGCAGAATTTGATTAATTACAAGAAACTGATTACTTCCTGGATGTAGAAACCTGATTAGTTGCAAAATATAGGAATGGTGATATTGAAGGCATATTTGTACGATCAATATTGAAAAATGAGTAGGTTGTCAGAAATAGATCTATTTATGTTGTTGGACTGCAGAAATTATTGGAGATTGAGAAATTGATTGAAATGGAGAAACTTGCAGATTCAGTGAACGAGTGGATAATGCAAACAGCAAATTTGTTGGAAATGGGAGATTTTACAAATTTTGGTACTGAGTTATATCTGCTGATAGAGAAAATGCTTGAACTTGCTGAATTGCTAATGATTGACATTTTGAGAGATACAGACAGCCAGCTTTGCTGAATCCAAAGGGAATGGAGAATTGAAGTTACATTGAATGCGGAGAAGCTGCAAATGTGCTCAGTCTAACAGATTTCTGGAAATTGAATATTTGATAGATAAATAGATCTACATTTGCTGATCAAGTTAGAAATTGAGAAATTGTAAGTTCAGGTGAATGATAGGTAACTGTAAATGTGGAGAGTGTTAGAATTAGAGATACTTATTTAGATCGGCAGTGGATATTAATAGAGATAGCGAGATGGTGGAACCTTTGAAACTTGTACATTCAGAGAAGGAGCAGAAGCCACAAGCAGCGAATTTGGTGAAAATGGAAGATTTTACAAATATTGGGAATGTGTAATACCTGCAGATAGATAAAATGCTAGTATTTTATCAATGGCTAGGTATTGATATTTTGGTATCCACAGCGAACCAGTTTTGCTTAAATTGAATGATGTGGAGAAATTGATAGTGTAGCCAACGCAAAATAGCTGGGAATCTGCAGAATTTGATTAATTACAAGAAACTGATTACTTCCTGGATGTAGAAACCTGATTAGTTGCAAAATATGGGAATGGTGATATTGAAGGTATAGTTGTAAGATTAACATTGAAAAATCAGCAGGTTGTCAGAAATAGATCTATTTATGTTGTTGGACTGCAGAAATTATTGGAGATTGAGAAATTGATTGAAATGGAGAAACTTGTAGATTCACTGAACGAGCGGATAATGCAAACAGCAAATTTGTTGGAAATGGGAGATTTTACAAATTTTGGTACTGAGTTATATCTGCTGATAGAGAAAATGCTTGAAGTTGCTGAATTGCTAATAATTGACATTTTGAGAGATACAGACAGCCAGCTTTGCTGAATCTGAAGGGAATGGAGAATTGAAGTTACATTGAATGCGGAGAAGCTGCAAATGTGCTCAGTCTAAAAGATTGCTGGAAATTGAATATTTGATAGATAAATAGATCTACATTTGCTGATAAAGTTAGAAATTGAGAAATTTTAGGCTCAGGTGAATGATAAGTAACTGTAAATGTGGAGAGTGTTAGAATTAGAGATACTTATTTAGGTAGGCAGTGGATATTAATAGAGAGAGCGCGTTTGGTAGAAAGTAAGAAACTTGTACACTCAGAGAAGGAGCAGAAGCTACATGCAGCGAATTTGGTGAAAATGGGAGTTTTACAAATATTGGGAATGTGAAATATTTGCAGATAGATAAAATGCTAGAATTTTATCAATGGCTAGGTATTGATATCTTGCTATCCACAGCGAACCAGGTTTGCTTAAATTGAGTGATATGGAAAAATTGATAGTGTAGCCAACGCAGAGAAGGTGGGAATCTGCAGAATTTGATTAATTACAAGAAACTGAGTACTTCCTGGATGTAGAAACCTGATTAGTTGCAAAATATAGGAATGGTGATACTGAAGGCATAGTTGTACGATCAACATTTAAAAATGATTAGCTGTCAGAAATAGATTATTTATGTTTTTGGACTGCAGAAATTATTGGAGATTGAGAAATTGACTGAAATGGAGAAACTTGTAGATTCAGTGAACGAGCGGATAATGCAAACAGCAAATTTGTTGGAAATGGGAGATTTTTCAAATTATGGGAATGAGTTATATCTGCTGTTAGAGAAAATGCTTGAACTTGCTGAATTGCTAATAATTGAAATTTTGAGAGATACAGACAGCCAGGTTAGCTGAAACTGAAGGGAATGGAGAAATTGAAGTTACAGTGAATGCGGAGAAGCTGCAACTGTGCTCAGTCTAACAGATTTCTGGAAATTGAGTATGTGATAGATAAATGGAACAACTTTTGCTGATAAAGTTAGAAATTGAGAAATTGTAGGTTCAGTTGCTTGATAAGTAACTGGAAATGTAGAGAGTGTTAGAATTAGAGATACTTATTTAGGTAGGCAGTGGATATTTATAGAGATAGTGAGGTTGGAGGAAAGTAAGAAACTTGTGCATTCAGAGGAGGAGCAGAGGCTACAAGCAGCGAATATGGTGAAAATGGGAGAATTCACAAATATTGTTAATGTGAAAAAGCTGCAGATAGATAGAATGCTAGAATTTTATCAATGGCTAGGTATTGATATTTTGCTATACACAGCGAACCAGGTTTGCTTAAATTGAGCGATATGGAGAAATTGATAGTGTAGCCAATGCAGAGAAGCTGGGAATCTGCAGAATTTGATTAATTACAAGAAACTGATTACTTCCAGGATGTAGAAACCTGATTAGTTGCAAAATATAGGAATGGTGATATTGAAGGCATAGTTGTACGATCAACATTTAAAAATGAGTAGGTTGTCGGAAATAGATCTATTTATGTTTTTGGACTGCAGATATTATTGGAGATTGAGAAATTGGTTGAAATGGAGAAAGTTGTAGATTCAGAAACGAGTGGATAATGCAAACAGCAAATTTGTTGGAAATGGGAGATTGTGCAAACTTTGGTACTGAGTTATATCTGCTGATAGAGAAAATGCTTGAAGTTGCTGAATTGCTAATGATTGACATTTTGAGAGATACAGACAGCCAGCATTGCTGAATCTGAAGGGAATGGAGAATTGAAGTTACATTGAATGCGGAGAAACTGCAAATGTGCTCAGTCTAACAGGTTGCTGGAAATTGAATATTTGATAGATAAATAGATCTACATTTGCTGATCAAGTTAGAAATTGAGAAATTGTAGGTTCAGGTGAATGATAGGTAACTGTAAATGTAGAGAGTATTAGAATTAGAGATACTTATTTAGATAGGCAGTGGATATTAATAGAGATAGCGAGGTTGGTGGAACCTAAGAAACTTGTTCATTCAGAGAAGGAGCAGAAGCTACAAGCAGCGAATTTGGTGAAAATGGAAGATTTTACAAATATTGGGAATGTGAAATACCTTCAGATAGATAAAATGCTAGTATTTTATCAATGGCTAGGTATTGATATTTTGGTATCCACAGTGAACCAGTTTTGCTTAAATTGAACGATGTGGAGAAATTGATAGTGTAGCCAACGCAAAATAGCTGGGAATCTGCAGAATTTGATTAATTACAAGAAACTGATTACTTCCTGGATGTAGAAACCTGATTAGTTGCAAAATATGGGAATGGTGATATTGAAGGTATAGTTGTAAGATTAACATTGAAAAATCAGCAGGTTGTCAGAAATAGATCTATTTATGTTGTTGGACTGCAGAAATTATTGGAGATTGAGAAATTGATTGAAATGGAGAAACTTGTAGATTCACTGAACGAGCGGATAATGCAAACAGCAAATTTGTTGGAAATGGGAGATTTTACATATTTTGGGAATGAGCTATATCTGCTGATAGAGAAGATGCTTGAACTAGCTGAATTGCTAATAATTGACATTTTGAGAAATACAGAGAGCCAGCTTTGCTGAAACTGAAAGGAATGGGGAAATAGAAGTTACAGTGAATGTGGAGAAGCTGCAAATGTGCGCAGTCTAACAGATTTCTGGAAATTGAGTATGCAATAGATAAATAGAACAACATTTGCTGATAAAGTTAGAAATGGAGAAATTGTAGGTTCAGGTGAATGATAAGTAACTGGAAATGTGGAGAGTGTTAGAATTAGAGATACTTATTTAGATAGGCAGTGGATATTAATAGCGATAGCGAGGTTGGTGTTAAGTAAGAAACTTGCGCATTCAGAGAAGGAGCAGAAGCTACAAGCAGCGAATTTAGTGAAAATGGGAGAATTTACCAATATTGTTAATGTGAATAAGCTGCAGATAGATAAAATGCTAGAATTTTATCAATGGCTAGGTATTGATATCTTGCTATCCACAGCGAACCAGGTTTGCTTAAATTGACCAATGTGGAGAAATTGATAGTGTAGCCAACGCAGAATAGCTGGGAATCTGCAGAATTTGATTAATTACAAGAAACTGATTACTTCCTGGATTTAGAAACCTGATTAGTTGCAAAACATAGGAATGGTGATATTGAAGGCATAGTTGTAAGATCAACATTTAAAAATGAGTAGGTTGTCAGAAATGATCTATTTATATTTTTGGAGTGCAGAAATTATTGGAGATTGAGAAATTGACTGAAATGGAGAAACTTGCAGATTCAGAAAACGAGCGGTTAATGCAAACAGCAAATTTGTTGGAAACGGGAGATTTTTCAATTTTTGGGATTGAGTTATATCTGCTGTTAGAGAAAATGCTTGAACTTGCTGAATTGCTAATAATTGACATTTTGAGAGATACAGACAGCCAGGTTAGCTGAAACTGAAGGGAATGGAGAAATTGAAGTTACAGTGAATGCGGAGAAGCTGCAACTGTGCTCAGTCTAACAGATTTCTGGAAATTGAGTATGTGATAGTTAAATAGAACAACTTTTGCTGATAAAGTTAGAAATTGAGATATTGTAGGTTCAGTTGCATGATAAGTAACTGGAAATGTGGAGAGTGTTAGAATTAGAGATACTTATTTAGATAGGCAGTGGATATTTATAGAGATAGCGAGGTTGGAGGAAAGTAAGAAACTTGTGCATTCAGAGGAGGAGCAGAGGCTACAAGCAGCGAATATGGTGAAAATGGGAGAATTCACAAATATTGTTAATGTGAAAAAGCTGCAGATAGATAAAATGCTAGAATTTTATCAATGGCTAGGTATTGATATTTTGCTATACACAGCGAACCAGGTTTGCTTAAATTGAGCGATATGGAGAAATTGATAGTGTAGCCAATGCAGAGAAGCCGGGAATCTGCAGAATTTGATTAATTACAAGAAACTGATTACTTCCTGGATGTAGAAACCTGATTAGTTGCAAAATATAGGAATGGTGATATTGAAGGCATATTTGTACGATCAATATTGAAAAATGAGTAGGTTGTCAGAAATAGATCTATTTATGTTGTTGGACTGCAGAAATTATTGGAGATTGAGAAATTGATTGAAATGGAGAAACTTGCAGATTCAGTGAACGAGTGGATAATGCAAACAGCAAATTTGTTGGAAATGGGAGATTTTACAAATTTTGGTACTGAGTTATATCTGCTGATAGAGAAAATGCTTGAACTTGCTGAATTGCTAATGATTGACATTTTGAGAGATACAGACAGCCAGCTTTGCTGAATCCAAAGGGAATGGAGAATTGAAGTTACATTGAATGCGGAGAAGCTGCAAATGTGCTCAGTCTAACAGATTTCTGGAAATTGAATATTTGATAGATAAATAGATCTACATTTGCTGATCAAGTTAGAAATTGAGAAATTGTAAGTTCAGGTGAATGATAGGTAACTGTAAATGTGGAGAGTGTTAGAATTAGAGATACTTATTTAGATCGGCAGTGGATATTAATAGAGATAGCGAGATGGTGGAACCTTTGAAACTTGTACATTCAGAGAAGGAGCAGAAGCCACAAGCAGCGAATTTGGTGAAAATGGAAGATTTTACAAATATTGGGAATGTGTAATACCTGCAGATAGATAAAATGCTAGTATTTTATCAATGGCTAGGTATTGATATTTTGGTATCCACAGCGAACCAGTTTTGCTTAAATTGAATGATGTGGAGAAATTGATAGTGTAGCCAACGCAAAATAGCTGGGAATCTGCAGAATTTGATTAATTACAAGAAACTGATTACTTCCTGGATGTAGAAACCTGATTAGTTGCAAAATATGGGAATGGTGATATTGAAGGTATAGTTGTAAGATTAACATTGAAAAATCAGCAGGTTGTCAGAAATAGATCTATTTATGTTGTTGGACTGCAGAAATTATTGGAGATTGAGAAATTGATTGAAATGGAGAAACTTGTAGATTCACTGAACGAGCGGATAATGCAAACAGCAAATTTGTTGGAAATGGGAGATTTTACAAATTTTGGTACTGAGTTATATCTGCTGATAGAGAAAATGCTTGAAGTTGCTGAATTGCTAATAATTGACATTTTGAGAGATACAGACAGCCAGCTTTGCTGAATCTGAAGGGAATGGAGAATTGAAGTTACATTGAATGCGGAGAAGCTGCAAATGTGCTCAGTCTAAAAGATTGCTGGAAATTGAATATTTGATAGATAAATAGATCTACATTTGCTGATAAAGTTAGAAATTGAGAAATTTTAGGCTCAGGTGAATGATAAGTAACTGTAAATGTGGAGAGTGTTAGAATTAGAGATACTTATTTAGGTAGGCAGTGGATATTAATAGAGAGAGCGCGTTTGGTAGAAAGTAAGAAACTTGTACACTCAGAGAAGGAGCAGAAGCTACATGCAGCGAATTTGGTGAAAATGGGAGTTTTACAAATATTGGGAATGTGAAATATTTGCAGATAGATAAAATGCTAGAATTTTATCAATGGCTAGGTATTGATATCTTGCTATCCACAGCGAACCAGGTTTGCTTAAATTGAGTGATATGGAAAAATTGATAGTGTAGCCAACGCAGAGAAGGTGGGAATCTGCAGAATTTGATTAATTACAAGAAACTGAGTACTTCCTGGATGTAGAAACCTGATTAGTTGCAAAATATAGGAATGGTGATACTGAAGGCATAGTTGTACGATCAACATTTAAAAATGATTAGCTGTCAGAAATAGATTATTTATGTTTTTGGACTGCAGAAATTATTGGAGATTGAGAAATTGACTGAAATGGAGAAACTTGTAGATTCAGTGAACGAGCGGATAATGCAAACAGCAAATTTGTTGGAAATGGGAGATTTTTCAAATTATGGGAATGAGTTATATCTGCTGTTAGAGAAAATGCTTGAACTTGCTGAATTGCTAATAATTGAAATTTTGAGAGATACAGACAGCCAGGTTAGCTGAAACTGAAGGGAATGGAGAAATTGAAGTTACAGTGAATGCGGAGAAGCTGCAACTGTGCTCAGTCTAACAGATTTCTGGAAATTGAGTATGTGATAGATAAATGGAACAACTTTTGCTGATAAAGTTAGAAATTGAGAAATTGTAGGTTCAGTTGCTTGATAAGTAACTGGAAATGTAGAGAGTGTTAGAATTAGAGATACTTATTTAGGTAGGCAGTGGATATTTATAGAGATAGTGAGGTTGGAGGAAAGTAAGAAACTTGTGCATTCAGAGGAGGAGCAGAGGCTACAAGCAGCGAATATGGTGAAAATGGGAGAATTCACAAATATTGTTAATGTGAAAAAGCTGCAGATAGATAGAATGCTAGAATTTTATCAATGGCTAGGTATTGATATTTTGCTATACACAGCGAACCAGGTTTGCTTAAATTGAGCGATATGGAGAAATTGATAGTGTAGCCAATGCAGAGAAGCTGGGAATCTGCAGAATTTGATTAATTACAAGAAACTGATTACTTCCAGGATGTAGAAACCTGATTAGTTGCAAAATATAGGAATGGTGATATTGAAGGCATAGTTGTACGATCAACATTTAAAAATGAGTAGGTTGTCGGAAATAGATCTATTTATGTTTTTGGACTGCAGATATTATTGGAGATTGAGAAATTGGTTGAAATGGAGAAAGTTGTAGATTCAGAAACGAGTGGATAATGCAAACAGCAAATTTGTTGGAAATGGGAGATTGTGCAAACTTTGGTACTGAGTTATATCTGCTGATAGAGAAAATGCTTGAAGTTGCTGAATTGCTAATGATTGACATTTTGAGAGATACAGACAGCCAGCATTGCTGAATCTGAAGGGAATGGAGAATTGAAGTTACATTGAATGCGGAGAAACTGCAAATGTGCTCAGTCTAACAGGTTGCTGGAAATTGAATATTTGATAGATAAATAGATCTACATTTGCTGATCAAGTTAGAAATTGAGAAATTGTAGGTTCAGGTGAATGATAGGTAACTGTAAATGTAGAGAGTATTAGAATTAGAGATACTTATTTAGATAGGCAGTGGATATTAATAGAGATAGCGAGGTTGGTGGAACCTAAGAAACTTGTTCATTCAGAGAAGGAGCAGAAGCTACAAGCAGCGAATTTGGTGAAAATGGAAGATTTTACAAATATTGGGAATGTGAAATACCTTCAGATAGATAAAATGCTAGTATTTTATCAATGGCTAGGTATTGATATTTTGGTATCCACAGTGAACCAGTTTTGCTTAAATTGAACGATGTGGAGAAATTGATAGTGTAGCCAACGCAAAATAGCTGGGAATCTGCAGAATTTGATTAATTACAAGAAACTGATTACTTCCTGGATGTAGAAACCTGATTAGTTGCAAAATATGGGAATGGTGATATTGAAGGTATAGTTGTAAGATTAACATTGAAAAATCAGCAGGTTGTCAGAAATAGATCTATTTATGTTGTTGGACTGCAGAAATTATTGGAGATTGAGAAATTGATTGAAATGGAGAAACTTGTAGATTCACTGAACGAGCGGATAATGCAAACAGCAAATTTGTTGGAAATGGGAGATTTTACATATTTTGGGAATGAGCTATATCTGCTGATAGAGAAGATGCTTGAACTAGCTGAATTGCTAATAATTGACATTTTGAGAAATACAGAGAGCCAGCTTTGCTGAAACTGAAAGGAATGGGGAAATAGAAGTTACAGTGAATGTGGAGAAGCTGCAAATGTGCGCAGTCTAACAGATTTCTGGAAATTGAGTATGCAATAGATAAATAGAACAACATTTGCTGATAAAGTTAGAAATGGAGAAATTGTAGGTTCAGGTGAATGATAAGTAACTGGAAATGTGGAGAGTGTTAGAATTAGAGATACTTATTTAGATAGGCAGTGGATATTAATAGCGATAGCGAGGTTGGTGTTAAGTAAGAAACTTGCGCATTCAGAGAAGGAGCAGAAGCTACAAGCAGCGAATTTAGTGAAAATGGGAGAATTTACCAATATTGTTAATGTGAAAAAGCTGCAGATAGATAAAATGCTAGAATTTTATCAATGGCTAGGTATTGATATCTTGCTATCCACAGCGAACCAGGTTTGCTTAAATTGACCAATGTGGAGAAATTGATAGTGTAGCCAACGCAGAATAGCTGGGAATCTGCAGAATTTGATTAATTACAAGAAACTGATTACTTCCTGGATTTAGAAACCTGATTAGTTGCAAAACATAGGAATGGTGATATTGAAGGCATAGTTGTAAGATCAACATTTAAAAATGAGTAGGTTGTCAGAAATGATCTATTTATATTTTTGGAGTGCAGAAATTATTGGAGATTGAGAAATTGACTGAAATGGAGAAACTTGCAGATTCAGAAAACGAGCGGTTAATGCAAACAGCAAATTTGTTGGAAACGGGAGATTTTTCAATTTTTGGGATTGAGTTATATCTGCTGTTAGAGAAAATGCTTGAACTTGCTGAATTGCTAATAATTGACATTTTGAGAGATACAGACAGCCAGGTTAGCTGAAACTGAAGGGAATGGAGAAATTGAAGTTACAGTGAATGCGGAGAAGCTGCAACTGTGCTCAGTCTAACAGATTTCTGGAAATTGAGTATGTGATAGTTAAATAGAACAACTTTTGCTGATAAAGTTAGAAATTGAGATATTGTAGGTTCAGTTGCATGATAAGTAACTGGAAATGTGGAGAGTGTTAGAATTAGAGATACTTATTTAGATAGGCAGTGGATATTTATAGAGATAGCGAGGTTGGAGGAAAGTAAGAAACTTGTGCATTCAGAGGAGGAGCAGAGGCTACAAGCAGCGAATATGGTGAAAATGGGAGAATTCACAAATATTGTTAATGTGAAAAAGCTGCAGATAGATAAAATGCTAGAATTTTATCAATGGCTAGGTATTGATATTTTGCTATACACAGCGAACCAGGTTTGCTTAAATTGAGCGATATGGAGAAATTGATAGTGTAGCCAATGCAGAGAAGCCGGGAATCTGCAGAATTTGATTAATTACAAGAAACTGATTACTTCCTGGATGTAGAAACCTGATTAGTTGCAAAATATAGGAATGGTGATATTGAAGGCATATTTGTACGATCAATATTGAAAAATGAGTAGGTTGTCAGAAATAGATCTATTTATGTTGTTGGACTGCAGAAATTATTGGAGATTGAGAAATTGATTGAAATGGAGAAACTTGCAGATTCAGTGAACGAGTGGATAATGCAAACAGCAAATTTGTTGGAAATGGGAGATTTTACAAATTTTGGTACTGAGTTATATCTGCTGATAGAGAAAATGCTTGAACTTGCTGAATTGCTAATGATTGACATTTTGAGAGATACAGACAGCCAGCTTTGCTGAATCCAAAGGGAATGGAGAATTGAAGTTACATTGAATGCGGAGAAGCTGCAAATGTGCTCAGTCTAACAGATTTCTGGAAATTGAATATTTGATAGATAAATAGATCTACATTTGCTGATCAAGTTAGAAATTGAGAAATTGTAAGTTCAGGTGAATGATAGGTAACTGTAAATGTGGAGAGTGTTAGAATTAGAGATACTTATTTAGATCGGCAGTGGATATTAATAGAGATAGCGAGATGGTGGAACCTTTGAAACTTGTACATTCAGAGAAGGAGCAGAAGCCACAAGCAGCGAATTTGGTGAAAATGGAAGATTTTACAAATATTGGGAATGTGTAATACCTGCAGATAGATAAAATGCTAGTATTTTATCAATGGCTAGGTATTGATATTTTGGTATCCACA